>NC_090930.1:69558343-70199707 GCF_040938575.1 Ambystoma mexicanum | reverse complement strand
ATGCACTCCTCACTGTGATGAGGGACCTATGCTAGCAGCGATGCACTCCTCACTGTGATGAGGCATCTATGCTAGCAGCGATGCACTCCTCACTGTGATGAGGGACCTATGCTAGCAGCGATGCACTCCTCACTGTGATGAGGGACCTATGCTAGCAACGATGCACTCCTCACTGTGATGAGGCACCTATGCTAGCAGCGATGCACTCCTCACTGTGATGAGGGACCTATGCTAGCAGCGATGCACTCCTCACTGTGATGAGGGACCTATGCTAGCAGCGATGCACTCCTCACTGTGATGAGGCACCTATGCTAGCAGCGATGCACTCCTCACTGTGATGAGGGACCTATGCTAGCAGCGATGTACTCCTCACTGTGATGAGGCACCTATGCCTGCAGTGATGCAGGGTTCACTGTGTTGAGGCACCTATGCTAGCAGCGATGCACTCCTCACAGTGATGAAGCACCTATGCTAGCAGCAATGCACTCCTCACTGTGATGAGGCACCTATGCTAGCAGCGATGCACTCCTCACTGTGATGAGGCACATATGCTAGCAGCGATGCACTCCTCACTGTGATGAGGCACCTATGCTAGCAGCGATGCACTCCTCCCTGTGATAAGGCACCTATGCTAGCAGCGATGCACTCCTCACTGTGATAAGGTATCTATGAATGCATTGATGCAGGGTTCACTGTGTTGAGGCACCTATGCTAGCAGCAATGCACTCCTCACTGTGATGAGGCACCTATGCTAGCAGCGATGCACTCCTCACTGTGATGAGGCACATATGCTAGCAGCGATGCACTCCTCACTGCGATGAGGGACCTATGCTAGCAGCGATGCACTCCTCACTGTGATGAGGCACCTATGCCTGCAGCGATGCATTCCTCACAGTGATGAGGCACCTATGCCTGCAGTGATGCACTCCTCACTGTGATGAGGCACCTATGCTAGCAGCGATACACTCCTCACTGTAATAAGATATCTATGACTGCATTGATGCAGGGTTCACTGTGTTGAGGCACCTATGCTAGCAGCGATGCACTCCTCACATTGATGAGGCACCTATGCCAGCATCGATGCACTCCTCACTGTGATGAGGCACCTATGCTAGCAGCGATGCACTCCTCACAGTGATGAGGTACCTATGCCAGCAGTGATGCACTCCTGACTGTAATGAGGCACCTATGCTAGCAGCGATGCACTCCTCACTGTGATGATGCACCTATGCTAGCAGCGATGCACTCCTCACTGTGATGAGGCACCTATGCCTGCAGTGATGCACTCCTCACTGTGATGAGGCACCTATGCTAGCAGCGATGCACTCCTCACTGTGATGAGGCACCTATGCTAGCAGTGATGCACTCCTCACGGTGATGAGGCACCTATGCTAGCAGTGACGCACTGCTCACTGTGATGAGGCACCTGTGCTAGCAGCGATGCACTCCTCACTGTTATGAGGCACCTATGCCTGCAGTAATGCAAACCCTCACTGTGATGAGGCACCTATGCCTGCAGTGATGCACTCCTCACTGTGATGAGGCACCTATGCTAGCAGCGCTGCACTGCTCACTGTGATGAGGCACCTATGCTAGCAGTGATGCACTTCTCACTGTGATGAGGCACCTATGCTAGCAGTGACGCACTGCTCACTGTGATGAGGCACCTGTGCTAGCAGCGATGCACTCCTCACTGTTATGAGGCACCTATGCCTGCAGTAATGCAAAACCTCACTGTGATGAGGCACCTATGCCTGCAGTGATGCACTCCTCACTGTGATGAGGCACCTATGCTAGCAGCGATGCACTGCTCACTGTGATGAGGCACCTATGCTAGCAGTGATGCACTCCTCACTGTGCTGCGGCACCTATGCTAGCAGCGATGCACTCCTCACGGTGAAGAGGCACCTATGCTAGCAGCGATGCACTCCTCACTGTGATGAGGGACCTATGCTAGCAGCGATGCACTCCTCACTGTGATGAGGGACCTATGCTAGCAGCGATGCACTCCTCACTGTGATGAGGCACCTATGCTAGCAGCGATGCACTCCTCACTGTGATGAGGGACCTATGCTAGCAGCGATGCACTCCTCACTGTGATGAGGCATCTATGCTAGCAGCGATGCACTCTTCACTGTGATGAGGCACCTATGCTAGCAGCGATGCACTCCTCACAGTGATGAGGCACCTATGCTAGCAGCGATGCACTCCTCACTGTGATGAGGCACCTATGCTAGCAGCGATGCACTCCTCACTGTGATGAGGAATCTATGCTAGCAGCGATGCACTCCTCACTTTGATGAGGCACCTATGCCTGCAGTGATGCAGGGTTCACTGTGTTGAGGCACCTATGCTAGCAGCGATGCACTCCTCACAGTGATGAAGCACCTATGCTAGCAGCAATGCACTCCTCACTGTGATGAGGCACCTATGCTAGCAGCGATGCACTCCTCACTGTGATGAGGCACATATGCCAGCAGCGATGCACTCCTCACTGTGATGAGGCACCTATGCTAGCAGCGATGCACTCCTCCCTGTGATAAGGCACCTATGCTAGCAGCGATGCACTCCTCACTGTGATAAGGTATCTATGAATGCATTGATGCAGGGTTCACTGTGTTGAGGCACCTATGCTAGCAGCGATGCACTCCTCACAGTGATGAAGCACCTATGCTAGCAGCAATGCACTCCTCACTGTGATGAGGCACCTATGCTAGCAGCGATGCACTCCTCACTGTGATGAGGCACATATGCTAGCAGCGATGCACTCCTCACTGCGATGAGGGACCTATGCTAGCAGCGATGCACTCCTCACTGTGATGAGGCACCTATGCCTGCAGCGATGCATTCCTCACAGTGATGAGGCACCTATGCCTGCAGTGATGCACTCCTCACTGTGATGAGGCACCTATGCTAGCAGCGATACACTCCTCACTGTAATAAGATATCTATGACTGCATTGATGCAGGGTTCACTGTGTTGAGGCACCTATGCTAGCAGCGATGCACTCCTCACATTGATGAGGCACCTATGCCAGCATCGATGCACTCCTCACTGTGATGAGGCACCTATGCTAGCAGCGATGCACTCCTCACAGTGATGAGGCACCTATGCCAGCAGTGATGCACTCCTGACTGTGATGAGGCACCTATGCTAGCAGCGATGCACTCCTCACTGTGATGATGCACCTATGCTAGCAGCGATGCACTCCTCACTGTGATGAGGCACCTATGCCTGCAGTGATGCACTCCTCACTGTGATGAGGCACCTATGCTAGCAGCGATGCACTCCTCACTGTGATGAGGCACCTATGCCTGCAGTGATGCACTCCTCACTGTGATGAGGCACATATGCTAGCAGCAATGCACTCCTCACTGTGATGAGGCACCTATGCTAGCAGCAATGCACTCCTCACTGTGATGAGGGACCTATGCTAGCAGCGATGCACTCCTCACTGTGATGAGGCACCTATGCCTGCAGCGATGCATTCCTCACAGTGATGAGGCACCTATGCCTGCAGTGATGCACTCCTCACTGTGATGAGGCACCTATGCTAGCAGCGATACACTCCTCACTGTAATAAGATATCTATGACTGCATTGATGCAGGGTTCACTGTGTTGAGGCACCTATGCTAGCAGCGATGCACTCCTCACATTGATGAGGCACCTATGCCAGCATCGATGCACTCCTCACTGTGATGAGGCACCTATGCTAGCAGCGATGCACTCCTCACAGTGATGAGGTACCTATGCCAGCAGTGATGCACTCCTGACTGTGATGAGGCACCTATGCTAGCAGCGATGCACTCCTCACTGTGATGAGGCACCTATGCTAGCAGCGATGCACTCCTCACTGTGATGAGGCACCTATGCCTGCAGTGATGCACTCCTCACTGTGATGAGGCACCTATGCTAGCAGCGATGCACTCCTCACTGTGATGAGGCACCTATGCCTGCAGTGATGCACTCCTCACTGTGATGAGGCACATATGCTAGCAGCAATGCACTCCTCACTGTGATGAGGCACCTATGCTAGCAGCAATGCACTCCTCACTGTGATGAGGCACCTATACCTGCAGTGATGCACTCCTCACTGTGATGAGGAACCTATACCTACAGTGATGCACTCCTCACTGTGATGAGGCACCTATGCTAGCAGCGATGCACTGCTCACTGTGATGAGACACCTATGCTAGCAGTGATGCACTTCTCACTGTGATGAGGCACCTATGCTAGCAGTGATGCACTCCTCACTGTGATGAGGCACCTATGCTAGCTGTGATGCACTCCTCACGGTGATGAGGCACCTATGCTAGCAGTGACGCACTGCTCACTGTGATGAGGCACCTATGCTAGCAGCGATGCACTCCTCACTGTGATGAGGCACCTATGCCTGCAGTAATGCAAACCCTCACTGTGATGAGGCACCTATGCTAGCAGCGATGCACTCCTCACTGTGCTGAGGCACCTATGCTAGCTGTGATGCACTCCTCACGGTGATGAGTCAACTATGCTAGCAGCGATGCACTCCTCGCTGTGATGAGGCACCTATGCTAGCAGCGATGCATTCCTCACAGTGATGAGGCACCTATGCCTGCAGTGATGCACTCCTCACTGTGATAAGGCACCTATGCTAGCAGCAATGCACTCCTCACTGTGATAAGGTATCTATGACTGCATTGATGCAGGGTTCACTGTGTTGAGGCACCTATGCTAGCAGCGATGCACTCCTCACTGTGATGAGGCACCTATGCTAGCATCGATGCACTCCTCACTGTGATGAGGGGCCTATGCTAGCAGCGATGCACTCCTCACTGTGATGAGGCACCTATGCTAGCAGCGATGCACTCTTCACTGTGATGAGGCACCTATGCTAGCAGCGATGCACTCCTCTCTGTGATGAGGCACCTAGGCCTGCAGTGATGCACTCCTCACTGTGATGAGGCACCTATGCCTGCAGTGTTGCACTCCTCACTGTGATGAGGCACCTATGCTAGCAGCGATGCACTCCTCACTGTGATGAGATATCTATGCTAGCAGCGATGCACTCCTCACTGTGATGAGGCACCTATGCCTGCAGTGATGCACTCCTCCCTGTGATAAGGCACCTATGCTAGCAGCGATGCACTCCTCACTGTGATAAGGTATCTATGAATGCATTGATGCAGGGTTCACTGTGTTGAGGCACCTATGCTAGCAGCGATGCACTCCTCACAGTGAGGAGGCACCTATGCTAGCAGCAATGCACTCCTCACTGTGATGAGGCACCTATGCCTGCAGTGATGCACTCCTCACTGTGATGAGGCACCTATGCTAGCAGCGATGCACTCCTCACTGTGATGAGATATCTATGCTAGCAGCGATGCACTCCTCACTGTGATGAGGCACCTATGCCTGCAGTGATGCACTCCTCCCTGTGATAAGGCACCTATGCTAGCAGCGATGCACTCCTCACTGTGATGAGGCACCTATGCTAGCAGCGATGCATTCTTCACAGTGATGAGGCACCTATGCCTGCAGTGATGCACTCCTCACTGTGATGAGGCACGTATGCTAGCAGCGATACACTCCTCACTGTGATAAGGTATCTATGACTGCATTGATGCAGGGTTCACTGTGTTGAGGCACCTATGCTAGCAGCGATGCACTCCTCACAGTGAGGAAGCACCTATGCTAGCAGCAATGCACTCCTCACTGTGATGAGGCACCTATGCTAGCAGCGATGCATTCTTCACAGTGATGAGGCACCTATGCCTGCAGTGATGCACTCCTCACTGTGATGAGGCAAGTATGCTAGCAGCGATACACTCCTCACTGTGATAAGGTATCTATGACTGCATTGATGCAGGGTTCACTGTGTTGAGGCACCTATGCTAGCAGCGATGCACTCCTCACAGTGATGAGGCACCTATGCTAGCAGCGATACACTCCTCACTGTGATGAGGCACCTATGCTAGCAGCGATGCACTCCTCACTGTGATGAGGCACCTATGCCAGCAGTGATGCACTCCTGACTGTGATGAGGCACCTATGCTAGCAGCGATGCACTCCTCACTGTGATGAGGCACCTATGCCTGCAGTGATGCACTCCTCACTGTGATGAGGCACCTATGCTAGCAGCGATGCACTCCTCACTGTGATGAGGCACCTATGCTAGCAGCGATGCACTCCTCACTGTGATGAGGCACCTATGACTGCAGTGATGCACTCCTCACTGTGATGAGGCACATATGCTAGCAGCGATGCACTCCTCACTGTGATGAGGCACCTATGCTACCAGCAATGCACTCCTCACTGTGATGAGGCACTTATACCTGCAGTGATAAACTCCTCACTGTGATGAGACACCTATGCTAGCAGTGATGCACTTTTCACTGTGATGAGGCACCTATGCTAGCAGTGATGCACTCCTCACTGTGATGAGGCACCTATGCTAGCAGTGATGCACTTCTCACTGTGATGAGGCACCTATGCTAGCAGCGATGCACTCCTCACTGTGATGAGGCACATATGCTAGCAGCAATGCACTGCTCACTGTGATGAGACACCTATGCTAGCAGTGATGCACTTCGCACTGTGATGAGGCACCTATGCTAGCAGTGATGCACTCCTCACTGTGATGAAGCACCTATGCTAGCAGCGATGCACTACTCACTGTGATGAGACACCTATGTTAGCAGTGATGCACTTTTCACTGTGATGAGGCACCTATGCTAGCAGTGATGCACTCCTCACTTTGATGAGGCACCTATGCTAGCAGTGATGCACTTCTCACTGTGATGAGGCACCTATGCTAGCAGCGATGCACTCCTCACTGTGCTGAGGCACCTATGCTTGCTGCGATGCACTCCTCACGGTGATGAGTCACCTATGCTAGCAGCGATGCACTCTTCGCTGTGATGAGGCACCTATGCTAGCAGCGATGCATTCCTCACAGTGATGAGGCACCTATGCCTGCAGTGATGCACTCCTCACTGTGATAAGGCACCTATGCTAGCAGCAATGCACTCCTCACTGTGATAAGGTATCTATGACTGCATTGATGCAGGGTTCACTGTGTTGAGGCATCTATGCTAGCAGCGATGCACTCCTCACAGTGATGAGGCACCTATGCTAGCAGCAATGCACTCCTCACGGCGATGAGGCACCTATGCTAGCAGCGATGCACTCCTCACTGTGATGAGGCACCTATGACTGCAGTGATGCACTCCTCACTGTGATGAGGCACGTATGCTAGCAGCGATGCACTCCTCACTGTGATGAGGCACCTATGCTACCAGCAATGCACTCCTCACTGTGATGAGGCACTTATACCTGCAGTGATAAACTCCTCACTGTGATGAGACACCTATGCTAGCAGTGATGCACTTTTCACTGTGATGAAGCACCTATGCTAGCAGCAATGCACTCCTCACTGTGATGAGGCACCTATGCTAGCAGCGATGCACTCCTCACTGTGATGAGGCACATATGCTAGCAGCGATGCACTCCTCACTGTGATGAGGCACCTATGCTAGCAGCGATGCACTCCTCCCTGTGATAAGGCACCTATGCTAGCAGCGATGCACTCCTCACTGTGATAAGGTATCTATGAATGCATTGATGCAGGGTTCACTGTGTTGAGGCACCTATGCTAGCAGCGATGCACTCCTCACAGTGATGAAGCACCTATGCTAGCAGCAATGCACTCCTCACTGTGATGAGGCACCTATGCTAGCAGCGATGCACTCCTCACTGTGATGAGGCACATATGCTAGCAGCGATGCACTCCTCACTGCGATGAGGGACCTATGCTAGCAGCGATGCACTCCTCACTGTGATGAGGCACCTATGCCTGCAGCGATGCATTCCTCACAGTGATGAGGCACCTATGCCTGCAGTGATGCACTCCTCACTGTGATGAGGCACCTATGCTAGCAGCGATACACTCCTCACTGTAATAAGATATCTATGACTGCATTGATGCAGGGTTCACTGTGTTGAGGCACCTATGCTAGCAGCGATGCACTCCTCACATTGATGAGGCACCTATGCCAGCATCGATGCACTCCTCACTGTGATGAGGCACCTATGCTAGCAGCGATGCACTCCTCACAGTGATGAGGCACCTATGCCAGCAGTGATGCACTCCTGACTGTGATGAGGCACCTATGCTAGCAGCGATGCACTCCTCACTGTGATGATGCACCTATGCTAGCAGCGATGCACTCCTCACTGTGATGAGGCACCTATGCCTGCAGTGATGCACTCCTCACTGTGATGAGGCACCTATGCTAGCAGCGATGCACTCCTCACTGTGATGAGGCACCTATGCCTGCAGTGATGCACTCCTCACTGTGATGAGGCACATATGCTAGCAGCAATGCACTCCTCACTGTGATGAGGCACCTATGCTAGCAGCAATGCACTCCTCACTGTGATGAGGGACCTATGCTAGCAGCGATGCACTCCTCACTGTGATGAGGCACCTATGCCTGCAGCGATGCATTCCTCACAGTGATGAGGCACCTATGCCTGCAGTGATGCACTCCTCACTGTGATGAGGCACCTATGCTAGCAGCGATACACTCCTCACTGTAATAAGATATCTATGACTGCATTGATGCAGGGTTCACTGTGTTGAGGCACCTATGCTAGCAGCGATGCACTCCTCACATTGATGAGGCACCTATGCCAGCATCGATGCACTCCTCACTGTGATGAGGCACCTATGCTAGCAGCGATGCACTCCTCACAGTGATGAGGTACCTATGCCAGCAGTGATGCACTCCTGACTGTGATGAGGCACCTATGCTAGCAGCGATGCACTCCTCACTGTGATGAGGCACCTATGCTAGCAGCGATGCACTCCTCACTGTGATGAGGCACCTATGCCTGCAGTGATGCACTCCTCACTGTGATGAGGCACCTATGCTAGCAGCGATGCACTCCTCACTGTGATGAGGCACCTATGCCTGCAGTGATGCACTCCTCACTGTGATGAGGCACATATGCTAGCAGCAATGCACTCCTCACTGTGATGAGGCACCTATGCTAGCAGCAATGCACTCCTCACTGTGATGAGGCACCTATACCTGCAGTGATGCACTCCTCACTGTGATGAGGAACCTATACCTACAGTGATGCACTCCTCACTGTGATGAGGCACCTATGCTAGCAGCGATGCACTGCTCACTGTGATGAGACACCTATGCTAGCAGTGATGCACTTCTCACTGTGATGAGGCACCTATGCTAGCAGTGATGCACTCCTCACTGTGATGAGGCACCTATGCTAGCTGTGATGCACTCCTCACGGTGATGAGGCACCTATGCTAGCAGTGACGCACTGCTCACTGTGATGAGGCACCTATGCTAGCAGCGATGCACTCCTCACTGTTATGAGGCACTTATACCTGCAGTGATAAACTCCTCACTGTGATGAGACACCTATGCTAGCAGTGATGCACTTCTCACTGTGATGAGACACCTATGCTAGCAGTGATGCACTCCTCACTGTGATGAGGCACCTATGCTAGCTGTGATGCACTCCTCACGGTGATGAGGCACCTATGCTAGCAGTGATGCACTCCTCACTGTGATGAGGCACCTATGCTAGCAGCGATGCACTCCTCACTGTGCTGAGGCACCTATGCTAGCTGTGATGCACTCCTCACGGTGATGAGTCAACTATGCTAGCAGCGATGCACTCCTCGCTGTGATGAGGCACCTATGCTAGCAGCGATGCATTCCTCACAGTGATGAGGCACCTATGCCTGCAGTGATGCACTCCTCACTGTGATAAGGCACCTATGCTAGCAGCAATGCACTCCTCACTGTGATAAGGTATCTATGACTGCATTGATGCAGGGTTCACTGTGTTGAGGCACCTATGCTAGCAGCGATGCACTCCTCACTGTGATGAGGCACCTATGCTAGCATCGATGCACTCCTCACTGTGATGAGGGGCCTATGCTAGCAGCGATGCACTCCTCACTGTGATGAGGCACCTATGCTAGCAGCGATGCACTCTTCACTGTGATGAGGCACCTATGCTAGCAGCGATGCACTCCTCTCTGTGATGAGGCACCTAGGCCTGCAGTGATGCACTCCTCACTGTGATGAGGCACCTATGCCTGCAGTGTTGCACTCCTCACTGTGATGAGGCACCTATGCTAGCAGCGATGCACTCCTCACTGTGATGAGATATCTATGCTAGCAGCGATGCACTCCTCACTGTGATGAGGCACCTATGCCTGCAGTGATGCACTCCTCCCTGTGATAAGGCACCTATGCTAGCAGCGATGCACTCCTCACTGTGATAAGGTATCTATGAATGCATTGATGCAGGGTTCACTGTGTTGAGGCACCTATGCTAGCAGCGATGCACTCCTCACAGTGAGGAGGCACCTATGCTAGCAGCAATGCACTCCTCACTGTGATGAGGCACCTATGCCTGCAGTGATGCACTCCTCACTGTGATGAGGCACCTATGCTAGCAGCGATGCACTCCTCACTGTGATGAGATATCTATGCTAGCAGCGATGCACTCCTCACTGTGATGAGGCACCTATGCCTGCAGTGATGCACTCCTCCCTGTGATAAGGCACCTATGCTAGCAGCGATGCACTCCTCACTGTGATGAGGCACCTATGCTAGCAGCGATGCATTCTTCACAGTGATGAGGCACCTATGCCTGCAGTGATGCACTCCTCACTGTGATGAGGCACGTATGCTAGCAGCGATACACTCCTCACTGTGATAAGGTATCTATGACTGCATTGATGCAGGGTTCACTGTGTTGAGGCACCTATGCTAGCAGCGATGCACTCCTCACAGTGAGGAAGCACCTATGCTAGCAGCAATGCACTCCTCACTGTGATGAGGCACCTATGCTAGCAGCGATGCATTCTTCACAGTGATGAGGCACCTATGCCTGCAGTGATGCACTCCTCACTGTGATGAGGCACGTATGCTAGCAGCGATACACTCCTCACTGTGATAAGGTATCTATGACTGCATTGATGCAGGGTTCACTGTGTTGAGGCACCTATGCTAGCAGCGATGCACTCCTCACAGTGATGAGGCACCTATGCTAGCAGCGATATACTCCTCACTGTGATGAGGCACCTATGCTAGCAGCGATGCACTCCTCACTGTGATGAGGCACCTATGCCAGCAGTGATGCACTCCTGACTGTGATGAGGCACCTATGCTAGCAGCGATGCACTCCTCACTGTGATGAGGCACCTATGCCTGCAGTGATGCACTCCTCACTGTGATGAGGCACCTATGCTAGCAGCGATGCACTCCTCACTGTGATGAGGCACCTATGCTAGCAGTGATGCACTCCTCACTGTGATGAGGCACATATGCTAGCAGCGATGCACTCCTCACTGTGATGAGGCACCTATGCTACCAGCAATGCACTCCTCACTGTGATGAGGCACTTATACCTGCAGTGATAAACTCCTCACTGTGATGAGACACCTATGCTAGCAGTGATGCACTTTTCACTGTGATGAGGCACCTATGCTAGCAGTGATGCACTCCTCACTGTGATGAGGCACCTATGCTAGCAGTGATGCACTTCTCACTGTGATGAGGCACCTATGCTAGCAGCGATGCACTCCTCACTGTGATGAGGCACATATGCTAGCAGCAATGCACTGCTCACTGTGATGAGACACCTATGCTAGCAGTGATGCACTTCGCACTGTGATGAGGCACCTATGCTAGCAGTGATGCACTCCTCACTGTGATGAAGCACCTATGCTAGCAGCGATGCACTACTCACTGTGATGAGACACCTATGTTAGCAGTGATGCACTTTTCACTGTGATGAGGCACCTATGCTAGCAGTGATGCACTCCTCACTTTGATGAGGCACCTATGCTAGCAGTGATGCACTTCTCACTGTGATGAGGCACCTATGCTAGCAGCCATGCACTCCTCACTGTGCTGAGGCACCTATGCTTGCTGCGATGCACTCCTCACGGTGATGAGTCACCTATGCTAGCAGCGATGCACTCTTCGCTGTGATGAGGCACCTATGCTAGCAGCGATGCATTCCTCACAGTGATGAGGCACCTATGCCTGCAGTGATGCACTCCTCACTGTGATAAGGCACCTATGCTAGCAGCAATGCACTCCTCACTGTGATAAGGTATCTATGACTGCATTGATGCAGGGTTCACTGTGTTGAGGCATCTATGCTAGCAGCGATGCACTCCTCACAGTGATGAGGCACCTATGCTAGCAGCAATGCACTCCTCACGGCGATGAGGCACCTATGCTAGCAGCGATGCACTCCTCACAGTGATGAGGCACCTATGCCAGCAGTGATGCACTCCTCACTGTGATGAGGCACCTATGCTAGCAGCGATGCACTCCTCACTGTGATGAGGCACCTATGCCTGCAGTGATGCATTCCTCACTGTGATGAGGCACCTATGCTAGCAGTGATGCACTCCTCACTGTGATGAGGCACCTATGCCTGCAGTGATGCACTCCTCACTGTGATGAGGCACATATGCTAGCAGCGATGCACTCCTCACTGTGATGAGGCACCTATGCCTGCAGTGATGCACTCCTCACTGTGATGAGGCACATATGCTAGCAGCGATGCACTCCTCACTGTGATGAGGCACCTATGCTAGCAGAAAGGCACTCCTCACTGTGATGAGGCACCTATACCTGCAGTGATGCACTCCTCACTGTGATGAGGTACCTATACCTACAGTGATGCACTCCTCACTGTGATGAGGCACCTATGCTAGCAGCGATGCACTCCTCACTGTGATGAGACAACTATGCTAGCAGTGATGCACTTCTCACTGTGTTGACGCACCTATGCTAGCAGCGATGCACTCCTCACTGTAATGAGGCACCTATGCTAGCTGTGATGCACTCCTCACTGTGATGAGGCACCTATGCTAGCAGCAATGCACTCCTCACTGTGATGAGGCACCTATGCCTGCAGTGATGCACTCCTCACTGTGATGAGGCACCTATGCTAGCAGCGATGCACTCCTCACTGTGATGAGGCATCTATGCTAGCTGCGATGCACTCCTCACAGTGATGAGGCACCTATGCTAGCAGTGATGCACTCCTCACTGTGATGAGGCACCTATGCTAGCAGTGATATACTCCTCACTGTGATGAGGCACCTATGCTAGCAGCGATGCACTCCTCACTGTGATGAGGGACCTATGCTAGCAGCGATGCACTCCTCACTGTGATGAGGGACCTATGCTAGCAGCGATGCACTCCTCACTGTGATGAGGCACCTATGCTTGCAGTGATGCACTCCTCACTGTGATGAGGCACCTATGCTAGCAGTGATGCACTCCTCACTGTGATGAGGCACCTATACCTACAGTGATGCACTCCTCACTGTGATGAGGCACCTATGCTAGCAGCGATGCACTCCTCACTGTGATGAGGCACCTATGCCTGCAGTGATGCACTCCTCACTGTGATGAGGCACCTATGCTAGCAGTGATGCACTGCTCACTGTGATGAGGCACCTATGCTAGCAGCGATGCACTCCTCACTGTGATGAGGCACCTATGCTAGCAGCCATGCACTCCTCACTGTGATGAGGCACCTATGCTAGCAGCAATGCACTCCTCACTGTGATGAGGCACCTATAGTGATGCACTCCTCGCTGTGAGAAGGCACCTATGCTAGCAGTGATGCACTCCTCACGGTGATGAGGCACCTATGCTAGGAGCGATGCACTCCTGACGGTGATGAGGCACCTGTGCCAGCAGTGATGCACTCCTTACTGTGATGAGGCACCTAAGCTAGCAGCGATGCACTCCTCACTGTGATGAGGCACCTATGCCTGCAGTGATGCAAACCCTCACTGTGATGAGGCACCTATGCCTGCAGTGATGCACTCCTCACTGTGATGAGGCATCTATGCTAGCAGTGATGCACTCCTCACTGTGATGAGGCACCTATGCTAGCAGCGATGCACTCCTCACTGTGATGAGGCACCTATGCTAGCAGCGATGCACTCCTCACTGTGATGAGGCACCTATGCTAGCAACGATGCACTCCTCACTGTGATGAGGCACCTATGCTAGCAGCGATGCACTCCTCACAGTGATGAGGCACCAATGCTAGCAGCGATGCACTCCTCACTGTGATGAGGCACCTATGCTAGCAGTGATGCACTCCTCACTGTGATGAGGCACCTATGTCTGCAGTGATGCACTCCTCACTGTGATGAGGCACCTATGCTAGCAGCGATGCACTCCTCACTGTGATGAGACATCTATGCCAGCAGCGATGCACTCCTCACTGTGATGAGGCACCTATGCCTGCAGTGATGCACTCCTCACTGTGATGAGGCACCTATGCTAGCAGCGATGCACTCCTCACTGTGATAAGGTATCTATGACAGCAGTGATGCAGGGTTCACTGTGATGAGGCACCTATGCTGCAGTGATGCACTCCTCACTGTGATGAGGCACCTATGCTAGCAGCAATGCACTCCTCACTGTGATGAGGCACCTATGCTTGCAGCGATGCACTCCTCACGGTGATGAGAAACTTATGCTACCAGCGATGCACTCCTCACTGTGATGAGGCACCTATGCTAGCATCGATGCACTCCTCACTGTGATGAGGCACCTATGCCTGCAGTGATGCACTCCTCACTGTGATGAGGCACCTATGCTAGCAGCGATGCACTCCTCACTGTGATGAGGGACCTATGCTAGCAGCGATGCACTCCTCACTGTGATGAGGGACCTATGCTAGCAGCGATGCACTCCTCACTGTGATGAGGGACCTATGCTTGCAGCGATGCACTCCTCACTGTGATGAGGCACCTATGCTTGCAGTGATGCACTCCTCACTGTGATGAGGCACCTATGCTAGCAGTGATGCACTCCTCACTGTGATGAGGCACCTATACCTACAGTGATGCACTCCTCACTGTGATGAGGCACCTATGCTAGCAGCGATGCACTCCTCACTGTGATGAGGCACCTATGCCTGCAGTGATGCACTCCTCACTGTGATGAGGCACCTATGCTAGCAGTGATGCACTGCTCACTGTGATGAGGCACCTATGCTAGCAGCGATGCACTCCTCACTGTGATGAGGCACCTATGCTAGCAGCCATGCACTCCTCACTGTGATGAGGCACCTATGCTAGCAGCAATGCACTCCTCACTGTGATCAGGCACCTATAGTGATGCACTCCTCGCTGTGAGAAGGCACCTATGCTAGCAGTGATGCACTCCTCACGGTGATGAGGCACCTATGCTAGGAGCGATGCACTCCTGACGGTGATGAGGCACCTGTGCCAGCAGTGATGCACTCCTTACTGTGATGAGGCACCTAAGCTAGCAGCGATGCACTCCTCACTGTGATGAGGCACCTATGCCTGCAGTGATGCAAACCCTCACTGTGATGAGGCACCTATGCCTGCAGTGATGCACTCCTCACTGTGATGAGGCATCTATGCTAGCAGTGATGCACTCCTCACTGTGATGAGGCACCTATGCTAGCAGCGATGCACTCCTCACTGTGATGAGGCACCTATGCTAGCAGCGATGCACTCCTCACTGTGACGAGGCACCTATGCTAGCAACGATGCACTCCTCACTGTGATGAGGCACCTATGCTAGCAGCGATGCACTCCTCACAGTGATGAGGCACCAATGCTAGCAGCGATGCACTCCTCACTGTGATGAGGCACCTATGCTAGCAGTGATGCACTCCTCACTGTGATGAGGCACCTATGTCTGCAGTGATGCACTCCTCACTGTGATGAGGCACCTATGCTAGCAGCGATGCACTCCTCACTGTGATGAGGCACCTATGCTAGCAGCGATGCACTCCTCACTGTGAGGAGGCACCTATGCTAGCAACGATGCACTCCTCACTGTGATGAGGCACCTATGCTAGCAGCGATGCACTCCTCACAGTGATGAGGCACCAATGCTAGCAGCGATGCACTCCTCACTGTGATGAGGCACCTATGCTAGCAGTGATGCACTCCTCACTGTGATGAGGCACCTATGCCTGCAGTGATGCACTCCTCACTGTGATGAGGCACCTATGCTAGCAGCGATGCACTCCTCACTGTGATAAGGTATCTATGACAGCAGTGATGCAGGGTTCACTGTGATGAGGCACCTATGCTGCAGTGATGCACTCCTCACTGTGATGAGGCACCTATGCTAGCAGCAATGCACTCCTCACTGTGATGAGGCACCTATGCTTGCAGCGATGCACTCCTCACGGTGAAGAGAAACCTATGCTAGCAGCGATGCACTCCTCACTGTGATGAGGCACCTATGCTAGCATCGATGCACTCCTCACTGTGATGAGGCACCTATGCCTGCAGTGATGCACTCCTCACTGTGATGAGGCACCTATGCTAGCAGTGATGCACTCCTCACTGTGATGAGGTACCTAAGCTAGCAGCGATGCACTCCTCTCTGTGATGAGACACCTATGCCTGCAGTGATGCACTCCTCACTGTGATGAGGCACCTATGCCTGCAGTGATGCACTCCTCACTGTGATGAGGCACCTATGCTAGCAGAGTTGCACTCCTCACCGTGATGCAGCACCGATGCCTGCAGTGAGGCGGGGTTCACTGTGATGGGGCACCTAGGCTAGCAGCGATGCACTCCTCACTGTGATAAGGTAGCTATGACAGCAGTGATGCACTGCATACCGTGATGAGACACCTATGCCTGCAGTGATGTAAACCTCACTGTGATAAGGTAGCTATGACAGCAGTGATGCACTCCTCAGTGTGATGAGGCACCTAAGCTAGCAGCGATGCACTCCTCACTGTGATGAGACACCTATGCCTGCAGTGATGAACTCCTCACTTTGATGAGGCACCTATGCCTGCAGTGATGCACTCATCACTGTGATGAGGCACCTATGCCTGCAGTGTGATACACCCCGCTCTGGGTGCAGATCCCCATCACCCATAAAATTGACTGATGCGGAATGGTGTGCAATGTCAGCCTGTCTGTAATGGCAGGGAGGTACGTCGCGGGAGGGCGACGGTGCACCAGCCCTTTGCCCATTATAGGAAAGAGGCTACATGTCCGCATTGACGATGTGTAAAAGAGAGCAGCAAGCTCAGGGATAAAAGGTATTCTCATTCTTCCAGTTCTCTTCAATCCATCCACTGTAATAGCATTTATTGCACCTGTAACAGCTCCAAACTCGCGCCCAAACATTCCGGCGTCAAATGTCCCAGAGCCCTGCCGGCTGTGTCCAAACAGGGCATGCCAAAACAGGACTTGCACCTAAATAGAACTCTCCAAAAAGTTGTGCGTGAAATGGTCGCGGCCAAACATCCTGCTCCGCTGGTCGAAGCTATAATGTTAATATTAACATTAATATTGTTGAAGCTATAATGTTAATATTAAAGGTATTTGTACCGCTCACCGCCATCACCGGAGTGGTCCCCAGGCGCTCTGGTGGATCTGAAAAGGACGGTGCGAAAAAAGGGCAGAGTGAGATAGTTAGTAGGGTGTAGTAGGAATAGGAAAGTAAGAGTTGTAATGTCCTGTTGGCAGCATCAGTTTGGTTTGCAATGTTCGCTGAGCTTCAGTGCGGTTTTTGGGTCGGTGAGAATTCTCATGTGCTGTTGTGCTGGGTTATGTGTTGTTAGTCTGTTGTTGCAATGTGGCGAAGTACGTGCAGATTGCTGTGCAGAGAGGTGGTTGTGAGTGTTTTTGTATTACAAGTGCATGTGGAAAGTTGATGTTTTAGAGTTGGGTTAGCTGGTTTTGCCTCTTTGTCTTTTATAGTGGGAGAAAAGGCCTAGGTTTCACAAAATGGTAGACAATCAGAAAGCACACATAGATTTGAGAATTCATAGATGTTAATGTTAAAGGATATTTAGACCACAAACTATCACCAACAGAGTGGTCCCATGGCAGATCTAAAAGGGAAAGAGGGTGGGATGGGTTAGTAGGACTGAGCGGTAGAAGAGCAAGAGAGCTGTGATGTGCTTTTGGCAGCATCAGTTCGGTTAACACTGTTGTTCACTGAGCTTAAGTGTCCTTTTTGATTGGTTGCTGTCATGTGCTGTTGAGCGCGACTATCTGTGTTTTTTTTTGTTGTTGATGTATAGTGAAGTGTGTGCGGATTGTTGTGCTTAGAGGAATGGTTGTGTTTGGTTTGAGTTTGAGAGGTGTATGCAGAGTGGTGAGATTGTTAGTGGGGTTGGTTTATGGCATCACTATCTAGATGTGGCAGCAAGTTAAACTTCCCCAATTCTATCTAGATATGACTCATGCTACTCTTCGTAGTTCTTTCTCGATGCGAGTCATGCTAATCTCCACAATTCTATCTAGATGTGACGCAACCTAATCTTCACAATTCTATCTAGATCCAAGTCATGCTAATCTCCACAATTCTATCTAGATGTGAAACATACTAATCTCTTATAATTCTATATAGCTGTCAGGCATGCTTATCTCCACAATTCTATCTAGATGTGACACATGCTAATCCCCACAATTCTATCTAGATGTGACGCATGCTAATTTCCAGAATTCTATCTAGATGTGACACATGCTAATCTCCACAATTCTATCTAGATATGACGCATGCTAATCTCCAAAATTCTATCTAGATCCGAGTCATGCTCATCTCCACAATTCTATCTAGATGTGACGCATGCTAATCTCCACAATTCTATCTAGATGTGACGCATGCTAATCTCCACAATTCTATTTAGATGTGACACATGCTAATCTCCACAATTCTATCTAGATGTGACGCATGCTAATCTCTTATAGTTCTATCTAGATGTCAGGCATGCTAATCTCCACAATTCTATCTACATGTGACACATGCTAATCTTCAGAATACTATCTAGATGTGACTCAAGTTTATCTTCACAATTCTATCTAGACGAGATCAGTGATTGCCTTTGCAATTCCATGTGGTTGTTGTGCATGTTAGACAATTCACAATACTATCCCATCCCTACATGCTCCAATGCAAACTGTGGTTGGCCAACATCACTGGCACGATGCAAAGTGTGGTTAACGTACACAATGATGCTGGTTGCAGGATGGCTACCTTGTAAAAGTGCAGTAAATGCTGACTATGACTGATAGACATAGGGAGGCAGAGTGCCTGAGGGAGTAGGATAATTGGTTATGCTGCAGGTGGGTAGTTAGAGGGTTATCCAGAATGGCTAGTTAACATAATGGCTTTAGTGCAGGATATGATCACTAATCCATTGCAGGCCCTGTTCATCACATTAAAGCAGCTTGGGACCGACAGCACAGAACAAGAGAATTTACAAAATGGCCACATCCCACTGATAATTAATTATTCACATAAACAAATCTGCACAGAAGAGGCACACCGCTATCCCAGCTTCGGGTGCTGCTTATAGCTGATGATTTTAGCTAAACCTATGTAGTTACAAACGTGTCTCAACCAAAGAAAGGGTCCTGCTCACGGCCACCCCCAACCTTGACCAGAAAACGCTCTTGAAAAGTGCCATCCCTGGCTACACCACTGGATGAGAATGTGCATGTCACCATGCCCCATTCATTAACTATGGCAGTCAAGTCCGTTTTTTGTTGTCTTTCGGGGGCTTCAAGTTCTGGATTTGGAGCAAACATGCCCCAGAATGCAATGCTTCCTCACGAATGGAATAGGGTATGTTGGTGTGTATTAAAAAAGGAAAGTCTGTTTTGGGAAAAAGTATGAATTCACATGAGTGTCTGATATGGGTGTAACAGTCTGGAGAGGCACGGGAGATCTGATCTGTGCACTGCTTTTTGCACGAGATGATCTTTAAAGTGAGAGCACTGTTTGAGGTGGGGTTTATACAGTGTCTCCAAGTCAGGGGTGTTGTGGCAGATCTCTGAGTCTCAAGTATTCCTTGCCCTGGGTAAAAACATTATCCAATCCTGTTCTTTCTTGGAATTCTGAGATGTGTAGGGTCGTACTTTTTGTTTGGCTTTTTTTTTTATTTGTGTTGTTATGGTTAAATAAACCTTATAACACAATCAAAAAGATTGCATCTTACATTTTATACAATAAAATAAGAAAAAAACATAAAAAACAGATTCTTGAATGCAAAACATTTCCAAGCATCCTAAAATAGTGAATTTCAAAATTAATACACTCTATTTATTTTGAATTATTACATAAAATATGTTAATAATAATGACCCTATACAAATTCCTGGAAACATTCTAAAATGTTCATCCACATATGGTACATAGTAAAATTCTATATTGTGCAATACCCGGAATACAATAGGCTCCATATTTGACCATTAGGATAATTACCCAGTATGTATATAATATTGAGATACCCCTTTCGATGTATCACATACAATTCTTCACTTTTCGTTAAGAGATGTCTGGGACTTTCGATTTCACAATTGCATAATCTACACAACTGTTGCAAATATGGTATATTTCTGCATACACCAGTTCTCAACAAAGTCTGCAATAATTCATATCTTAATAACATTATGAATCTTCTGACATCCATATGATAGGGATTTATCAGATAATTGCAGTGAGCCACCGCTGGGAATGCCTGCTTGACGTAATCACCATATTTTTGTATATTTACCCAAAAATGTAATGTGGTTATTATGATCCCAAATTTTGGTGATTTTTTTAATTTGATTTTCATTTATAGTTGTATGACTCCCAGCATCCACGTAGAATCCTATATCTTCAAAAAACTGAAATACATCTTCTCTCCATTGCTTAAGTGCAACGTCACTGTTGTCTTTCTGTAGTATATTTTAAAAATTGGAATATATACAGTTCTGATCATCAATTCTGTTCATCATGCGAATATAGGTTAAGCCCATCAATATCTTCTTCTGTGCAGTTAATGATAATAATCCCAATTCGCAGTCTAAACCTTGTACAGGGGTATTAGTTGGTAAGCCAAAACGTTCTTCCATGTTTTCCCTTCTACTTTTTTAAAGAAACAGGATTCTCTTACAGTGAATAGTTCGAGGCCATAACTCACACATGAAATCAAACAAGATTTGTATAATTTAATTAATCCTTCAATGGAGTAACCACTTTTAGTTCTCACAAAATGTAGTACTGCAATAAATTGTTTTTCTATTTTCTCTCGTATATAGGTCTCCAAAGATCTCACATTCAAAGTATCTCATATAAACATTCCAATATATATATATGAATGTACAGTATCTATTTTATGAGAATCTAGTGACCATGTGAAGTTGCCATACTTTTTCTTTCTGGGCCCAATCGCCATAATGTTCGTTCTATGGAAGTTAACTACAGGGTTATTCTTTTTATAATATTCCAAGAGCCCATCCATAATAGGCTGTAGTCCAATTTGGGTTTTATCCATTAATATGGTATCATACGCGAGCCATGCAAGATGGTCAGCCCCAATTTTCTGTGGGAAATTCCTAGAACTATCTATTTTTGGACCCATATCTGACACATATAGATTATAGAGGGTGGGGGCCAGAAAACACCCTTGTTTTAGTCCCACATTAGTCTTACTTGCCTTACTCAGCACTCCCTCCTGATTCAGACGTATTTATGCCACATTATCAGTGTAGAATCTCTGTATGAAATAAAGAACAATGGGATCTAATTTCTATTTTTGCAGTTTAGTCCATAAACATTCTCGATACACCATATCGAAAGCTCCTTTAAAATCAATATAACAAATAAAAAGTGATCCATTTTTCCCTAAGTTTTATATTTTTAGATACTATAATTTCCACACATACATGGCTGACATTCCCTGATGGAAGCCCGACTGTTGCTTGAATAATATATATTTGTATCTATTTATTTCTCTCTTTTAAAATTATTTGTGCAAACATTTTCGGGCAGGCATCTGTTAGGGCAAGAGGTCTGTAATTGAAAGGGTCATCACGCACACTTTTCTTATATACCGGAATTAAAATAGTAGCCTTCGAATTTGTGGGTAAAAATCCTGTGCATCTAATTGTTTGGAACACTTGTGCGGAAATATGTGCCCAATATCTGAGATTACTTTAAAATATGAGATTAGGGATACCATCAGGTCTGGGAGCCCTATATGATTTTGTTTTATTGATTATAAATTCTGTATCTTCTGTGTTGAAAAATATATCTTTAGTTCTATCTATAGCACCACATTTTTTCCTGATTTACAGGCCAATTCATGGAATTAATGTGCGCTGAAAATTCCCGCGCAAGCGTGCGAAAGCGTGCGAATCGCAGCGAAACCCGTGCACAGCGATTCATGGAAGTCCGTGCACGTGTAAATCCATGGATGTGCGCTAAAATCCTGCGTGGCACACGCTGGCGCACACGTCTTCAAACAGCGTGCGCTACGCGCACAGCAAAAGCGCACATAGCGAAGTGCACACAACAAAAGTAGGCGTAACACGGGGCGTAACACGAGGAATGGGGAACAACGCGTGAAAATGTGGGCATCACGGGGGAAGTACAGGAGGCAAATGCGCAGAACGCCCACACGCGCACCTACAAAACGTATTCATGGAATCGAACGGGGCTAACACCTGCGCCAAAAAAGATGCGCTAATCCGGAAACACGTACGCCAGCAGGAAGCAGGCGTACATGGACCCGCGCAGCATTAAAGTGCGCGCAAACAACAAACAAGCTCAGACGCCAAGATGAATATACCGTTCCTCGCAGCAGTGGTCGTGGGATACCGGAGGAGGAGGAGGATAGTCAGGGCCAGAATTTTTACACCCAGAACCAGCCTTTTTGGGATGCCTGATGACCAGGTGTATGGGAGGAACAGGTTTTCACCTCATATAATACTCGACCTGGTGAGTGAGTGGGAGGATGACCTCACATCACCCACCCTGTGCTCCCAAGCACTGAGCCCCTTGGAAAAGGTGCTCAATGTACTGCACTTCTTGGCCACTGGTTCATTTCAGCAGACAAGTGCCATAGTGGGGGGGTGTCACAGGCCACGCAGTCACGCTGCCTGCACCAGGTGTTGGCCATCATGACTGCACGCCCATCAGTCCGCAGGCACATATACCTGCCCAGAACACCTGCCGAAAGGCAGGCTGTTATCCAGGATTTTTACAGGGTGGCACACTTCCCCAAAGTGCTTGGTGCCATTGATTGCACCCATGTGGCTCTATGTCCTCCCAGGGCAACTGAGCACATCTACAGAAACCGCAAGCACTGGCATTCCATCAATGTGCTAGGTTGTATGTGATGCCAAGGGAATCATCACCTCAGTATATGCCAACTATCCAGGGTCCACCCATGACAGTTTAATTTACAGAATGTCAACCCTAAACCAGGACTTAGAAGCTGGGTGGCATGGCGATACATGGCTGCTTGGTGAGTATAAATGCCCCTGCACATGCATGCATGTCAGATACTGAGTAATGTCACAACCCCACTAATGATACCCATCATCACCTCCCCAGGGGACAGTGCCTACCCACTGAGCACCCACATGATGACGCCAATTCGGAACCCCACCACACCACCCGAGGTAAGATACAACACAGCCCATATTGCAACCCGGGGCATAATGGAGCGCACATTCGGAGTGGTCAAGTCACACTTTGGCTCCCTTGACCGCTCTGGTGGGCAGCTGCTATACGCGCCCCCAGTAGTGTGCAGGATCATAGTGGCAGCATGTGTCCTGCATAACGTTGCAACACGTCGGGGCCTTCCGGTGGATAAGGTGGTGCCCCCACATCCCCAACCACAAGCACGGCCGCTGCGCATGGGAGGGGAAAGGGCATGTGGTGAGGCAGCCCGTACGCAGCTGGTGGCTAATTACTTCACCTAAAATCACAACCCTGTGGAATGCACACAGCCCTGGCACATACCAGCTGACAATCAATGATGATGACATAAGGGACAGTCAACTGTCATAACCATACCAGCCTGAGATTGGTCACCTGGAAGTGTTACATTGTGTGCATCCCTACCTGCCGAAAGACAACCAATGCTGTGTCACAAAAAAACACACATTTATGCTGCATGAATGACTACCCCCTTGCAAAATACAACATGAAAATAGCGCCATGTCACCCAACCCCTCCCCATCTCCGCCACCCAACACACCATGTCATGTCCTGCAATGTGAAAGCAAACAAAGCAATGCACAACACAAGACACAAGTGTCACAAAGTGCACTGTCCCAAATGGAAACTGCCCACAGACAATATGCTCCCAGTAATCAATGACAAACAGCACGTATGACCAAATACTTACCAGCAACATAATACAGCAACACAGCATGAAACAATGCCAAAATTTGACAGTACAAACTCAAAGTAATGTAAGTCATACAACCTCAATAAGCCAGCACATCGACCCCTTCCAACTCCAGAGTGTTGCTGCCACACAAATGTGTCAGTGGACTGCATACAACATGAAATCCATCTGCAAAGGAGACGGCCTTGTGAAGACATGAGGAAGGAACCTGCAAATTAGGATGAAGACATGGATGCACAAGCACATATCAATACACCATGCAGTGTACAATACAACAACAATACCCACTAGGGATGTCCACACAGTATTGACTACAGACTGCCCACACAGCTCATGGGAGCCCAGTGTCACTGTGTAAGTCACTGTCACTTGGTCACACCCTTTGCAAGCCCATGGAAACGGGAAGCAGGAGGGGTGTATGTGTCACGAACCCAAGCATCTAACCCAAACTCAGGACAAGCCTGCATGTGCCCAGCCGGAATACAGTGGATGCCCACGGGAGCCACACAAGGCAACACACTGGGCCTCATTACGAATCAGGCGTTAAGGGGTTAACGGCACCGTAAACGGTGCCGACCCTTAACGCCTGATTACAAGGTCCCTTAGCGCCATGGTGATATTAGCGCCTGCTTTTTGCAGGCGTTAAAATCCATGGCGCTAAGGGACCATGGTGCTAATTACGCCACCGTAATTTACGGTGGCGTAATTAGCGCCTTCCCCACTCCCATTATGCCCTATGGGGCAAAAATGGGAATGGGGAAGGGTAAAATGGGAAATGGGGATTTACCGCCCCACTCACCTTGGAATGGGGTGGTAAATCTGCCATCCACCATGGTGTAAACGTAGTTTACACCATGGTGGTAAGGGTACGACCCAGGCGGTAACTTACCGCCTGGGTCAATGAGGCCCACTGTAAACAAAAAAAAAATCAAAAATGGCCATGGGGGGGGGGGCACCCAGGAGGTCCGAGGACAGGGTGCACACCAACACCCACCTGCGTGGATGTTGCGAAAAAAAAATACCTCCATGGGCTCATGGCCTGCACAGCTATGCCATTGTGGGAGAACTGCTGTCACTCTCTTCACCCTCTGCTGCTGCCTCAGGAGGTGGTGGCACTATGGGAGGCAGCCCACGTAAAGCCCTGGTATGGTCCTCCATGGCAGCAAGCATGCGGGTCTGGAAGGTCTGATTCTGGAGGATTAAAGTGCAGAGTTCCCCATGCAGCACCTCATGGGTTGCCTGCACTTCTGCACACATGGCCTCGCGTGATGCCCGGATCTCCTCACGCGTTGCCTGCAGCTCAGCTGAGAGTGAACATGTGAGCTGCTCCAGCTGCTGTTCTGCCCTAACATTTCGGGAAGCCTCAAGTTCAAGCAGACTCTGCCTGAGGTTATGGAGTTCTACCATCAGGGCTTCCCTGTGGCCCTGTGACTCTATTGATGTGGATTCGCGCAGAGCCTCCAGTGCCGCTCGTCGGTCCCTGGTGGATGCCAACATGTCTTCCCTGTGTGATTGGCAAATGGAGTCTGTTGCCTGCTGTTATTGCTCCATCTGCCTTTCAGGGGGGATAATGGAAGTGGCCACCCTCTCCATTGCCTGAGCCATCATTTCTACTGATGCTGCCTGTTGGCTTGCCATACCGTACATGGAGTTTTCCCATACAGTATTGCCTGGTGGCGCACGGCCACCGCGTCGGCGGGCACCACACCTGTTCGGGGCAAGGCGATCTGCACCTTGCTGTGCTGGCACTGCCTGAGGCTGCAGGACTGCATTCCCCCTCTGATCTGCTGGCCCAGGAACAGGATCAGATGCTGTGGAGTTTGACCCTGCATCCGTAACTGCCAAAGGTGGACCTACCAACACTGACATCCCCATAGAGGGTTCTACCCCTGGTGCAGGTGGGTTGGACAGAACAGAATCCCTGCCAGAAGCACTGACCTGCGACAGCACATAAGTCTCATCACCTGACTCAGCACCTGAATAGAGGTCTGGGGAGCTGCACCCAGAGACACCCCTCGACAGTATGGTCTGCAGTAACAAAGGGTTTTCACCCACCACCACACCACGTCCCCCACTGGTGCCTGGTTGTGGCTGAGAATCCTCCTGGGTCTGCACCATCTCCTGAATCTCACCAGCATCAAGTGCGTCATCACCTGCAAAAACATGGAATACAAGAAATGGAAACAGGCATGAGCACCATAGCACACACATAGGCCTGACAAGACAGAGATACTGTACATGGTTTAGACATGTCCCACATAACTATAACCCTGGCATGCATGCACTGTCAAAGAGTTTAAAGGGGAGTAAAAAAGGCAGACATTGAGGACACCAAGATGGAAAAGCAACAGATTTGCAGCATGTTGTGTAGCACTGGCATCACACATCAGCCTGTGAGTGGCATGTCCAATACACATACATGACACATGCCAGCACACAGATGTCATGTAGCATCGCCATGGTAAATTAGACAAATACAGCGATATGTCAGAGTACTGTCACACATCCATGTCACATGGACATGATGAGAAGATTAATGCAGAATATTGTTGCAAAATATGCATGTGCCACACACTGCAACACATCCAGTGTACAATAAAACAGTGATTGTAGGCAGATGTACACATCAATGGTTGGTCACTTCAACATGACAGGAAAAAACTATCATGTTCCACATGCAAACAGGCCCTAAAAATAAATGTCAGCACGCCAATACTCCCTCGCCCTGAATGGTCTAATCATTCACATAACCAGGTAACTAAAGTGGCACAATGTGGGGTGTAAACAATGACAGAAGCATGTCACATATGTGGCATTAGGGATGAAAAAAGCATATGAAAAATGGGATGATCTAAACAATCAGC
This sequence comes from Ambystoma mexicanum, assembly GCF_040938575.1. Taxonomy (NCBI): domain Eukaryota; kingdom Metazoa; phylum Chordata; class Amphibia; order Caudata; family Ambystomatidae; genus Ambystoma; species Ambystoma mexicanum. Next base: position 70,172,630 of record NC_090930.1, on the reverse strand, counting down.
CTGAATGAACACAGTAAAAATCAGAACAATGTTTTTGCAAGATGATAGTTCAAGGACAACAGCAGTAATGTGGGGCTAATTGGCTACTGTGGGCAGAAGGGATACTGTCATACCCAAATCAAAGGCACGTTAATGTATTGGAGGAAGCACATGGGTGACCCATAACACTCAGGAGTACACACCCTCACCTGGCACTCAATCAGAACCCGTCACCCAAACAACATACACATGGATTACACACACATGCATGGGCACTCACCGGACAATGCGTCGTAATCAGGTAGCTCTCCCACGCCTTGGATCTGTTCCTTGGTGACGAAGGTCCCAGCAACAGACTCATGTTCAGTGAGTTTGTTGTCCTCTGGTGGAGACCCACCGCCAGTCACCAGAGTAGCGGCATGATTTGAGGCCAGCTTGTTCTTTGCTCTGCGTTTCAGGTCATTCCACCGCTTGTAGCAATCATCAGCTGTGCGCCTCACAAATCCAAGGGAACTTATGCTGTCCGCGATGGTCTGCCAGAGTGCCCTACGTTGACCAGGTGTGGTCTTGCACGCTGCAGTCACCACCATTTCGCGGCTATGTGCCGACACATAGGTCACAAGTGCATCAAGTTCTGCGTCATTAAAGCTAGGCTTCCTTGATGTGCTGGAGTGTGTAGCCGTGTCTGGAGTCTCAGCCTGTAGTGCCAGAGCACCCTTCTTCCTCTTTTTCAAAGGTGGAGCGGAGCCTGAGTGGCTTACGCCGCTCTGGTCAGTAGAGGCAGAAGTGCCAGTGGACTGGGTACAGGGAGTGTGTGAAGGCATAATGACCATAGGTCTTGGTGCAGGCATTGGCTGAAGTGTGATGTTGGCAGGGGCAACGTCGGTTTGATGGACCTGGACTGACACTGTCCCGACTGGGAGACTCAGAGCTGGGGTGGATGGAGCTGCAGCTGCCCCTGCAGCCTCCCCACCCTGCCTACTTGGGGCAGCAGATGACATTGCTGCCCCAGATCCACGTGGCCTGGTGAAACCAACTTGCACCACCACATGTGGCTTAGACTTGCTGACCTGGACCTGGAAGTCAGCCTGGGAGTCATCCTGTGCCGGTTCAGGTGCCACAAGGGCTGAGCTGGGATGGTGTCAGCTACGTTTCCCACAACCATGGGGGGGGCATGGGTGTCCCTGATTGGTCCTCCACACATGGGGGTCTAGGGGCACCCTGCAAATCCTGGCCACGCTCCCCTACCACGCCCACCATGCCCACCTTTTGGAGGTCGGCCACCTTTGCCTCCCTTACCGCTTGGTCGCCTCCCAACCATGGCACTGATGTTGTTGTGCATATGGGAGTAGCAGTAAACGATTGTCCTGGGCAATTGGGGGTGAAAAGGGTAGGGTACTAGATGGAATTCATACCCTAGTGCTCTAGCAAGGCTGTCTGTGACCCCTGGGTGAAGATTGCGGGTCACGCAACGCACAGGCACCCCAAAAACAAGAAATAATGTGCACGCAACCCCTCGTAGACCACGTGCGTGGAAAAATGAACCCGCACTACGCTGTGGCACCCAGGAACACAAAAATAAGTGTATGCGTGTTACACGCAGCCTACAATGACCTCTGAAGGGGTACGCGACACATGGGGCAAGCACAGTTGGTAAATACATGTGCGACTCACCGTCTGCCTGGGAAAAGAACGTGAAAAAAATGCGTTGGCAACACCCCCGCCAAAAGAAGAATTGTACGCTGTCTGAGGAGACAGGACAAAAGAGAAGTGAACGCTGTTTGAGGAAACAGGCCTAACAAACAAAAATGAACGCTGTCAGAGGTAACAGGGAGTACGAACTTGAAACGCTGTGAAGTAATCGCGTGTGAACCGACAAGAAGTACAGAATTCACCCACTCGCTCTCCACGAAAAGCACGTACAAGGAAATGGGGTCCTACACGTAGCTTTTAAAGCGGCCCACACGTACAACGTCACTTATGCGTATACGCGCTAAGGCCCTTTCCTCCAATTACACAAACTGACACTCGGACATGCAGTTTTTGGACGTGTACGATAAACATGCACCCGTGTAGATGGAAACACCCGTGAGCGTCACGTCACAGACGCGTAGGCCCTTTCCTCGGATTACACGCATTCACACGAGGACGTGCAGTTTTTTCACACGCCATGAGCCACTATGCCCACGTCACGAGGGAAACGCCTGCGCGCGTCACGTCACAGATGCGCTTACACGCTAAGGGACTTTGGGCCAATGAAACCGCCTATGTGTGCTGACGCGCTTGCGCTAAGGGCCTTTCCTCGAATTACATGCTGACGTGCAAGATTTTCACGTGCCAAATCACTCCGTATCAAGCTGGCCACGCAACAACACACAGAAGACCACGCTACTGCCCAGAAGGCCGAATTACTGCCCCCCAGATCCCCGAGCACGCTCCCACTTGCCATCTGCTGCTGCCTGCCTGCCTGCTGCCCACATACCCTGGTATTTGGTGCCTGCAATTCAGCCAGGGTTCCAGTTGCTGTGTCCACCTCTGCTGGAACAGAAGACTCCCGACTGGGATATCATCGCTCCACAGCCTAGCCCCAGGACCCAGTTGCCCACCCACACCTGCCTCGGGGGTAAACACCATCTGAGACCACTGGCGACCCCCAGCCAGAGAGGCAGAGGGCCACCAGCTTCAGTGTGAAGGAAGTTGGTGTCCTGGTGGAGCATGTCCTGGGGCAGTATGATGCCCTCTTCGGAACATCACCTGCCAACAAGGAAGGACGGGAGAGGATCTGGGATGACGTAGTGGTTGCCATCAATGTGGAGGGGGTGGCAACCCGCGACATCAAGCACGTCAAGAAGCGCTGGGAGGACTTCAGGTCCAGGACCCTCCACAAGGCCCGGCGCCTCGCGGAGGGGGGCCGGGTCAGCACGAGTGACATCCAGATGAGGGTCCTGGAACACGTATGCCCAGCGCTCTACGCCCAGATCCTTCGGAGGAAGACCCGTCTGGAGTTGAGCGGTAAGTGGCCAAGCATTGTTGTGTGAGACAGGGCATGTTGCAGTGTGCTGGTAGTCTGATACTTGCCTGTATGTGTGACATGGGCCATGCATGGATGTGTGTGTGCAGGGACATCATGTTCATGCATGTGAGACCAGTAATGTGCGAACCACATGGTTGGTGCATGAGTTCCAATGCAACATGGGGAGCTGTATGGCTAATGCACACATGAAAGCATGCCAGTGTCTGTTCTTGCACATGGTGGGGGTGTGAGGGATGGGTGCTGCTGTCATGTACATGTATGGTGCACATGTGTGTGTCTGAGAAGTGTGTCTGTCTTTGATACACCATGGATTCATGACACATGTCCGTGATGATGTGTACATTCACTCATTCAGTGCGGTCACCGTTGTATGCACTGTGTCTATCCAATGTGTCTGTGGTGTATAAGGCATGATGCATGACCCTCCGGGATGTGTGTGCATGGGATCAGTGTGAGCCATGATGCATGTGAGTTTGAAGGCAACATTTTGATTAATAGAGGCCCTCGTACATGGATGCTGATGTTAATTGCAGGCGCTGTGCCTGTTTATGCATGTGTGTTGCGTGCATTCACCCATGTGTTGTGGAGGGATGGGATGGAAGTGACGTTAGACACTGCCACTCGTGTGTGATTGCTTCCTGTCTAGGCGAATATTGTACTGTACCCTGATGCTTGTGTTCTATGTCTCCCTCTACGCAGCGTCAAGTGAAGAAGAGGGCGGAGATGGCGCTGTGGAGCCAAGCGGCGGGGATGCCTCTACTGGGCGGCGACGCAAGGCCCAGCCACCCTTCCAGGACTTGCCATCATCCGGGAGCGAGAGGGATGGTGCCGCGTCTGCCACTACGGCTGTGGAGGAAGGGCCGGGTGAGCCCCCACAGGGGCTTGCAATGGCGGAAGACGGTACGGAGACATCCAGGTTGGTGGTCTCCACAGAGGAGGAGGAGCCCGCTACTGAGCCGCACATGGGGCCTGACTGGGGTAGTACCACTGGTGCAAGTGGTGCAGTCCAGGGCCAGGGTCAGGAGGCAGCACAGGTCACTGCGGAGGGGCCTGTGCATGTCCCTGTCCTTGACCCTGTGACTGCACCACCATGCACCAGCAGGGATGCCCCGTCCCAGGCCCGTCCGCAGGTAGGGGAGAGTGCCATGTCATCTGCCTCTCCACTACCTGCGGACGAGGGGTCCAATGAACGTATGGGCTCCGTCCTGATTGGTGTTGCGTTGCGCACGCGTGACATTCGGGATGACGTGGATTCTTCCTGGGCAGAGAACGCACGCCATCACGAACAGCAGCGTCGCGACGTGGCACTGTTGGGAGGGGCCCTGATTGGTGGGTTCCTACATGTGACGCGCACTATGGCGGACCTCTCCTCCTCTGTGGAGACTATGCACCAGTCGTTCTCCCTGCCGTCTTCCGGCACAGATTCCACCAGAGCCCCCTGTGGACCTAGACAGCCAGCTTGGTGGAGATACCATCCCTGCCACAGTCGGTAGTCGGTGGTCCAGCAGGGGTGGACACCCCAACAACTGGAGACCAGCAGATGGAGGATGTGCCGGCATCATCAGACACGGCACATGGACAGCAGCAGCAGCAGGCTCTAGGTGGGAGCAATGATGGCTCGGGCCATCGACATCAGGGGGGCAGGCATCGGCCAGAGGGCAGGAGGAACCTGGAATGGATATGTCTTCCATGTGGCTGCAGTTGGGCCAGCGTATAGGTGCGGAGCGGCGGCGGGCGGAAGAGGTGCGGATCACCATGGTCAGGGCAGAGTTCTCCATGCGTCGGCGTTGAGGCGGGCAGAGTGCCTCGAGGCGACTCGCAGGGAGTTGGAACAGGCCATGAGTGCCTCCCTGCAAGACCTCGGTGCCAGGACAGAGGCCCGCCTCCAGCAAATAGACATGGAGTTCGATGATGCCCTGGCCGAAAACATCACTGAGTGAGCCGCAGGACTTGCCCGTCGCCATTGTAAATAGTTTAGTGTTAGTTTAGTGTTTTTTTCTTTATTTTGGGGCTTTTGGACTATGCCCCACACTTTTGTAAATAGTTTTTTTGTTAGGTAGGTTATTAGATAGGTTTCATTTGTTTCGTTGGGCTCATGCACCCTTGGAAATTTGATTGTACATAGTTGGACGTTGGATTGATTTTAACTTTTGATTTGATTTTGAACATGGATTAATGGATTTTTGGAAAATGGATTGTGCATAGTTAAACAATGGATTATTTTGAACTTTTTCTTTTGATTTCACCATGGATCAATGGATTTTTTTAACGTTTCCTTTGGATTTGCATTGGTGGCGGGAGAGTTTGGACTATTTTTCTTTTGGATTTCTTTGTATTGGTTATACTTTTCATTTACTCTTCTTTTGCACATGCTTTTCATTTCATGTTTGCTATTTTGTTATGCTTTCATTTTATTGATTTATTTTTGTACACCATATAAGAAAGAAAGTAAAAGAGGCAAAGTAACGCGAAGAGTCACAAACAGAGAATATACTGAAAGGGGAGGAACCCGAAGGCGGGTTAACAGAGAAGGTTGAAATAACTGATATCACCTAACAAACAATGTAAAGACAAACAAACCAAAGACAGGAATAATCTGGAAAGAAATGTAAAAGTAACTAGCAAAACAGATACTGGTGGGTAGCAAGGAAAACGGTATGAGAACCGGCAAGCGTGATACTGAAAGTAAACAGATACAACGCACTCCAGTCTAGGCTCTTCCCACCCTTATAGAGGCAGCAGCCATTTTAGGGGAAGACTAGACCGATAATCTGGTTTCAAGGCATGTGTTTCCAATGATGCCATAGATTTCCAAGGACGGCGCACGACACCAACTCAGACAATAACAATAAAGTATCTATCGAAGAATTTCACTAGAAACATTCTCCACCTTCATCACGTGCGCATCGCTGCTGCCAGTCACTTACCGAGGTCAAGGGTCGTCTACATCTGTCCAGTTCTTAGTTGAGCCAGTGTTTCCCTGGCCCCCAGTACTCACTGGAGGAGTTTCCAAGTGTCACCTGCTAAATTCATTAAAGGATAGTTCCGGGACTTTTTTTTTATTGTCCCTACGGTTCGGCCATGTGTTTTTAAGCATAAATCGGTAGATCGTAGAAAACTTTCCTATGGACCTTACCCGACTTTTCGTCCATTAACGCACTCGAAATCAGCCGCCATTTTGTGATAATCCTATCACTTGCCGCATCGCCCTGGCTGACCTGCTTTTGCGGCACTAAATCAAATCCCCTGAGCCTGTCATCAGCAGACGCGTACCGCCCATTTCCCAACGCCAAAGCACGTCTCGTGTCAACAATCGCTGCGCCTCAGCTAATGAAGTGTCGCCATGGAAATGGCAGGACGCCTCTTTCCCCAATAAGTATAAACACACCGTTTCACAACACACAGCAGCAGATTTTCGATTCCATTACTCTCTCTGTGTTACTTTGAGTATTCTGTGACTCGTTTCTGTGCTCTGGTCAGCTACCTTCGCCGCTTCTAGGCCTTGTGAACACCTGTACCATCTCTGTAAATTATTTTACTTTCTTTACCACACAATGGCTACAATAATGCCGTATATGTACGAGCCCGAGTACACCGAGGAGGAACTACTGGAAAGGCAAGCACGCGAAAACGATGTAGATTCGGACGGCAGTTGGGAGGACCAGTCAACGGATGAAGAGCCTGGACCATGTCGCATGGACGGCGTCTCCACCTGGTGCACGTGCAATCGGTGCGAGCTAATGCCAACTGAGGAGGAGAACTGCTGCTGCCGTGAAAATTCCGGGTGCTTGGCCTACATTTCGGAAGGCGAGCCAAGTCCGCAATGCATCACCGAGCTGCCAGAGTTCAGGGAAGCCTGCCTCTCACGGACCGTGTTGAGGATGATGATGGTGCTTATGCACGAACTTCGCGGCACTGTTCCTCCGCGTAATCCGAGTAACGAGTAAGTATAGTCTGGTTGTGATGTCAGTGATGCCACTTGGTTCCATATTGTGCATTTTCTAGATAGAATTTTTTTCAAAGCAGAATGACATTTTTTACCTGAATCAACATTGATAAGAAAGTTTTGTCATTTTAATACAGTTTGCATCTTTCTTTTTCACAGGTGGTACAGGCTGGTGGCCTATCGTTGCTTCACTTGGTGGCTTCACGGGAGGCTCGGACACCGCGTTCGGAGAGTAATACCTGCCTGTGCGGTACTTGCCATTAGACAACATTTCCCCAGCGACAGTGGACAATACCGCGGATTTTCCCTGGATGTGCTGCAACCGGAACTTTACAATGTGTAATGTTTATTATTTATGTTCAATTGAAATTAAGATCTAAAATAAAACCCAACATATATTTTAACAATGGTTGTTACCACACCACTTTGTTGAAGCGTTGGCAATAAAAGGCCGTTGGATTTTATTGATACAAAACATGGTTATAGGTAAATAATCAATATGGTTGATCATAATAAATCATCCTTTTGGGCACCGGGTACAGAGATGACCCCCTCTGGCCCGTGCCACCTTGCCACCACAGGCCAGCCTGCTGCTGACTAACTGCCTAGGCATCCAGGGTCTCCAGGGTGAACTGCACCCATATATTCTCCTGGGAGGGTGAGGTATTTATAAACTCACCCCCTGCCTTCCATGTACTAGATCCTGCAGCCTGCCTCTTACATGCAGTTAGATGGCCTCTCCTTGGTGAGGCCCTGCGTCAAACGAGTCTTGTCTGCACGACCACTGCCCCAATCCACCCCCCCGCCCTATCAAAGGCAGTTCGCATCGGGGTACTTGCGCTGGCAAGTGGAGCTGTCAGGGAGCGATAAAGGCCAAGAGGTGCCAAAGACCATGTACACTTCAAAGTGGTCTATAGAGCATGGGTTGTTGTTCCCATGTCTACCTCCAGACCCCGTGTCTCCTGCCAAGCATCCCCCCTCACGCTGGACGCCCCCCTGCAAACCGCATAATGCCACGACATATTCACGTCATTCATTCACAAACACACCCCTGTTTCGAATTCTTTATAACCCACTTCATATTTCTAATGAGAACTTCTTTGCGCTTTGCTAGTCAACCCGTGAAGGTGCTGGTTATCTGCTCTTCCTCTCTGTGAACTTCCGTGACCACTTCGAGCAAACTCGTCAGTTTGCAACCTGTGAACTGCTCCCTGTTCTACGACAAGAAACTACTCTGATCCCTGCATCTAACTGTTTGTTCGTCAAGGTAAGGCCATGTACCATAATCATTTTGCGTCCAATTTTTTTAAATTATATCTATTTGCTAGTAGTCATCAAATTGCATCCATGTTTTCTTTTCGTTCAAGACAGTACATGCAAGGAACTAGTCACATGTTCTCAGTTTAGTCAAATTATTTTTCTATTTTTTTAAAGTTATTCAAATACTTATCCGCATGTGAATAACGTGTATAGTTCCAACAACCAAAACGAACCTTGCATTGAACCTTTTATGTGTCATTTAATTTTTTAACACATTGGTATTCATAGAGAATTGTTGATCTTTACTTTTCAGAACTTTCCACAATGCCTGCCTGTTCCATTGGCGGTTGCCCTTTGAAGACCCATAACAAATCTGAAGGTACTATAATGCATGTTTTCCCTAAGACAATAGATCAGATAAGAGAATGGGTCCGATATTGCGGATATCCACCGTCTGAGCTTGAAAGTAGAGTCCTAGAAGTCTTTGCGGACAAGAGGGGTGATCGATACCGCATCTGCAGCAGGCACTTTAGCTCAGACATGTACTCCACATCATTGCTAATAAAGAAGAACACACCGCGAGCGAAGCGAAAATTGCTCTCAACCGCTATTTCCACTCTATTCGTCCACATCCCTCCACTGGTGAGTCAAGTTTACGGATTTATCTCTCGGCCTTGCGGTAGTGTGTAGCATTAGCTAACAATAATTTCCCCATTTATGTATCCACTCAATATGAAGGCGGAAGATTCTCCATCCGTGTCGTTATTGCAGTCATCAGCCACTTCAAGCGCCTATCGGGTAATCTTACTTAGCTATTCTGCCACTGACTTGTTTTAGGCATGTAAATCAATAGTTTTAATTTATCGTGTGATTATTTTACCTAATGGTACACCCTTGTACTCGTCCTCTAGTCTTTGTTTTCAGTTATAATTATTGTTATCCAAAATAATGCAAGTACTGTCTTTCAGGGAGATGCTGAGGAGTCCAACGCATTGACGAGAACCGTTGATGTCACTCAGATGCTCGAGGTACGTTTCCGGACAGTTCCATCGATGGAGATCATCAGATCTTGCATTCTTGTAGCGTGATTGTTACACACAATGTTTCTTTCGTTTTTAGCCATTGATATGTCCTTCTGTCGTCGCCCTCCTATGTGTCTTCTTTTTTCAATATTGTGTTCATTACTAATGAAAGTCCGATGTTTCAGGGAGTCGATGGAGCATTAGTCCAAGAAGAAGGGGGAGCATGCAGTTACGGGTCGGCGCAACAGCTTGCAGAAGTGTGCACCGCAGTTACATCGTCCCTTGATGTTCTTATGCATTTCGAGGTATGGATACTGACAGTTCGATCAAGCGAAATCATATGACGTGATTACATCCGCTATACTTCCTTCTTTATTAACGCAAGTACTATGTTTCATGGAGATGACGGAGCTTCTTCTACAAGAACATCACCCCTAGTAGTTGATGCAGATCTCTGGGTGGTGACACTTCCAACGATCGAGCAAATCGAATCATATTTAGATATCCATTACTTATGTTAGACAACTGATCTTTTGTGCCGGTCTATTTAGATGAGCCGTTGACGCCTGCACAAAGTTTATGTTCTTTTTAACAAAATAGAAAACCATACTAATGCAATTACTGTGTTTCAGGGAGTTGCTGAAGCGTCATCTTCAATAATATCATCAATGGAAGTCTATGCGGAGCCCGAGGTATGGATCTTGACAGTTCCATCTAACTAGATCAACAATGCGTGAATAATTGTCGTTTGAATGTTCTACACAAAGCGTTCATTCGTGTTTTGCTATTGAGATGTACGTGGGTATTGGTCCCCAAGTACATTTTGTGTTTTCAATATTATTATGCATACTAATGAAAGTTCTATGTTTCAGGGAGTCGATGGAGCGTCAGTGCGTGATGGATGTGCTTATCATGAAAATATAGTCGTTGCAGCGCAAGAGGAAGTGGAGACATGCACACACGAGTCGGAGCAACGGCGTCCTGATGTTGAAGTTCGAGGCAAGAAAGTTTCAAAGAAAAGAAAGCAAAAGAAGGTTAGTGTCCTGGTCACTATATTATGTTGTTTTTCACTGTTAATAGTTCAATACTGTAAGTTGTGTTTAAACTGAACATCCCTTTTCCAATCTGTCCTCTAGTTGCGAGTGGGTGTACGAACTAGATCTACACAGACAGTGAAGCGAACGAGAGATGTTGCTTGTCAAACCTTTTGGCAGGGACTTGAGACTGGAGATGCATCGTGCCAATCGGAAGAATATGAAGTGATTGACAACGGAGCTATACCACCACCAGCCATTGATAGTGAATGTCTTCCTGGTAGTTCGGATGCAGTCGGAGATCAATTCACAGAATCCACACCCGCAAAAACTAAGACCGCGAGAAAGTTGAAGAAATTGTTTTATTCACCCATCGCCGGAGAAGGAACAGATGTTGCAATGGAAGAGAATGAAGTGGACGACAATGAAACACCATCAATATCACTGAACATAGCGGAAGACGATATCAGAGATTCTACCTTTCATGTGAGTGACATGTCCTCAACGTTACTGGCCGAACCAGCTGGGATGCAGAGTGACAGTATAAGGAAAGAGGCCAAATTCATTGTATTCGATAGTTGTTTGATTGATATTATTATTCGGATGAAATGTGGGCATTCGGTAGGTGGGGAAGTATGTGGGGAGTCATTGAATAATGTGACTCGTGCTATTCGAGGCACTAACCTTAAAATACATGCCACCTGTACAAAATATCATCCTTTCTCATGGTCTGCACAACCCATGCTGGGGCAACTGCCAGCAGGCAATCTACTTTGTGCAGTGGCTGCACTTTTTAGTGGTTCAAGTTTTAAAAAGTTAGAGTCTTTCTTTCAGTTTGTGGGAATCCATTTCATTGCGAAAACTCAGTTCTACAAATACCAAACCGATTAACTATTTCCAGCCATTAGCGAAGCTTGGAGAATGGAAAAAATGTCTATTGGTAGTACATTCGCGGGCAAACGGTTCAGGCTAGCCGGTGATGGACAGTGCTACAGCCCAGGATTTTCAGCCAAGTACTGCACCTACCACTTTCAGGACATGGAAAGTAAGAAAATTGTGAGTTCGGTGGTCGTGCAGGTGTCACAAAGTACATCCTCAGTGGCCATGGAGAAAGTTGGCTTTGTAGCATCATTGCAAGAACTACAATCGCAGGGAATGGTGATCGACCTGATAGCCACGGACAGACACGTTTCAATTGCCAAGACAATGAGGGAAGAGTACAAAAATATAAATCACCAATTTGACGTTTGGCATCTTGCAAAAACAATCAATAAAAAAATGTCGGCTGCAGGTAAAAAAAAAGATATGCAAGGTATTTCACAGTGGTCCAAGTCAATCAGCAACCATCTTTGGTGGAGCTCAAAAACATGTGGAGGGTCGTTGGAAATTCTACTGGAAAAATGGCGGTCAGTAATGCTACACTGTCGCAACGTTCACCGCTGGACCACAAACCAACATTTCCACAATTGTGAACATGGCCATTTGTCCACAGAGGAGGCACGGAAGAAGAAGTGGTTGATTCCTTCATCACCCACTCACAAAGCCATTGAAAAGATTGTATTTGATAAAACTATAACAAGAGATTTGAGGGGACTCACGGAATTCTGCCACACAGGAGATTTGGAGGTGTTCCACAATATGTGCCTAAAGTACAGGCCAAAACGATTGCATTTTGGCATGGAGGGCATGATAAATCGGACTCTTCTAGCGGTCTTGGCACGTAACCATAATGTTGGCCGTCAACAAAGTAGGACGACCGGAACTTTAGGGACGCTTCGCTACAGTAAGGCCTTCACTAAAAGAAGTAAACAATGGGTGATCAAACCAGTGTTTCAGGATATGCAATATGAGTTTATTGAGAGACTTATTGTTGATGTCCTAGATAGGCACATACATGGAGTTGTGAACGAACCTGCGCAGGGGACAACTGCATTGCCACCCAACATTGCCTCTGTTCCATGTCCACCTAAAGCAGAGCTCATTGAGAAATACACATCACGGTTTAAATGATTGTAATTTGATTGTCTGTTCTCTCGAGTCTCCTCATGTTGCAGGCCCATTGAATATGTGTATCTATGTAATGTGTAAATAAAAGTGATTGCTCAGTGTACATGCAATGTGTCTATCCAACCTTGTTCATTTGCGCATTAAATTAAACCAAACAGTAATATCAATCATTTTTCAAAAAATATAGAATGTCTCCGTATTTATGGTTCTCTGAGGCTGCAAATGCACGCAGACAAAATGCAAAGATGGAGTGTAAATTTCAAGTCCTGTGAGATGGCCTTACACTGAATGTAGCTAACTAGGAATGTGTGCTCGTTCAAAGTGAAGGTCAGCTGCTTTGATTTTTTGCTGGGTGCCGGAATGGCCCACGACGCAGTATAAGGTTCTATTGTTATTTGACCTTGACAGGCCGGGACCATCCCGAAAGACTTCTTTTTGGGGGTGTGGTGCAATAACGTAAACGATAATGAATATAATTTCAGAAACGAAAGCCATTTAATGTTCGTTCATTAGAAGAAATAACGTCGGCATAGAAGGAGTGGTATTTCGGGGTTGCCCTACGCACAGACACAATGGAAAATGCAAACATAATGTAAGTAACTCTTTAGATGAGTTTATACCGCAATTTAATTACTATACAGTAGCTTTAAAGACGGGTTAAGTTGTACTTGTTCGTTCTATGTGGCATATTGTTTTGTACCGCGCACTATCTTGAGGAGAACCATCTACTTTTACGGAAGCACCTCAAAACCTTCCTCTTTGCTTCTGCTTTCTCTCTCCCTCTCCCCTGCTACAACTTGTCCACTGTCTGCGACCTCGGTCCTGGGCCCTTCCACTCTCCACCTGCACTGCCTCCCTGTCAACCCCTGCACTGGGGGACTGTCTCAGTATCCTACAGCCCCCCCTTGACGTATAATACCCTGTTGCACTGTCCTAGCTATGAAATAATTTCCCGACCTAATATATAAAATGAATAATTTTAATAAAGATCTGATGGTGAGACTAATTTCATTTTTTATGTTTTTAAAACAGGTACATCCTTCATTATTGTATGTGTCACGAGTACCAGACACCGGCGGATGGCTTCTACAACCGCCAGTTGCTTCTCCGCGTGAACAACGTGACCACCCTGACCATTTTATGGGACGATCGCCAAGTACAAGTATGCCCTTACGCGGTACTAACGGCTAGATGCAACATACAGACCGTTGTGGTGGCATAGTGCCTCGTTGTTGGAACAGCCATGCGATTATCAGTGCGACCGAAGAGCTTATTTTATCGTAAACCAACACCCTGTGTACTGCACACGAACATCGCTTGCCTCAAGACGAACTATTTTGGATCGAGAGCAAAGAAAAATGCAAATCGCTAAATATTCTCTAAACATTTGATGTCCAATAAATGTACTTTACCAAATTTACAATCTTGCGGTTTGATTTAAAAGTACAGTTTCATATTCCGAATTGTGGCGCGCTGTGTTGTGAGCTGATCTGTGTTGGTTTCCGGGTTCTGTGTGGAGTCGCGTAGAAGACGCCTGGGCGCGTTTGCCTACGCAGCACAGTCACGTCACGGAGAGAGGTGGGGAATATGAATGTTTTGATAAAGTCTGTTTCAGGGGCGGGGGATTTGATTTAGTGCCGCAAAAGCAGGTCAGCCAGGGCGATGCGGCAAGTGATAGGATTATCACAAAATGGCGGCTGATTTCGAGTGCGTTAATGGACGAAAAGTCGGGTAAGGTCCATAGGAAAGTTTTCTACGATCTACCGATTTATGCTTAAAAACACATGGCCGAACCGTAGGGACAATAAAAAAAAAGTCCCGGAACTATCCTTTAAATTCAGAAGCAAGAGAATTGGTACCAATATGTCTGCAATCTCAAGAGCTCATTAAGAGTTTGGCGGTGTGTGGGGGTGGGGGGTTGGGAGGGAAAGGGGAGTGTCAGCAGCAGGATTACTGGTGCTTTGACCACACCCCCAAATTCAAATGAAAGGCCACCTGGTTTTGTGTGGAAGACAGCACATCGTTACCACATGCAGTAAGTAGCATATTTGGTAATATGCAATTCCTGTGAAATCCACTTGGTCTCCACAAAGGGGAATAACTGAAGGGTCTGCATGACTCTAAATAACTCAGACCAGTCGACGGTACAACAAGAGGATGCTCTTGTTAAGAGGTCATATCATATGATACCTTTTGAGCTTGTGCTGCCTCGACCACGGCCCCAACTTATCCAGTCAAAAATATTGCAGAGAATTTGGAAGGGAATTGAGGCCAATCGGTTAGCTCAACAAGTGGCATCTAATTACCATTAGTAAGCAACTGACCCCTTACCTGACCCCTTACCCCGTTCTTTACCTTTAACACGGCTTAGGGCAGCATACTCGGATGCAGTTGAGCACCTAGTGCCTTTAAAATGGTTCCATAAAACCACCCGGCCATCCGCCCCTTGGTTTACTGCTGAACCTCATGCACTAGGTAGCGTTAGAACATAGGGCAGAATGCAAGTGGCAAGCAATTTTTGATCACTCACTTAAACTAATATTCAAAAAGCTGAAAATATCATACGGTGATAAAGATGGCAAAAAGCACTTACTTTACTACAGCCATTGAATCTGCCGTAAATACCTCTGAACAACTTTTTTCAAACCGTGAAAGACTTACTTTCCCCTAGATCGGTGCCTTCGATACCTCGCAAAACAGATGCAACAATTTGTCCAATTATTTCATTGTACAAATTTCAAAAATCAGTACAATCATCACAGACTGTAATGTATGTTTGAGGGAAGATAAAATGAAGACCCCCATCCTTTTATTCCTTTTGTCACACCAATTCTTCTGAAGTGGTGTTGGCCCCTATGCATTTTAAATCGGCGTCACCTTCAGATGATATACCATTGTCTTGTTTTAAAGAAATTCTATTGCAATGTAATGTATTGTACTTGTCATTTATATAGCACCAATGTTACCATTGTTACGGTCTCAATGCGCTGTTAGTGGGAATGCCCTCGAAGGACCGATGTCCAGAGTGTTGGCGGTACTGGGGCACGATTATGGTGCATGCATGCATTTGGCCAAGAAAGGCTTAGCAGGGCTGGCAAGGCTCTGGTAGAAAAGCAACCCATGTGGTCAGACATGTGGATGGGTGCTGAGAAGAGTAGGGTGGCGCCAGTGCTAGAGACTAGCTATGTGTTCAGCGTGCCCAAATTTATCGTAGGACTGTTCTGCATTCTGCTGTCAGAGGTGTTGAGGAATAGTCCAGTATAAGTAGGCAGGGGATTTATGTAAACAGCATGTCGTAGTCCTTGCTGTATACTGATGCGTGGTTAGCTATGCCTACAGCCAGTAGAGTGGTGTATTATATGTACCTTGCCACCATTGGTGGCCATTTGATGACTGGGCACCCACTCAGGTATTTTGGCTTTTTTCTGTTGGTTCTTACGGCGGCAACAAAAACAGTTAGCAGCAACAACAGTCTATGCTCAAACTTCTCGCCACAGGGGGCACTGGTTGTGCTTCAATGAGCAAAATGAGAGCTACATTGTGCCCCTCCTTCCTCCATAAGCCAGAACAGAGAAAGGTATCCATCTTGCTAAGGCCTTAGCTCAGCTCTGCTTCCAGTGCCTACTCTGACATCATCTCCCGATGATCTTGAACAGCTCTGAGCCACCCAACCCAGATCCTCACTCTGTATAGCTTCTTACCCGGTAGTCAAATGTAGTTCCTTGTCGTCCATCAGGACATTGTTTATACTTTACTGGAACATTGGGTACTATTTACATAAACAAAACTGCCACTGGATCGCAACCCAGACTCTTTGTTTACTATATTCTTCTAATGTACCAAAACAACTGATAACTTGGCTCAAAGCCCAGACTTGCACGGAAGACAGCAGTAGAGTCTTTTATAATTGTTAGTTTGTCCATAATGCATGAGTGCAATTAAACTGGTACATTTTACTGACATGCTGTCTGTGTTTTCACATTTCTGCATTAGGCATGAGCATTAAAAAGGACTATGCGGTTTTTAATGATGCTCAAACCTCCCGAATGCAGTTAAACTTGGTTTAATTAGGCGTTTGTCAATGGGATCAAATGATGATGGTGATACATTATATATGTATGTAACAAAAGGTTGCACAGATACTCACGTATGGGGCTGAGGCAGTATTCGCCTATCGTGTGATTGCTGGGAGAAAATGGAGGGACATTTTTGGTGTAAGGTCCTAAATCTCCCTGATAGTCTGCCTGCCTGTGTGTAGTAAGGTTGAAATTAAGGTTACAATCATTGAAATCAATGGTGGCTTGGAAAATCGTGTCCTTATACAGGAAATGCTTCCTGTTGGAGGACTTGAAGATATTTCTAGGCGGATCAGGTATACGGTTGCAGTGGTGGTGGTGTAGGTTGCCAAAATCAACCTGGGAAGGGGGGGAGTAAATGTGGGTCAGGAGGGCGAGTAAGGGTTTGGGTTTGGACATCATGGACAAACACCACAGGATCATCAAGGAATTGTCAGTCAATACACTCTAGAGGAGCACTATGGAATAGAGAACATGTGATATAAAAATGGGTAAAACCATCTTTCATAATCACAACAGTTCTCTGTGATGGTTAATGGCTGGGAGCTGTAAGCAAATAGCTGGAGGAAGGCTTGTTGGGTTTGTACAATACAACGGTTCATGGAAAAATCATCAAAACATCAAATCCACCTTCAGCAGCAAAATGAGAGCTAAATTGTGCCCCTCCTTCCTCCATAAGCCAGAACAGAGAAGGGTATCCATCTTGCTAAGGCCTTAGCTCAGCTCTGCTTCCAGTGCCTACTCTGACATCATCTCCCGATGATCTTGAACAGCTCTGAGCCACCCAACCCAGATCCTCACTCTGTATAGCTTCTTACCCGGTAGTCAAATGTAGTTCCTTGTCGTCCATCAGGACATTGTTTATACTTTACTGGAACATTGGGTACTATTTACATAAACAAAACTGCCACTGGATCGCAACCCAGACTCTTTGTTTACTATATTCTTCTAATGTACCAAAACAACTGATAACTTGGCTCAAAGCCCAGACTTGCACGGAAGACAGCAGTAGAGTCTTTTATAATTGTTAGTTTGTCCATAATGCATGAGTGCAATTAAACTGGTACATTTTACTGACATGCTGTCTGTGTTTTCACATTTCTGCATTAGGCATGAGCATTAAAAAGGACTATGCGGTTTTTAATGATGCTCAAACCTCCCGAATGCAGTTAAACTTGGTTTAATTAGGCGTTTGTCAATGGGATCAAATGATGATGGTGATACATTATATATGTATGTAACAAAAGGTTGCACAGATACTCACGTATGGGGCCGAGGCAGTATTCGCCTATCGTGTGATTGCTGGGAGAAAATGGAGGGACATTTTTGGTGTAAGGTCCTAAATCTCCCTGATAGTCTGCCTGCCTGTGTGTAGTAAGGTTGAAATTAAGGTTACACTCATTGAAATCAATGGTGGCTTGGAAAATCATGTCCTTATACAGGAAATGCTTCCTGTTGGAGGACTTGAAGCCCTTCGAGATTCTGGCTCTGGACAAAGGCCTGGTAAAGTGGCCGTTAGAAAGGTGGAGGATGAAAGTGGAAGCCTTTTTGCAGGATAAGCAGGTGCAGGTAAAGACGCTTCTGCACAATCCCATGGCGGTTAAGAAGAAAGTGCTGATTAGGGACTGGACATCTATGTAATGATATGAAATCGAGAACATTTGTGCAGGTGGATATGGGGGTGGTTAATGTACTGCCAATGTATTTGAAAAAATGTCCTTCGTCAAAATACTGGGACATCCTGCTTAGATGTCGCCTAAATATTTTAAAGACCAGAGAAGAATAATGCAGAAGGAAAAGGCCTTGGGTGGATACTGTAGCCTGTAGGTACTGCAGATTGTCTCTTTTGATCAAAACCCTGGAGCATTTAATAATGCATTCTGAAGCCCTATCAGCGATTAGATGCTACTTTTTAGAGGAATTGAGTACTTTGGGGAAAACCTTGACTAAAAGTGAATGGTGGGATTGGGTACTGATTGGCAATCAGACTAGGTTGATCATTGCTGTTATGAAAATATTGGCTACAGTCTTGCTCCTGCATAAAGATTTGTGAAGGTAGAGATTATAGATTATTTTGAGGATGTGAGATTTTATGAGGGAAATTTAATTTAATGAAGTGAATGTTAAAAGTTTGTTTAGTTGACATGAGTGTTTTTAACTGTATGATTCACTTGTAAATAATATAACATTATAAATAAAATATGTATATATGTATGCATGCCAGGTATAAAGTGTGAACCTAGATGGGAAGCAACGTATGTGCCCCAGAGGTAACAAGTAGAGGGTGCTGTCGATTTTTGGATAAGGGGAGGTTGTTGTTCTGAAAAGGGATAAGTAGGGTTGAGTGGAATGATTTTAAGATTAGGGTCAATAGGTAATCCCTAAAGTGTAGGATGGAGGGTCGCTGCCATCTTTGAATTGGTAACTTCTTTCCTAGTTTACTTCTCTTCTTCAATTGTTTATTTCCAGACTGGCATTGTTATGGCTTCTGCTTGTGCGTACTTACTAGGTAAAATACTCAGTGGAATTAGTAGTTTTGATGGCAGCAATTATATGGTTAATCGGCAACTGCTCAACTGGGATCAGAGAGAAAAGTTACAGAAGCACAGCTGCGCAACCTACACAACCCAGGTCGGGTCTGCCTTTCACTCTGTAACAGGTATCTCCTGACAGAAATCCTCTTTTCCCCTTCCTTTTCTCATTTGAACAGTACCTTTAAAACTCTATTCTTGTAATTAGATGTCTTTTATTGTCCTTTATTACTGTCCCCCCTTGTTGAGCAGCGCTTCATTTCTTGTGTTATCTTTGCTTTTTTATGAAACCAAACACATACATACATCTGTTCTAACATGCTCAGAATAAAGGGCCTCGGTACACGTTCAGCTGTGTGGGATAAAAAGCTGTCGTAATTGCACTATTGCCTTTTTTTGGAGGTTACAGAATTACCACCGTTTTTCCCACCCTGCCAAATCATAGATTTTGGCAGATTTCCCGGCAGCAGAATTACTGCATGGCCAATCCGCTGAGATTTGGAGCGCAAGTGGCGGATTTATCTCCAGCTTGTTGCTGGCGGTAGATCTGCCATAAATCCCCGTGAGTCCTATATACTCCAGAAATGGGCAATTACTCTGCCCTACCACCCCTTGTAATCCTGTGGTAACTCCACGGAACCAAGTGGTGGCAGTGGTAATTGAGTTTGGCTGTAATTTGGCAGATTTACTGCCGAATTACCACCAAACCAGTAATTAAGCTATCAGTGTTTGGAATATCGAAAACAGATCCATTCGACACACTTGCGGTGGCTAGGAATGTAGCCATCATGTCCAACAATCGCCCTTATATTTGCAATTTTTTTAATTTACATAGAAAATGAATACCCTCATAGAGTTAGGAAGACTGGGCAATTTGCTGGGAAAGAGTGTTGGGCATTCCTAGTGGTGGTAACAAGCTGGACTAGTGTCTTCAATTACTCGCTTTAAGCTAATTTGGTGAAGACCAGACACTTTTAAAAAAAAAGGTTTTTCTATATTTTTCAGAAATGCTGAATAAGAGGCCTTATCACGCGGGTGCTGGGGTTACACCGTCTGAATCCTGCCCTCCTGTTGGCCTTCATTGAGCATGTTAAAGGCCAATTGAAGCATGGTGCAGATTGAGATGTGTGCCTTACTCAGCAAGACATTTGGGATGTGTGTATCTTTTGCAGTTGTGCCAGTAGTCTTTAGTGGGTGTTTTTTTTTCTTAGTAACAAGGAAACCTTCTGCATGAAAGATTGTGGCTCGGGTTGCTGCCTCCATGCCAGTAAATCTCTCACAAAAACCCTTTACACATTAAGAAGGGTCATCGCTGACCATCCAACACTAATGGTGCAAGAGGCCCGGCACTGGCGGTGCCAACCTCTTACTTCATGGACAGATAAGGGGAGTGGCGCGAAAAAGCCAAAGCACTGGTAAATCGGAAGCCGGGACTGACAAGTCAGCTCTGTGCAGAGTAAAAGCACATGCATTGCTTTAAGTGGAAGGAAGGATCAAGAGAGCTCTAGTTGCGGGCATGGCCTAAGTATGGATGCAGGGAATGAGGAGAAGGGGTTGGCAATTGCTTGGCACGCAGGTAGTGGGAGTCAAGAAGGAGAGGCGGGGAGCAGAGCTATCATTTCTTTCAGTGCACTGCACCTCTTCTTTTAGTTTCTTAATCACAGGCTCAGACCCTGCCTCCATTTCAGAGCAAGCCAGCCATTTGGCTACTCAAGTGCAAAGACTGGTTCCAGCCAAACTTTTTCACATTTAGTGGCACAACAGTGCTGACTGTCTGGCCAACCTGTCCTGGGAGCCTGCCTCACAAGCGAGATTCATGACAAGGTTTCAGTGGTGAGTCAGGTATATTTTTCCACCACCACATATAATCTCAATAGCATGCGATTGCTCCCTTGTTATTGCATTACTGTGCCCTTCACTCTACTTAATGTTTTTAACAGAACCGCACATACGGTTCTCCTTGCACAACACAGTTGTAGGTACTATTTAACCGAGCTATGTCCAGAAAGAACTAAGGTGTTGATACACAAGAATCTCGTATTTATGATTCTTTTCCTGTGTTTCATTTTTTTTACTACAGGGGCCACCTATTTGCCCTGATGAAGGCGGTTCTTGTAGAATAATACCTATCCGGCTGATGTATTTGGAGTTGGATACTTCCTCCGCCGAAACGTGTACAATATGCAAGGGAGACATTTGCACCAATAAGTACTTTTGGGGTCTATAAACTACCTATTGTCAGGCCTGTACTTGATACTAAGAATCTGATTACAGTCCCCCCGTCACGTTGGCACCTGTAATATGAGATGTTTTGGGCACCTGCAATATGAGATGCTTTATTGAATAAAAGCTACCTTTGAATACAAGTTGATTTCCACATGTGCCATACATGGATCATGACGTACACTTAGAATCATGGGCTATGCACTATACTTTATATTTAGCAAGCACTTAAAAAAAAGCCTGGACGGTGTGTGGTTAGTACTCTATACCTACCCATGCACTGAAGCACAGTCTCTTTGATTTCACCATTTATCCATGCCATGCCACTTGTTCAGTACTTCGAATTGATCTGTGTACTGAAGCAAAACTGTGACTTTTGATTTCATTATTTATTTATGTTAAGATTATTTAATTTGGTTACATGTAAATTGTCTGTAAATGTTTTCTCTTCCATGTTTGAATGTTTTCAATTTTAATACAAACCACGTTTATTCACAACCATTGTTGTATGTGAGTTTTCTTGTTCGACCCTCTTCTTCTTTCTGCACAATCTCATGGGCAATAAACTTAGAGATTTCACACATTAGTACCAACAATACCAGGATTCCCATTACTATGATATAGTTGTTTCATTCATTGACAAACAGTGGGGATTGACCTGGCCAGTAGCAGTACTATTTCTCCTTGATTTTTGTATTTCCCTGCCGGCAGGTGAACTGCGGGGGTCAGAGCATGCGATGTAGAAACAGAAGAAGAGTCCAAGCGCCTCTCCTTTTGTTTCTTTGAGAGCGGAGCAAATTCCCTCAGGCAACCCTTTAACTGAACATAGCTGCATGGTTAAAGTGCTGTCTGTGGACTCAGTGCCTCTAATTATGAGATACAAGGAGAGACAAGGGAACTTCCTCTCCTTTTATTCTAATCAGAAGCACTGACGGCAACCCTTTAACCATGCAACTCTTTCAGTGAGAGGGCAGCCTAAGAGGGTTGGTGGTTCTAGAGCTAGTCGGGAGAAGCCCTGTCAGATCCCCGGCTCAGGCACACTTTATGGAGACTGCCAGGGCTCCGTCCCAGCTAGCCAGGCCCCCTTTTAGTCCTGAGCAAAGGCCTTTGTGTATGTACGATATCTTAATAAATAATACAGACAAGCAAAATGAGGGAGTAAAACACGTTTCTTTGCATAGCAGCAACAGAATAATTACACAAATGGTGACAGAGGACAGTATCGTGAGTTAAAATCCCCAGAAAAACAGGAGTAACACCACACGAGCAACCAAAGCAAGGAAGACGAAAAGAGGAAACTGTAGAATACAAGACAATGGCGCAGCAAGTTATAGTTCCACCTGTCTTGCTACCTATGCCAGAAACACCATGGCGACAGTGGTCGCACAGCTTTGAAGTATGCATGGGAGTGTCAGGGTTGCAAAAACAAGTGCAGTACTGATAAATGCACCAGGGATAGAAGGACAACACATATTCCAAACCTTACCAACAAAAAAGGAAAATGATGGCTCCAGCACACAAAGTACATATGAGGAAACCATCAGGACACCAAACAAGCAGTGGCAATGCCAACAGGGGGGGGGGTGCATTTGTGTAAGCATGGGAAAGGCTCTTGCCAGGCACACCCGCAGTGGAATTAACTGCCCATTGATGGTAGCAGTTCCTAAATGGTGCGAGCGCCTGGGCATCTAATAGCAGTGCCTGGCAAATGCTTAATACTTATACACAAGCCAAAACGGTTGGCTTTTCCAATGCTTGTTTTAAACAGGACTTCAGTGAAGGACATGCATAGGGTTATACATTGAGTGGCTGAAGGTAGACCTGGTTAAGACATTTTTATTACACCAGTAGCGGGTTTACAACTCCAATTATGTCATTAACTCTCAAAAGACTGCTTTAAAAAAGACTCTAGCAGGCACTTCAAGTGCAAGGTTTGATGGTCAGTCTTGAATAAAGCAAGCTCAAAGAGTTCCCATGAGGAGGTGTTTTGGGAAGGGAGGGGCAGGAACTGCGTGGTAATGGCTTAAGGGATTAGCATGGTCGTGGGTAGTCAATAAGGAGGGCAAAAACTCAAACAACACCTACGAGCTGTGTGTCCTTCCTCATATGCCATTTCTCCCTATCTGTACTCTAGTGCAATAGTTTTGGCTTATGGGTGGTGCAAGTGCCAACTAATTGTCCAAACTAAAAAAGAGGTGAAAGCAAAATTGATGAGTTGAGACACAGACTACATGATAATGAAAAGATAACCAGGTGAAAGGTACTTGTTGAAGACTACCTCACATTGCTGAGAGAGCTAGAGAAAGGTTGCCTTGGAGAAATACCAGACAGCATGTTGAGAGATGCACTGGTGGGAGGGTTTCGGAGTAAGAGATGCAAGAGGAAAAGCTGGGGTAGAGAATCCGGTGCTGGAAGAATTGCTGACTCGGGCACACGATGCAGTGGAGAGTACATTACACCGACAAAAGGAAGAGAAGCAAACAGCAGAAAGAAACAATTTTTTAATTTTGTTTATGGCTGAATGATTCAACCTTTACAAAAATGTAATATCACCTTAAGACCATAATAGTGCATTCAACAATAATGTTATGTTATGTTATGTTATGTTATGTTATGTTATGTTAATCACATTTATAGAGCGCACGCACGCCGAAGCATCCAGGAATTTAATAACATTTCATTTTATGATAAGAACAGTAATCCGTCTTCATCGTGTGAACTAAGCAGCAACAATGAAAGTAAAAACATAGATCATACAACATCTAAAAATGTCAACATCCTCCTTTAAAACTTAGTCAGCCTACCAGTCCAAACGTCTCCAGAAATGTGATAGTGGCCAAAACTAAGGTAACATAATGCCCGGTAAAATTAATCGCCATAGCTGTGTCCTCAGATACAATCCTATGATCCTTAAAAAATAAATGTGTCAAACAATTGGACTCTTGTATCCCTTAAGCTACGGCAGCCGGCCAACAGATGTCTGAAAGAAAGTTTCTATTTCAGAAACCACCTCGCAGAATCGGCAACATCTTTCCTCTCTGGGCCATTTGTGGATTCTTCCCGGCACTCCCTTCCCGGCACTCCCTTCCCGGCACTCCCTTCCCGGCACTCCCTTCGTTGGGAAGAGATTCAGCCGCACTCTCAAGAACCAAGTGCGGTACAAAGGGCTTGGGAATTTTCCCAAATATCTTGGTAATAAACCAATCGGTTTATTCTCCTCTTTGAAATGTTCACACACGTTCTAGGTTTTGCAATGAACCTGATCTCTCACCAGTCATGAAGCCAGAGTGTAGTCTTGGCCTTATCTGGAGTCATCAAGAGGCTCTCCATTGAAATGTCTGCTAAATTCATAAGCTCTAAACATTCCACCTTCCAGGGAGTCTCTTGATCCGCCTCTGTCGTAAGCATATCATTGTCAATAGGCAGGATTGAATTTGGTTGGGCTAATAAACACTTTCTTAGAAAGGACAAACCCTTTCAGCTCTTCCAAGAAACTCCCTCAATCCCGTTCCAAGTCAGGTGCAACGATTCCAGCGTACACTCCGGCCCATAACTCATTGTAGAGACGAGCTTTTGCTTGTAGAACATTAGCATAGGGCTCATAAAATAGAGGCCATACCTTCGATGAATCATCAAGCCCTGTGCCGCAGCTGTCCTGGCCTTATGGCGCATATGGTTTATATAGGGGATTCATTAATATCATTGTTCATGCATACCCCTAAATACCTGTATTCGTGAAGGCTTACGGGCAAAGAATATAGAAACAATTTATTTGTGTTCATGTTTCGCCCTAAATTTCAAGATGTTTGATTTTTCAACGTTAACTCTAAAAGCATCAGGGTAAGCCTCCAGTTTTGGCAGTTTCCATTGCAAACCTACTGGTGTCTGGTCCATAAGGACCAGATTATCGCATAAAGCAACCATTGGATAGGTTGGTCACCAAACTTAGGAGGAAAGTCTTGTGCCCTACCCAAATCAGCTATGAAAAGGTTAAACAAAGCAGGGACCAAAATGCACCACTGCTATGGTCCCCTATGGGTGGGGATTGGCTGTGAAAGTTGACCAGATCGATTTAATCGCCTTTGCATGGACGTTTGACAGTATAGATTTCTGATGATAGTTAACAAGCATGAAGGTCAATTTCATCGTTGGAAGTTTCAACCATAATAGATTGTGATCTACACAGTGAAACGCCATGCACAAAATAATAACCGCAAGGTAGATCAGTTGCCGGGTAAGAAGAGCTCTTTTCTTAAGCAAACTCAGAACAAACATATTCAGAGAGATGCCCAGACCGGATATAAAGCCTGATTGAAAATGGTCAAAGGAGAAAGACTCCTTAACCCAAGCCATCAAGTGTCTCAAAACCAATGCAGCAAAAACCTTTCCAAAGGCATCGAGGAGGGCGATCGGACAATAATTCTGAGGGTTCGTCCGATCGCCCTGATAACGACCGACCTCCTCCAAGAAGATGGTATATATTTAGAGGGCAGGATCCGATCGAACAGTGTCCCAAAATTCTTCCCCAAGGTAGGGGATGAGTCCTAAACATTGCCTTTGTAAATCCGTCTGGGCCTGGGGCCCAGGACTTACTTGATTTTGCAATCAATAAAATGAGGTCGTTCAGATGAAAGGGGAGAATCCATTCACCCTCAAAAGGTGGATCAAGGGAGTTATCTGTCAAAGGCAGATGCGCAAATAAACCAGAGAAATAGGTCACCCAAGTCTCTTCTGAAATAGGATTAAGCTGTAAGGCTGACTGTTGCGAGCTGTTGTCTTTCGAAAGGGCCCATATTTCTGATGACTCTTTTGAGTCCAATGCCCCCAGCAAATGTTCTGCATCATTTTGGTTCAACATCATTCTATGGGACTTGAGACCGTTTTTAAATCTTACTTTTAGAGGCTTCATTTTTAAAGGTTTTGCCAAGGCATCACTAGTTGGAACATTTCTAATTTCAGATCTTAATTTTCTTTTATAGCTTTAGACCTGCACAGCAAGAACATGCTTATGGGCAAATGAGGGTTTATTAGAAAGGCCCTTTTTCTGAACAAACAGATTCTGCACATGTATATGAGTATCTGGAGAACCGCTAACCTCATAGTTATTAGAAGCAAAAATCCCCATAAATTGCTCATTAATCTCGGATAGTGCTTTTTTCATCATTCTAAAACGATGATTTCCACCAGCGTTAACAGTAAAAGTAGTGGTACAATAATCTGATTCTAGAGAGACTAATGGGAATTCTCAGGTGGTCAAAACTAATTTATGATCCCTCCTTGTCAAAGGGAAAACGTGTGAGTCAGATGTGACAAAGAAGTTGTCCAATATTGCAGAACGGTCCCCGCGTCTCCATGTTGAACAAGGAGGCATGTCTCCTCTCACATTCCCATTGCCCATGAGAAACCCTCTCTCCTCCATCAAGGAAATCCAACTTTTAGCTTTTGCTTGAGATCTTCGATCAGTTATTTGTGAATCTGTGCCCAGTTTTATTCATACACCTAAGACTAAGATCTCCTGCAATGATTGTCGCTGTAACACTGGGATCTAGTAATCACAGATCTTAAGTATCTGCAACCGAGTCCAAAAACATATCTACAGCAATGCCGGCCACGTTACAGTACAGGTTAAGCAGTACAAAAGTCCCAGATCCCCAGAATAACTCTTATTCCACACCAATGTCATTATCTGAACAAAGGGATTAGGGGCTGCCCCAGCACGTAAAGAGAGACCACAATCCTTCTGTGCCGCTGTTAATAGACTCAAAGAAGGGCGGCCCCTAAACCCTTTGTTGCACAGGACAGAATAAGTGAATATCCATCCATAGCCCGAGCGGAGGTAAACCATGTCTCTTGTAAAAAAGTACATCCAAAGAACCCAAATCTTGCTGAAGCAAATGCTTATGGGCCAAGTATTCCAAGACAAAATCTTAAAGTATCTATTATTATTTCGTCAAACTAGCTAATACTTTCTTGAATGATTACCCAAGGTCTCTGGAAGCCAAGACCAATACTCTCGGTCCCTAAATTCCAGAGGATCCTTAATAAATTCTATTACTCTCGCCTGTCCCAGCGGGGCTTGTAAACACATAGGGCCTCATTACGACCCTGGCGTTAACCATGGCGCTATTAGCGCCATGGTTGACGCCGGTATGGGGGGCATGGCTAACTAGCCATGGACTAGGTCGTGTTCCTGTGTCATGCTCCTGATGATCCGTCTTTCATATGCGAAACTACGCTAAAATAGGCTGTTTGAGCCTTGAAACTGAAGGACCAGCCGTCGGAATGTATACATTGCAAGAACCTTGAAAGCCAAGTCATACGAATCTGCGGATCGGCAGATAATTGACTTTAAAAGCTACGGCCGGGTGAATACGTTGTTGCCAAGATGGCGGACAACAAAGGGAGCGTCATCGAGGCCCCGCTACAGATCGAGACTCGCTGATAATTCGGAACGCTGTCGGCTGAATTGCTTTGTGCCGTAACAGAAGATCGGCGCCCCCGGGCCCAGAAATATAGAGCAACCGGAGTTGACTACACTAGCAACACTGGCTGCCAACACAGCTCTCGGCAGTCTACAGAGGCTGCAGGACCCAGCTGAACCCACGCGGCGCGCGAGAACGCTTGCCTACAGCAGCAGGAGTCGGAAGCTGCTCGGATTGTGAGAAAAAGAAAGCAGTGCCCCCGGGCCTATATGAGAGAAGCGCCCGCAGACAGATACAGTGTATCAACAAGCGTTATACACTAGCACGGCTCTCAGCTGTTCAGCGAGGCTGAGTGGAGTGTGACGACCGCCGGGTGCTGCCTGAAGAGAAGTGTGCGAAGGCGGAGGATGCGGAGAGAGTATAACGAAAGGCTGCATGAGCTGTAAGATAGTGTGGCCCAGAGGGACTCGGCCAGCACCAACATGACCATGCATGTGGCATATGGAACGGCGCACTGAGGCCGTGACGAACAGAGCAGGGAGACGGATTGAGTCCCCCTGCACTGTAACTGGGCATTGTGTGCACACGGCTGGGCGTTGCGTGCACCGATTGCATCAGAACATGGATGCAATCGGGGCCGCCCGACATTGGGACAGCAATGGATTGAAGCGTGCTGGGAGCTGGCCCTGGGGCATTACGCATTTGGAAACTATCCCCACCCACGGCTGACACATTCAGCAAATACAGATGCTGAGCTACATGGTGGCACTTGACCCCTGTGCAGGGCAACGCGCAACGCAAAGCGCACTTGAGGTGGATACCCATGGACTGCCAAGCACAGGCAGCCTCAGCAGAAGATTGAGACCAACATGCACAGGGAGCCCAAAGTGTCACGCTGCTAAGGGGAAAGGAGGGGGGAAAAGAGGCAAGGAAATACGGGCCCCTGTACTTTGCAATCAAATAAAGGTTGCGGAGGAGACGTGGGAGGACACAGCCCATTCCGTGTTTTGCTCTTGAGGGCCGCCCCATAGCATGGTCTACTGAGAGCCCCCAGGCAAGATACGGAATATACTGGCACATAGAAGGGCTGATACAGGACTCAAAGTGGTATTGCAAGATGTCGGTGAAGGGGCCGAAAGCCAGGAGTAAACAACCCACTATGGACACCTTTGCCAAGGTTCAGCGGACCCCTCTGACCCAAGAACAAAAAACGGGGGAGGCATCTGGAGATGATGCCCCTGCAGGGGAAAATCAACAAGTCCTAGCGGCAATAACGGACCTAAGCACCAGGTGGGCCACGGCAATGGCAGAATTACGGACGGCCCTGGAGAACAAAATAGATGCCATGGGAATTGAAGTTACCCTCCTGCGGCAGGACGTCAGGGCGCTGGCGGAAAGAACTAGTGGCCTAGAGAGCGCTGTGAAGACTAACACGGACGTGAGCACAAACAACGCAAAGGAGGTCCATGTGCTCAAACAACAGGTTGCCAACCTTGAGAACAGGATGGAGGAAGCAGAAAGACGGGCGAGACGGAACAACATCCGGGTGGTTGGCCTGCCGGAAGGAGAAGAAGGCCAAGACCCTACGAATTACGTGGAGAACATGATCCTGCAGGAGGTGGGAGCGGACAAACTCTCTCAGGGGTTCACGGTAGAGCGAGCACACCAAGCCCTGATGTGAAAACCAAGGCCCGGAGCCCCCCCCCCCACGGCCGATAATCGCAAAAATCTTAAATTACAGAGGTAGGGAGAAGATCCTGGAGTTTTTTCGCAAGGGCGGGAGGATAGAGAGAGCCTCCTCTATGATCACAGCATACCCTGACTACACCATGCTGGTACAAAGACAGAGATACAGTTATGTGGCGGTCAAGAGAAGGTTGCGTGCAGCGGACATTAGGTACATGTTATTGTACCCAGCCAAGTTGAAAGTTTTGCACAAGGGTAGAGCACTGTTTTTTGACACCCCGGAGGAAACCGCAGTGTGGTTGGACTCGCAGGGCTGCCAGGCACCAGATGACGGACAAGACGGCCAAGAGCATAATAAGTGAAGACATTGTATTATGTAAACTGCAAAGATAGAAGGGAGGGCATTCACATAGAGCTTTATACACTTGATGGATGAGGTGCGGCCCTCAAACGTAATGACTTTGGCACACTATAATGTGGGCTATATTGGCGCACGTAAACATGGGAGCGTTAGGCGTAGCGACTTTAAACAAATAGGGGCAGCAGGATTGCGGTTACCTACCCCCGGGAATTAGTAACAAGGTAGCCAATAGGGCTGCCTTACCCTGCTGAGCTGTGAGTACGGGTTTTTACCAGAAAGAGCTAGATGCGGGGATGCCTGAGATCCAGGGATGGAGCTGGGCAACAGTTGGGGAGGGCTTTGTTGGGGAAGGGAAGGGAGGCGGGAGGGCGGAGGGAAGGGGTGTGTGGAGAGTTTGTAGTAGTAGGAAGTTTGAATTGGGGGGGGAGGGAGTTTTAGTTTGTGTAAGAGCCTGCATGGAAATGTCGAACAAATCAATGGCATCGGGTAATCTCAAAATTGTGACCTGGAATGTGCGGGGCCTCAATAGTTATTTAAACGTAATAAGGTCATGATGTACCTAAAGAGGATGCGGATTGACATAGCTTTGCTACAGGAAACCCACCTCACCACGGAGAAGTTGGAGGTGATCAGGAGAAAATGGGGGGGTAATGTCACAGGGGCCACATACTCGGCATATGCAAGAGGGGTGATTACATGGGTGGCACCGCATGTGCCATATCAGCTGCTTAGCTCGACAATAGACCCAGAAGGCAGAATGGTGGTGGTGGCAGGACTCGTAGAGAACAGAGAGGTGAATATCATAAATTTGTATGCCCCTAACCATGATACAGCGGCATATATTAGGTCTTTATATAATAAAATTAGCCCCCTGGTGGGAGGCGCCTTGGTGTGGGGAGGAGACTTCAATTGCACTCTGAACCCCAGGATAAACAGGTCAGATGGCAATTCAGAAAAATCGGCGCCAGGGGCTAAAGCGCTGAGGACACTGCTGACAGACCTCGGCCTAGAAGATGTGTGGAGAAGACTACACCCAATAGCCAGGCAATACTCGCATTATGCAGCGCCACATGACCTGCACACAAGGCTGGATTATGTGTTTGCCTCTGCCGTGATAGCGGGGGAAATGATGGGGCGGAATACAAGGCCCAGGTACTTTCTGACCACTCGCCTTTGGTCGTAGAGTGGCGACATCAACCCCCAAGAGCACGGATCCTGACGTGGAGGCTCAGAACTGAGGCTCTACAGGATGCGGGATTTCGAGAGGATTTGAGGGAGGCCATCGAGGAATACTTCGAAATTAACATGGGCAGCGTATGCTCAGTGGGAACAGTATGGGAGGCATTTAAGGTGGTGGTGCGGGGTGTGGCTATATCGAAAACTAAAGGGCTCCAAGGGGGTATCGAACGGGAACTGCAAGAGACAGAAAAAGAGTTAGAGGGTCTGATACAAAGTGAGGGGACCACCCGTGAGATCAGCGTTAAAATAAAGGACTTACAGTTAGCTTGTAGTGAACTCTGGGACAGATGTTGCAAACTAAACTATAAGAAATATAAAGAGAGGCTACATACAGGGGGGGATAAACTGGGTAGATTATTGGCTTGGTTATACAAAAATGAGACCGCCTGCCCGGTGATTAGGGAGGTCAGGGACGCGGAAGGTCAAATCCATAATACCCTGGAGAGGGTAAATGAGGAGTTCCTCAAGTATTATAGACGATTATATGAGGACACAGGGGAGGACATTGTCGGGGGGAAATTCTGCCGGGGTCGGCCGGGCCGTCCGCAGACCTCCGGGCAGGGAGGCCCCAACTCCTCCCGTATATCCCAAAAGAGATAGAGTATGAGACACACGCAAGAAGCAAGGTGACTCTGCTGTTTATTAGACAAAAACGGCAGGGATGGGTCAAGGAGCGTACGCGTCCGTCCTGACACACACACAATCGTAGGGCTCGCAGGCCCTTTTTACCTTAGTATGACGCGCTACTTGCGTCACCTTGGAAAGTTAGCAAAAAACCTATCGCCACTCTTAATTGGTTGCTCGAGTGGTAGGGTTAGTATAGCACACGTATAGAGAACAATATTAGTGGACAAGGGTTAGTCAGGTGATATATCTGGGTTGTCCCTACAATTAGATACATGAGAATTCTTACATGAAGACCCCTGATGATTGGTTAATGTTAATGGCGTCAGTGATAGGAGCCCCATGTTCTGATTGGTGCGCCCGCGAGCTTCCCAGCCTGGGATATGATATGATATGATATGGTATTTGTAACGCGCCTATACACAAGTGTTTCAAGGCGCGACGAGGCAGGGAGGGAGGGAAACAAGGGGAAGACAGACAAACGATCCTACTAGGCCAGGTGTCATTCAGATCGCGCAAGTGCAGAGGTAGGGGGAAAAGGAGAAAGTGCAGGGGGAGGAGGTGGGGGGGAAAGTGCAGTACACGGTAAGTAGCGTAATAAAATAATAAATAATAAATAATAAATAAAAGGGCCAGCTGGTGGCAAGTGCGAGGTAAGTGTAGAGCAAGTGCTAGGAAGGGGGCTGTAGGGATACAGTGACAGTCCCACAGTGCAGGGGGAGCCAGGGAGGCAGTGCAAGTGGAGAGTGGCTGGGCCCTGGACCGAGGTCGCTGAGAGTGGCCAAGATGCAGGTTTAGTGCAGAATTTCAGTGGGGAGTTAAGCAGGTTTAGCAGGGGAGAGGGAGAGAAAAGGCAGAAGCGAAGAGGAAGGTTTTGAGGTGCTTCCGGAACCGGAGATGGTTCTCCTCAAGTTTCAGGGAGGCAGGAAGGCTGTTCCAGAGGGAGGCCCCTGCTGCGGAGAGAGATCTACCCCCAGCTCGTTGCTTCGAGAAGCGGCTGACCATGAGGGAGTTGGAGACGGATGAGCGAAGGGCTCGTGAAGGAAGATATTTAGGAAGAGAGAGTTGAAGGTATTTAGGCCCCAGGCCCCAGAAGGCCTTGTGGACAATGCAGAGGGTTTTGAACTTAATCCTCGCAGCCACTGGGAGCCAGTGAAGAGATTTCAGTCCTGGAGAGATACGGTCCCTGGGCTTGAGGCCAAGGACAAGTCTCGCAGTTCTGTTCTGGATAAGTTGCAGAGGGCGGAGAGTGGAGGCAGGCAGATTAAGATAGAGGCTGTTACAGTAGTCCAGCCTTGAGAGAACCAGGGCTCGGGAGACAGTGAGCTTCTGGGGGAAGGAGAGGAAGGGAAGAATACCTCTGAGGAGGTGCAGCTGGTAGTGTGACTTCTTAGAGACGTCAGATATATGAGGAGAGAAGGAGAGTGTGGAGTCGAAGATGACCCCGAGGTTTTTAGCCTTGCAGGTAGGGGCAGGAAGGGGGCCAAGGGAGGCCGGCCAGAGAGCTGCAGGGAAGGAGGGAGTGGGTGTGCCGATGAGTAGAATCTCAGTCTTACTGGCGTTAAGGCAGAGGTCATTGGCGGCACACCATTCCTGGATAGCAGACAGACAGTCGGAGATGAGGGAAGAAGAGGAGGAGGCCGAGGGTAGCCTGAAAATGAGCTGGGTATCGTCCGCATAGCACTGGAAGTGGGGGCAGAGAGCGGCGATGCGGTGGGCAAGGAGTGCCAGATACTGGTTGAAAAGCCAGGGAGAGAGGTTGGATCCCTGGGGGACACCACAGGTGGAGAAAAAGATGTCGGAGAGGAAGGAGCCCATTTGGACCTGGGAGGGTCGACCGGAAAGGAAAGAGGTCAGCCATGCCAGAGCCTGACCAGTGATACCCAGGTTATCACGGAGACGGTTGAGCAGGATGGCATGGTTGACAGTGTCAAAGGCAGAGGAGAGATCGAGCAGAATGAGAACACAGGGAGTGTTGGAATCGAGGTTCAGGAGCAGGTCCTCACGGATGTTCAGGAGAGCAGTTTCCGTGCTTCTGGCCGCTCTGAAGCCGGATTGATGGTCATGAAGATTACCAACATATTCAGCATGGAGGTTAAGCTGGGAGATGGCCAGTTTCTCCAGGAGCTTGCCCAGGAAGGGAGTAATGGAGATTGGGCGATAGTTGGCCGGGCAGGAGGGGTCGGAAGAGGGTTTCTTGAGGAGGGGGTGCACAAGGGAGTGCTTGAGGGGGGATGGGAAGACTCCAGAGGCGAATGAGTGGTTGCAAAAGTCAGCCAGGGCAGGAGCCAGGGAGTCGATGTGGTCCTTGATGGTTTTGGAGGAACAGGGGTGAACCTGTTTAGACGAGGCTTTCATAGATCGGACTTGTCTGGAAACCTCATCAGCAGAAAAAGGTGGAAAAGCAGAGAAGGGGGGCGGAGGGGCGGCTGCAAGAGAGCAAGAGGAAGATCCGGGAAGAGAGGGAGGGAGGTGAGAGGAGGAGAGCGAGGACAGGATGTCCTGAGTTTTTGAGATGAAGTGCGAGGCCAGTGCAGTGCAAAGGGCCTGGGAGGGGACAGGAGAGGTAGAGACTGCAGCAGGGTTGGCCAGCTCCTTGCAGATTTTAAAGAGTTCGGCCGAGTTGTTAGATGCCTCAGAGATGCGGGCTTGGATAAGGGCTCTCTTCTTGGTGAGAACGGAGAGCCGGTATTGCCTTTGGAGCAGGCGGCAGGCCAGTTTGTCAGAGGATGAACATGAAGCACGCCATTTCCTCCCTGCCACCCTGCACTTGCGTTTTAGGGTGACGAGATCCGAGTCATACCAGGAGTTACATTTGGCTTTGGGCTTCAGGCGGATTCTCATGACGGGGGCAAGGATATCGAGAGTGTCAGATATAGAGGAATAGAGCATGGAGAGGGCTGTGTCAGGGTGGGAGTCAGCCGAAGGGGGAGAAGGGGGCGAGAAGGTAGCAGCGAAAGCCTCAACTGACACGCGCTTCATGGGTCGGATGACCGAGAAGGTGGGTGGCAGTGAAGAGGGTGGCTTTGCCTGTGGGTTAGGGAGGGAGAGGTAGGAGGATAGGAGAAAGTGATCACTCCAGGAGAGAGGAGTGGAGAGAGGGAGGGAGAGGGGAAGGTCAGAAGAGATCAGAGCATCAAGAGTGTGCCCTGCAGAGTGAGTAGGCCCAGACGGGAGAATAGAGAGTGAGAGAGAGTTGCAGAGTTCGCGAAAGAGACCAGTGGGGGGACAGGAGGCATCGAGGTGGATGTTGAAGTCACCGAGAAAGAGGAGTTGGGTGGTTGAGGACAGGAGTGAGGAGGAGAGGTCAGCCCACTCAGAGAGGAAGGAGGAAATTTGACCAGGTGGCCGATAGATAGTGGCCACGGTAAGGGAATGGCTAGGAGAGAGAGAGAGTCGGCAGACAAGACATTCAAAAGAGGAGTAGGTCTGCGTAGGAGTGACAGTGGCAGGAATCCACTCAGGGAAGATAAGGGCAACACCACCCCCTGAACGGTTAGGCCTGGGCACGGAGAGGATCTTGTAGCCGTCAGGTAGGAGTGTGTCGAAGCTGGTGGCAGAGCTGGCAGTGAACCAAGTCTCAGTGAGACCGAGGACGTCGAGGTCCAGTTCCTCAAGAAGGCGACAGATATCAGAGGAGTGCTTGATGGCAGAGCGAGAATTTAGAGTGGCAATGTGGAGAAGGTTGCCACCCTTGAAAAACTTCCGGGGAGGGGTACAGATCAGAGGTACGCCCTGCGGAGGTGTTGGAGAAGGAGTTGAAGAGGGAGCAAGAGAAGGGGCAGGGAGGGAGGGGAGAGGCAAGGTAGCCGAGGACAGAGGAGGGGGGACAGCGGGAGCGGAGAGGAAGTTGATGAGGCATGGGAAGCGTCTATCAAAGAGGTGAAGGTTGGCCTGAGGGCCTTGGACCAAGACGGTCCCGTTAGCATAGACATTAATGATGGCTTTAGAGGAGTGGAAAGGGGCCAAGAGGACATCCCAACGGGTGCCACCATTAATGGGAGAGGTGGAGAAAGGAGAGAGCACAGCGACCATGTGAAGGGTCCATAGTTCAGGTGAAGGCACGAAAAAGAGAATGTCAGTGAGAGTTTCCTTGGAGCAGGCGCTCGTGTAGGTGTCAGCGATAGGGAGGCCTGGGTTGGAGACCAGGATGTCCTTTTTAAACTTTTTCCTACCGGATTTAGTGAGGAGAGCAGGATAGTCAATGGAGAAGCAGTTAGAGTAGATAGGCGAGATAGAGAGCACCATGGAGTAAGAGGGGAGGCGGACGACACGAGTATGCAGAACAGGAAGTGAGTGGAGGGCACTAGTTTACCACAATGCAGAGCAAACAGTAATGCGTAGTAGGTCAGGGCCACCTAAGTTTGAGAATCCTGCGAGGGGAGAAAAAGCACCCTAGTTGAACACAATGCAGAGCAAACAGTAATGCTTAGTAGGTCAGGGCCACCTAAGTTTGAGAATCCTGCGAGGGGAGAAAAAGCACCCTAGTTGAACACAATGCAGAGCAAACAGTAATGCTTAGTAGGTCAGGGCCACCTAAGTTTGAGAATCCTGCGAGGGGAGAAAAAGCACCATAGTTTACCAAACAATTGGAATAAGGGGGCGAGGCATCATGCGGATGAGGTGTGCAAGGTGAGGAGGGGTGGGCCAGAGAGCGGAGGAGCTGGCGCCTGGCGTCCCCTGCGGACACCTGCAGACACACAGGGAGCCGCACTGTAGGAGTCGCCCTTGGCCTGGGGCCCTTAGCCGCGGGGGCTGCCGGGCAGAGGGCTGCCCAGAAGGGTGGGGAGGTTATAGGCAGAAGGAGAGGAAGGGGGGGGGGTGTGGGCATTCAGGGAGGCAGGGAGGGAGGGGAAGACCAGGAAGTGGGTGGGGGGAGCAGGAGCAGGCCAAACACCGCGCTAGGAGCGCGAGGGAAACAATTCAACTTTCTATTTTCCTTTTTTTTTTTTTTTTTTTAAAAAGCACAGAAACAACACTCACGGAGGCCCAGGCAGGGCTTTCCAGGCCTGCTGATCCCCTCAGGCCACCGGCGACCGCTCTCCACGCTCAGCTGGAGAAAAGAAGCGAGCGTGGGGAACGGCCGTCGAGTAGGCCAGAGGGGAGGCAGGCACACAGCCAATCAGAGGGGGGGGTGGGCGGGCAGAGAGGCGGGGAGGGAGGGGAAGACCAGGAAGTGGGAGGGGGGGAGCAGGAGCAGGCCAAACACCGCGCTAGGAGCGCGAGGGAAACAATTCAACTTTCTATTTTCCTTTTTTTTTTTTTTTAAAAAGCACAGAAACAACACTCACGGAGGCCCAGGCAGGGCTTTCCAGGCCTGCTGATCCCCTCAGGCCACCGGCGACCGCTCTCCACGCTCAGCTGGAGAAAAGAAGCGAGCGTGGGGAACGGCCGTCGAGTAGGCCAGAGGGGAGGCAGGCACACAGCCAATCAGAGGGGGGGGTGGGCGGGCAGGGAGGCGGGGAGGGAGGGGAAGACCAGGAAGTGGGAGGGGGGAGCAGGAGCAGGCCAAACACCGCGCTAGGAGCGCGAGGGAAACAATTCAACTTTCTATTTTCCTTTTTTTTTTAAAAAAAAAAAAGCACAGAAACAACACTCACGGAGGCCCAGGCAGGGCTTTCCAGGCCTGCTGATCCCCTCAGGCCACCGGCGACCGCTCTCCACGCTCAGCTGGAGAATCGCTGTTCCCAGCTCTCGGTGTACCTGTCATTTGCAACAATGTTTCACTATGGGTACGTGCAGACAATGTGAGGACTTATTCATAGCTGGAAGACCGACTACTCCCACTGTCGCAGATGTCCATTGAGCCTTTTAATTGTATCTGCCTATGTCTTGTAACGAGGGATCCAGACGCCTTCTTTCTCCTGGGCTTGGCATCCTGTCAGGTTCGGCTTGGTCACGTGAGGTGGGACCGTATTTGAGGCAGAATTCTGCACAATTAATATTGTTTTTCCCCTGTGTGCCTGGTTTAATTTGCAGGTGTGACTTTAACGTTGGTGTGCGGCGTGCGAGGTTGCAACATCGTGCCCTTGATGGTCTGCTTCCGGAATGTGGGTTTGCAACATTGCGACCTTGGCTGTTTGCTTCGCCGGGCTCATTCTGCAGGATCAGCAACCTGACTCTTGTTCTTTTAACGTCCATGGAAGCTCTTGCTTGCGGCCTACTTAGGCCTGGTGTATAGGTGGAACCGTTTGGTGCACAGGCGCTTTAGGTTACAGTACCATATTGTCTTATGACCGGTATCGTGTCTTCATTGTATTTCTCATTGAGGCACCTGGGTTTAGGAGAAGCGTAAGCAAGCTTTTTAGATGAGTTCATGATGCGTCTTGCGTTTCTGCATTTTGAAAGTCTATGTGGAAATTAATAAAGATGCACGTCCGTGAGTATGCCTGTCGCCTACGTCATAGCACTGAGTATATTCTTCGTGTAGATTGGTGCTGGAGTGTCCAGTGTGTATATTTGTACCGGTGTGCTGACCGTTGGCTAGGTCGTCATGGCATCTCTAACGACGTGTAGGTTTTAGTCTAGTTGATCCGCGCCGCAGGTGTCGGCATGGCCAGGGCGGGCTGCTAGGCAGGCAGATGGACACATCCGTATGTTCCTGTACCAGGGTATTTGGTCGTCTGGTAGATGGGCAAACTCTTCTCGTGGCGGGTGCCTGGGCCGTGACCCTTTAGGCCAAGCGTGAGAGGTGAAGGACGGGAGCCTGGTCTTCCATTCTCCCACTTCAGTCCCCCCTCTGGTCGACTTGTCGACCACAAACATATCCTTTTCATTATCTCCTCTTACTCTCCATATCTTAGTTACTCCTCCTAAATGTCCATAGTGGTTTACATGATCTTCAAATGACCAATACATATATTCACAGGTTCCTCCAGGAGTACAGTATACCCATTTCCCTATGTAGCTCCTGGGGTTTCTTGGGTTCTCGATCTTCACCGATGGTGGGTCCAGATGGTTGGTGATGATCTGGTTGCGCAACTTCTCTCTCTCTTGTATTATTATGCCTGTGTGTTGGCCGTCATCTGCTGGCATCAAGGGGTGCATACCGACCATTTCAAGCAACTCGTCAGTGGTGCGTGCCTTCCGGGCCTTCCAAAATCTTATTATGATCAGTGTAGCTCCAGCCAAAATAGTACAACCAACTATAATTTTCAGTCCATCAGACAGCCAAGATGGCATCCATGACCATAATAGTGAAAACCAGCTCTCATCCTTATTCACACCTTTACTTTCATCCATCATTTTGGAGTGCATCTGGGCCAATTGTGAAACTGCTTCTGTCAGTGTACCATTGTCAGCATCGTTGGCAGGAATGAACGTGCAGCATGATTGTCCTATCTTTGCGCAAACTCCTCCTTCCATGGCTGTGAGGAGGTCCAATACATATCTGTTCTGGAGTGCTACCATCCTTACAGCTCGCAGCTCCTCTTTTATTGCGTTGAATCCATTTACTGTAGAATTGATGGTCATCATTAGTTCCCATCTAGTTATCTGAAGCCATTTTGCGTTTGCGTAAGCCTGCAGTCCCGGATGTATTATTGAGGAGAAGAACATTGCTGCTCTGCTGATTAATCTGTGTTCTGGCGGAATTGAAGTGAGTGCCGTTTCCGACCTTCCCCATAGGTAATTTCCTGTCAGAGGTTCTCCTTGTCTTTTCCTTCTATTTAGGACAGTATCATTGCCGTTGGTCCTGTTCCCTTGTTCCTCCTGAGGTGGTGCAGATCTCTTCTTTCTCTTGTCCCCTTCATCCATTTTGGGAAAGTTCGCCACATTCACATGCTTCTGGGGTACCACTAGTGATGGTACATTGACGTGCACCATTGTGCACACACCATTCCACAGGGGAGGCAGTGTATGGTATGCCTTTTCTCCACAGGCCCAATAATGATCCATCATTACTGCTGTTCCTGCTCCCCCCTCAGGTAACTCCATCACGCTTGCACAGTTGGTGTTGTATCCTACGTCCACCTCTCCTTTATGTTGGTAGCATACCTTAGGCGCAGTCAGCGGCAGTATTGTTATTGGGTCTTCATCCGTCTCCACCCACGTGAGCATGGGTACGTACTTGCTCCACGTCGTCCAACATCTGTGGTTGTGTGCCTCGATAGTTGAGATAGTTTCTTTTGTTACCATGTTGCTGCCAATCACTCCTATCTCCCAATTGTTGTCCAGGTACACCTTCCCTGTTATCGTCACCAGTGGCCTCTCCCAACATCCTGGTTTACCAGGAACTTCAGTGGCGTACCAATCACATGGTAGATACTGCAGTGTTACTTTCTTTGTTTCCCCTTTTGCAGGACCACTTGTTATGTATTTGAATGCTTCAGCATGTAGACTGCTCTTGTGGTAACTCAAATAAGTCTTGAGGAAGTTGTTTTCATATGGGTATGAGTCTCGTGTTTTCCACACCATATGCACCACTGTCCCTTGGAATCTTCCCTTCGTTTGGAACAGTGCCAAGTATATTATGCATCGTGCTGTCTTTTCATCTATTTCTGTGGCAACAAATGTTCGAGAAGCGCTCATGGCGTATGGTATTAATGAGCAAACGTAGCAGCTGTCCTCTGTTGTCTGCTTACCAATGCGGGTCATGTGTTGGTACCATATGTTGTTTGAGACGTGTGCTGAATCTTGTATATAATTATCAATACCTTTATTATCTGAGTATGTGCTGCGTTTAACTCTACTTTGCTTGTGTGCAATTTTACTAGTATCACCTGACGTAACACCTGTTGCAGCTGGGGATGGGGGTGTATTAGGTTTGGGTACAGCAATAATATTGAAAGCATAGCTGTACTGCCATACAGAGGCAGCCAAGAACCCGGTGATCATCAAAATCCCTATTATTTTTATTACATATGCTAATTTCACCGGCATTTTGCTCTTACATTGCTGCAGTCCTGGCAGCGTATTCTTGCGACGTTAAAGTTGCCGCCTGAAAATTCTCAAAATGCTGGTTATTAAATGTTAGTTGTTGTTTTTTTCTTTAAGCTCTCCCTATCAAATAGTCATTCAGTGCCCAGGCGAAGAGCTGTTCCCACGCTACTCTAAGCGATCTATCTCTTAGGACAGGCAAGTATGGATGGAGTTGGGGCATTGAATATTCTATGGCCAAAAGGAATGCTGTGTAGTAGACTCGTACCCTTCTCCTTTTCAGGTACGTTGGCCTTTTTATTTCATATACAAATTGGTGTGACAATTCTTCCGGGTAGTTATCGTCTGGGGGTACCATCTACTCCTGGGCAGTGAATTTGTTAGGTATCTATTTTCTTAGTAATACAATAATACGCAGTTCCTGCATGTGCGAGAGAAAAGAAAAGAAAAGAGAGCATTCACGTGTTTACATGTGTACGTGTGCAAGGCAATGTCCTTCAGCTCAGTTATTACTGCTGTGGGGGTAGGGGTCAATGGGCAGGGGGTTTGGGCTCAACTGGCGGAAATATCTTTACTCTTTGAGCGTGTGACCATGGGGTGGGCAGTATGGGGATCACCCCTTTCTTCTTCAGTTATTGTCTCTGGGGAATCTGGGGACTGACAGGGTATGGGAACAATTGGGTCGTTGGCTGTGGTAGAATTCTCTTCCTCCGTTGGTGATGTTGTTGCTGTTCTCCCAATGGACCTGTCGGTGGCGCTGGGGCGGGTCTGGAGTTTGTAGATCTTTACATCGTGTAGGTGGTTCCAGGCACGCTTGTCCTGTAGCTTTACTGCTCTCATTGATACCTCCTCTACCAGATGGGGGCCAGTAAATCGCGGACTATTCCATTTCCTGTTGAAATTGCGAAGTAGCACGTGGTCACCTTTAGCAATTTCGCACAGTTTTTCCTTTTCCAATTCTTTATCCGCGTCTTCTTGTTGATTGCTGTTAGACCCGCCCCGTGTGCGCTCGAGATGTTGAGACACAAACACTACACTAGTAATCAAAGAAGACACATATTGGTACATTTCATCACCAAGAACACTCGCTGTGCTTTCGTGGTCGGTAAATGCTCTTGATGTTGGCGTTAGGGGAAGGCGCATTTGACGTCCGGTAACCACCTCGTGTGGGGTGAGGTGGTGGTCGGACCCTGGTCTATTCCTTAGCTCAAATAGGGCTAATGGAAGGCAATATAACCAACTCTTCTTTGTTGTTTGCTGTATCTTTGCAATTGCCTCCTTTAATAGGCCATTCAGGCGTTCACATACACCGTTGGCCTGTGGGTGGTATGCACATGCAAATTTATGCTTTATGTTCAGCAAGGATGTGATGTGCTGGAACATTTCGTTTGCGAAATGTGGGCCATTGTCTGACCTTAACACCTCGCACACTCCCCACCTAGGGAAGACCTCCCTCACTAGGAATTTAGCTGCTCTAAATGCATCTGGGTGTGAATAGGGCCCTGCTTCAATCCACCTAGAGAATGGGCATACTACTACAATCATATACCTATTTCCTTGACATATGTTGATCATATCAACATAGTCAATATGGAGATGCCGGAAAGGTCCCTCTGGCCGGGGTATAGTACCTCTTATCACCTTTAGGGTATGGCCGGCCGTAAACTGTTGACATGTGAGACAATTGCTTATAAAATTTGACACATGAGAATTTAACTCGGGGCAGAACCAATCTTCTCTAATTCGTGCTGCAATTACTTCCTTGCCTGTGTGGGCTGGATGATGTAGTTGGCTCAGGGCGGTGTTCAAAAGTGCCAATGGTATTACAACCTTTCCAGTGCCACCCTGGCGCCATAGTGCGTCGGTTGGTGACATTGTGCATCCTCTTTTTACCCATATTTCTTTTTTGGCCATTGGTGCAGCCGCTTGTAGCTCCATAATCTGCGTGGCTGGGAGATGGGTGTACCCTTCTCTTATCAACATCTCCTTAGCCATTCACGTCCCTCTCCCTCTCTGTGACTCTGGGGGGTTCCATATCTCACCAAAGTATGCAGCATACTTCGCATGTGCGTCTGCTGCTGCATTCCCCTTTGAGACGTGGTCTTCACCATTGGTGTGTGCGGTGCATTTTACTAGGGCTAATTCTTGGGGGTCATTTATTACTTCAATTAGTTCAGCCAATAAGAGGGCATGTTGCACTGGAGTGCCATCAGCTCTCCTAAACCCTCTTCTTCTCCATTTCGACAGCCCTGAGTGGACAGTGGATGTAACATATGCACTGTCGGAGTATATGGTTACTCGTTTGTCAAAGCTTTCCTTCAACGCCAAGATCAGTG
Source organism: Ambystoma mexicanum (assembly GCF_040938575.1). Classification (NCBI taxonomy): domain Eukaryota; kingdom Metazoa; phylum Chordata; class Amphibia; order Caudata; family Ambystomatidae; genus Ambystoma; species Ambystoma mexicanum. Next base: position 70,129,973 of record NC_090930.1, on the reverse strand, counting down.
CAACCAATTCCGCTGCTTGAGCGGAGTAATGCTGTGGTAATTGTACACATTTCATAGCCACACACACCGGTACCTCCATCATTTTTACCACTGCTGCCCCAGTTATCCTTATCCCATCCCTTTGATCGATAGTTGATGACCCATCAATAAACAAGAGCTCACCTCCCTCTAGTGCGTTTTCTTCAACCTTTCTAGTACATGAGTACATTTCAGTTATTTGCGTACAGTCATGAGCATAATCTCCCTCCTCAATTACTTCTGCTAGGAACCTTGCAGGGTTGACCGTGCTACATCTAACAATTGATAGTTCAGCTCTGGATAAAATGATCTCATAACCTGATGCCCTCTGCGTGGTTAGGGTGGACTTAGGTTTATTCAATATTGCAAATAGTGCATGTTCCACAAACAGTGTAGTTGGGCACCCCATGGTGATTGCTGATGCTTTTTCCACTGCAAAAGCAGCTGCAGCGAGACCTTGTTCGCAAGGGAAGTGACCTAACATCACAGGATCTAAGTGGCCGCTGTAAAATGCTACTGGTTTGTAGCCCATGCTTGTTTTTTGAGCCAACACTGCTTTCATTACTGCTGAGTCGCAATGTGAAAATATAAAAAATTGTTGCTCATAGTCTGGGGATGCCAGTACTGGAGCAGTTGATATCGCATCTTTCAATTCATCAAAAGCTTCTTTCATTTCCATCGTCCACCCCAGCTTTTTCTCCCCTTTATTAGCTTTCCTTAACGCCTCAAGCAGGGGTCCTATGTACGAACTGTAATCAAATACCCATGCTCTACAGTAGTTGCACAGCCCCAGGAATTGCTGTAGTTCCCTCACAGTTTGTGGCATTGGAGTGCTTGAAATGGCCTGTGCTCTTTGTGGTGCAATCTTTCTTCCATGTTGGGATATAAGTTGACCAATGTAAAGTACCTGTTCTTGGCAGTACTGTATCTTTTCCATGTCTACCTTGTAACCTTTTTCAGCCAATATTGTCAACATCTTTAAGGAGTCCTCTCTGCATTTTCTTTCGTTTGTACTGCAAATTATTATGTCATCCACATACTGCAACACTGTGCTTTCCACTTCAATGTTACCCAAATCCATCTGTATTACTCTATTGAAAATTGAGGGTGATTCGCAATACCCTTGTGGCAATCTGGTATGCTTCCACTTTGTGTTTCTGTAAGTGAAGCTCGTCAGATCTTGTGAGTCTGGGTGCAATGGTATTGAGATAAAAGCATTTTTAAGGTCGATCACAGTAAATCGTGATGCTTCTTTTGGAATGCCACACAATATTGTGGCCGGGTTTGCTGCTACGGGATATTCTGCTTCTACTATGTTGTTCAAGGGCCTGAGATCCTGTATGAAGCGCCAAGACCCCCCTTTAGCCTTGAGCACTGGGTACACAGCCGTGTTACATGGTGATTCTGAGGGGACCAATATGCCATTATTTATAAGGGCCGTTATGGTTTCATATATGCCCTCATCTGCCTCTTTTGACAGTGGGTACTGTTTCACTCTGGGGAGTATTGCACCTTTTTTCAATTTTATCCTTACTCCCCCTATGCTTTTTATGCACCCCACGTCATAGGGGCTAGTAGTCCACAATGATTTGGGTACCTTTGACATATCCTCCTTAAAGAAGGGGACTGGGTGCATGCGGGTGCCTCAAGTGCCATTGCAATTTTCTGTGCTACTTGTTTGTAAGCCACTCTTAGCCATATTTCTACACTCATCATAAACACCATTTCACCTTCCTCCTTTTCATCTGAAAACAGCTCCTCATCTGACACCTGGGTGAGCCTACATCCTTCTGCTAATGCTATCACGGCCCTCCATGCTCTTCCTTCTCTGTCTTGGGCATGTACAGCAATGTAATCAGCTGTTGCAATAATGCTCTCAATGTCCATTAAAACCACCTTTCCTTCTGGTTCATTAACAGGTGTTTCTGGTCTGAACAGATAGGCTGCTGGCCACCTCCATATTTTCCCTTCTATCCCTGGCATCCATGCAAATGCCATATCTGTTCCATACTGGAATAGTTTGCCATCTACTGGCTCCGCCCTAATCGCTGTCTGTCCGCAGTATGCTTGCATAATCTGTCGTGCTGTGAGCATGTTAATCCCTGGAGTAGAGCAAATTATGCCGTCCTCAGTAAAGGAGATCGTCATATTCAACCTGTTCATTATGTCTCTCCCCAGTATATTTACTGGTGAGGCACTATAATATAGAAGTGGAACTGACAGATCATAATCTCCAATGGATAAGGGAATGTTATCAGTAAAGGGAACCAACCCTCTAGCCCCAGAGAATCCTTGGGTGTTCATGGCTTCGCCTGACATCTTAAATTTACCTTCCCTTATGCAAGACCGGGTCGCCCCGGTGTCAACAAGGAATGATAATTTTTTGTCACCTATCGTTACCTCTATGCGTGGCTCCTCCGCACTATTAGGTGTTACTGACAGGATGGGACACACCAAGGCCGTCTGTGGGCTGTCCTATTGAGGGTACAATGATTGGCCATTTCCTGTGTAAGGGTTGTGTCCCAAGACCGTCACCCTACCCAGTTGTGTTTGTTGTGCTTGGGGTTGTTGTGTTATCGCTACCTGTTGTTGTGGCAGTGAATATGTCTGTGGCTGTTGTTGTGTTATTTGTTGTTGTTGTTCATTTCCTTGTTGCAACGTCTGCTGTTGATGTAGGCCCTGCTGTTCCTGTGAGGGCCTTGGTTGTCCCTGTTCACTCCATGATGGTGTTCCTGGTCTAACTCTACACGTGCGTGACATGTGCCATAATAGTCCACAACTCCAACACACCGGTGGTTCCCTACTCTGCCATGGGAAGCTCCCTGTGTTGTCCTGGTATACTGGTTGCCCTGTGGGGTAGGAATTTCTAAGTCCTCCCACCTGCTGTTGGGTGTTATATCCGTATCCTCTCCCTCTCATAAATCCTCCTCTCCCCCTGTTGTAATTATAATACCCAGCTCCTTGCATTGGGTGTCCTCCTCCCATGTTGGTTGTGTATGGTTGCAGTGGCGGCGCCTGTTGTGTTACAGTCTGTGAAGGTGGTATTTGGGCGGAATCTTGTGCAGCCACTACTTGTGTGGGGCTTTGGGTCATTGTTGTAGGCGTAGTTATTAGTGCCCCTTCCTTTGTGTATTTAGTAAGCTTTTTCTGTACTAGTTTAGCCTCTTCCGTTTTCCTGTCCTCTTCCTTTTGTTTCATTTTTCCTTGCCATGTCCTGCAATGATGCACTATAGTCAGTTGTATTTCTGGCCATGGTTTTGCTTCCATTCCCACTACTTTCTTTAGTTGTTTCTGAACTCCTTCTGGGAGCCCTTGTACTAGTATATGATAAAATATTGCTGGTGTTTTATCCCATTGCTCTCTAGTTTCCATGTGCCACTTCTCTTGGATCTCCTGGATATAATCAACAGGATCTTCATTCTCACGCATCTTGCGAGAGGTAATTGCTCCTATGTCTGATGTGTCTGGGTACTGCACCCTCAGGGCCTGCCATAGTGCATGTCTACAGTTTGCGAATGGTGCCCCATCATGCGATGTGTTTGTTATTGTTACCCCATGGAATCCCGCTCTCTTCCAAATTTCATCCGCTCTATCCCCTAATATTGATATTAAAAGGCCCTTTACATCTCCCACTGCCAGTTTCTGTCCTGCGGTGTGTTTTTCCATTTCATATATCCACTTACCCGCACCTCCACTTAATGATGGGAGCCTGCATTTTATATTTTCTTTATCTGTATGCTTCCAAGGGACATACTGTGGTCTAACCCCTCCTCTCTCTAAAAGTGGCATTAAGTTATGTATCGTTTCACCCTTTGTGTTCCATAATATTGAGTCCTCACACCCTTCCTCTTCCTCCCTTTCTTCTACATCTTCAAGTTCGTCCGTATTTCCCCTTCTCGTAACTCTTTCTTCTCCATCTTTTCCCCTTCTTCCATCGTTTCCTGTATTTAATGTGGGCATGTGTATTCGTCTGTCCTGCCTGCGACTAGGGAGGTCTCTAAGCCGACATGCATAGGGTGTCAGTTCGTCTGTGAAGGGCGCGAGTTTTATTTTGCGTAACGAGCGTGAAGTGGTTGAGCATGTAGGGTGCGATGTGGGAGGGCGTGATGGGGATGGGGATGGTGCGGCCTCATGTGTCTGTCTTTCCGCTATTCCTTGCTCTCCCTCCTCACTTCTCTCCAGCTCATTCTTTCTCCTACTGATCCATGGGGAGTCTGTGTTGGTCCGGGTGATGTATAGTTTATCTAAGCTTTCCCTTTCACTGTTTCTTCCTTCCTTCTCCACTCCTTCTTCCTCACTACAAAATTCAGTCATAAACGGCACCCCCCACTCGGTCTTTTTCCCCTTGATCGTTACTGTTTGTAAGTCTATTAGGTCCAGTTCTCCTTTTTCTCCTTTATTACCCGCTCCCCTTTGTGCTGATGTTGTTGCTACTTCTGTGTTTCTATATACATACCCCCATTCTTCACTCTCCCTTCTCCTATCTTCTCTTTCTCCTTCATTTCTCTCCTCCATCTCCCTACTATTTTCCTCCCTTTTCCTTTTTAATTCCTCCATCACTTCACTGCTCATCTGTTCCAATATTCTTTCATCCTCTTTCTTCCTTTCCCATTTCACCCTTTCTCTTTCTACTATACTCTCTATCACCCTACCTTCTTCATATTTCTTAGTTGTTTCTGATAGTAATCTCCTCTTCCACATTGCCATTTCTTTTTCCTTTTCTTCTTCTTTCCTTTTCTTTTCTCGCAGCACTACTCTTGATACCCTTTCTGCTGCTGCTTTTACCCTTTCAGCTTCTCTCCTTTGCTCCTCATTCCGTTCCCTTATTTTTTCCAATTCGTTCTTACCTTCTTTCCTTTTCCTCGCTCTCTCTCCTCCCTCTCGAGCTGTTTGATCAATTCATTCTGCTCATCCCTCAGCTTTGCTAGTCGTTCCTCCAAAATCTCTTCCTTTTGTCGTAATAGCTCTACCCCCCTCATTTCACTCTCCCTGGCATTATCCTCGTCTGTTTTCTTTACTACCTCCTTCTCTTCTCCTGTTAACGAACCTCGTAGTTTTAATAATATCTGTGCAGCTACCCACTCATCATTTCCTATTTCCACAGTCTGGTCTTCTCCAGTCCTCCCCTCCCCTGCTGGCATCTTCCTATGAGCCACATATGGTGGAGGGCTGTATGCCGGGTTCGAGTATCCCTCAGCCGCCCTTAACTGTCCTCTTTCTATTTCTCCTAATTCTCTTAAAGGGTACAACCCCCCTCCCTCTGTTTTCACTCCCCTTGCTATGGGTATCTCGTTGCTCGGTTCCTTTTTTATGTCATCTGATGTATTATTCTTTTCTCCTCCCTCTCGTCCGTTCCCCGTGTTCTTTGGGTCCTCACTCCCCTTTTTCCCATCCTCTCCTTCCTCCTTAATCTCTTTCTCTTCCGGTATTTCCCCCATAGTGAACATTCCATTTGGTCCTGGTCGGGACCCTTGGAACATCCTCCATAAGTTAAACACCTCCACATGGTTTGCCAACTTCTTCCCCTTGTATGTATTGTGCAGATGGTTTAGCAGTGAATTTTGGGCATATGGATCAAAGCTGCCATTAGGCGGCCACGGTGTTAGCATTTTGTTATCCGTCCCCTGGGTCCATTCTATGCTGTACTTAATCAGTTTCTCCCTATGTGGTGGCAGTGTTGTGCATATGTGTTGTAGTGGGGTAGTGAGGGTGTTCCCCCACCCTCCCGATCCTGTCCCTTATGACATAGTAGCGCTCCACTTGTTACCCTTCCCCTATCTGGTAGCAGTTTACCTCACTGGCAGTTTACAATATACAACTTTATATCGTTTACCTGGCCCTGTAAGTCTGGGGACTTACGATAGTCCGCTAAGGAAAATTATAAAAAATAGGGTATTTTACATTTGTATATTTTCTTCAGTCTTCCTTTCTTTATACAACACCTTTACGGGCCCCTGCGGCCGAGGCGCACGTAGCCCCCTGCGGCTGCGTACCCCTTATGACGCTCTTATACAGTCGTCCTATTTTCACGTGCTCCTCCCCCTTCTACACTTGCCGTGGCCGGCGTTCTCCGTGCGCAGCCACGTCCCCCGTTTCGCCTTTCCCCGATCAACTCATTTACCGTTTATCTCCGTTTCCACTCCCTTACCACAGTTCTCTTCCCCACCACTCTCAAAACGAAGATGCCTTGTGCTCGCGATATCCTATGAAAGCCCTACTGGTGACGTCACCGATATCTTCGAGCTACTGGTAAGTTCTTCATATATTCTTTAAGTTCAAAATACACTTGCAATCTACCCCCGTTAACCCTACAGCTGTCTTCCTGTCACTCCTGGAACAAGGTAATCAAATCAATAATATAATCGGACTGCGCACGCTGCGTCGCCTTGCGTGTGATACGCCCCTCAACAGGAGGGCTTAACCAGCCAATTATCTTCCGTATTGGGTAACTAACTAGCTACCGCCTACAGGGAAACGTCATCTACCTATCGAGTTTCTTGCTCGAACAATAGGGATCCTCATCTACTCATTGATCAATAAATGCCAAATCGCAGGAAACCACACACACCCACCCTTACACGTAATCGCGACCTAGGCCAATCAGTGTCTATGAGCGGCCGCACGTGATGTTTTCCTGCTCCGCCCCCTCTCTCGCGTGACGTAGCCGACTGCTCTCGCACTCGTTCCACTACCATTCATTCCATTGCCAACACTAGATTGTCAAACCTTCGCCGCGCACCTGTGCAACACCTCCCACCTCCCGTATTTAATTCCTCCCCCCTCCCTCACAATCTCACATTGCTTGTTGTGCGTGGCATGCTCACCAAGTTCTCTTGATGCGGGGCCGCTCGACTGCGTGCACCCCTCCAAGCGGCTCGCCACCTCCCCTCGTCTGGACCACGTCTGGACACTCGCCAACCGCGGGCGGGATACTTCTCAACCGGCTCCCGAGGGCCAATATCCGGATTGCGCTGTCCGGTCTTCTCGCAGCTCCGTGATGGTCCTGTAGTCCTCAGAAGGGGGCAACGGCAGAGGGGGCCGTGCCGCCGGGCCTCCTCGCAACGGGAGTGCCTGGAAAAAGTAAAAATAAAAAGGTGGATCTTAAACAGATCTCAGCAGTGCCTCCAACTTGTCGGGGGGGAAATTCTGCCGGGGTCGGCCGGGCCGTCCGCAGACCTCCGGGCAGGGAGGCCCCAACTCCTCCCGTATATCCAAAAGAGATAGAGTATGAGACACACGCAAGAAGCAAGGTGACTCTGCTGTTTATTAGACAAAAACGGCAGGGATGGGTCAAGGAGCGTACGCGTCTGTCCTGACACACACACAATCGTAGGGCTCGCAGGCCCTTTTTACCTTAGTATGACGCGCTACTTGCGTCACCTTGGAAAGTTAGCAAAAAACCTATCGCCACTCTTAATTGGTTGCTCGAGTGGTAGGGTTAGTATAGCACACGTATAGAGAACAATATTAGTGGACAAGGGTTAGTCAGGTGATATATCTGGGTTGTCCCTACAATTAGATACATGAGAATTGTTACATGAAGACCCCTGATGATTGGTTAATGTTAATGGCGTCAGTGATAGGAGCCCCATGTTCTGATTGGTGCGCCCGCGAGCTTCCCAGCCTGGGACCATCGCTGTTCCCAGCTCTCGGTGTACCTGTCATTTGCAACAATGTTTCACTATGGGTACGTACAGACAATGTGAGGACTTATTCATAGCTGGAAGACCGACTACTCCCACTGTCGCAGATGTCCATTGAGCCTTTTAATTGTATCTGCCTATGTCTTGTAGCGAGGGATCCAGACGCCTTCTTTCTCCTGGGCTTGGCATCCTGTCAGGTTCGGCTTGGTCACGTGAGGTGGGACCGTATTTGAGGCAGAATTCTGCACAATTAATATTGTTTTTCCCCTGTGTGCCTGGTTTAATTTGCAGGTGTGACTTTAACGTTGGTGTGCGGCGTGCGAGGTTGCAACATCGTGCCCTTGATGGTCTGCTTCCGGAATGTGGGTTTGCAACATTGCGACCTTGGCTGTTTGCTTCGCCGGGCTCATTCTGCAGGATCAGCAACCTGACTCTTGTTCTTTTAACGTCCATGGAAGCTCTTGCTTGCGGCCTACTTAGGCCTGGTGTATAGGTGGAACCGTTTGGTGCACAGGCGCTTTAGGTTACAGTACCATATTGTCTTATGACCAGTATCGTGTCTTCATTGTATTTCTCATTGTGGCACCTGGGTTTAGGAGAAGCGTAAGCAAGCTTTTTAGATGAGTTCATGATGCGTCTTGCGTTTCTGCATTTTGAAAGTCTATGTGGAAAATAATAAAGATGCACGTCCGTGAGTATGTCTGTCGCCTACGTCATAGCACTGAGTATATTCTTCGTGTAGATTGGTGCGGGAGTGTCCAGTGTGTATATTTGTACCGGTGTGCTGACCGTTGGCTAGGTCGTCATGGCATCTCTAACGACGTGTAGGTTTTAGTCTAGTTGATCCGCGCCGCAGGTGTCGGCATGGCCAGGGCGGGCTGTTAGGCAGGCAGATGGACACATCCGTATGTTCCTGTACCAGGGTATTTGGTCGTCTGGTAGATGGGCAAACTCTTCTCGTGGTGGGTGCCTGGGCCGTGACCCTTTAGGCCAAGCGCGAGAGGTGAAGGACGGGAGCCTGGTCTTCCATTCTCCCACTTCAACATGAGCCAAGAAATACTGGATACGATAGAGGATATAGGGCTGCCCACCTTAGATGATCTAGAACGTGCAGACTTAGACGCCCCATCACCTCGGATGAACTGGAGGCGGTGATCCAACACCTGCCTACATGTAAAGCGCCTGGGTCGGATGGGCTGCTGCTGGCCATGTTTAATGAAGCCTATGAACAGGGGGAACTGCCGGCATCCCTCCGCGAGGCGGTGATCATCCCGATCCTTAAACCAGGCAAGCCGGATGCCGAATGCGGATCCTATAGGCCCTTGTCTATGCTCAATCAGAATAGCAAAATACTCACGGCAGTACTGGCCAATAGGCTAAAGAGGGTAATTATCAAGTTGAACCACCCAGACCAAACGGGTTATGTCCCCGGTAGAAATATCACAGAAAACCACAGGAGGCTACACCATATCATTGATCAAACCGAGGGAGACTCGGGCGAGATGGCTATCGTGTCTTTGGACGCGGTTAAAGCGTTTGATTCAGTGCGGTGACCGTGGCTGAAAGCGACCCTGAAAGGATACGGTATGGGACCAGGATATATTAGATGGGTTCAGATGTTATATAGCACCCCGATGGCAAGAGTTAAATCTGGAACCACAATTTCAGATAAATGGCAACTCAGCAGAGGGACCAGACAGGGATGCCCCTGGTCACCCATGTTATACATCCTGGCATTAGAGCCGCTGGCAATATGCCTGCGGGAACAACACGGAGAGGTGGGGATCCGCACGACAGGGGGCACACACCTGATATCATTGTATGCAGACGATGTGCTCCTCTATTTGCTCTACCCGGAGGAGAACCTGCAATATGTGTTGGAGGTGATGGATCGTTACGCCACCCTCTCGGGCATATCGGTGAACCCCGGGAAGTCTAGTTTGTTCCTCCTGAAAAGAGAAAGTGATGGATGGAGGGAGTTAAGAATAGCATGGTGTTCTGGTCTAGATTACCCCTACCCATGATGGGGAGAGCAGCTCTACTCAAAATGGTAGTCCTGCCCAGACTCTTGCACTTTTTTGTAAATGTCCCGTACTTGATCCCTAGACGCTTTTTTGTGGCACTTCATGGTATGTGCAGGGGCTTCCTATGGGGCAACTCCAGGAATAGGGTGGCCATGTGGAAACAACAGAATACATGTGATAAGGGGGGCATAAACCTGCTGAATTTCGAGCTGTATTACCTAGTGGGACAGCTGTTGTATGTGTCTAGGTGGTTGTCTGCGGAAGACTCGGCAGAAGCTAGGCTTTTACAAGGTGAATCAGCTCCTTACTTCTTGAGGGAGACAGTGTGGCTGCATAAAACTAAAATAGTGAGGATGGGGAGACTATTGAAGCTGGGCTGGGAAGTCTGGCGCAGGACATGGAAAACGGTGGGCGACCCAGACCCACTTTCTCAGCAGGCCCCGCTGGCGGTGCTATGCGGGGACAACTCCCAATTGTTTGAAGCGATCCGTAAATATTGGGAACCAGTGGGATTGGCCACCCTTGGAGACATATGGCAGGAGGGGGAGGCGTTGGGATTCCAGAGGCTGCAGGAGGAGACAGGGGTGCATAGAGGCCAATTCATTACTTATACCAGGCTCATGAAATGGGTAAGGGGGAGGTGGTCTGAGACGGTGCTAGTGGAAGAACCTGATGCCGCCCTAAAAACGATGTATGACGTCTCGGAGGGTGGGCATGAAATATCTAGGATATATGAGCTCCTGAGGGCGAAGACGGGGAAGGAGCTGCTCCAATTGAGGTATGACTGGGAGGAGGAGGTGGGAGAACCCATGACAGAGGGACAGTGGGACAGAGCCCAAAGGTACCATAAAAAGGTGTCCCGGAATGCGAGACTCCAGCAGATCCAGCTGTACGTCACTCATAGAGCTTATCTGACTCCCAGTAGAATAGCTAGGTTTGAAGGCCCGGCTATACAAAAATGCCCCAGGTGCGGGGAGGAGGAGGCAGGACTACTGCATATGTTCTGGGCTTGCCCTGAGGTGCACAGATTCTGGGAAGAAATAAAGATGAAAATGGCCGGTGGGGGAGTGATGCTGGACGTAGGGTCTGCTTGGGCTTGCATGCTTGGGAATTTTCCCAGGTCACGTCATTCAAAGCATATCAGTAAGATGAAAGACCTGGCCTATATTTTGGCTAAGTGCAGAATCGCAATGGACTGGAAAGCGGCCCATAGGCCCAGGGTGGAGATATGGTGGGCGGACCTCTTGAGATGGGCGGTTGCAGAAACAGCGGTATGGTGCGAAGCTGCCACCAGGGGGGGAGAGGAGGAAGTGGGGCCCCTAATAGCCTGGAGGCAGCTAGTGACCTCTATGGCAAACCCCCACCAGGTCACCCATGAAACGGAAGACTCAGATGAGTCGACAAGCACAGAGATTCCTGAAGATGCTCATGTGGACAATGCGGTTGAGACGGCTCGAGTTTGTGGGGAGGAAGGGGGGGAGGACGGAAAATGACACTGTATTGTGATGTTTTGATATTGATTATGTCCTAAAAAATTGTAATGTTTGGTGTGTTTGTTTTAAAATAATTTAAAAAAAATTAAAATAGAAAAATGGTTGACGCCGGTATTTTACCAACTCCGCCATGGTGAATGGCGGAATTACCACCCCATTCCAAAGTTGGCGGGGCGGTAATTCCACATTCCCATTTTTGCCCCCATAGGGCTCAATGGGAATGGGGGAGGTGGTAATTACGGTACCGCAAATTGTAATAATAATGTGAGTCCACCAGAGGTTCCAACAGTAAACAATGATGTACAGGCTTAATCTCAGAAGAGGAACGTGAATTAGCTATTGTGTAGTCCCTCTGAGCCCCAGCTGCACAGATGGTATGGCAACAGCATCTTGATTAATTTAACAACAAGAGAGGCTCTCCGTATCTTGAGAAATCTCTTTACAGGAACTCGATGGAATGGGTCTTCCCCAAACAGATGGCTTCACTTGCTGTGGGGAATGATCCTCTATGGGGTTCTGGGGGGCTTTGCAATAGCCCCATTCTCTTTTGTTCCAGTGTGTAGAAGGGAATCGATTAATCCTCCTGATTATGAGCCCGAGAGTTCATCATAGAACTGTTCTTGTTGAGAGTACATTCATAAAGGGAGCATGCATTCAAAGGCAGCAGTGATGACCATGCTGGGTCTGGAGCATTTATTGTTATTAAAGAATGAGTGGTAATGTTCAATAGATCTTCTGTCATGGAAATGTCATCATCGAATTCCGTGTGTTGTAAATCTGGAATAGGACTTGATGCCGAATTTAGAGTCTCAGGTGACCAGATCACGAGGAGACAGGAGAGTACATGCATGAAAATGTGCCACAATCATTGTTACTGGATCCACTGTTGCCGCAGGTTCCCCGGGTGGTGACTCTAGTCTCTCCTTGGTTGGTTACATTGGGAGACAGTGGACCTGATTTCCCTTGAAAACTAGTTTTTCTTCCTCGAGAGACTTATATCACCAATGGATGATTGAATGAATATGGGGTTTCCTGCAGCACAAATGGTTGTCTTGTACTAGTTGGTAACATATCCTCAATAAGAGATATTTTAGAATTAAGTGTCTGCTTGCTCAAAAATCTTTATAATTAAAGACTTGTATAGTTTAATCAGAGCCACCATGGAAATAAGCATTGATGACATGGTCAGTTACATTGGGGAAGTAGGACCCGGAATGAGGCCAAATGAGCATTGCGCAGTGGGTTGAATAAACGGTTGCCAGTCATTTGGTCGAAAAAAATTGGTCAACCAGACAAATGGTCGAACCAATTTGATCGAAAACCAAAAGGTCGATTTTTTTTTTTTTTTATTTTAACCCTTTTTTTTTTTTTTTTTTTGGGGGGGTCCCCCCCCCCAGCCCCCTTTTTTTCTCTAAAAACCCCTTTTTTAACTAAACGAAAACCCAAAAAATAAATATATAAATAAATAAAAAAATTCGACCATTTGGTTTTCGACCAAATTGCGTCGACCAAATTGCAGTCGACCAGTTTTTTTTCGACGAGTTGACTGGACACCTGAATAAACAGTACTGAAGATTCTAGCAAGTTATCTATGGACTTTGAGTATTAAACCGGTGTTGCAGACATTTAAAGATCTTGTGGAGACTTCACTTGTGGAGTCGAGGCACCAGTGGCTGTCAGCATTTCCTCCGATGGGAATAGCAATTGTTGATCCTCGCCCACGCATACCAAAACCTTTTATGGTGATACCATGATCAGGGGCCCGTGTGGGGCCTGCAGGATAGTATCCGCTTCACCGCCCAGTTTTGGGGCTCTTTCTGGTGAGCCCCAAGTTGATTCTCCAAAAGGTAATCCTTCTTAGTGCAGTGCACCTGAGCCTGAATGAGAGTTGATGTAGAAGGTGGAAGAGCTGATGGTTCAGTTAGCTCCATCAGTGACTTACTACGTGTCTTCGGCCATGACGATAGTATAGTTACATTCTGCGGGTTCATTGCATTAGGAGCCGGAACTATATTCTGCTCCTCCAACGCGGCACCTGCTAACGAGGCAGTATCCGGAATATCACTGAAAGGCAAATTTACTCCATAACTTGCCCCTTCAGCACTGGAGTCATATCATGGGCCCTCCAGCATGCTATTGCTAGAGTGGAGTTCAAATATAGTCGAATATCAGAAGAAAAGCGTTGGAGCGGGGTTGACGTCCAAGGTTTACCATTAGGTTGAGCTGAATTATCTATACTATTCCACACAGGTACGCTTGATGAATCCACTGACGTGGATACCACCGTTGATGGCATCATGGTTTTTAACATATAGGCGTATGATTTTTTATGTCTTTATGACAAGCTTAATGACATTCCCTCCCAATGTATACAAGTCTCGAATCAACTCAGTAAGTACAAGTCAAACCAATCCACTCACCGGTTCTTGAGAATGCACAAAGAGTGCGGGTATAATGAATCCGCTTGAGGCTGTGCAGAGAGGCTTAGTTATCGTCTACGGCTCAGCGGTGCAGCCAAACAGCTCAACAGCACTCACTGTGCACTCTACGAGGAATCCAATCTTAAACGCTCCCAGGTGATTAAAGGCGGGTCAGTGTGCAGTCAGGAGAAGGAAAAAAAAGGAAATGCAGATAAACGCCTTAGGAAACTTGCTTCCAGTGAAATTTGCGGAGAGAAGTAAATATCTCGCAGCCACCGAAGTCAAACAAAGTGACAAGCTCAACCGCACTCTACCAAAGAAACTATAAGAGTGAATGACGTTAGGCGCAAAGCGTCTAGAAAAGACAGCGCTAACAAAAGTGGAGACGATCTCAAAAGAGGAAAATATAGAAGCACAAATGAGCCCCAACACAGGAGAGAGTGTTTCAGGTGTGGAATGCGCAGGCTTGAATCAAACACCAAAGAATGCCCGGCGTCAGGAAAGACATGTGAATGTATTATCCCCAAAATTTATTTTGGACAACATAGCTATCTTCGCCCTCTTCTTTACAAGAATGGTTAACGCTTCTTTTAGGGACTTAACAGTACCCAACATCATCAAAACTGTTACGGTCACCCCCCTGCCAAAGAAACCGGACCTCAACCAGCAAGACCCAGCCAACCTTAGACCTATAACCAACTGCAATTTTCTGTTGAAAGTTTTGGATAAGGTTGCTACAGAACAACTACAAAATCACGTGGGTGAAAATAATGTACTACACCCACAGCAGTCGGGATTTAGATCCAGCCATAGTACAGAATCTGCTCTGCTAGATCTTCAGACAGGAATGCTGTCAATATTAGATAAAGGCAAATCAGGCCTACTGATAGTGTTGGACCTCTCGGCAGCATTTGATTTGCTGGACCACACGAAACTCTGAGAAGCCCTGGAAAAATCAGGAAATTGCTCATCAGGGGCAACCGAATGGATAGCTTCATTCCTTCAAAACAGGCAATCGAGGATTGTCTGGGGAAATAAAACATCTAATACCAAACCGGTAGACTGTGGCGTCCCACAAGGAGCCAGTTTCTCCCCACTTCTTTTTAACCTTTACATGCACTGCCTCTGTACCATGCTCTCCCAAATGAGTATATTCTTTACGAACTTTGCTGATGATACCCAGCTGGTCTTAGAACTTAGTGGGGATTACGACAAGGACAGTGACATGCTCTCATCTTTATATAACATCATAGAATGCTGGATGAAAGCAAATTGGATGTGTCTAAACGGCTCTAAAACCGAGCTCATGATATTCGGTTCCACCCAGGCCAGAAGAAAATTGAGTCCACTCTACTCCTCATTTTCCATTTAAAACACCCAAATACCGATCTCTGAAAAAGTGAAGACCTTAGGAGTATACCTTCAAGCTTCATTAGGTGCTGAAGCCCACACAGCTTACCTAAAGAAAAACTGTCAATATCGCCAGATATTACTAAAAATAATCAGACCTTTATTAGACCAAAAGAATAGCACGACCATCGCTAGGGCTACAATACTATCCAGATTGGATTATGGTAATGCCCTACTTCTAGGAGCAAACAGCAATTGCGTGAAGAAATGTCAAGTGATTCAAAATAGCGCCATCAGGACCATCACAGGAAGAACTTGGAGGGAACACATCACTGGCGAAAGGAAGGCCCTCCACTGGTTGGCCATGAAAGAAAGAATCACGTTTAAATCTCTCACGATGATTCACCGTTGCTTACACGGTAATGCGCCAGCTTACCTTAAGAAACACTTCAACTGGTATGCCCCAACTAGGCGGCTCAGATCCTCTAATACAGGCCAACTGCAAACATTCACAACAAAAAAGCAGCATGGACTTGGAAAAGCCTTTCCGACTCTAAGTATAAAAAAATGGAACGAACTTCCCACCTCACTGAAGCTCGAGTCCAACTACATTTCATTCCGTAAAAAATTGAAAACATTACTTTTCAATTAACTCAGCGGAACAGGCTAAATCTCTTTGAGGAAATCGGTCAATTTACTTGTGTCCTGTTTATCACTATTCGTTGTCCTGTCTTCTTGTCAGCGCTCTGATCCCCGTGGGCTTGCAGCGCTTTACAAATAAATAAATAAATGTCAGAAGATTGGACACTTCCAAAGAGTATGTGAAATATTCAACGTATACAGGTGGCCTACAAAACACTTTCAGCCGCATTAGGAGTTGGCCGGTCTGGAAATAAGGTGCCAGTAACAACATATGCCGGCACCTATCCGGACCTGCCAACTCCGAGTCTGCCAGGAAGGGGCACTAATCTACCGGCAAGCCTGACCTGCCGGTACATCAGGCCCCTACGGCAGATAAATGATGGGATCACCAGCACCGTTAATGACGCTGCCAGTGATTTGGGCAACCTCATTTGGGACTCCATGGAATGGGGAGTTACTAGCGTCTCTGGCACCCATAATATCCTAGTAACACCGGGATATCAGGAGACGGTTCAGTAGTTTCCCGATATCCCACCGAAATTACCAGCTGCATACCGACAGTTCAAGGGTTTCTATTGCTATTTTCTGTGGCCCTGCGGTCATCCCTCTCTCGTCTCCGATAGGGTTTCTTCCCATGACCAGGCAGCCATAATCCATTGTTAGTGCTACTGACCGGTAACCCCTAAAGTCTTATTTCTGTCTTCTTCTGGTGGGGGGTTGCCTCACTGTAGTCCCTGAGGGACCTTCTAGCTTTCCCTGCTCTAGAGAAAGGTTAAGTGTTCTGACAAGAGCTTGGATAGCGCCTTGCACCCTATCTGTGGTTTTCAGGGCATTTCTGCCACGCCCTCTCACCTCTTCTCCTAATACCACTCCCCTCCACTTTACTGCTCCCACCGGTTGTACGCCCCTTAGAGGTGCAATCCTCCCATGTTCTCCTCCGCGCTTTGATGATACCTCTCCTCTCACTCCACGTTTACTACTCTCCTCTCCTATACCCAACACGCGTCCACTCCTACTACTAGTACTCTCCTCCTTCTACCACTACTATACAAACACTCTCCTTTTACCCTATAACATGCACTTCACCTTCACCCCCTGCACTCATTTCTTCTCAGCAGCCACATGCACAGTCAGTCACACTGAAGGGCCCCTTTCACTCCTAGGCCAACACTGCGCCTGATGCATAAAACTCCCCCACAAACTGCCACTCCCCTCCTCCTCTGACCTGCCCCTGAAATCTCCCTCCCTATGTCCTGCTTGCACAGCGTTCCACAGCGCCACTTGCCCAATCCTCTCCTCCCTGGGATGTGTTTTTACAGGTAAGAGTCTTTAAATGGGGGATTAGCCCTGCCCACTTTCTCCATGTGAGTGTTACCGGGCGGGGAAGGCCAAGGTACGTGTTTGTGCCCACCTGTGAGGCAGGTTGGTAAGGAGGGGGGTAAAGGGGTTTCTCCGTTCTACGCCCCCGGCGGTGGTTAAGAGGTTAGTTTCATTCGTGCGGTAGCGACGTCGTGCTGTTGCTTATGCAGGCTCTGAGGCGTCTTCTGAGGGCGACGGGCCGGATCCTTATTTATTGACGTGCCTAGTACCATACCTGAGTTCGGCTTCTAAGCACGGATCCGGGGTTCGAACCTCTGCTGCTCTGCGTTGCCCCGATGCTATCCTTAGCCTCCCGTGTGGCTTGCTTTGCCCAGTGGGCTTCTTGGGTATCTCTGGGTCTCCCTGTTGGTCTTCATTGCTTCTCTTCCCGCCGGGAATGCAGAGAGGAACTCTGGCGAGTATTTGGGGTCTCTGTGGATGCATGGACCAAGCACACGATTGACCTTTGTGTGTGGGTTGAAAGCGGGATCCACATATTGCGTGCCAGGAGCTTGTATGATAAAGAGCATGTGTGTGCCTGTGAGCACTGCAGCACATCCCTAGCACTTTCGGATGAGATATCTGTAGTGTGGCTGAAGTTGAATGAGTGACAGTGATGTTAGCTGTTGGAATGACAGTGTGAGTGAAAATGATTGAATATCAGCACAGATGCACTTCTGATTTATTGCAAATAAACACATGATGTTGTGTCAGGGATTTGAATTGTTGACGAAACAAATAAATAAGTAAATATTTTTTGTAATAAGTAAATGAATTGTTGTTACTTGCAGGCCGCTGTTATCTTTGAGCAGTCGCATCAGAGGGGTAGAAGCATGATTGGTGGACGTGCAGCTATCAGAGGGATAGGAGCATGATTGGCGGACGTGCGGCTCATCGGAGGGCTAGAAGCATGATTAGTAGACGTGCGGCTCATCAGAGGGCTAGAAGCATGATTAGTGGACGTGCGGCTCATCAGAGGGCTAGAAGCATGATTGGTGGACGTGCGGCTCATCAGAGGGATAGAAGCATGATTGGTGGACGTACGGCTCATCAGAGGGCTAGAAGCATGGTTGGTGGACGTGCGGCTATCAGAGGGATAGAAGCATGATTGGTGGGCGTGCGGCTCATCACAGGGCTAGAAGCATGATTGGTGAACGTGCGGCTCATCGGAGGGCTAGAAGCATGATTAGTAGACGTGCGGCTCATCAGAGGGCTAGAAGCATGATTAGTGGACGTGCGGCTCATCAGAGGGCTAGAAGCATGATTGGTGGACGTGCGGCTCATCAGAGGGATAGAAGCATGATTGGTGGACGTGCGGCTCATCACCGGGGTAGAAGCATGATTGGTGGACGTGCGGCTCATCGGAGGGCTAGAAGCATGATTAGTAGACGTGCGGCTCATCAGAGGGCTAGAAGCATGATTAGTAGACGTGCGGCTCATCAGAGGGATAGAAGCATGATTGGTGGACGTACGGCTCATCAGAGGGCTAGAAGCATGGTTGGTGGACGTGCGGCTATCAGAGGGATAGAAGCATGATTGGTGGACGTGCGGCTCATCACAGGGCTAGAAGCATGATTGGTGAACGTGCGGCTCATCGGAGGGCTAGAAGCATGATTAGTAGACGTGCGGCTCATCAGAGGGCTAGAAGCATGATTAGTGGACGTGCGGCTCATCAGAGGGCTAGAAGCATGATTGGTGGACGTGCGGCTCATCAGAGGGATAGAAGCATGATTGGTGGACGTGCGGCTCATCACCGGGCTAGAAGCATGATTGGTGGACGTGCGGCTCATCGGAGGGCTAGAAGCATGATTAGTAGACGTGCGGCTCATCAGAGGGCTAGAAGCATGATTAGTAGACGTGCGGCTCATCAGAGGGCTAGAAGCATGATTGGTGGACGTGCGGCTCATCAGAGGGCTAGAAGCATGATTAGTAGACGTGCGGACGTGCGGCTAATCAGAGGGCTAGAAGCATGATTGGTGGACGTACGGCTCATCAGAGGGCTAGAAGCATGATTGGTGGACGTACGGCTCATCAGAGGGCTAGAAGCATGATTGGTAGACGTGCAGCTCATCAGAGGGATAGAAGCATGATTGGTGGACGTACGGCTCATCAGAGGGCTAGAAGCATGATTGGTAGACGTGCAGCTCATCAGAGGGATAGAAGCATGATTGGTAGACGTGCAGCTCATCAGAGGGCTAGAAGCATGATTGGTAGACGTGCGGCTCATCAGAGGGCTAGAAGCATGATTGGTGGACGTGCGGCTCATCAGAGGGCTAGAAGCATGATTGGTAGACGTGCGGCTGTCAGAGGGATAGAAGCATGATTGGTAGACGTGCAGCTCATCAGAGGGCTAGAAGCATGATAGGTGGACGTACAGCTCATCAGAGGGCTAGAAGCATGATTGGTAGACGTGCGGCTCATCAGAGGGCTAGAAGCATGATTGGTAGACGTGCAGCTCATCAGAGGGCTAGAAGCATGATTGGTGGACGTGTGGCTCATCAGAGGGCTAGAAGTATGATTGGTGGACGTACGGCTCATCAGAGGGCTAGAAGCATGATTGGTAGACGTGCGGCCCATCAGAGGGCTAGAAGCATGATTGGTGGATGTGCAGCTCATCAGAGGGATAGAAGCATGATTGGTAGACGTGCGGCTCATCGGAGGGCTAGAAGCATGATTAGTAGACGTGCGGCTCATCAGAGGGCTAGAAGCATGATTGGTGGACGTGCGGCTCATCAGAGGGCTAGAAGCATGATTGGTAGACGTGCAGCTCATCGGAGGGCTAGAAGCATGATTAGTAGACACGCGGCTCATCAGAGGGCTAGAAGCATGATTGGTAGATGTGCGGCTCATCAGAGGGCTAGAAGCATGATTGGTGGACGTGCGGTTCATCAGGGGACTAGAAGCATGATTGGTGGACGTGCGGCTCATCAGGGGACTAGAAGCATGATTGGTGGACGTGCGGCTCCTCCGAAAGCTAGAAGCATGATTGGTGGACGTGCGGCTCATCAGAGGGCTAGAAGCATGATTGGTGGACGTGCGGTTCATCGGAGGGATAGAAGCATGATTGGTGGACGTGTGGCTCATCAGAGGGATAGAAGCATGATTGGTGGACGTGCGGCTCATCAGAGGGCTAGAAACATGATTGGTGGACGTGCGGGTCATCAGAGGGATAGAAGCATGATTGGTGGACGTGCGGCTCATCAGAGGGATAGAAGCATGATTGGTGGGCGTGCGGCTCATCTGTGGGATTGAAACATGATTGGTGGACGTGCGGCTCATCAGAGGGTTAAAAACATAATTGGTGCACATGCGGCTCATCAGAGGGCTAGAAACATGATTGGTGGACGTGCGGGTCATCAGAGGGATAGAAGCATGATTAGATAGAAGCATGATTGGTGGACGTGCAGCTCATCGGAGGGATAGGAGCATGATTGGTGGACGTGCAGCTAATCAGAGGGCTAGAAGCATGATTGGTGGATGTACGGCTCATCAGAGGGCTAGAAACATGATTGGTGGACGTGCGGGTCATCAGAGGGATAGAAGCATGATTAGATAGAAGCATGATTGGTGGACGTGCAGCTCATCGGAGGGATAGGAGCATGATTGGTGGACGTGCAGCTCATCAGAGGGCTAGAAGCATGATTGGTAGATGTGCAGCTCATCAGAGGGCTAGAAGCATGATTGGTGGACCTGCGGCTCATCAGAGGGCTAGAAGCATGATTGGTAGACGTGTGGCTCATCAGAGGGCTAGAAGCATGATTGGTGGACGTGCAGCTCATCAGAGGGATAGAAGCATGATTGGTGGACGTGCAACTTATCGGAGGGATAGGAGAATGATTGGTGGACGTGCGGCTCATCAGAGGGCTAGAAGCATGATTGATAGACGGGCAGTGTGCCCATCAGTCCTCATGTGACACCAATCTGTTGTCTTTTGTTCTAGTTGAGTTCCTCAGGTGTCAGTGAGTTATGGGGTTCTACTGTCCCTTATTTCAATATAAATCAAGGTGCTGGCACAAGGGTAAGGGGTAAAGATTGCCCCCCTCTCTAGCCATCCCCTCAATCCCCTCTCCACCCCCCCCCCAGCCCCACCCCCGAGCCTCTGGGGCGTGTAGTGTTTCCATGAATAAACAGGACTGGGTGGCCTTCTCGCCCATGGCAAGGGGACGCTTGATAATAGAATGTGATTAGGCCTGGCTGCTTATGAATATTTCAGATGTTGGTGCCAGCATCCCCCCATGTGGCAGAACGCGCAGCCGCGGTCTGCTCCAGCCCCGGGCCACTAATCAGTCTTTGTGCACGCTGAGGCTTAGGGCGCATTCACTGGGACTGGACTGCACTTTCTTTGAGGCCCTTCTCACCTGCCTCATGGCCGTGTGCCCTGACCTCTCTTACCCCTCACTGCCTGCTCCCACCTTCCTGAAAATCCTTCTTACACAAGCGACAAGTCTGGGAGCGGCGGCTGGGGCAACGCCTCGAAGGGTGTGGTCAGTCGTGGAAGGCGCCCTTACAAAAATACTCTACAGGACAGTACAATATGCCCCACAGTACATTGCAGGACACTGTAGCAGACTCAATAATTCCACAGGGTGTTGGGATAGCTACCGTAAAAGACGGCTCGAGCACTGCAGTATCTATTCCTGCGAGGTTTACACGATGATCCGTTTTACTGGGTTATAATTGGAATGTATTTTTGTATCTTGCACTGTTTTTATGGACTGTTTTTTATGCACATCTGAAATAAACAAACATGATGATAAATACTATCGTTTACTGCAGTACTCACAACTAAACTGCACTCATTGCGATAACATACACAGCCTCTCTCCCTCCACCAACAGTGCTGCGTTACTGTATGAAATGCCAAGCCCAATTCTGGCACAATCCTGTCGTAAAGCGCTCCACTGCTCTTCAGCTAGGTTGGCGCTATAAGCAGTAAAATTAAAAGGGATCTGAAGTGCATGAATTGTGTCTCCAGTATACTGCAGTATATCCTAGAGTGTCCCGGGGTGATCTGTAGAACATTAGAGCACTCTGTTCTTATTTGTAGCAAATAGTGTAGTATTTTTATAGGTGTGTAGTACATATCATAGGGCAGGAGGATAGCTCAGCCGCAGATGACAGGAAGCAATGCAGGTTCGATCCCCAGGTCCGCGCTTAGAAACCTCTGGGTATTAAGATTAAACGCATTATAAATACGCAACTGACATATTCCTGTAACAGCGCCTCGGTGCCCCCGGGCTGTGTGAGCGCTATAAAAATGCAAAAAAAGAAATAAACAAAATAAAAATAGGGCTGACATGCATGAATGATGACTCTTAACATATGCTAGCACCCTGCAGAAGATTGCAGACTGGTTTCCACACTGTAGTATGTATGCAGTGTATAGTAACTTTGAAACGCTGATAGTATAGCGCTTTGAAACAGTATTTTCGTATTGTATAAGCACCTAACAAGTAAACAATAAATAAATAAATAATAGAGTTCCTACAGAGACTGCAGCCAGTTGGATAGTTGGGGCGCTACATCTAGCCTTGGGAATGGAGCAATGGCAAGCGACGCTCACTATTACCGCTTCAGCCCCTCCCCTCCTGGCATGGATAGATCGAGTAATAATAATGAGACTGATTGTTACAGTGCTTAGAAGCGGACCTGCATGAAGCACAACATAACCACAGTAGTCTTACCTGAATTTCTTATTTTAGTAATGAGACCCATTCTTATTCACAGATATGGCCCTATTCTGTGGAAGGATCTGGCAGCCAATCAGCTTCAGCTCATGGTCGGATAGAGTGCTGATTGGTGGATTTTAAAGTGGATAAGGAAGGCTCGGTTCTGCCCTGCAGCAGGCCCTGGCAAGGCTAGATGGGGGCCAGAAGCTGAAACAGCAATTTTGGGATATTCATCCAAAAGGGTGATTTTGCTTTTGAAAACCTGTTGAAAAAACATCTATATCTCCAAATTCTAGTTCGACATTTAAATGTCGATGCAACGTCACCAAAGTTGAGACGCGCATTCGGATGCGACAAGATCGGGTCCCTGGCGAACGAGGTGACCGAAATGGATAGGGACGAAAGCTACAGCGCAAGATGTTTCTCATTTTTCTATGAAAAGTGTCATGTAAACTTAACTCTATGGTCACTAACTCTGTAACTGAGAGAGGAGATCATAATGTGTGGTCTCCATGGTATATGTTTAACAATATATTGCGTTGTTCTCTAGTAGAGTCAAGTAAAGATTTGCACTAATCCATCTTCAGCTTTCATCTGGGGAGAAATCATTTACTCTCAGAGGCTCTTGGTGTGTGTGTGTGTGTGTGTGTGTGAGAGAGAGAGAGAGAGAGAGGGAGACAGAGAGTGTGTATGGGGGTGTATAATTGTGGGTGTGTGTGTTTCTATAGGTCCTACTTATTCTTATTCACCATATGTTTGAGGAGACATGATGTCTGAGGTTTAAAATGTCCAACAGAATGTATCAACAGCACCCAGTTTCTAACAGGGATACGTTTTTCACCAAAAAATGTGTAATTCGTAAAAGTTTAATTTGGCTTTCTAATTTGCCTTCTTTTAATTGGGTATTGAGAAATAATCTGGAGGAGTGGGATTGTTGTAAGGGGTGGCGTAGAGACGGTTAAAAAAACAAGAAAAACATCCTATTAATTCTTTTGCAAATACGATCACGAATGACAAAGATTTAGTAATTCTGCTCGAAGATTATGTTGGGAACTAAGGGGGCTCTGCCCCCTGGCACCTTTGGCTCCAAACACCGGGGACTTGGCCCCCTGGCGCCTTCAGTGCCCAAGCCCTGTGAGGGGCTTGTGTCGCTCGCTCTCCACCCCTGGCGGCTGCTGCACATTGGACTCAGCGGCTTGGGTGCTTGTAAGGGCACCCCACCAAGAGCTCGCTTCGTTCACAACCCCCGCTTTGGGGAATCCAAAAGTTGGACAGTTGTAAGGGAGGCATGGTATCACAGGTGAAGACAGACAAAAGAGATGCAAGGTTCAAGGGTGGTTATGGAACAAGGGTTGGAAAAACCCCTATCTGGCCATCAACATCTAATGATGGGAGCACGCTCCACCATCAAATAATAAATAACACAGTCCTAGTCATGTCTGTCAAAATATAGTGGCCTACACTAAATAAACCTATGGCCTGCCCACACGGTATTACAATAAATGGGTGCATGGAAAAAGTGTATGTAAAGGAAAGTCAGTGTTATAACAAAAGATCAAGATGGATGAGTCAGCTCTCCACCCCACGTTGGACAGTAGAGAGTAAGAGGGCCCCCGTAGACAGGATAACGCACTCTTGATCAGGTTCTCAAAACAAAAGCAGTTCAAAACATGGATTGTGGCCCGCATGGCTTTCCACGTTAAAGTAACTTTTCTAGCGTTCCAAAGTTCTTTCAAAGTTCAACAAAAAGTTCACAGTTCAACAAAAATCTCACATAGGTTTTCCTCAGCAGGGCTCGGACCGCTCAATCACAGCACTTGCAGGGGTTCCCTTCCCCATGCTTAAATATCATTTGTTAGGGGTTCCCTTCCCCTAACTTATCACACTTCCGGGCTCCCTCAATCAGGCTCGGACCTTGCACGGATGCCAAAGACTTTTGAATGTGTGAGGCTTTTAGTACAGTCCTCAGCAGGACCACTATGACTTTCTCTTCAGCTCACACTCTTATGTTATTTGCCCCAGTGTCTCTTGGTCTTGGTAGTTCAGCACCATCAGCACAAAAGTACCATAAGCACAAAAGTTCAAAGGCATCTTTTTCAAGCATTCACCTTTTCACTTCCCTTTTGCCGGGGTTAATCTTGACCATTGCAAATTCTTTAGGCTTACATCAGTACTCGCTCAACAGAGACCTTCGACTGGGCACTGTCGCTATGCCAGACCACTCTGTTATACTGTATTGCTATTATTTGTCTCTTGCTCACTTCAACTCACCGGCTGTGTCGATTTCTTTGTTCATATCCTTGATTTGAGAGCCAAGTTGGGGAGGTGAAGCTGCAGCTGTGGTATCGTCCTTGGGAGGGCTGCTGGTATCTTTTGAATGCAATGCTGGAGGCACTGTTCTTTTTCGCTCCGTCCTCTCAGGGATCTCCATCAGCCAGGCTTGGACCGCTCCTTAAAGTTTCCACATGGGTCTACCTCAGTTGGGCTCAGACCCCTCTTGATTTGCAAAGTTTTAAAGTCTTTGGAATTCATGTCTGAGAATGCACTTTTCTTATTTCGCTCCCACTTCTTCAGCTCCCTATACAGCAGTGCAGGGTTTTGGGAGCTGCAGGAAGTAAAGGGGATAGCTGTCATGATTCCTGCCCCTCATGTCCCCAGCCCTCCAAGATGTTAGGCTGGAGCCAGGCCACGATCACCTACATGGCCCTCAAGGGCCTCTCCATCCCCCCAAAGACCCACTTGGAGTCAGACTTGGCGCTTGTGGGACCAGACTCACTCACTCCTATAGGATAACATTAGGGATTGGACTTGTAGTGCATTGATGGGGACAAGATGGATGCCCCCACATATGTCGGTTCCCAGAACTGCATGTGCGGTCTAGTCTTTTGGGTGTGGTTCAGCCAAGAGACACCTGGGATACCCAGAGACTATTTAAGCCACACCCAGGCTGAGAAACATGCTTTGCGTTTTCTGCACCTGCAGCGTGACACTCACCGTGTTCGGCTCGGTCTCCAGTAGGCCTGCATCTTTCTTCTGCGCTCAGCTCCTGCAAGAACAAGAACACCGTTAGGAACAGCCTTACCTTGCGGGGCTTCTGCCCATCATTCATCGCTCCTTCTGTTCTGCAGGCATCTTCGGCGGTGTCATTCCCATCCCTGCACGCCGCTTCCTAAGGAAAAGGGAAAAGAACAGAAAAAATGCATTAGTAAGCATTCTGCAAATCTTCGCTTATTTTTAAATACTGTACGAGCTTCAAACGCTTACCTGAATCCCAGCCGCTACGGGGGAACTCTATCTCTGGAACTTCTCATCCATCTGCAATAGGGAAAAGACACTCCAGGTTAGCGTGGAAACATCTAGAGGCGCCGCATACCGCGCTTATCCACCGCATTTGTTCTTCATAACCGGCATCCACGCTGAAAATGTTGCGGCACCTAAAAGAAACGGGAAAATAACTCAGTTTAATGCAAATACGAAAGGGGTGCATCGCGCATCGAGCTCTCACTCACCTTCAGCGCTACTCATCTCAGCAGCAGGCCGCCATCCCC
Organism: Ambystoma mexicanum; assembly: GCF_040938575.1. Lineage (NCBI taxonomy): Eukaryota > Metazoa > Chordata > Amphibia > Caudata > Ambystomatidae > Ambystoma > Ambystoma mexicanum. The sequence goes on along the minus strand of NC_090930.1, from coordinate 70,103,807 downwards.
GGATGCCAGCCATCATCTAAGGAAGGAAAGGAACGAAGTTAGAGAACTGTTCAAAAGACTCATTATACTTACCTGTCGGACTCTTGCCAGTGAAGTAACTAGGCAGCAACGAGCCCGCATCAATCAACGTGCCCCTGCTCTGAAAGCAGGACTGAGAGCACACTATCCAAGAAAACAAGGTGATCTGTGGATCAAAGGGAAGGGTTGGACCCCGGGGAAGAAGGGGTTCAAGCACACGGAGACAATAGGGAGTTAAACTCTACCAACCCTGTGTTTCAGGCCCAGTCTCCAGTCGAATAGACCCCAGGGAAGGGTTTGAGGTCGTAAGAAATCAGAACAGGCTGAGTGATGTCCCCGTGGATACCAGGTGAGCGTTACAATAACTTGTTGAGGTCAGGGTCTCACCCCCTTCCCCTCAACGTCCTGGGCTTTCCTGTTTTGCCCAGGTGAGGAGCTCTGGTTTCGGCACTACCAGGTAACCCCCAGCTGCCCCTAGTTTGGCTCCCTGCAGTTAGATCTCCCTCTCCACACTGCAGCCTCAACTGTACTCACAGGCCCAGCAGTTAGGCAGTCTTTCTTCCTCCAGGCTGTCCAGGGTCTCTCCGGCTCGAATTCTCTGCTCACAGCCTCTGTGCACCATCCAGCATCCCCAGCTCGCTCGAAGTGGATCTGTGTGTTCCACCTTTTATACTTCCTGGGAGAGAGTTAACATGTTTCAGGTGGGAAAGGTAATAAAGGGAGGCCTGGCCTTACCTGGCCTTATTATCGGGACAAAATGGCGACTGTCCAGAGGAATCCCTGGTGCATTGGTTTCTATGGTTAATCTTCATAGCTCCCTTGCGCCTCTTCTTCATCCCAGTTGTTTGGAAAATGGGATTTCTAGAGTGGAGGTAGGAATTGTGGGAGTTGTGTGTTTTTTCGAGAGGTGGTAAAAATATTTTCAGAAGAAGGGGAACAATTTTGTTGTTGTGAGATTTAGGGTGTTGTGTTTGTTCTCCTATGCCTCCCTTTGATGTGGGTTCCTGTTGGAATTAGGAAGTGGGCAATGGCACAAGACTTAAAACAACCTATAAAGGTGGAGGAAGTGTTGGGTAGGGGTGTGTTGTGAAGAGAGGGATACCGTGTATTTCCATCAGATGTCTCACCCCCACTCCCAAAGGAACCCTCACCCAGGCAGCTGATCCACCTGCTCTTCGCCCCCCCCCCAGGGTCTGGATCCAAAGGCGATGGCCGTGCCCTGGCTACATGAGCAAGAGATCCCCAGGGTCTAGACAGTGAGACACCCTTTGGTATCTCACATACCCTTCCCCTATGCTGGCAGGGCCAGGGTGTTTCACCTGGAGATACTCCTGGGGAACAACCAGAGTTATGGTCCAAGCAATCCAGCATGTAGCCCAAAGTGGGTATGTTGGTTTGGGTTTTGAAAGAGTCTTTCCCTGTGATCATCCCTTTGACATGATCTTTGCAATCTTGCGGGAAATCGGCAATATATTGATCCTCTTCCAGCTGTGATTTGGGCTTACCCATAGGTCTCTCTATCTCGTTGGAATTGGTGTGGGGCGTCGCTGGAGAGGGAAACTCATAAGGAGGTCTCCATGGTGCTAGAGTATCTCCCTCTGCTTCCTAGGCCCTCATTAGTTCTTCCTCCATGTTCTGGGGGCAGAGGCTCATGTCATGGTCGAAATCCCCACAGAATAGACAGAGCTCTAAATAGATGCATTCTATAACCTCTAAGCAGATAGTAGAAGACTTAAATGTGGGGCAGTTTAGTGAGGTCTCAGGATTAGTCGTGGGCCCTCTTTCTATAAGGGAGACTGCCGCAGTTCCTGGAAAAAGGGGTCATTTTAGTACTAAGGCCTCTTTCCCTTTTGTCATTAGAGGATACAAAATCTTTTCAGGGGTGGTATTGTCTCCAGTCTTTACTTTAGTTTCCCCACTGAGTGATTCCCAAGGGGTCTCGTAGACTTGGGTTTCCAGTATCTCTCCCGTACAGATATTTTTGAGATTGGCAGTGAGGTTGACTAGAACTAATCTCATGTCATCTCGATAAGCAAAGAGAGGTAGTATTGTTAACTCTCTATTACCGTAGGGCATCATGTAGACCATCATGGTGATGGGAAAACTGATATGTAGTCCTAAAGAGATCACAATCTTATCTCTCCCTGGTACTACATGTTTTTGGAGATATATGCGAGGATAAACATTGCCCTCCACCGTTTTCCTTTCAGGACGGATCACCTGGGGATTTAACGGATGGAAGGTAACCCCCATTCTAAAGGTTGAGTCTCTGAGGTTGGGCAACTCACTTATTAATGGAAAAGAGCCCAGGTGTAGGAAAAAAGGTCTTATCTGGTTCCTTAAGGTTTGTTATGGTCATTGGAAAAAACTGCGTTCCCACAATGTGGCTTGGGTTGGTTTTAGAGGGTTCCCATGAATTTTCCATAGATCTTCCCCATTGATGGAAAAGGTGGTTTGAGTATATTGTCTTTCTTCAAAGGAAAAGGACTTAGAATGTTTCTTGAGAGAGCTGTAACTGCTCTGCTCTCGTCCTAACACTCTTGGCAAGGCATGGGGTTTCACGGTTGGTCTCCTTTTGTAGGGGTGGGCTCCCCAACTTGTTTCAATTGGGTTGCATGCCACGAATGACACCATATGTAAGGGAGGCATGGTATCACAAGTGAAGACAGACACAAGAGATTCAAGGTTCAAGCGTGTTTATTGAACAAAAAGGGTTGGAAAAACTCCTATCTGGCCCTATATCCAATGATGGGGGCACACTCTACCATCAAATAATAAATAACACAGTCCTAGTCATGTCTGTCAAAATAAAGTGGCCTACACTAAATAAACCTATTGCCCACCCTTACGCTATGACAATAAATGGGTGCATGGAAAATGTGTATGTAAAGGAAAATCAGTGTTATAACATAAAAGATCAAGATGGCTGATTCAGCTTTCCTCCCCACGTTGACAGCATGGAGTAAGGTGGCCCCCGTAGACAGGATGACACACTCTGGCTCAGGTTCTAAAAAAAAGGCAGTTCAAAATGTGGATCGAGGCCCGCCTGGCCTTCCACATTAGAGTCACTTTTCTAGCGTTCCAAAAGTTCTTTCACAGTCCAACAAAAAGCTCACGTAGATCTCCCTCCATGGGGCTCGGACATCACAAAGCTTTAATAGTTCATATAGGTCTCCCTCAGTCAGACTCAGACCTCTCAATCACAGCACTTGCAGGGGTTCCCTTCCCGAAGCTTAATTCACATTCGTTACGGGTTCCCTTCCCCTCATTTATCACACTTCTGGTCTCACTCAATCGGGTTTGGACGTTTCACTGATGTTGAAGACTTTCGAATGTGCGAGGCTTTTGCTACAGACCTCCACAGGACCACTTCGACTGTCTCCAGCTCACACTCTTATTTTATTTGCTCCAGTGTCTCTTGGTCTTGGTAGTTTAGTACCATAAGCACAAAAATTCAAAGAAATCTTTCTCGTTAAGCATTCACGTTTTCACTTCCCCTTTTGCCAGGGTTAATCTTGCCCATTATGCATTCTTTAGGCTCACATCAGCACTCGCTCAACAGAGATTTTCGACTGGACACTGTCGCTATGCCGGACCACTCTGTTATACTGTATTGCTATTCTTCATCTCTTGCTCACTTCAACTCACTGGCTGTGTTGGTTTCTTTGCTTGTATCCTTGATTTGGGAGCTAAGGACGATACCACAGCTGCGGCTTCACCTCCCCAACTCGGCCGTTCACCTGGGAGGGCTGCTGTTATCTTCCGAATGCTATGTTGGAGGCACTGTTCTATTTCGTTCTGTCCTCTTGGGGGTCTCCATCAGCCGGGCTCAAACCCTCCTTAAAGTTTCTCACATGGGTCTCCCTCAATTGGGCTCAGACCCCTCTTGATTTGCAAAGTTTTCCAGAATGCACTTTTCTTATTTCGCTCCCACTTTGTCAGCTCCCCTATAGAGCATTCTGGGGTTTTGGGAGCTACAAGAGGTAAGGGGATAACTTGTTGAGGTCAGGGTCTCACCCACTGCCCCTCAAAGGAAAATGTGTATATAAAGGAAAATCAGTGTTATAACATAAAAGAGCAAGATGGCTGATGGCTCACCTGTTTTGACCAGGGGAGAAGCTCTGGTGTGGACACTCGCAAGTAACCCCCAGCTGCCCCTCGTTTGGCTCCCTGGAGTTAGAACTCCCTCTCCACAGTGCAGCCTCCTCTGTACTCACAGGCCCAGCAGTTAGGCAGTCTTTCTTCCTCCAGGCCTTCCAGGGTCTCTCCAGCTCAAATTCTCTCATCTCAGCCTCTGTGCACCATCCAGCATCCCCAGCTCACTCAAAGTGTGTCCGTGTGTTCCACCTTTTATACTTCCTGGGAGAGATAACAGGTTTCAGGTGGGAATGATTGTAATGGGGGGCCTGACCAGGCCTGGCCTAATTACCGGGACAAAATGGCGACTGCCCAGAAGAATCCCTGGTGCATTGGTTTCAATGGGTAATCTTCATAGCTCCCTCGCGCCTCTTCTTCGTCCCAGTGGTTTGCTAAATGGGATTTCTACAGTGGCGGTAGGAATTGTGTGAGTTGTATTTTTTTTGAGAGGTGGTGAAAATCTTGTCAGAAGAAGGGGAACGATTTTGTTGTTGTGAGATATAGGGTGTTGTGTTTGTTCTCCTACGTCTCCCTTTGATGTGGGTACCTGTTGGAATTGATGAGGGGCAATGGGACAAGACTTGAAACAACCTATAAAGGTGGAGGAAGTGTTGGGTAGGGGTGTCTTATGAAGAGGGGGATACTGCATCTTGCCATCAGATGTCTCACCCCCAGAGGACCTCTCACCCAGGTGATCCTCCCGCTCGTGTCCACCCACAGGGACTGGATCCAAAGGCGATGGCCATGCCCTGGTTACCTGAGCAAGAGATCCCTGGGGTCTAGATAGTGAGACACCCTTTGGTTTCTCACAAAGTATACCAGCAAAGTTGGACAGAATGACAGCAGACCCATATCTTTAGGGCATAAATGACCCCAAGTCAAAGCGTCATGGTACTGTCCCTTACACAAGTTCATCACACAACTTAATCCGTCACTATCAGTTAAGACACTTCAAATGCCTTAGAATTGTAGATTTAGACAGGATAACACCAACGTTGGGTGCATGCGGGATGGAATGACACCAGATTCACATGAAACGTTACACGAAAAATACAAATACAAATACAAAATACGAAATTGTGACTCATACACAACTTCATCAGTGAATAAACTCCAGTGAATGGACTTCAGCGCTTCGGGAATTGCAGTTTGGACAGTATACCATTAAATTGGGCAAAATCGGGAACGGGATGATACCAGACCCATGTCTGTAGGATTTACAATGACCCCAAGTGAAAGCGTTACAAAAAACTTTACACAGAATTGCCACTCATACACAACTTCAGCAGTTGATACACTCCAAACGCCTTAGGAATTGCAGATTTGAACAGTATACCATTGAAGAGGGCTAAATGTGGAACGGAATGACACCAGTCCCATGTCTGTAGGAGACACTGTGAACCCAATGCCAACCGTTACAAAAAACGTTACAAAACTTTTTACCAAAAAACGTTACACGAAACCATCACTTATGATATTATATTATAGGGTAGATAACTGTTGAAATGTATGTGCATGCATACATGTGATATTATTCAGTGCAACATATTTACACCAGTTCTGTAGTATGTTCTCTACATTACTCTCAGCGTATTTACTGTAGTAGATATGTTGTTGCGTGAAATTAAATCTACCGTACACTTCTTGCAGTAGATAGGGTAGTAAAAATCAGTATCTGTTGTATATTTACTAGTGTGTGTGTGTGTGTGTGTGTGTGTGTGTGTGTGTGTGTGTGTGTATATATATAGTAGTATAAGCACCATTTTTACAATCATATCTGCATTATACTTTGTTCAAAAGACTGCAGTACTTTATCTACAGTATACTTGCATTATTAAATCTACAGTTTACCACATAATGGGCCTCATTACGGGTCCAGCAGTAACCCTGCCAGTGCTACAGGTGGGTTGCCGCCCGATCCGTAATATTTTACCTGCTGCCTGACTTCCTGGTGCCACCGGCTCATTATGAGTCCGGCGGCCCGGGAAGTCAGGCGCTGGTAAATTGTCCGTTGGGACTCTATGGGAGTGGGTACACGTTAGCAACGGTGCTGGTGCTTCCATGAACAATCTGCCTACCATGGCCACAGCGCCGGCAGGGTCAGACCTGTCTGGCAACGCCGCCACGGCAGGCAGGCTCAGAGTTTGCCGATCCAGAAACAAGGGTGCCGGTGAGCTTACCGGCACCCTTGTTTCTGGACCAGCAAACTCGTAATGAAGCCCAATGTCTTTATAAGGGCTCCCTTAAAACCACCTCCACCATTGGCTGTTTCTGACACCTTTGGCCACATCAGGAACGGATGTGAGATCATCTGGAATGCACGTGGCACCCTGAGCCAATGATCGGAAACAAGGTATGGTGTTAAAAGCACGTCGCATGGCCCCCCCCTGTTCTATATAGCATCTGCCTTGTCTACGTTACTCCTCACACACCGCTTTGGATCAGGCAATAATATTTTATGGAATAAATAATCCCTTACTGTAAATTATCAGGATATTGCATATCACTGAGGAGTGCGGAGGCAGCGGACCGATGAATGAGTACGAAGGCCTAGTGCCTTCCTAAGGGTACAGAGCTCTAAAGTGGTAAAAAATAGTCTAATTATAAACTATTCGAGGGTCGTTCTTTCCTCAGCCGCCTCGCCTGTGCTCTTCCTTTCCGTCAAGCTTCCCTTGGTGCAAGCTTCCTCTAGTACAAGCTATCTCCCTGATGCAGATGTGTACAATAAATACCCATACTGCGGAAATAAAGCAAACCATTATTCCCCCTAGAATTTGTGGCAAGCAAATGTTTTGCCTGTTCTCCATGCTGTATGGTTGGCATGTGGGTTCTATGACCACCTCAGGGCTGAGATTACACTCTTATCTTGGTTTGGAATTGCTTGCAATAGGCAAGGGCAACTGCAGTGCTGAGATGTTCCCCTTCCTAAACCTGTCAGCAGCCTGTCACATGGTCAACACCAACAACAAGGCCTTGGAACCTAGTCATAAAAACACTGCACTGGACAGGAACGTGACCTTCTATGCCAACTGAAGCACGCTATTGACTGTATCGCGTTTCCCACACAACTTACCCCACTCAGGTATGGAGTAGCAAATGTTTTACTTTACTATTTAACACCATTATCATCTTGGCCCAATGCTTCATACAACCCTTCCAATTACGTAAACGCCATCTTAAGACTCAATTGCCACTCCACTTCCAATACCCCAGTTTGTAGTGACGTAGTGACTGCCTCCAAGAAATCAACCACTGGATGTCTCATGGACACCTCAACCTCAATCAAGAGAAACCTGGAACTGTAGTCTGTGGGAATCTTAAATGGGTACCTCTTTCTCTCACCTGCCTGAATGGGCCTGTCCTACCCCATCCAAGATGGTAAGAAACCGTGTTGTACCAATGAACAACACCTGCAACTGGCACAATCCAGCCTCTATTGCCTCTGCCCACTCCACTATGTTATGCCATACCTCTCCTTTCCCCATAGAGTGCTTACCATGGCAGGCCTCACAAAGTCTAATCGCCCACTCGAATAATCGGGTCGATTTTTATAAAGGTTGTGTAACATTCGCATGGTCCTTACAAATACCTAGCAGTGTCTAAACGTTGCCTGCAACAGTACTTTTATTGTTGGGTGACTAAGTGGTGCACGAGGCTTCAACTAGATCCAATTGCCTGCCACCAATGTAGCGAATCAACCTCCGGGGCACCAGTGGCCCAGGGATGAATATCGGTTTCTAAACCACCAATCAGCCCCACACCAGAAGTGATCCGAACAGATTGGAAACACAAGCAAATTATAAACCTTCTTGTCCAATTTTGGTAACGTGGACGGAACGGCAGACTTATCTCTGCAAGAATTGGATCGTTGGTTAGTTACAACACAGCGAAAATATAATTATTACCCAATAATAAAAGGGACTGTCCAGTCAATGTTGTATACAAATATCTACTTTATTATTATCACTGGATGGATGGTTGCAGGCTGGCCTACACAGCGGATCGGGATCAGGAATCATTGTCTCAGTGTTGGTTGGCGGATCTTAAGCACTGGTCTCGGACGACGTTAACGACTGCAGAGTGACAACAGTCAGCGGTGCAGTTGGTTGCAGTTTAAGGGGCTCGACTGGCTCAAAAATGTCCTTTTAGGAGAACGTTGGTTGATGCTTGTTGATGAACTCCTCCTAGCTTCTTCGCTGGGCCTGTGCCGTCCTTTAAGGCAGGCAGCCTAAAGCTGAGGAGACTGTTGCAGGCAAAGGCCTTGTCGTTGGTTTGGCTCAGATACTCTCTGGCACTTCCTACCTAGGAAGCCTGCATGCAGAGCCTAGCATGGCACGCTGTGTGCTGGCTGGGTACCGGTTATGGAGCTGCACGAGGTTCCTCTGAATTCAGTATCTCCCTCCGTTCCCTGGGAGATGTTTAGGGGAGGAATCTTGATTCCCTCTTTGGAAATCCTGGCCTTCTTTCACTGGCTGAAGTTGTGAGACAGACTGTACCTTCAGCCAGGGTCCAAATGAGTTCTTCTTGTTGCTCCTTGCAAAGTCTTCAGATGATCTGCCAAAGGAGGGGCTCAACCCTCTTTTAAAGCCAAACGGCCCCAGTGATTGGTGTAGGCTAAGCCTACCTTAATGAACCAATCCTGGGTCCCCACCAACAATCTCCTGTATGCGTGAGGTCATAACCAGAGTGCGACTTGGACTGAGACGAGGACAAGCTCTATGTTTGTGATACAGAAGAAGATGTGATGATGACTATAACTATGACCTTGATGAGGAGTAGGACTGCCTAGGCATGTGATGAAGACTAGGGCAGCCACAAGGGTTAGGATTGATTAGATGAAAACTAGGACTATGGTGAGGATTAGGACTGCGTTGAAACCCGTGACTGTGACAAGGTCTAGGGCTGTAATTAGGACTAGTACTTTGATACGAACGAGAACAGTGAAGAGGAGGAGCACTGTAATCAAGGCTGTCACTAGGACTGTCACAAGAATGTGAGGAGGACTAGGACTTAGGCTGTGACTAGGACACAGAAACTGACGTGGACTAGGACTGTGATGAACCGTAACTAGGACTGTCACGAGTACTAGGACTGAGACAAGGACTAGAATTGTGATTATGACTAGTACTTTGTTGGAATAGTAGGACTGTGACAAATACTGTAAGGAGGACTAAGACTCTGATGAGGACTAGGCATTTCAAGAACACTGGGACTGTGAAGAAAACTAAAATGAGGATTAAGACTATATAATTGATTAGGACTGACACTTAAATTATGACAATGACTAGGATTTAAGAAGTCTGTGAGGAGTACTAAAACTGACAAGGACTTGGACTGTGATGATGGCAAGGACTGTGACTAGAACTAGGACTGTGAGGGGGACTAGGATTATGAGGCCTGGCACAGTGACAAGGACTAGGTATGTGACTATGATGAGGAAAAGACTGTGATGAAAACTGGAACTGTGATGAGGACTAGGGCCGTTGCAAGAACTCAGACTTTGGTGATGCGTATGATGAGGGCTAGGGCGAGTACTGTGGCAAGAACTATGACTGTGTTGGTTACTAGGTCTGTGGTGAGGACTAGGACTGTGACTAGGTCTAGGACCTGGACAAGGACTAAGACTAGGACTCAGATGGTGACTAGGGCTGTCACTATGACTAGGACTGTGACTAGGTCTAGCACCCTAGCAAGGACAAAAACTGCATGATTGACTAAGACTGTGATGAGCAATGTGATGAGGACTTGGACTAACACAAGGGCTAAGGCTGTGATGAGGGCTAAAACTGTGACATAGCCTAGGACTGTGAGGAGGACTAGAACTGTTATGAGGACTCAGAATGTGACATGGGATGGACTGTGGCTAAGACTTTGATGAGGAATAAGGCTGTAAAAAGTACTGTGACCGTGAAAAAGATTAGGACTGATGAGGTCTGGTACAGTGATGAGGACTTGCACTGTGACGAGTACAATGAATATAATTAAGAGTAGGGCTAGACCTGTAACAAAGACTAGCACTAAGACTTCACGGGGACTTGGACTGCGCAGAGAACCATGACTGTAACGAGGACTAGAACAAAGACTAGAGCTGTGGCTGGGACTAGGAGATTGGTTGGGACCTGGACAAAAACTGTGACTGTACTGAGAGCAAGTGCTGTAATTTTCTTTTATTTACACCTGCCCTCTCTGTGACATGATGCCAAATGAAAGCAAACTGATGGGCACACATTTGGTTAAACAGCCACTCAATTAAACATTTGGAAACGCACATTAGGATGAGGAGTAGGACTCGGAAGAGAGGCTAGCACTCGGACTACTGATGCACAAGTGACTAGGACGTGGGCAGGGGTCTAGGACGAGAGCTCGAATGAGGCACTAGGTTGAGGGATTGGGAAGTGGGACTATAACATGGGACTAGTAGGTGGCATGGGGGAATGAGGATGAGAGAGTTAGACAAGAGTGTAGCAAGAGAGAACAAGATAATGGTCCAGGACGAGGAACAGTGATGAGGGACTAGTACGAGGGATTAGGGCTAGGATGAGACACTAGAATGAGGGCCTAGAAGGAGGGACTAGGACTTGCACTTGGGGTAGGAGGAGGGACTAGGATGAGGAACTAGGATGAGGGACTAGAATTTGCAATGGGAGTAGGATGAGGGACTAGGATTTGCAATGGGAGTAGGAGGAGGGACTAGGATTTGCAGTGGGAGTAGGATGAGGGACTAGGATTTGCAGTGGGAGTAGGATGAGGGACTAGGATTTGCAGTGGGAGTAGGATGAGAGACTGGGAGGAGGATGACAGAGTAGAATCGGGGAGTAGGTCTAGGATGTGAGTCTCTCACCGTGAGAAGACCATAGATTACAGGTCTTCAGAGTTTTCTTTTGTTTATTGATACTTGTTGGCAAGAGAAAGCATGCAGAACAGCAGAAAACACAAAATAATGTGCAATTTCATGTTAATAGTATCGCCAGTTGCCATGCCAACAACGATCCTGCTTCTCAACACCCCTTCCCCCTTCTCTCCTTTCGCTAGCACTGCTTTGGTCTATGGCCATGATTTGTGACAAAACCAAAAAGACATTCTTTATCGGTTGGTACAAATTCTGATCCAAAATTCACAGAGAGGAGTGCAACTGATTTAATCTGGCTTCTGGTGTAGGGTGCGGGGCCAGTGCCCTGCACTGCATGAAGCAGCACAGGGGTTCACATCAGCGCCCCTAAACCCAAGGGCACTCCACTCAGAGGCTTTTGGGACTGATGGCTGTCATGGAACAAAGCGCAGGGTCTACAACAAAGGACCTCCCAAATATGGTGCCAATGGAAGAAAAAGCTGGTTTGGAAATATCTCCTGTTTATAATATAGCAATTTATTATGAGCAGGAGATGCACGGACTATGTATCGCATGCATGAGGTGCTGTGTGGATGCATTCCCGCGAGATCGCAGGGCTCCGAGATCTCGCGAGGACATGCGCGGGAAGCGCGAAAGAGGGAAAGAAAAGCATCAGACGCGGTGCGGGCAAGGAGGCAGACAGGCCTGGGCCTGCCCCAGCGCTCCTCCTGAGGTGAGGCCTGAAGCCCCCATTAAGCAGCCAGACACCCTGCTGCTGCTCCTTTACCACACAGAGTGTAATGCTATGCCTAATGGATGAAGCCTTGTGGTAGCGCGCCAAACGCAGAGCGTGCAGGGAGACAGACAGTCCTGCCCCAGTGCTCCTCCTGAGGTGAGGCCTGAAGCCCCCATTAAGCAGCCAGACACCCTGCTGCTGCTCCTTTACCACACAGAGTGTAATGCTATGCCTAATGGATGAAGCCTTGTGGTAGCGCGCCAAACGCAGAGCGTGCAGGGAGACAGACAGTCCTGCCCTAGCGATCCTCCTGAGGAGAGGCCTGAAGCCTCCATGAAGCAGCCAGACACCCTGGTGCTGCTCCTTTACCATACAGAGCGTAATTCCATGGCTAATGGATGAATCCTTGTGGGAGCACGCCAGACGCGGAGCAAGCAGGGAGACAGACAGTCCTGCCCCAGCGCTCCTCCTGAGGAGAGGCCTGAAGCCTCCATGAAGCAGCCAGACACCCTGGTGCTGCTCCTTTACCATACAGAGCGTAATTCCATGGCTAATGGATGAATCCTTGTGGGAGCGCGCCAGACGCGGAGCAAGCAGGGAGGCAGACAGTCCTGCCCCAGCGCTCCTCCTGAGGAGAGGCCTGAAGCCTCCATGAAGCAGCCAGACACCCTGGTGCTGCTCCTTTACCATACAGAGCGTAATTCCATGGCTAATGGATGAATCCTTGTGGGAGCGCGCCAGACGCGGAGCAAGCAGGGAGGCAGACAGTCCTGCCCCAGTGCTCCTCCTGAGGTGAGGCCTGAAGCCTCCATGAAGCAGCCAGACACCCTGGCACTGCTCCTTTACGTCACAGAGCGTAATTCTATGGCTAATGGATGAAGCCCTGTGGTAGCGCGCCAAACGCAGAGCGAGCAGGGAGGCAGACAGTCCTGCCCCAGCGCTCCTCCCGAGGTGAGGCCTGAAGCCTCCATGAAGCAGCCAGACACCCTGGCACTGCTCCTTTACCTCACAGAGCGTAATTCTATGGCCAATGGATGAAGCCTTGTGGGAGCTCGTGTGCATAGTTGAGACATTGAGACAGAGACCGATACTTCAGTGCAGTGAAGCCAACTGCACTCACCTTATAAGGACTAAACTGTGAATGCAGCTACACTCTGTATTATTCAAGGTGCTCAATAAACCACCTTGCTCCATCCTGATGTCCTGTGTTCATTGGACCGCCACAGGTTCCTAGAGAGCACCGAATAGAGTTAATAATGCATATTTACCCCATATGCTACTTTCTAGGAATCTATGTGAACACTGCGCTGCCTCTAACTGCGCCAACGGAAATGTCAACGCCAATGACAGCGGGGCGCAGTGATCAAATAGATCACTTTACCCACGTCCCCATCCCTGCTCACCCCTACCCGACCCCCACACCCCACTTACCTTTACTTCGGCACACTTCTGTGTGCGTCGCCGACTCCCTGCGGCGTCGGTTCCTCCCACTTGCTTGGGTCGGAGCTTACCTTTCTTGTTCACCACTTACCACAATGGTAAGCGGCGGACACCCCTGCAGCCCCCCAATCCCGTTACTGCCCCCAAGGAGAACGGTGGACACCCCCACAACCCGTCCACCGCTTGGGTGCAGTAATGGGAGTCGTATTTTGTGCACCCCCAAAGTCGCAATGACTGTGGGGGAGCACAAATGAGGGCGACATTTTTGTATATTTCCCTTCCTAGTTACCCCCTGCGGTAGATACGACACGTGAAGTGAACCCACCATGAGGCTATATCAAAAAAACAAGTTGCATTTAGAAACCACCTTCTTAATACACATAATGAAGCCCCAAGCGTCAGCATATTCGGGGTGCGACTGTCTTGCATGGCGGCAGCCCTCGAGTTGCTGGAATGGCGGCAGCCTCCCAGACTCTTTGGGCCTCATTACGGCTTTGGCGGTAGCCATGCCGCTATTGGAGGCATGGCTGCCACCAAAACCGGGTCCGGGTTCCCAGAATGGGGAATTACTGGGCCATACCGAGTTTGGAGGGCCCGGTAATTCCTCCCTCTGGGAACCCGGGCCCGGACCTTCCCCATTCCCATCTGAGCCCCCATAGGGCTCAATGGGAATGGGATTGGGAGCTTACAACGGGGCGATTACGACCGGCCCATTGTTAGCTCCCTGGTCCCCTCGCGGGACCCGGGAACTGCGTCTCTTTTTACCAGGCGTCCTTACCGGCTCCCGCGAGGGGACCTCGTAATTTTGCGTAATGGGTTTAACGGGTCCGCCTCCATTAGCGGAGCCCGTTAACCCATTATGCAAAAGTCGTAATGAGGCCCTTTGCCTTGTGCCAGGGGCATCGCCCCACTTTTGCTAAGAGAATGGCCCTCATTCCGAGTTTGGAGGTAAGTACCGTCCCTTACTGGCATGGCGTTAAATAGCGTGTCCGAGCTGGCAGCAGCCTGCTAATAGCGGATTATTACGATTTTGCGGGTACAAGCTTTGCGCCATGCCGGTAAGGTACCTAGCGCCATGCCGCAAAAGGGCCCCAAAAAGCCCTTACCGGCATGAAGTGCACCGTAGATAACACTGCCACCATAGTCCAAAGCGGCATTAGCGGTACAGTCACCGTTAAATAGCGGAACCGGAAATAGCATCCTCACAGGGGAACGGGAAGGAGCATGGCGGCCATCTTTAAAAACACAATCCATTGCCATCTTCACCACACAGGACCCCTGGGACTCTGGTGAACTTCCAAAAAGCACATCCTACCTGCCAAAAATGCCTAAAGCACCCAAGAAGGGATCTGCCCGCCTCCGAAAGGAGCGCTTCAGCCGGGATGAACTACAAATGCTCGTAGACACCCTGCATGAGCATGCAGGGATAGTGTTCAATAGCAACATGAGGAGGGAGGCAATGTTGCGGAAAAAGGAAATTTGGGCACTAGTCTGGCAGAAGGTCAGTGCAGTGGGCAACACCCCCCGCACGGTCAAGGATTGCCACAAAAGGTGGGATGACCTGCGGCTGAGGGTGCAGAACATTCTTTCGGCAAACCGTGCCCAGGCCTTGGAGACCGGAGGAGGACAAAGTTCTCCAATTAAACTCACACCGTGGGAGGAAACCTGTGCAAGCATGATAGGCCCAGAATCCATAGAAGGCGTCGGAGAGATGGAGTGTGGCGCCACTACTTCTGCTGATGGAGGTGAGTGTCCAAAGTAAAAACTACTAAGCCAAATGTGATGAAAGTCAATGCCAATGTCTGTCCTAAGAGTGACACCATGGTCGGCCACACACACACTCCCTGTAAAGTATGCCGAAGCAAGTGAGACACATGCCGATGCCTGGTGCAAGGCCATAACGTACATGACACATACCACACAAACTAGGAAATCCCATGGGGCACACACTGTGCATGACCTACAATGTGAGCATGTCAGACAGCACAGTACCTGGCCAACATGAGTGACACCGACATATGGCTGCATTTACCACCAATGTATGGAATGACGCGTCGTTCCCAACCCAAATGCCTATTACCCACAATTGTGTGGATGTGCAATCGTACCAATGTATGTATGATGCCTTTCCAAACATCACTCATGCCGTCCCTCTCTTTCACCCCCACAGGCAGTGAGCATGACAGTGAGGAGGACACCACCCCTGCACAGGACAGCAACCGTCCCTCCACATCCAGGGGCCAAGCCAGGGGGAGTCGGGTCGCAGCAGGAAAGCCAACACAGGGACACATGCCACCAGCAACAACAAGGCCCGTGGAGGGCACACCACCCCCACCCCTCACTGCACTGCCTGCAGACCTGTCCAACGCCACGGTCGGAAGAGTCCAGTGTGGCTGGGGAGGTGGCAGCCATGGCCCCCCTCGCAGTCGACGACAGCCCCGATTACATCTAGTGCACCATTGAGGACGACTCAGTGGATGTTGTACACACCCCAGCACAATTGGCATCCCCCCAGGTATCCATGAGTGACACTCACCGTAGCAGTCTGGGCAAGAACAGACCCAGGGACATTTCAGTCCCGTAAACAGTCCCGGCGAGGATGAGCCGGCTGGGCATGCCAGCCATATCCCCAGCAGGGCCACTTGTGCAGCCGCAGGAGCACAGCGGGCTGTCCAGCTCTCTGCCCTAATATCGGAATTTGTGCAGGACAATCGGCAGGCCAGGGAGGAGTGGCGGGCGGATTTGAGGGCACTGGGCCAGTCTGTCACTGAAGACACAAACCGCCTCTGCGAGGTGCTCGGCCGCATAGCCGATGCTTTGGAGGCAGCTCTTCCCGGCCAACATCCACAGCATGAGGACACACCGTCCACAAGCAACTCTACACAGACTAGCCCGCTCCGCCGGTCGCTACGTGCGCTGCGCCGACGGGACATGCCTCCACCTGGCTCCGGGAGCACTGAGTGACTGTACTGGCAGCATCATGTGGGCTCCGTGGACCCTATGGGACTTGTGTGGGGTAGTTGTGGGGGTAGGGGGTGAGGGTGTGTGTGGGAGTTGTGGGGGGAGAGGGAGGGGAAAAGGGTGTGTGGGGGATTTGTGGGGGGAGGAGGGTGAGGGTGTGTTGGGGAGATGTGGGGGGATGGGGCGGGGGAGGGGGGTGAGCGTGTGTTGGGGAGTTGTGGGGGGAGCGGGAGGGGGTGAGGGTGGTGGAGGGTTTGTTATTCACATTAATATTATTACTTTCAATACACCGGTTGTGTTACAAAAAAAGAACCAGAGTGGACATTCATCATTGTGCATGTGTTATTTAATCTTGCACAGTGAATAGTGTACATGTATCCCCACACCCAGTGCCCTATGTCTTAACATTATGTCACCCTCTGCTGACTTGTGTGTCAGAAATAGTATGCGATCAATGACTGCCACACAGCACGTCCCTCCTGTGCATCGGCACCATGATGATGTCCTGCCAATTCTTCCTCCTCCCCTTCATCATCATCAGGTGGTAGCTGTTCCATGTCAGGGGGCAGGGGCACGTTCCGGCGGATGCACATATTGTGCAGCATTACACATGCCATGGTGATCTTGGCCACCTTCTCGTGGCTGAACGATTGTAGTCCTCCTCGTGCCTGTTCTGTGGGTTTCGGACAGGGGTCAGGAGCCATGGCTTCAAGGGATAGCCACCATCACCTGCACGAGAGGGGAATGAAGGTAAATGTTTGCACATTCATGTTGGACAACTGTACTAGTCTCACATGACTGCAGCTAATTTGTGCCCACGTGCACATGTCCCTGGATGCATTGACCACATTTCAGGTCCCGCTATGTGTCCTGTGCAATGGACTAATGATGTGGGTTGCATCTTCAAGATGATTCATGGTGTGCACTGACATCTTGTTGCACGTGCATCGTGTATGCATACAGCAGTGTTGGAGTAAAATTTGTGATGTGTTGTGTTCTGTGAGATTTAGTAGTAGGGAGCGTTGGCTGTAGTCTGTTCTATATTGGGCATTCTGCACTGATCATTTCCATGGTGACATGCAGCACTCGTATGGGTGTGCCGAACCAGTGCACACCGTGGAATCCCTGGTTGGCTCAGTTCAATGCACTCCCAGGGATGATTGTCCTGGGTGGTGATATGCTGGAGACAGCAACATAGTGCATATGCACTGCATGGTGCGGGATGGCCTTATGGTGTGTGAGGGCCGCTGATGAGTGGTGCATGTGTTGTGGGATGTGGGCTGGTTACCTGTTAGTCATGTAGTGATAGTTGTCGGCCTTACTTCATCCCTATGGGATTTGGGTGTCATGTACCGTTTCTGATGCTTTGGGGCACAGTGTTCGGTGATGTGCACATCGTGCACTGACATCAACATTCCTACCCAGGTGCCACCCAGGTGGAGTATGCATCCCTCCTTCCCACCCAGGTGGAGTATGCATCCCCCTTCCCACCCAGGTAGAGTATGCACCCCCCCTTCCCACCCAGGTGGAGTATGCATCCCCCCTTCCCACCCAGGTGGAGTATGCATCCGCCCCTTCCCACCCAGGTGGAGTATGCATACCCCCCTTCCCACCCAGGTGGAGAATGCATCCACCCACCTCACAACCCCGATGCACTGCCATGGCCCAGTCAGGCAACTCACCAAGCAGCCAGGCACGTCGTCCAGCATGTCGCTCCATGAAGCGTGGTAGCGGGGAGTTCCGCAGGACCAAAGAGTCATGATCCGGGATATCGGGCACAGCAATGTGTGATGATCTTGCTGGCGTCACATACCATCTGCACATTGATGGAGTGGTATTGCTTGCAGTTGCAATACACCACCTCCATGGCATGCGGGACCACCAACTCCACGTGGGTGCAGTCGAGGGCACCTACACAATTTGGCATGCTTGCCAGTGCATGGAAGGCAACTTTTGTATCGAATATCTCCTGGGGAATCCGTGGTAGGGATATGTAGTCCTTTGTGTGCTTGAGGAGGGCATCCAGCACTTGGCTCAGAATTTGGGAAAATAAGGGTTGTGATATGCCATGCATGTGCCCCACTGTGTGCTGGTAGGTGCCTGAGGCAAGGAAGTCGAGCACAGACGCTACCTTCAGTAGAGGGGGGATGATGGTGCGTATTTCTATGAGGCTCACTATTACGTCGTGTATCAGGTTCACTTTGGTGGTGATGGTGTTCTGGTCAAGCCGGTACAGGGTGTGGATCTGCTCAGGGGTTAGGTTGAAGGGAGTGGCTCTGATGTGAGGGATTGGGGCCTGCCGGCATGGTAACGGTGGCTGCACTGGTGGGGCATGCTGGGCCTGTCTCACCCTCCTTCTCCTCCTGCATCTCCTCTGTGGTGGCGGCTGTTGTGTTGTTGTTGTTGATGTTGAGGCATTGCAAGCAGGTCCTCCAGCTCCAGTAATGCTACTGCTATTGGTATCATCTTGGTGTGGGAGGGGGTGTGGTGTGTGGGTGTGCTCCTTTTGTACTGACCCTGACTCCATTGCCTCCACCTGTGATGATTGTGTGCACCTGTGGCACTTGGAAACACTGCTCAGGTTTCTTTACACCTGGTCAGCGATGCCGGTATTTACACCATACCGGTATGCACTTTTTCCACCTTCATGAGGCAGTTATTTGCATGTCCGCCTCACTTGTGATCTTCTCCGGTTTACGCCATGCCGCTAATGCCGGCATGGTGACTCGCGTGCGCGCTCCCAGACCGCTATTTACGGCATCATACTTTATGATGCCATTAATAGCGGTCTGGTTGGTCAGAATAGCCCGTAGCGGTAGACGATGCTGGTAATCCTTTACCGGCATCGTTTTTACCTTACCTCCAAACTCGGAATGAGGGCCAATATTTTCCACAATAAACTATAAATGACAATGGGGTATGTTTAATGGCTCTGAAATTCGTCCCCTAATTGCTACTCACGTAAGTTCCTTAACCAAAAGAATCTCAGTCGCCGGTGAGGTGTCAAACCTTAAAGTAGCAGACAATACAAGTTTGTGCAACCAGATTTTAGTCCAACATTAATACAAAACATTTTATATAGAAAAAATATTTCAAATTTATTAGGTCACAAGGACAATATCAAGCTAAAAAACTAAAATTAAACAGTAGCTTAAAAGATTTGATCTAAAAAAGATACATGTGTGAACAATTTTCAGGGTCAACACACAGATCTAATTTGTAAACAATTCTGAAGCATAAACTCAATTAAAAAACCAGACAGTTAATTACATATTTACAAGAACAAATCTGCAGTCAAGTACGAGAAAATGATAGTCCTATCTCAAGGATAAAACGTCACCTTTACAAATGCATTGGTTCTATGAATCCTAATGGAAGAACCACTAGGTTCTAATACTGCAACAAAAATGTTCATATTCGACAACCTGTTAATAATACAGGGTATAAATGCCTGGCATGTTTCATTCTGCCATCAACATTGAAAAATTCATCAGAACTTCATCAGGGGAAAACTTGACATTGCAGAAGAAAACAGTAAGGACTCTGTTTCATATCTCTAAAAGGTTCCACAATTTGATTGTCTGCTCGAATCCTAAGGAAAAACAACAACACACCAAAACAGCTGTTAATTACACTGTCACTATTTAAAGCCTACTCACTAAAGTTATATACTTCGTAATACCAAGGCTTACCATAAGAATGTGGTGTCATCACACATTCATCGGTTCAGTAGACGTGTCTTTTTAATAGACTTCCATCTGGTGAAACAAATTGTACGTTAAACCAAAACCTGCCCAGCTCACTGTCCGTCACCATCTTTTTCCCAAGTCACTGTGTATCGTTCTTCTCAAAATGTATTTAAAACATATCCAGTTACTACTTCAAATTAACGCCCTATGTTAAACTATGGGCCCTTCAGTATTTACGGCGGACTTTAAAGCACTAAATTGTGATAATTAATCGGTCTAATAGACTCTTAAACAATCAGAGGCCTTTGAATCAGTGAAGTTTGTGGGGAAACATTATAAGCTTATAACGACTTACTTGTAGATTGTCTGTCGATTTGTGTATTCGACTTTATTTTAGTTTCGTCATTCTGTTGGGCACACTCTGGAACTTTGTGCCGATTCCCATTATTTAGAGTGAATCACAAGAACTACAGGTACACCCTCCAATCACAGGTATTCGCCATAGTCACTGAAAACCTGAAACACAACAACGTCACGCAGCCACGTAAATACATCTAGTACCACGTGTCAAAGTAAACATCTAGTACACTTCTTCAACAAATCCTACTTCACCCTGTATGTTAATATGCTGTGTAACTCTGCAGTAGCAGCTCATAAATAGTGTGATCACTTAAAAACTAATCGACCGCCGCGAGAATTCAAAGAGCACTCGTAAAACAACAATAGTGCAATCTCGAAACAAAAAGGTCTCATATATAAAATACTCGACCCCGTCGTCGTAACCATAATCAGCTCGCTCCCTTCGTGAAGCATAGACAATTTGGCTTAGTACAAAAACACGAAGACATACACGGCCAACGACCCGTGTTACGCGCTTACCTTTTCAGTGTCTGGCTCGCGAGCGTCTTGTCGAACAGTGTGTCGTAGGGTAGATGCAGCACTATGCTATTACAAACTTGTGCTGCCTCTACATAAGTGAAAGACGCGGCCTCCCGATAGGTTGATTATTCTCACGGCGTAGATCCTCGCCGTATAAAGTAACACTCCTCAATAGCACTTTAAGCTCAGATGTGCTGGTACGAAATGCTCCATATATCGCCAAAGAACAGGATGTGACTAAACATCAAAAAGGAGCGGTGCTTCTGGTCCAAATATCTATATTTATATGATAATAATCAAGGTCCTTTCCATTTTCAGGACATAGTAATTACATCCCTCGGAGTTCATACCATTTTAGAACAGCTGTTGTTTAAGGTGCACACGCGCTAATATTTACAATCAGAAACACTATTGCCAATATTACCTCCTATTACATTGGATAGGTCATTCGACCAATGGTCACATATGCATGGTACTTATATTTTGGTAGTTAAACAACTAACCTATCTATGTGACAGGGTAAGCCATTCCACCTGTTCGTTTAACCCTGTGTTAGCTGTATCGCACAAGAAAATCAACCATTGTTCTTTGGCATATAGAGTACTATTCATGGATTCTCTTTGTGGCATTGATGGAACCTGCAATAACCAGACCATCTCAGATCTTCACTAGTATGATGGTTCACTAGGGGCGCTAGAACCACTTTATTTCTAATGCAGCTCGTATGTTCCGAGATTCGGGTTTTGACTTTTCTGGTAGTCATACCTATATAGATTTTGTGGCAAGGGCACCAAATTACGTACACCACATTGCTAGAATTGCAATTAGTGAAGTTACGTTGCACCCATGGTTGTTTAAGGCCTAGATCTACTTCTGTACTCCTTCGTGTTAGGCCACAGTTGACACAGTGGCCACATGGTGAGTGTCCTATCAAGCGAGGCATACCCCACAATTCTCTTACACTCATTTGGGGTTGCACCGCTTCAGTGATATCATTTTTGGTTAATAAGTCTTTTAAATTCGCACCTCTTTTAAATGCACACACCCGAGGTTCCAATGGGCATTCTCCACTCTTAAGGATGTCGCAGTGTTTTTTAATCATCTTGTTTATTTGATTAGACATGGGAGAAAAAGTACTCACAAAGCCTATTCCTTTCTTTTCTTGAGATTTGTCTTGGGATTCAAGCAGGGCTTCTCAGCTGTTATGCATTGGTCTTTTAAAAGCTCTCTTCACTATTCTCTTAGCTTAGTGCCTTGCTTCCAATTTGGAACTTCATTTCTGTGCTTCCGACAGAAAAATCTCTTCCACAACCTTTAGCGTTTCGCTATTGTGTGTGTGTGCGGTCTCTAGCGCCGCGAGTATTGTCTAGAAACCGAGGAGCTATGTTTGAGAGTGCGGCATCACCCATAGTCCGTGGAAAGGGATTGCTCTGAGGTAGTCCCAAGAACTGCCTGGCCCTCCCTGTGTCTCTCTTCTCCGACCCACACGTGACCTCGACGAGTGCACGCTGTCAGAAAGACCCCACACCTGCTGCCCCGCGAGAGGGCTAATCCCCAGAGGCCGGCCCCCTGGGCCCTGCGCTTCTCATCCCTTTAATCAGAAACAGGGCGGCAGGTTGTCCTGTCAAAGATTAGCACGGATTATGTACCAGCAAGGTCAAACGGACACCTCAACTCTGGCTCAGGGGGGCAGGGCCGTCCATGGAGCCACGGCAGGGCTCCCGGGCAGTTCCTTCTCAGGGGACAGCATTTCATCCATCCCTTGCCTTTGCATTTCAGCACTGTGTTTTTAAAGGAAAAACAGAGCTGCCAGTTTCAGACAGTCATAGATTTAAACCAAGGGGCCATACAATACTGAAAGCCGCGTTATATAAGACCCATTAACATACCAAAAGCACCTGCATTCAGGGACTTCATGGGTCACTTTTACCCCATTAAAGATGGTACTACAAGTCCCAGCATACAAAGTACTATTGGTCACTTTTCAGCTTGAAAAACTAGCAGAATGCATGAAAAACTGAGCACTAGACAGTACTTTAAGTGAGATAAGAAATCGAGGGGTCTATAAAGCCTCGTGATGCAATATTTGGGGGCGGGGCCTAAAAAGGGTCTGGTGCAGCCTCAAATCCCAAGTAGCTAATAAAGATGTAAAAGAGGCGTGGCCTATGTAATTAAGGGAGTGGCTAACAGACCCAATCACGTGTACATATGGGCAATGAAAGGGCAACAATTCTGGTTTAAAAGATGTATTTAAATATGGTTAATGTGTAAACATTTTGATCAAAATAAATATCTTTTTATTTTTATTTTATTTTAATGTTTAAAGCAAGGACCTAGATCCGGAGCAGAGTAGTGCTGTACAGAGTGTGGGTAGGTGGCATTTGGGCTGGCATCTTTTAACAGTAGCGCAGAACTTTGAGAGATTGGCGAAATTGGAGAATTGTGGGGGTATTCCGAACTGACACCGGGATCGAGTTCCAGAGGGTGGGTGCATGACAAGATAAGGATTGTTTGGGGGTCCTCTCGTTGCAGACACATCGTGATGCAAGCCGTTTGGTCGATTTGCTGCGTGAAGAGCGTGCATCCCCCGATATGTGGAGCTTGGCCGCCAGGTACGCTGGAGTGCTACTCGTGACTGCTTTGTAGATGATGCACGCAGTCTTGAACAGTATCCTGGCTTGGAGTGGACGCCAATATAGTTCACGCAGGATGGGGGTAGGATACATATTCAAATATGAAATGGAACATCAAGTCAAAAGAAGTCAGTGCACCATGCAATCCCACAGTTCTTCTGAAGGAAATCCATTATTCATACATACTTATCAAAGACATTCTAATGAGAAAGCTTTAATACAATGTTTGGAAAAAATCAAACAATATATTCTCTTATAATTTCCTGTTTGAAAAGTACCGCAGTTCACAATTCTTTCACTGATGTTGTGATTCGAAACATTACTGAAGGGGACGTCTACTGGCAAAGAGCAGTACGGCCACTCATATTTTTGAAGAAAGTTCAGTTCGGAGAGCCCTGGCAGAGCCCTGGCTCAAGGGCAATATTTAGAAACTGCCAGGGCTAGCTCTGGCCCACTTAAAACCCAGCGACTAGATGAATTACTTACATGAGACTTGGAAATGTTTGCATGTGGGTCTTTGTCCTGGTGTGAATAGGGAAGTGAGGATAAGGCATCAAGGCACTATATTCACTGTAAACCAAGAGAAGAATGAGTACATGAATGAATGGTTTAATATTTGAATATAGAGAAGTGTAAATGACCACGTGGGTAATGAAGGCAAGAATGTCATATCTGGCGGCAATGGTGATGTCATCTGTGGTTCCTGATTATCGTTAGTGTCATCTGTGATTTATTTTTATTATTTTTATTGAATCGAGCATTTTTTATTTATTTATTTAACATTTGTAGAGCGCGCCAAACCCAGGCGTATCAGAGTGCTGGAAAGCCTATAAAACAGAGTTGTGTTTCGAAGCGTCACAAGGCTAAATGAGAAGGGAACAGGGGAAAGAATAACATTGGCAAAACAGTAAATATACAGTTGTGGTCCTACTAGGCCATGTGGCATTCTGTAACGCTCACCTGATTCCCGTAGAGGCGCCGGTCTTGACTGGGCGTATACCGTATCTTCAAAGGTGATGTGTAACACACGGCTGGCTCTTTGGGCTGGACCTCTGTGCACTGTATGTCTGACTCGAAGGGTAAGATGTCTGCAGATAGAAAATATGGGATTAATGAACTGGGTGATTGAATGTCTCTCTCTTCTTCCCTTTCTCTTCTCCTGTAGAACCCAAAGGTTAACGCTCTCACCTTAGGTAAGTGAACGCCGTGCTCTCCATCTGCCTCGGGGCAGGGTGCTGTAACCAGTTTCTTCACTGGATAAGGGGAGCAGGCCTCTTGACTTCAGAGGACTGCTGTCCGTCGTTTACTGCACGAACGGTAAGTTTCGAGTAATTCTAATGTCTTTAAAAGTCTTTAGGAATGATGTCTCTTGTTTTGCAGGGTTCCGGCGATGGCGGATGACTGGCTGAAGTGAGTTGAAGATGGAGCCCGTGTGATGAATAGAAGCGCCTGGTTGTAGGGCTGCTCGAGACCGACACCTCGGCAGCTAGTGTCACGTCAGCATAGAGAGGTTGGTCTGCACTAACCTATCAGACGTCGAAGGGCACGTCTTTCATCATCCAATTGGAATGGGATTCATACGCAGCTCAACCAGAGGTGGTCACGCACTTTGCCTTTTTCTTTTTTTACTATGGTGCAAACTGGAAAAACAAAGGTGCCCTACTTCACTCCTCAACCCTATCAAAGCGCTGTACAGTAACACCTCATTCAGAGTTCGCCTGAACGAAGCTGGCCTACTATCAGAAAGTATACGAACAGCAAGAGGAGTCAAACAAGGATGCCCTCTAGCTCCGGCCCTCTATAAGGCGTACATGGCTGACATAATGGATGCAGAAATCGACAAACGCTCCTTCCCTCCAAAAATAGGAGAGTCGAAAGTGACAAGACTGCTCTATGCGGACGATATCCTTCTGCTGGATCAAACACCGATCGGACTGCAGCGCCAACTAGACAGTCTTGTAAGCTATCTAAAGAAGAATGACTTGGATCTGAATACTGCCAAAACTAAAATCATGATCTTAGAAAAATCATCCAGGCCAACTAAAAGACCACAATGGTTTGCCAACTCAGAGAAGCTAGAGACAGTGAAAACCTTCACATACTTAGGAGTGAAAATATCCCGCAGCCAAATAGAACTATCGATGCAAGAACAACTTATCTCAAAGATGAAAACATTGGCTGCACAAGCAACACTCCTGGAAAGGAAATTTGGAAAATTCACCATCCTCCCAGTACTAAAATTTTTCAAAGCAAAAGTCACTCCAGCACTAACTTATGGGGCTGAAGCAATGCCTCATCTTCCTCCTACACTGTGGAAAAAATTGGAAGGCGCGTTTTGGCGCAAAGTCTTGCGACTACCCAATTCAACCCCAACAGCAGTAATCCGAAGAGAACTATGTCTTCAATCACTGGAATCAGTAGTAATCAGAAACGGACTCCTGTTCCTGGGAAAAATTTTAAGAACTCCACGACCTATTATTCTGGATATCATCTACCAAGAAATGACGAACCAAAAAAACAACATGCTGATAAAATGGTACAAAAACTTATTACAGCACTCAGAGAAAATCGGATGTTCGGAATGGGAGATAGAACGCACCCCAGAAAAAATCAAGAAAAAATTAAAAATCTATGATTGGATCGAGACCTTGGAAAAAGCAGAGAAACACACATCACAGAGTCACCGCACAATCAACATACAAAGGATAGACGAGACAAGGAATTATCTAAAACAATTTCCAGACAAACCTCTGCGTATAATTTTTCTGAGAGCACGTCTGAATATTCTAAAGACGAAAGAAATCTTACACCTCAGAAAACAGGTTCGAGATAAAAACTGTCGGTACTGTGACACCCTAGAAAGCGAAACAGTGCAACACCTACTTCTTTACTGCTCAGGTACAAATAGTCTCAGAACGACCTACCTACGACCACACAAAATGAAACATCTTACCACCAGTGACGAAGATTGGTGGAACATGCTAATGAGTGGAGAATCCACAACATTGACAGTAGCAACAGCTAGTCGAGAGTAAACAAAGAAAAAAAAAAAAAAAAAAAAAAAACATGGACTTTAAAGAAAGAAATATAGAAACAGGGAGAACTTCAATTTCACCAATCAAGGATTCGCAATAGAAATGTCGGAAAAACAACAGCCGACAGAAAGTTTTTGCAAAAATTGTAAAACAATTAAACGCAAAAAAAAAAAAAAAAAAAAAAAAAGAAGCGCCTGGAAGCACGTAAGTAAGTGCTTGTTGCCTGCTTCACGATGCGCTCTAACTGTCTTTTATTTTGCAGGTACAAGTTCGGAGCGGCTGCAGGGTGCCGGAATACCCACTGGGTTGGATGTGGAAAGGAGTAATGGCACGTGAGTATTAAAGTTCCCCAATGTCTTTAAACGCACCTTGTTTTGTCTTTCAGATGCGGGATGCAGCGCCGAAGGCCTCCGGAGCGTGCGAAGAGTTGGTAAGCTTTTGTCTTTCAGATGCCGGAATGCAGTGTGAAGACCTCCGGAGCGCACGAAGAGTAGGTAAGCCTTTGTCTTTCAGATGCCGGAATGCAGCGCGAGGCGCTGGTGACAGCCGATGGACCAGGTAAGTGAAGGGCTGTCACTGAAGACCGTAATGCTAACCTGTTCTTTCTTGTCTTTATAGGTGTTGCTGAAGACTGGATTCAGGATGGTAAGCCTTTTTCCTTAGGCCCAGGATCAGATGCAGAAGACACGATGAGCGTTCTGCTGCAGAGGATGCAGAATAACGCAAAGCAAGATTCATCCATCGGGTGTGGTTTAAATAGCCTCCTGTAGTGCTTAGGTGTCTCCTTCCACAGCCACGCCTAGGTAAGAAAAGAGTTCCTGCTTTCCAGAAGAGTTCCAGTGTTCTGAATCTAGGGAGTGGCTCCTGCCCCACCCAACAGGAAAAGTAGTTCCAAACAGAAGAGGATCAGAGGCTCAACTGGCAGGCAAGTAAGCAGCATGGTCTGCTGCAGGTAAGTCCACCCAAGCATTATGAGCCCGGCGCTTCCAGCGCTGGGACTGGGCATATTTATGAGCCTGGTGCCACTGGCGCCAGGACTGGGTCCAAAAGGTCCCAATTGGGACTGGTTGGCACTCGGAACCTGGGTTATGGATCTGCTTCCAAGGGAGTTGGGAAAACCCTGACCTTTTGGAAGCAGAGATCATGACAGTACCCCCCCTCAAGGCCCCTCCCAAACCGGGCTTCTCCGGGGGTTTTGGCTTGTCAGGAAATGTTCGGTGAAATCTTTTGATTAGGCGAGGAGCGTGGACATATTCAGCAGGTTCCCAGGATCTCTCTTGGGGGCCGTAGCCTTTCCAGTCAATTAGGTAAAATAGTTTAGATTTGGAGATCTTGGAGTCCAGAATGCTTTTGACTTCAAACTCGAGTTCTCCATCAACTAGGATAGGTTTTGGAGATTTAGTTAGTCGGGTTTGAGGTTGCACGGGTTTTAATAGAGAGACGTGGAAGACCGGATGTATCTTCATGTGCGGGGGCAAGTCCAACTTGACCGCTACTGGGTTTACTATGGTAGTGATGGAATAGGGACCAAGGTATCTTGGGTTGAATGTGCGTGGCCCTTTTAGAGGTAGATATTTGGTGGATAACCAGACTTGATCCCCTACTTGATATTGAGGGGCTTCCTTCCGATGTTGATCTGCTCCTTTCTTGTATTGTTCTTTAGCCCTTTGAAGGTGAGAAACAGCTTCCTTAAAGGCTTGGGTGATTGTAGAATGCAGGTAGTCTACTGCTGGTGTTTCAAGATCTTGGAGGGGATCCAACTCCGAGGTTCGAGGGTGACTGCCGTACAAAAGAAAAAATGGGGTTTTCCCAGTTCCCGAATGGACAGAGTTATTGTAGGCATATTCGGCTATCCAAAGGATGTCTTTCCAAGTTTTTTCAGTTTGTTGCAGCATGCAGCGTAAATACTGTTCCAGAGTTTCATTGGTCCTCTCGGTTTGTCCGTCGGTCTGAGGGTGGTGACTGGTCGATAGTCTCACATCAATTTGAGCCGACCGACAGCAACTTCGCCAAAAATGAGAAATAAATATCTTTTCTGAGGTCTTGGCCATACCGGGATGTCCTTCCATTAAAGAATCGTGATAACAAGAGATTACTTTTTTCTGTAAATCTGTGCTGGGTAGGTATAATCGTTCTTGGAAATACAATAAGTTGTCCTTTACTGCAAAGTCCTTTCCCTGCAGATGCCAATTCTGTATGTCTGCTGGAGTTACAAGTTGCCTGGCTTTATCCTTAACTTCCTCTATGGATTCTGTGGCGATTACACCCAGAATTCTTTGTTCGGGAATGATTGGTACAGGTTTAGGGTTGATCAAGTGTTCTTCCACTCCCATCCGAGAAAGGGCATCAGCTTTACCGTTCTTTGTACCAGGTCGATAGGTAATTATGAAGTCAAACTCGGCAAAGAATAATGCCCAACGGAGTTGTCTAGAGGATTGGGCTTTTGCGGTTTTCAAATATTGCAGGTTTCGGTGATCCGTAATCACAGTAACGGTGTGTCGGGCCCCCAGCAGATAATGCCGCCAAGCCTTAAAGGCAGACTTGATAGCCAGAAGTTCCTTGTCAGTAATCGTTAATTGATTTCAGGAGGCGAGAATTTGCGGGACCAAAATGCCACGGGATGCAACTGATTGGTTACCGGGTCCTTTTGTGAAAGAACTGCCCCCATGGCAAGGCTTGAAGCATCAGTTTCCACGATGTAGGGGAGTTCGGGGCGAGGGTGTTTTAAGATTGGTGCAGAGATAAATTTAGTCTTCAAATCCTGGAAAGCTTTTTCCGCCTCGGTAGACCATTCAAAACGTTTGTTTTTCTTTAACAAGGCAGTGATGGGCTGGACTATTCGAGAGAATTCGGGGATAAACCTGCGGTAAAAGTTAGCGAAGCCTAACATGCTTTGCACACCTTTTACGGAGGATGGTGATGGCCATTTGAGAACTGCATCGACCTTCTTTGAATCCATACGCACTCCGCCAGGTGATAATATGAATCCCAAGAATTCAACTTCAGTCACGTTGAAAACACATTTTTCCAACTTAGCGAAAAGTTTGTGTTGACGCAATCTTTCGAGGACCATTTTCACGTGTTTCCGATGTTCAGATTCCGATGAAGAATAAACGAGGATGTCGTCAATGTAAACAACAACACACACATCTATGAGCTCTCTGAGGACATCGTTCATAAAATATTGAAAGGCGGCCGGGGCATTGCAAAGTCCGAAGGGCATGACCTGATATTCAAATAGCCCATACTTGGTGCGGAAGGCCGTCTTCCATTCATCGCCCTCTTTTACTCGCACCAAGTGGTAAGCTCCTCTAAGATCCAGCTTTGTATATATGCATGCTTTTCTGACTTGGTCCAGGAGTTCAGGGATCAAAGGTAACGGATATCTATTCTTAACGGTGATCTGGTTCAGGGAGCGATAATCTATACAAGTTCTAAGGTCTCCTTCCTTTTTTGGAACGAAGAACAAAGCTGAAGAAGCAGGGGACTTGGAAGGACGAATAAACCCATTTGCCAGGTATTGATCCAGGTATTGTCGAAGGTGAAGGTTCTCAGGCTCGGTGAGGGCATACATTCTACTACAAGGAGGAGTAGATCCAGGTATCAGGTCTATCTGGCAGTCATAAGACCTATGATGAGGTAGAGAGTTAGCCTGATCCTTCCGGAAAACATCTTGGTATTCTAGGTATTCGGGAGGTAACTGGGGAGTCTCTGAAGAAATTGCTGCCAGTGCAACACCAGGTGGAGGGTGACAAGTAGAGACACATTCTGGAAACTGGACCGTTCTTGCTCGCCAATCGATCAGAGGATTGTGTTTCTCTAACCAAGGTATTCCTAGAATAATCTGAAACTGAGGGGCCTTGATCACATCGAACACGATCTTCTCATGGTGTCCATCTTGACTTACTAGCGTCACCTCTTGAGTGGTATGCGTTACTGGCCCGGAGGCTATCTCCGTACCATCCACCGTAGTAATGACGTCCTTTACAGCCTTGGGACAAAGAGTTAGATTCATCCTCAAAACCATTTCATGATCCACATAATTGCCGATGGCACCGCTGTCGACGTAAGCTTCAATTGCATGTAATCGATCCGGATTATCAGGGCTAATGAGGACCATAGGTATCACGAAATGCGAGGTCACGGAACTGGTTTTCACGCTCGGCAAGAGGACCTCTATTCTTGTCGGGCGAGGTCGTTTCCCTGCTCAGAGTTTGTAACTTTGGTAACTGCAGCTCCTACTGCCTTCTTGGCAGGTTTCATCGGACAGTCTCGAAGAAAGTGCCCTGAGTTTCCGCAATAGAGGCATAATTGCAACTGTTTTCTCCTTTCCCGCTCCTTTTGTGTTAGAGGACCTTTCAGGCCCCCTATTTGCATGGGTTCCCCGGAGTCTACTCCTTTGGAAGGAGTTGGCGGCTTGGAAAATACTCGAGCATCAAACTTGGAACGATCGGCCTTCCTGTTCTGCAGTCTGTGATCTATTTGAACGACTAAGTCTATATAGTCCGAACAATCTTGTGGGGGATTCACTACTTGGGCTAACACATCTTTGAGCTCTCCACTAGACCTCTATAAAACAGCGTAATCCTTTTGTCCTCAGGCCATTGAGTTTCCACTATCAGTCTGTTGAAAGACGCAATATAAGCCAAAAGGTCTTGATTACCTTGTCGCAACAAAAGAAGCTCATTGTCCAAGGCCTGCCCCTGTGAATGTCTTGCGAACAGTTTTTCCATACTGAGCTGAAAAGCTTGAAAATCATGGAGGACCGGATCATCTTGATTTACTAGAGGGATCGACCAGTCTGCCGCATTGCCACTAAGGTACGAAAGCACGAAAGCTACTTTAGCTTGATCAGTTGGAAAGGCTGCTGGCCGGCATAAGAAATGCAACCGGCACTGATTGATAAATACTGCAAACCTCTTTGGGTCACCAGAAAATCGTTCGGGCGGAGCCAGAGGTACATTCCCAGGTAGGTTGATCTGCACTGGATTCATAGAGGATGTAGAAGGAAGATTTCCCCCAGATGCGGGTAACGGGGTCTGTCCGGCTTGTGACTGTAGCAATTGTCTAGCGAGATCATCTGTTCGCTCCTTGGAAATAATCAGTTCCCTTCTTAGAGCGTTCGTTTCCTGACGGGCTGCATGCACTTCTGCCCTTAGTTCCCCAAGTAACTGGGCTAGCTGGTCGGTATCCAAGGTTTCCATAGCGCCTGGACGGGAGTTTTGCGGTAGGCTTTGCGTTCTGTAACGCTCACCTGATTCCCGTAGATGCGCCGGTCTTGACTGGGCGTATACTGTATCTTCAAAGGTGATGTGTAACACACGGCTGGCTCTTTGGGCTGGACCTCTGTGCACTGTATGTCTGACTCGAAGGGTAAGATGTCTGCAGATAGAAAATATGGGAATAATGAACTGGGTTATTGAATGTCTCTCTCTTCTTCCCTTTCTCTTCTCCTGTAGAACCCAAAGGTTAACGCTCTCACCTTAGGTAAGTGAACGCCGTGCTCTCCATCTGCCTCAGGGCAGGGTGCTGTAACCAGTTTCTTCACTGGATAAGGGGAGCAGGCCTCTTGACTTCAGAGGACTGCTGTCCGTCGTTTACTGCTCGAACGGTAAGTTTCGAGTCATTCTAATGTCTTTAAAAGTCTTTAGGAATGATGTCTCTTGTTTTGCAGGGTTCCGGCGATGGCGGATGACTGGCTGAAGTGAGTTGAAGATGGAGCCCGTGTGATGAATAGAAGTGCCTGGAAGCACGTAAGTAAGCGCTTGTTGCCTGCTTCACGATGCGCTCTGTCTTTTATTTTGCAGGTACAAGTTCGGAGCGGCTGCAGGGTGCCGGAATACCCACTGGGTTGGATGTGGAAAGGAGTAATGGCACGTGAGTATTAAAGTTCCCCAATGTCTTTAAACACACCTTGTTTTGTCTTTCAGATGCGGGATGCAGCGCCGAAGGCCTCCGGAGCGTGCGAAGAGTTGGTAAGCTTTTGTCTTTCAGATGCCGGAATGCAGTGTGAAGACCTCCGGAGCGAACGAAGAGTAGGTAAGCCTTTGTCTTTCAGATGCCGGAATGCAGCGCGAGGCGCTGGTGACAGCCGATGGACCAGGTAAGTGAAGAGCTGTCACTGAAGACCGTAATGCTAACCTGTTCTTTCTTGTCTTTATAGGTGTTGCTGAAGACTGGATTCAGGATGG
Source organism: Ambystoma mexicanum (assembly GCF_040938575.1). Lineage (NCBI taxonomy): Eukaryota > Metazoa > Chordata > Amphibia > Caudata > Ambystomatidae > Ambystoma > Ambystoma mexicanum. Next base: position 70,071,259 of record NC_090930.1, on the reverse strand, counting down.
TAAGCCTTTTTCCTTAGGCCCAGGATCAGATGCAGAAGACACGATGAGCGTTCTGCTGCAGAGGATGCAGAATAACGCAAAGCAAGATTCATCCATCGGGTGTGGTTTAAATAGCCTCCTGTAGTGCTTAGGTGTCTCCTTCCACAGCCACGCCTAGGTAAGAAAAGAGTTCCTGCTTTCCAGAAGAGTTCCAGTGTTCTGAATCTAGGGAGTGGCTCCTGCCCCACCCAACAGGAAAAGTAGTTCCAAACAGAAGAGGATGTGAGGCTCAACTGGCAGGCAAGTAAGCAGCATGGTCTGCTGCAGGTAAGTCCACCCAAGCATTATGAGCCCGGCGCTTCCAGCGCTGGGACTGGGCATATTTATGAGCCTGGTGCCACTGGCGCCAGGACTGGGTCCAAAAGGTCCCAATTGGGACTGGTTGGCACTCGGAACCTGGGTTATGGATCTGCTTCCAAGGGAGTTGGGAAAACCCTGACCTTTTGGAAGCAGAGATCATGACACATTCGGACGTCTGTGCAGTGAAGAGAAGTTCAGGAGATAGGGATAGAAAGGGTTTGGGAGGCAGGGGAGTGGACAAGTGCTGGTGGGAGGCCCAGGAGGGAAGTGCAAGAGGAGCCGAGGCAGAAGCCTCAGGCTAAGTGCTAGTGCAGGCGACTCCCAGGTGGGGTGCAGAGCCACCAGGCTGGGCCCGCAAGGGCCGTGCATTGGGGCGGGGTATGCTTGTATTAACTGGGGAGAAGGGCATGGTATCCTGTGAGATTCGTGAAAATCTGGCCACCAGTGTCAGCATCAGTGGGGCAATAAACAAGGAAGGGAAAAATGGAAGGAGGTAGAGAATAGCACAGGTTTGAGCAGTTTCCGGAATTTAGGGAGGTCCGGCTCAAGTCTGGCAAGGATGCTGTTCCAAAGGGAGGCAACAGCCAAGGAGAGAAACCTTCCCCCACTCTCTGCTAGGAGAAGAGTTGGAGTTAGAGGAGCACATGGCTCTAGCAGGGGAGTATTTAGGAAGGGAAGGTTGGAGATAGCGTGGTCCCTGACCCCAGAAAGCCTTGCGGATGCTGCAGCGGGTCTTGAATGTGATCCTTGCCGCCACAGGGAGCCAGTGGAAAGATGTTAGTGCTGCAGAGATACGGTCTCCGGGCTTGAGGCGAAGGATAAATCTTGCAGCCTTATTCTGAATTAGCTGGAGGGGGCATAAGGAGGAGAGAGGGAGATCGAGAAAGAGGCTGTTGCAGTAGTTCAGAGCTCTGGAGACATTGAGCTTCTGGGGGAAGGTAAGGAAAACGAGATTGCCTCTAAGGAGGTGGAGCTGGCAGTGGGACTTCTTGGTAACATCCATGATGTGAGTGGTGAAAGAGAGAGCGGCGTCGAAGATGACCCTCAAGGTTTTGGGCCTCACAGGATGGTGGGGTTAGAGGGCCCAGAGAGGGTGGCCAGAGGGTGGGAGAAATAGAGGGCACAGGTGTTCTTTTGAGAAGAATCTCTGTCTTACTAGCATTAAGACACAGATCATTAACTGCATACCATGCCTGAATGGCGGACTGTCAGGGATGAGAGAGGAGGAGCTAGTAGAGGGAAGTTTGAAGGAAAGCTGTATGTCATCAGCATAACACTGGAAATGAGGAGAGAAGGAGAAAATCAGGTGAGCAAGATAGATATTGAAGAGCCAAGGTGATAGGATAGAGCCCTGGGGGGTGCCACATGTAGAGAGTGTGGTGGTGGAGGAGAGAGGGCCCAGATGCAGCTGGGAAGGATGGTTAGTGAGGACAGAGGTCAGCCAATCCAGTACCTGGTAAGTGATGCAGAAGGTATCATAGAGTTGTTTTATGTGGATAGAATGGTTGACCGTTTTCAAGGCAGAGGAGCGATCAAAGAGAATGAGAACAGCAGGAGAGTTAGAGTCGAGATTTGCAAGCATGGTTTCACAGGTGTTCTGGAGAGCAGGTTCTGTGTCTCTGGATGCCTGGAATACAGATGGATGGTCATGAAGGCAACCAACAAGTTCAGTATGGAGGGTCAGTTGGGGCAGGACCAGCTTCTCCAAGAGTTTACCCAGGAAGGGGTTAGTGAAGATAGGGCAATAGTAAGATGGGCAGGAAGTGTCAGCAGACAGCTTTTTTAAGAGAGGGTGCACAAGGGAGTGCTTAAGGGATAGAGTGAAAGAGCCAGTGGCAAGAGAATGGTTACAGAAGCCAGCAAGGGCCAGGGGCGAGAGAGGAAGAGGAGATGTTGTCCTTAATGGTTCTGGAGGAGCATGGGAGCACATGTTTGGAGGAGATCTTCATAGAGTGGACAACTTTACAGACCTCATCTGGTGTTATGGGCAGGAGGGAGGAGAGTACAGGGGTGGGAGGAGGGGAGCCAAGGGAGGCAGGGGGGCAGGTGTGGGAGTGGAGCTGGGGCTGGAGGAGAGTGAGGACAAGATATCCTGTGTTTTTGATGTGAAATGGGAGGTCAAAGCGGTGCAGAAGGCTGGGAAGATGTAACGCTTACCTGAAGCATTGCGGGAGCGTCTGGACCTCTTGATGAGTTGAGTGTTCCACACCTCTCTCATCCCCAAAGACGTACAGTAGGTATATACCGCTGTCGTATTTAGAGAAAGAGAGGCTGAAAGTATTGAGTGCGGTACTGTAGCTGTTCTCTTGATATGGTGTGGGTTCTTCCCCTGATATGGTTCCAGATCCTTTTGGTGGCTGGTAGAATGCTGCTAATTGGGTTGTGCCATTGTCAAGCACCTGTGGCCAGTTTCTTCCACTGGTATTCACTTGTCCTGACCTGCTGCGACATGCTTGGTGCCGGGAGAAACAAGGGTCAATAGTCTCTTGGAGAAATGGGTTCCTCTCTAGGAAACGAGTTTCTCTTTCCACAGTTGTGGTTATGTGTTCTTGTGGATCTGTCTGCCTTCCTTGCTGTTATATCTTACTGCTGAGTTCTTAGTGCTGTTTACTGTTAGCGATGCATTACCTTCCTGTAATAATGTCTTTCTCTCTTTGCTTTTTCTGATGCAGGTTCCTGAAGGTGTGCTGGTGGATGCGGAGCTGAGCGTAGATGAGTGCCGGCCATGGAGACTGTAGCCCAGATAAGTGTTTGCAGAGCGGGAGCACCAGGTTACTTGGAATGTCCTTCATTCCGTGATGTCTTGTTGCTTTATGTCGTGTCCGGGAAGGACACGGTTAAAGCAGCATGATGAGGTACCTTGTCACGCGTGACTGAGACCAATGAAAACGCGCAATCTCGCGCTTTATGGTATTGCTGTTTTTGTTGAAAGAAAGTCAATAAAGGCAGTCTTCTTTCAAAATAAAAACAAATACAAATCTCAATATAGAAAGCTGGTGAGCACCCCCCCTTCCTGGAGTTTAAGGTCTGAAGCCAACATGTCCGGGAGTGAAGAGAGAGAAGGTCAAAGGCCGTCAAGTGAAATGTCCCAGGAGGCAGGGCCCTGCGCAGCTGCTTTTCGCCGGCCAGGCCCTTTTGACATTGGTGACCAGAAAGCCTTGGGACGGCGATGGGAATGATGGCTGCAAAGGTTCGAGAACTACATGACCGCATACGACGAGAAGGCGCCAGATACGTTTTCCAGGAGATTGCTCATAAACTTAGTGGGAGATGAAGTTGAAGATCTCATCCCTACATTCTCGCCTGAAGAAGTAAAGACATATGAGGGACTCAAGGAGGCACTGTGTACATATTTTGAGCCTCAGGGCAACATAGACCATGATAGACATACGTTCAACACAACATGTCAAATGACAGGTGAGTCCATGGATGCATTTGCAACTCGACTGCACACATTGGTAGCTCACTGTGACTTTCACACATTTTCAAATAAGAAGCCATTAGACTGAGGATCATTGGAGGGTGCCTATAGACCACGTTCGGGAAGAAACTACTCTGAGAACCTCTTCCCTTGCCACCATCTTGCAAATGGCAAGCACCGAAGCGAGAGCCGATTCCCAGGCCACGAAGATCGAGACAAGCAAGGGACAGGAAAAAGAGCAGCCATATTACATCAGTCAAGGAGGAAGAGGCAACAACTCTAGCATTGCCCTGGTCAGAAGGTATGGCTCAACAGGAAAATGTTATAGGTGTGGTCTACCATTCCCACACATGGAAGGCACGCAGTGCAATGCATTTGGACATACATGCACAAACTGTGGATGGGAAATTCACATGGAAAGAGTATGTAATGCACCATCACACCGGGCGCAAGAAAACAGCAGCAGTCGGGCCAGACCAAAATACAGTGTGCGCACGCCCGGGCCCAGAACAGACGTCAATGCGCAAAGAGATCCAGTGAGCCATGTCCAGCAAATAACTGGGAGGTCTCCATCACCTCCTGCAGTGCAGGAAGCAGGACTGCATGAGTATGCATATATGATGAATGATATGGTGACTGCCCCGGAAGGAGACATCAAAATCCCGGTAGATCAACACCCGCCAAGTTTATCATTGACACAGGAGCTATGCTAAACATAATTTGTATTTCGGAATTTCGCAAAATGGCGCATCCGCTCAAGTTGATACCATCAGAGTTGAAAGTATTCCAGTGGGCCGCCAGCGGTCCATTACAAACCATGGAAACTTCTCAATACAATTAAGATACAAAGAGTGACAAGCCATGGCAGAGTTGCATGTCCTCCAAGGATAAGTGGGAAGTCATCTTCTGTAAATGAAATCAAAATCGCTGCAGCGATGTATACCATGCAACATGGAGTGTCAATAATGCAACGATTTCCAGAGTTGTTCAGGGGAATTAGATGTTTAAAAGGAGACCCGGTTACCCTTCACATAGATGGGTCAGTACCTCAGTAGCACAGCACCCTCAACTAATACCCATTCACCTACAACTGCAGGTAGAGAAGGAGATTGAATGCCTATTGAGAGAAGACATTATAGAAATTGCTTGCAGTCCCACCCCGTGGGTCTCGCAAGGGTGTTTATTGAGCAAAAGGGTTGGATAAAATCCTGCCTGGCTCTATCTCTAAAGATGGGAGCATGCTCTACCATCAAATAATAAAATAAAACAGTCCTAGTTGTGTCAGTCAAAACAAAATAGCCTGTACTAAACAAACCTATTGCCTACCATTATACCACAATAAATGGGTGCATGAGAAAAGGTGTATGTAAAGGAATACCAGTGTTCTAACATAAAAGATCAAGATGGCTGAGTCAGCTCTCCTCCCCACGTGGACAGCACGGAGTAAGGGGGCCCCCGTAGACAGGATGACACACTCTGGCTCAGGTTCTCAAAACAAAGGCAGTTCAAAACGTGGCCTTCCACGTTAACGTCTCTTGTTCCAGTTTTCAAAACACAATTCAACAAAAGGTTCACACAGGTCTCCCGCAATCAGGCTCAGACCTCTCAAAGTAAAAAGTTCTTGTGGGTCTCCCCCACTGGCCTCTGACCTTTCAAAGCAAAAAGTTCACTCAGGTCTCCCACAGTCGGGCTCAGACCTTTCAAACACAACACTTGTAGGAGTTCCCTTCCCCAAGTTTACTTCGCTACCTATCACACTTCTTGTCTCCCTAAGTCAGGCTCAGACCTTTTCCGGATGTCGAAGACTTTCGAATGTGTGAGGCGTTTACTGTAGACCTCTGCATAACCACTTTGACTTTCCCTTTCAGCTCACACTCTTGTGCTATTTGCCCCAGTGTCTCTTTGTCTGGGTAGTTCTGTTTCATAAGCACAAAAGTTCAACATTCACCATTTACTTTACCCTTTTTCCCCGGGGTTAATTTTAATCACTTCACTTTTATAGTTCATTCACTTTATCGCTTCTTAACAAAAACATTTCACCTTTTTGCTGGAGACTTTCAAATGGACTACTTTCTTTTGCCGGACAGTTCCGCCACTCAGTATCGCTGGCTTCACATCTATCAGTAACTCAAAGCACATCACAGGTCTGCCTTCCTCCACGTCTCATCCACATGCGTGCAGCCTTCAATTGTTCAATCTATTGTTGCAGCTTCAATCTTTGTTTAACACACACCGGTCTTTCATGTCGCTTGCCAACTCACCGGCTGTGTGCATTCCTTTCTTGTCCTCTCCAGGGGTCTCTATGAGTTGGGCCCAGACCCCCTCATTAAAGTTCACACATGGGTCTTCATCAGCCAGGTTCGGACCCCTCTTAATTTGTTCGATTTAATGTATTTGGACTTCAAGTCCCAGAATGCACTTTTCCTTTTTCTTTGCTCCCACCTTGCTAGCTCCCCCAAAACAGCATTTTGGCATTTTGGGAGATGCAGGAGTTCAAGGGGATATTTGTTGATGTCAGGGTCCTACCACCTGCCTCTCAAAGGCCTGGTCCTCCCTGTTTTGCCCAGGGGAGGAGCTCTGGTATGGACAGTGCCAGGAAACCCCCACTTGCCCCTGGTTTTGGCGCCCTTAAATTGGCACTCCCTCGCCACAATGCAGTCTCCCCTGTACTCACAGGCCCAGCAATTAAGCAGTCTTTGGTCCTTCAGTCCTTCCAGGGTCTCTTCAGCTCAAATGTTCCTCCTGGCCTCTGTGCTCCATCCAGCATCTCGAGCTCGCCCAGAGGGGGCCTATGTGCTCTGTCTTTATACTGTCTGGGAGGCTCATCTAGTTTCAGGTGGGAATGATTGTTAAGGGAGGCCTGACTTTGTCTGGCTTCCTTACCGGGACAAAATGGCAACTGCCCATAGGAATCCCTGGTTTATAGGTTCCTATGGGTAATCCTCATTGCTCTCTTTTCCCTCTTCTTCTTCTTAGTGTTTTCTGGAAAATGCACTGGGAAGGAATTATGGGAGTCGTAGTCTTTTCTAGGGTTTTTGGAAAAAGTGGATAACTTGCTGTCAGAAATAATGGGACAATCACCTTGTTGTAAATTATGGGGTAGCATGTGTAATTCCCTTTTCCTTGTTCTTGTATACCTCCCTCTTGTCTTGGTACAGGTTGTATTAGGGGAGGGGGTAACAGGACATGACTTACAACAACCTATCAAGGTGGAGGAAGTGTGGGGTAGGGGTGTGGTGTAATGGGGGGATACCATGTCTCGCTTGATGGCATTCCTCCAGCAGTCCCCAAGGACCTCAGCCGAGGTGATCCTGCCGCACTGGTCCACCCCCAGGGTCTGGTTCCAAAGGCGATGGCTGTGCCCTGGCCACCTGGACAAAGAATCCCTGGGGTCTATAAGTGAGAACACCCTCAGGTTTCTCACAGTACCACCAGATACTATTGGATGAACAATCACGTTACATAACTACATTTGCAGCTCACAAGGGCTTTGGGATATCGTCGGCTGCCGAAATCTTCCAGGAGAGCATCATCAGGAGAGTAATTAGACACATCAAAAACTGCTTCAATTACAGCGACGATAGTTTTGTTTTTGCTGTGGATCGCGAACTACATGATCGAACACTACATCAGGTATGTCTGGGGCTCTCTCAGGTGGGGCTAACACTGAACGCCGGGAAGTGTGCATTTCACAAGAAGCACCTCAAGTTCTTTGAATGTGTGTTCTCGCAAGATGGAAAGAGGCCGGATCCTTGAAAAGTGACCGCAATTGCAGACATCTCACCCCTACAAGATGTAACCGAAGGGAGGCTGTTTCTGGGTATGGCCAGTTGCTGCAGCAGATACTTGAAGGATTTTTTTGCTATCAGCATGCCTTTGAGTGAGCTCACCAAACAGGGAAAGGAATATTGTGGGGACCGATCGTGTCAAGAGGCATTCGCACAAATAAAGAAAGACATCAGACCGGCTGAGGGCATGGCCTATTTTGATCCAGCAAGTGCACGGAACTAAAGATGAATGCTAACCCGGTAGGTCTGGGTGTAATCCTGGCCCAACATAGAACAGGAAGAGACAACCCAAGAGCCATTGTCACTGACACCTCCAAAAGTGTAACGGATGTTGAACGAAAATACTCAAAACCAGAAAGGGAAGGGCTAGCAGTTATCTGGGCATGTGAACACTTTCAAATGTTCTTGCTGGGAAAGCCAGTCACAGTGGTTACTGATCACCAAGCCCTAGTCACTATCTATGGAAACCCTCATTGCAAAATGTCTCGCAGAATTGAGAGGTGGGGGCTAAGGCTGCAGGACTTTAACATCACAATCGTTCAAAAGCCAGGAAAAGAGTACAATCCGGCAGACTTCATATCCGGGCAAATGCTATGGAAACAAAGCAGCATTGCAGCAGCGTATGTTTTGTGCCGCCTACGCCAGAAGCGCAAAAGAACGGCCCAGCCTTCCCTGGTGTTGCAGCTGTCCTTACTCCTGCCTTGAACCCCAATGGTAGCCAGAGTGGTGTTTATGGGGAACTTGGGTTTAACACTCGTGGTGCTGTGGGGGAATTTGGCCTTAACACTTGTGATCATGACAGCACTCCCCCCCAAGACCCCTGCCCCAGGACATTACTACAGGGCTGAGGCATGTCTGGTTGATTTCTGTGCAACAAGGCTACTAAACATGGTACATGTACATTGGATGCTGGTTCCCATGTCCTGTCTAATACACCATACCCTTTCCAGTCTATCATAGTATAGCGTACCCCTCACACATTTGAAGTCTAGTATCGCATGTACCATATACTCAGGCCCATTGTTTCTAGCTGAGATTGGAGGTGGTTGTGTCATTGAGCTATGGGTTCCGGGTTGGACCGTGGTGCATGTACATTGGAAGCTGGTTCCCATGTCCTGTCTAATACACCATACCCTTTCCAGTCTATCATAGTATAGCATACCCCTTACATATTTGAAGTCTAGTATCGCATGTACCATATCCTCAGGCCCATTGTTTCCAGCTGAGATCGGAGGTGGTTGTGTCATTGAGCTATGGGTTCCGGGTTGGACAGGTTTCAGCACAGAAACATGGAACACAGGGTGGATATGTAAGGAGGACGGCAGCATTCATTTGACTGCTACCAGGCTAATTAGTGAGACAACAGGATAGGGACCTATGTATCGTGGATGGACTTTTTTTGGGACTTTTAGTTGAATATGCCCGATAGCCAACCATACCTAATCCCCAACTTGGTACACGAGGGCGTCTTCTCTTTTTTGGTCTGCAAACATTTTGTAGGTCTCTTTAGATTTCTTTAGAGTGTAAGCAGCTTGCTTCTATGTGTGTTGAATAGTGGTATGCAGTGATGTGACAGCTGGCATTTTCAGGGCTTCAGGTGGATCATATGCAGAGGTTTGCAGATGTTGTCCATGTTGTCCATGTAAAACTAAGAATGACGTAAACCCTGTTGCACTGTGTAGTGTGTTGTTGTAAGCATACTGATGACCAAGGGCTGAGGCGTTTTACAAATGAAATAAATACATAAATAAAAGACTCTGCTGCCCATAAAAGCTAAACCCAGTTCGAATCAGTGTAAGTGAACATGCAGCGGAGATATTGCTCTAGAGTCTGGTTTGTCCTTTTGGTTTGCCCATCTCTTTAGGGATGATGACTGGTTGATAGACAAACTTCGATCTGGGCCATGGTACAGCACCTCCTCCAGAAACAAGAGACAAATTGGCTTCACCGGTCTGAGATCACCACGGATGGGAACCCATGTAACTTGACTATGTTCTTAAGAAAAACTTGGGCTAAGGTTCCTGCATTTGGTAGTCCTTTTAGTGCTATGAAATGTTAAATTTTGGACAGAAGGTCGACCACAACCAATATGGTGTTGAAGTCGTTACATGGAATACGTGTATGATAAAATCCAGAGATATTGTGTGCCATGAAGCTGGAGACAATGGTAACGGGTGGAGAAGACCTTGAGGTTTCCTTTTCTGTGTTTTGTTTTGCGCACATACGTCACAGGTCTGAACAAATGCTTCAAGTCTTTGTGCCTGGTTAGCCACCAATAGTGTTGTTGGATTGTTGCGAGGGTCTTGGTGATTCCAGGGTGGCCTTCAATCAATGCATCTTAGTAGTTTTGCATCATCTGTACTTGCATAGCTGTATCAGGTAGATATAACCACTTGCCATGATGGGGAAGCCATTTCTGTTTTCTCATAGTGGTGGATTCAGCGCAATCCAACCTTATAGTTCTTCTGGTGTCCTCACCCATCTTATCGCCTCTTGTAATGATTCCACATCGGGTGGAGTGGTGCACAGGGTCCCCAGCAGTTTGTGTTCCGGGACTATGGCCACAAGGTCAGGGGCTGCATAAGCGTTGTTTCCTTCCTCACTGCATCCTATGTGAGACAAGGTATAGGCTTTCCCATTGCGTACTCAGTGTCAGTAGGTAACTACGAAATCGTATTCCGTGAAAAACAGACCCCACCTTAGCTGTTGAGTGGAATGTGCCAAGATATTGCAGATTTCCGTGGCCTGTGATTACCGCAACAGGATGCTGTGCCTCCAAGAGGTAATGCAGCCATTCCACGAAGGCGGCCCTGATGGACGATAGTTCTTTGTCTGTTATGGCATAGTTGTGCTCTGCAGGTGTGAACGTCTTGGATCCAAACATTACTGGGTGGTGCTGTTGAGTGACTAGATTGCGCTGGGATAAGACGGTGCCCACGGCTAGGTTGGAGGCATCGGTTTCCGCCACGTAGGGGAGTTCCAGCTTTGGGTGTTGCAGAGCCGATGCCGTGGTAAAATGGTCTTTGAGGACGTTGAATGCTCGTTCGGCATCTGGGGTCCAGGAAAAGGTCTTATTTTTTCTGAGTAAAGATGTGACGGGATGGTCTATATCAGAAAAGTTGGGTATTAATCGCAGATAGAAATTAGCAAACCCTAAGAAGCTTTGGACGGTTTTGACAGAGGTGGGCGACATGGAGAATTGCTTCAAGCTTACGATTATCCATACAGAACACATGGTGGCAACAGTAAAGACAGACAGAAGTGATCACAGTTCAAAGGTGTTTATTAAACTGTATAAATGGGTGAGAAAAATGGCTAATCTAAACCTAAATCTAAGATGGGAGCAAGCTACGACCATCAAAAATTAATAGGGCAGTCCTAGTGGCGTCTTGTCAGATAAAAAGGGCCTGTAATAAGAAACCTATTGCCAATTCTTACTGCTAAATTACAAGATAGTGTGGGATAATGTTCACCAGAAAAGAAAGAAGTGTTCACAAAATGATAAGTCAGGATGGTATGGCTATGGTCTTCCTTCCCCACGTTTTTAGCACGGGACAAGGTGGGACTCCTGAACACAGCACACTCCTGGGCCTCTCCTGCACAAGGTTTACAGTTCCTTTCAACGATACCAGAACCTTCTGATGCCAAGTCTCTTTTATACACATGTCTCTTGCCTTGGAAGGCCTGCTGGACCATAAACAACAAACAAACAAAAGTTCCTTTGGTAAATCTTCACAGGGCGATTACTCTTCATCTTAGGATCCCCCTCTGCCGGGCTCTGATCCTTCGTGTAACGTGGGCCTCCCTCCATCGGGTTCACTATGGCCTTTCACTCACAATATCAGCAACTTATAACATTGAAAAGTCTTAATGTCTTTTTAAACAATTATTCACTGTGGACATCCCTCAGCCGGGTTCACTCTTGTCGACACAATGTTCACCGCTGTATCACTGTTCACCCCAATTCGCAGACATCCCTCAGCCGGGTTCATATTTGCCAAATACACAGTTCACTTTGCTTAATCACAATGTGGGATTCCCTCTCCTTAGCTTTCCCTTTGCCAACGTGTCAGAAGGGCCTCACTACAACTGTGCTGGTCCGGAAACAACGGTGCCGGTAAGCCTTCTGCCACCATTGTTTCCGGAACGGCACATTACAACTCTGCAGGCTGGTGCCATCCCACCCACCACGTTCAGACCTGCCGGGCAGGACACCACGCGCCCGTAGAGTTCTCATGGGAGCATAGGCACTGTTGTAACAGTGCCGATGCCCCCATGTCGCCATTCCCATGAAATCCTATGGGACTCCATGGGAATTGGGACTAACTAAATTACCGGTGCCTGACTTTCCGGCCACCAGACTCAGAATAGCCAAGTGGAACCGGGAAGTCAGGTGCCGGTAATTCATTAGCGGTCCGGCGGCTACCTGCCAGTTTTACCAGTACGGTTACCGCCAGAACCGTCATGAGGCCCAGAGACTTTCGATTGTACAAGGGGTTTGAATCGACCCATGTATGACCGCTCTGACTCCTCAAACCAGCTTCTCCTAGGGCTTCCTGGTCTTTGTAGTTTCAACAAAGGGGACCAGCAGCGTCCTTCAAAGAGTCCTCTCGTGGTGCCTGACCACTCTGCAGCTGGTCCTTCACTGGACTTTCTTTCAAGCTCCAACACATATACATTCTTTATTCACAAGTTCATACAATGTTACCGTTTGAAACATTGGGATCAACACAGTCCGGTTTGCTAGCAGCTTTCTCCGACTCACCGGCTGTGATGAACCCATTCGCTTGTCTTGCTTCCGGAGTCAAGGACAGTACCACGGTAGCAATCGTGTCTCACCCCCTGGGTTATCAATGCAGGAGGACGCTGTTCACTGCTGTTATCTGTTGCACCACACGCCAGCTGTAAATCCTGGTCTTATGATTTCTTTCACAGAGGCTTCACTGGTATGGGTTGAAATGGGCAAGAGCACTTCCCTCCTTGTTATCCTTTCGGGTCTCTCCACCTTTCTTCTCTGTTTGAACTGCCAGTCTGGAATAGCTGCTTCCTCATGTGGTTAGCCTTGCTCAAGGTGTGCCTTTTATCCCTGGGGTGAATGGAAAAGGGCGTTGAGTGTGTGCAGTTATTGTCAATTGCCTGACTCTGTCTGACCCTTGTGTTAGGACATGTCAGGTGAACGGCTCTGGTGTTAGTCCATTATCTTTCACGGTGTAAGAAAGTGTTTGTGTCGGAAAAGGCGGGGTAGAGCTTCTAAATATCCTACGGGGGAAGGATGGGGAAAAGGTGTCATAACAAAGGGGGTTGTTGGTCAACTCGGAAAGGTGATTTTTGTAGGGTTTGTGAATTGAATAGGGGAGATCGTAGGAACGGAAGTGTTTTGTCAAAACAAACTGGGAGTTCGGGAAATAATAATCAGAGTGACGGGAAGAGAATGATTGGGAGTATTCAGGTAGGACACAGGAAAGCAGGGATTCTGGGAGAGATAGTTTCCAAATGCAACAGGGTTTGGGTTGCTAGGGGATTTGTCATATACAAAGGGGTCATTGGATCTGGTCAAGAGAGATTAATTGGGAGCAAGGGAGGCAGATGTGCTACAGCCTACAGAGGTCTCAAGGATCTCATCCTCCTCTCTTTTTTCCCCGGTATAATACTGTATAATACTGTGTCTCACCTGAGTTATTTCCTCAAGCACAACCCCGGGCTCCCCTACTCAGGTGATCCCCTCTTGTTCGTCCGCCCCAGGGTTGGGATTTGAGAGCATCAACCCTTCCCTGGCCACCTGAATAAGAGATTCTCAAGGTCTGCGTGGGAGAATACCCTCAAGTTTCTCACAGGCGTCAAGATGAAACCTAGAAGCTCAACTTCAGTGACATGGAAGGAACACTTCTCCAGTTTTTCATAGAACTTATGCTGGCATAGCTTCTCAGGGACTGCTCTTACATGTTGTGCATGGTCTGCAGGCAAGGAAGAATAGATCAAGGTGTCAATGATTTTGATCACTCAGACATTCATGAGTTCCCATAACACGTTGTTCATAAAGTATTGGACTGCTGCAGGGGCATTGCATAAACCGGATGGCATAACAGAATATTTGGTGCGAAGACGGTCTTCCATTCATCACCGGTTTTGACCCGTACAAGATGGTATGCCCATCTAAGGTCCAGTTTCGTATAGATGTTAGCGTCCCTCACTTGGACCAAAAGTACTTATCAAACGCAGTGGGTATCATTCTTTTTACTGTGATTGGGTTTAGGGCTCTGTAATTTATACAGGTATGCAGGTCTCCCTCCTTCTTTTGAACAAAGAAGGGGGGCGACCCTGCAGGTGATTACAAAGGTCGTATAAACCCGTTTGCCAAGTTCTAGTCCAGATAGCTACAGAGATGTTCACTTTCTTGTTCTGTCATGGCATAGATGCGAATGCAGGGTATTTGTGCACCTGACAGTCGTAGGGCCTGTGTGGAGGCAAGGTGTTTGCTTGTTCTGTCTGAAAAACATCCTGGTAATCCTTGTATTCAGATGGCAATGTTCACACAATGCCTAACACAACCTCAGGGGTTTTTTGGCGGCACTGCGGCCAGAGAGTGGGCACCAGGGGAGGGTTTATAGTATAGTAACAGGTGTTCACACAATCAGGAGCGAAGGTCAGAGTTCTGGCTCACCAATCAATGCTTGTATTGTGGGACTCTCGCCAGGGTATGCCAAAGATGAGTTGGAACTGTGGGGCATTGATCAGATCAAACACAATGCATTCCCGATGTCCATTCTGGCACAGCAGCACAACCTCTTCAGTACACTGGCTCACAGGCCCGGAGGTCAACTGTGTGCCATCTACAGCTACCACATTATCTACGGTAGCTTTCTGATGTAAGGCAACACCCGTCCGACTGGCCATAGCGTAATCCATATAACTGCCCATAGCCCCACAATCCACATTTGCCTTGAGAGCATGCATTTTCTGTGTCTGTTGAGAGCAAATGAGCACAACGGGTACAGCTAGATGCAAGAACGTGGATGCCTCTTCCTTGCTCAACAAGCCGGCCTCTATTCTTGTCAGGTTGCGCAGTTTTCCAATTATTTTGTATTGGAAGTAGTGGTGGTATCTACCGCCTCTACAGTTTTCCTAGGTAGTTTAACTGGATAGTCTCTGAGAAAGTGGCCAGATTTGACACAATACGGGGATAGCTGTTGTTGTCTGCATTTGTCCCTTTATTCTCTGGTGAATGGTCCTCTAACGCTGCCCAACTGCATGGTCTCTGGCGGGTTCTCAGTATGGCGTGTGGTGTTGTCTCGGGGACAGATATATAATGGGCGTGCCTCAGAGCACAAACAGTCATTCTTACGTTCTTGCAGCTAGTGGTCCAACTGAACAACCACATCTATGTACTCTGGACAATGGTCGGGTGGATGACTACGTGAGCTAAGATGTCCCTGAGCTCCCCTCAAAGCCCCCTGTAAAAGAGCATAGTTTGTGTCTCCTCTGGTCAATTTGTCTCCACCACCAACCTGTTCAACATGGCGATGTAAGCTAATAGGTCCTGTGACCCCTGTTTGAGGGACAGTAGCTCGTTATCGAGGGCTTGTCCCTTTGCTTTGCGGGCAAAGAGCTTTTCTAGTTCCCCTAGAAACCCCAGAAAATTGCGCAGGACAGAATCATCCCCGTCAACTAATGGTATCAACCATTTAGCCGCATGTCTACCAAAGTAAGAGAAGACAAAAGCTACTTTTGGTTGGTCATCGGGGAAATCTCCTGGTTTCAAAGAAAATTGCGTTGACACTGGTTCATAAATACTGCGTACTATTGTGGGTCCCCAGTGAAGCATTAAGTTGGGACTAACGGGAGAGAAGCGGGTGCCAACACCTGGATGGGTGCTGGTTGAGGTGATTGCGAAATAGGTCGTCCAGGTAACGGAACTTGTATCTCTGTGAGTTGTTTGGCCAGCTCTTCAGTGCAGTCCCTATTGGCTATTAACTCCCTCCTTAAGGCATTGGTCTCTGATCGGGCTGCGTGCACGTCCGATCTGAGCTCCCCTAGTACCGCACCTAACTGATCTATCACGGAGGACTCCATGGCGCTCAGGCAAGGCTTACAACCATGGCTTCGCGTTCTGTAATGCTTACCTGATGCCCTACAGGAGCGTCTGAACCTCTTCATGAGTTGAGTGTTCCACACCTCTCTTACCCACAAAGACGTACAGTAGGTATATATCGCTGTCGTGTTTAGGGAAGGAGGGGCTGAAAGTTTTGAATGTGGTATTGTAGCTGTTCTCTTGATATGGTGTGGGATCTTCCCCCGACATGGTGCCAGATCCTTTTGGTGATTGGTAGAACGCTGCTAATTGGGGTCAGCCATTGTGAAGCACCAGTGGCCAGTTCCTTCACTTCGCTTGTCCAGACCTGCTGCAACATTCTTGGTGGCGGAAGAAACAAGGGTCAATAGTCTCTTGGAGAAATGGGTTCCTCTCCAGGAAACGATTGTCTCTTTCCACAGTTGTGGTTATGTGTTCTTGTGGTTCTGTCTGCCTTGCTTGCTGTTATATCTTACTGCTGAGTTCTTAGTGCTGTTAACTGTTAGCGCTGTGTTACCTTCCAGTGAAAATGTCTTTCTCTCTTTGCTTTCTCTTCCTGGCGGAGTGCTGGCGGAGGTGGAGCAGAGGGAAGGTGAGCACCAGCCACGTAGACTGAGGCCCAGGTAAGTGTTTGCAGAGCAGGAATGGCGGGTTACGTGTAATGTCCTGTTGTCCTCATTCTGTGATGTCTTGTTGATTTCTTTCCATGTTGCGCAGATCCAAGGCTGCAGTAACGCAGTAATCCTTCAGATGCTGTTGTGGTGAGCATAACAAACGCGAAGCAGGGAGTGGGCCTCAGGGTGCAGTTTATATAGCCCTGAGCCACTCCCTGCTCGACTAGAATGCTTGGCCTGCCATTGGCTTTAGGGATTTTTGGCAGCCATGATGGGTTTCTGGATGTGCCATAGTAAGGTGGCCACCTTGGAGGTGGACTGCTGGTGTGATGATTGCTGTGCTGTGCCTATGTTAGCACTGCAGCAGCATATGTTGTGTGACGCCTGTGCAACACAGCAGTGCAGTCCAGCCTTCCCTGGTGTTGCAGCTGTCCTTACTCCTGCCTTGAACCCCAATGGTAGCCACAGTGGTGTTTATGGGGAACTTGGGTTTAACTCTTGTGGTGCTGTGGGGGAATTTGGCCTTAACCCTTGTGATCATGACAGAAGGTAGGAAAAAGGTGGAGACTGCAGCTGCATTGGTGTGTTCCTTGCAGATGTTGAAAAGTTTGGCCATGTTCTTAGTGGCTCAAGAGATGCAGGCTTGAATGTGGGCCTGTTTTTTCGAGTAAATAGAGAAATCATATTGCCTTTGGAGCAGAAGGCAGGCCAGTTTGTCAGAGGGTAAACCCACGGTCTGCCACTTCTGTTCAGCAACTCTGCACTTGCGTTTCAGTGCTGCTGGATCAGAGTCATACCAGCTGTTGTTCCTGGAAGCAGGGTTTAGGAGAATCCTCATGTCAGGGGCAAGAATGTCAAGGGTTTTAGAAATGGAGATGTGCAGGTTAGTAAGGACAGAGTCAGAGGGAGAGTCAGAAGTGGGAGTCAAAGGGGGGATGAAGGTGGAGGCAAACGCACTGACTGACACTCGCTTCATCGTTCGGATAACGGCGAATGAGGCTGGCAGTGCTGAGGGGGTTTCCCAAGGGGCCCCAGGTGGGAGGAAAGAATGAGAGATTGGTCAGACTAGGAGAAGGGGGTGGTGACTGAATTTGAGATGGGGATATCACCAGAAATTAGGGCATCAAGAGTGTGACTGGCAGAGTGGGTCGGGCCGGAAAGAAGAATGGAGAGAAAGAGGGAGTAACAGAGGTCACAGAATTGAGATGTGGATGATTCAAGGCAGTCGAGGTGGATGCTGAAGTCATCAAGGAGGAGGTGCTTGGAAGAGGAGGTTGAGCGGGAAGAGGGAGCTTGGCCCATTCAGAGAGGAAGAGAGAAATAGGCCCAGGGGGGCTGTAGATAGTGGTGAGGGTGAAAGAGAGAGTAGGAGAGAGCCTGAGCCTACAGATGAGGCATTCAAAAGAGGAGTAGGATTGAGTAGGTATAATGGAAGCAGGGACCCAAATCAAAGCCACTCCCACTCCAGGTCTGTTGGGTCTGGGCTTGGAGAGGATTTTGTAGCTCTCAGAAAGGAGAGTGTCAAGAGCAGTAAAAGAGCTGGCATTGAACCACGTCTCAGTAAGAGGGAAGACATCTAGGTCAAAGTCTTTAAGAAGGCGACAGATGTCAGAGGAATGTTTGACAGCAGAGCAAGCATTTAGAGTGGCTAAGTAAAGATGGTTACCACCTTTTAAAGTTTTCCGAGGGAGGAGCAGAGGGGTGGTACACCAGTTGTAGATGGTAGGGAGGTTGGGGGAGAGGAAGAGGAAGGGGTAGCAGGGAATGGGTGGAAGTAAATGAGAGAGGGCCGGCGCTGGTCAAGGAGGAGAAGAGTAGGTTGAGAGCCTTGGCCCATGATAGTGCCATTGTGGTAGACATTAATGATCCACCTAGAAGATGAGAAGTATGCCAAGAGTACTTGCCATCTAGTTCCACCATTAATGGGTGAAGAGGAGAAAGGGGAAAGAGTGGAGATCAAGTGATGAGTCCATAAGTCAGGAGAAGAGACAGAAAAGAGGATGTCTGTAATAGTCTGCCTCGAAGTAGCATTGACATAGGTGTCATCTATAGGTAGGCCTGGATTAGAATTCAGGGGAGCCTTTCTCTTCCAGACTTTGTAAGAGAGGTAGGATAGAAGATGGAGTAGCAGTTGGAATAGATAGGAGGGATAGAGAGAGGCATGAGGTGGGGTTTAGAGGTGAGAAGGGACCAGACCGAGGAGCTTCACAGTGCAAGACTTGATGCCGTGCAGTGTTTGTTTTTTTATGCCGACCTGACTATCCACCTAATCTATACCCTGCCAAACATCAATACTCCTCCTATCTGCATGTATTAGGTACATGCATGATTAGGTAAGTGCCCATTGTAACACAATCTCATAAACCTGTCTTTATGCTTTTAAATGTTTCATTGTGCATATGCAAAAGACAATATTTATTTGAGGAAGTAAACCACCCTTCCCTACCCTTTCTCTCCAGCCCCGGCTCGTCTTGTGTCAGATTAAAATTCTCCATTGCGGTTCAGACACACAGTTCCCACTGAGCCTTTTGCAAACGCACCTTTGACCACCATTTATCCTTGGCGACCCTTGACACCCTGCAATCAGTCTTCTACATTCATACCACTCCAGGTACTATAGTTTATCCATGTTTTAACATTTTTCAGATTTGGTGTCTTCAACTTGTGCCAGCAACAACCCTGTTTTTTACACAGGTTTTTCTCTCTTTGTTCCCTCTCTCCTGTTTCCTTTTGAATTTACTCCACAGTGAGTTAGAGCGCATGCCACGACACACTGATGGTCTAAAATAACCAATGTCAGACTGAGTTTTGAAAGAATCCCAACATATTTGAGAATTGCACCACAGACTCCTCCTCTCCCTGATGTTTATACAGGGTGAGTAGTCTGCGGACCCCAAATTGGATCAGCAGCATGATTCAGTGTTTTAACCTTAGAATACGTCCCATTGAATGACTTTAGTTTTTTATTTTCTTTTTTTTGATTCGCCAATATTGTTCTATTTTCTGCCTCCTATAGGGTGACCCAACATACCTGCCCTGAGGAAGGCTTAATCACAGATGCCACACATACTGGCACGCCGAAACGTGTCTCCATACCTGGTTCTTTTACCCAAGGAACATCATTGTTAACTGGTTTCTGATTTCTCTTACACGTAGGCAGATAATAAGGTCATGCTTATTAATTAATTATGCCAATACCCTCCACTAACCTACCAGGGTAATTTTTAATACACCCCAGTAGTTCCTCTGCAGCTGCAATCTGCCTCCTGCATTGTACCCAACTAGCCTGGTAAAAACCGTTTTAATTGTTCTATAATAATGGTTGGTTCTTTGTGATGCATGTACATATTTTGAATGTTTTGTCTTCTGTTTTTTCTTTTTCCAATATTTCTACCAAGTTTATGTAAAAAAGATTTATAAGTTCAAAGAATTTAAACAAAAAAACACTTTTTCTTTGTATGAAATTAAGCTTGCACTCTAAAGACTCTTTGGTTTTATGTGACTCTTGAAGCACATTTGTTCTATTTTCAAAAATAACTGTAATTAATGGCAAGAGCGATGGTTGTCATAAGCGTGGGTACCTCTTTGTTTGTTTATAGAACGTTTACTAGGCAGCCTAGCAGCTAAGCAGGCACGGAGAAGGAGGAGCCTAAAACAAGAGATGCACAAGGTGGCAAAGTTTCAAAGGCACACCTAGATTCGACTTTAAAGCAAAACTCTAAAATGCAGCAGAGAACACACACAGTACAAGTTCAAAAACAAACCTAGATTCGACTTTAGAGCAAAACACTGAAATTCAGCAGAGAACACACACAGCACAAGTTCAAAAACACACCTAGATTCGACTTTAGAGCAAAACACTGAAATTCAGCAGAGAACACACACAGCACAAGTTCAAAAACAAACCTAGATTCGACTTTAGAGCAAAACACTGAAATTCAGCAGAGAACACACACAGCACAAGTTCAAAAACACACCTAGATTCTACTTTAGAGCAAAACACTGAAATTCAGCAGAGAACACACACAGCACAAGTACAAAAACAAACCTAGATTCGACTTTAGAGCAAAACACTGAAATTCAGCAGAGAACACACACAGCACAAGTTCAAAAACAAACCTAGATTCGACTTTAGAGCAAAACACTGAAATTCAGCAGAGAACACACACAGCACAAGTTCAAAAACACACCTAGATTCTACTTTAGAGCAAAACACTGAAATTCAGCAGAGAACACACACAGTACAAGTTCAAAAACAAACCTAGATTCGACTTTAGAGCAAAACACTGAAATTCAGCAGAGAACACACACAGTACAAGTTCAAAAACAAACCTAGATTCGACTTTAGAGCAAAACACTGAAATTCAGCAGAGAACACACACAGCACAAGTTCAAAAACACACCTAGATTCTACTTTAGAGCAAAACACTGAAATTCAGCAGAGAACACACACAGCACAAGTTCAAAAACACGCCTAGAATCGACTTTAAAGCAAAGCACTAAAATGCAGCAGGAAGCAGTGAGTGCACAGATGTAAAGGCAGCAAGAGTCCGGTGTGTGGAATAGGAGGTAAAGAGGTCTTCAGATCTTGATTTCGTTGGAAGATCGTGCAGCAGATCATCAATGGCGATGCATAATCTCGATTTCAGAACAAGGAAATGAAGCAAGTGAAACCTAGAAACATTTGTGTACAGGCGTGTTATAAATGCCACATCATATCATACCAAGGAAGCATTTGATCGACAATGCGAGGTGGATCAAGGACAGCATAGAGAGCACAACACACTGCCTGCAGTGAGGGAATTATGCTATGATCCCCTGTGCGTGGGTGGTAGTATGAAGAAACAGGTAGGTGGATAAGAGAAACAGTTGCAGAGGCACATAAAGGCACAGGCAATTGAAAGTAGCAGGACAGTTAAAATGGAAACATGGCTGGGTGTCATCCAATGAAGGAAAGTGTGGCCCAGCGGTCAACCGAATCCTGGATGCATGCCAAGCAAGGGGGCGGGGGGCAATATGGATGCGTGCATTTCAGGGAGGAAGCAGTGCACGCCAGCGGAGTCAGGAGTGTGGACAAAGTACTCAGCCAGTGGCGCTTTATATGAGAGGGCCTGGTGACCCCTCAGAGATGGAGGTGGTCTACGGCCAGCCATTGCAGCAGTGGCAGGTAGAGGTGTCAAGAGCAGGACGCCTGCCAATAGATGTAGAACATGGTCGGCGGGGGATCAAGGTCATGGCAGGATGTCCTCTGAGTCCTCCCAGGCCCAAACAGGGCCCGACAGGGTGAGGACCTCAGCCTTTGAAGAGGCCCTTCGAGGGGCCCAGCAATCACTTGCCGGGTCTGGGGGCTGTGTTCCCAACGAGGTGAAGAGCAGCCAATCAGCTAGTTGGCGAAGATCCGCTGTTAGAACCGCTGAGCGAAGCAGCCATGTTGGAAAGCCCTCACTTCCCGGTTTAAATGTCGAAGGATGCTGCTGATGTAATCGGCCGGCAGATATGTGTGCCGCAGTTAGGAGCAAAAAAGGCCCTTAGTCT
Organism: Ambystoma mexicanum; assembly: GCF_040938575.1. Classification (NCBI taxonomy): domain Eukaryota; kingdom Metazoa; phylum Chordata; class Amphibia; order Caudata; family Ambystomatidae; genus Ambystoma; species Ambystoma mexicanum. The sequence goes on along the minus strand of NC_090930.1, from coordinate 70,049,494 downwards.
TCTGTGACATCATGAGTGAGGTAAAGCATGGCTTCTTTGGTCTGTAATCCAAATAAAGTACAAAATAGTAACTCAAACACGAGTATACAAGTGCAAGAATGAACACTGCTTTATTAGAGAAACAACTTGATGAAGAAATTCAGACAGTCCACTGGAACTGAAGTGGGTGAAGGAATTCTCAACCCTGCCAACTGCTAAAACACTAATTATACAGCAAAACCTTAATTACATTTTGGGGCGGGTCAAAATAAATGATTGGCCAGCGCAAACTGAGCCCCTAAGGGGCCCGTAACAGTTGTTAATGCTAATTGGTGAAAACATTTCCTGGAACAAAACCCTCTGCCACCGCTTCATGATGCCATGATACCAAAATATCCCACCCCTTAATTACATCACTTAAGCTGACGAGCAGAAAATCACTTTGTTGTAATTGGCTGGTGCAAGTCGACATACAAATAGATATTAGCTACAAGCTAATTGGACCCTGCGTTTGGAGATAGCATGAGCCGCAGACATTGTTACAGCCCCTGAAACACCATATCCCAGTCCCCTGACTCGTTCCCGATCCCCCCTTGCCTCTTCCTGTGCATTGTGCCAGCTTTAATCAGAAACGAACTTTGCAGGACACTGTTGGGGAATTTCTGTGTCTCCTATTTAATCCTCTTTTACCATTGTATTTGCTGCCAAGGCCTTCAGTACCCACCACAGTGCCATTGAAACTTATTGTGTGGGACTGCACCTAGGGTCTAGCTGGAGCTCTCGTCCCATGAGAAACCTTTCCCTTAGCAACAAATAAGTAGCTACTGTGAGCTTCTTCGTTTCTCAACCTTGGTGAGCTGATCCACAGTTTCTTTATGTCAGCAGAAATTCAATGTTACTGTGTGCTGCGGCCGGTCAATACTAAATAATAATGGCTTCTATCAAGTCTACCCCGGTCCTACTAAAACATGGCTATAGTATAGTTCATATTTATACACAACATTGATCAAGACCAATTGTACCTGAAAGAACTAGACATACTGTTAAAAAGGATTTCTGAACTCGAACTCTGACCTGGTGGTCAAAGGTTCAGAAGGCTAGCCTAGTTTCTTGGAACAGGATAACCTTCTGGACAAGCCAGAACAATCAGGGTAGGGATCGCGGCGGTCAAGACTAGGTCTCAAGAGGGGTGGGGGTGACTGAAAGACCTCAATGAGCGCACAGAGTAAAGGACACTTACAAATCACTCCCAGTCAGGGTTATATATATTAGAAATACAAATACATTTATTCAAGGCCGTTGAGGTTCCACACACAGTAATATTCACAGTAACACCTCTAAGCCAACACGTTCCTACTAAAATACATATATACAAGACCAAAGGTGCCTAAAGGGTTAATGCACGAAATGGGCCCAGAACCTAAAAAAGGGAAGGCAGCAGGGGGTGCAAATAGTCTTTAGGCAGTTCTGCAACAAACACTATCCTAACTGAAAGGCAGTCCAGTCCCTACAATGAGAGGAGCCTAGTGCTGAAATGTACTTGCAATGCTGGCGCATGGCGTAGTGCAGATGGGCGTAACAGGGTCTTTTGTAGGGGCTGTAGCAGCTCAGAAAGATCGGTGAGGTGATGCAGAATAGGTTCCCACTATTTGTGGAGGGTCTCCCCTTCAGGGCAGAGCAGGTTCCAAGAGTTGGGAATAGTTCGCTAGTTTGCACTAGCAGTGGAATGGAGAGGGCCCTCAGGGGCCACTCATGCGTAAAAATTGATGCATTTGCTAGGGGCCACCGGTAAGGTTTGCAATTATTCACTGACCCCTGGTGCACTCCAGACCAAACTTTGGCAGTCAAGTCCACTTCGGTTGCAGGTTCAAATGCGTCAATCTTGCTGCTCTGCGGCTTTCAGAAACTAAGTTACAGCGTTGATTCCCAAATGGGACAGTGGTGATTTCTCCACTCCTGGTGGATGGATCAGGCCAGTTTCACTGTAAGCTTCAGGGTACAGAGGGTCACAGCTGCAAAGCACTTGCAAATTTCGTCACCACAGCTGGGCGACACAGTAACCACGTGTACTCCTGTTCGGACGCTATCTCTTTACTCCACACCTGGGAATATCAACTGTACGAAATTCGGTGTGAGTATGCCATGAACACAGAGCTTGCGATGTACCAAGTTTCAAGGGCCTCCTCAAAACGGCGGCAGTATCAGAGCAAAGGTCCTGCGCAAGCTGGTCAGCCCACTGGTTGGCCCAGGGACATTTCCGAGAAGGCATACTTGCAGGGTTTGATGAAGGTGCCGAGAATAGTTGGTGTCACTATTCCAATGGGTTGAAGCACCTTCGCAGACCTTCTAAGACAATCAGATGCAGAGGGGTCCGGCAGGACGACAGGGGGTTCAGGGTGCCAAACCTTCCAGCGGGTCGCCAGCGGTTCCTCGACTCGGCTTCTTAGTTTCAGGATACTTGGATCCTATCCTTCGTTCAGTCAGAACTCCAGAGATCGACATGGTGTGGGTGTTTGGAGCCTTCTCTTATCCAAAATCTCCTTCGTTCCAAAACGAAGAGGACCCAATGGAAGATCTGTTCACATACAGGCATCCCATACATGGACTAATCACGGACCACTGTGGTCCCAGGCATTCACAGCACACCAGACTCTCTGGCACCCAGGATGTGTATTGGAACCAGACAGTCCAGCCCACATCCTGGAAGCACACACACAAGGCTTGCAGAAGCCCGCAAACGCTTGGTGTTTCACGGGAGAATGCATGCCCGAATAAGGACTGACCCGGGTCGGCACGACCTGGGGAAGGCAAAGGGGCAAGAGAGCCAAAGGACAGGACAAAGAACCTCTTGGCATGGCCATTTTGGAGCCATGCCACCTATTTGTGCCAAATGCAGTAAACGCAGTTTACCTGGCAGGAAAGGGTTGAACATACATGAAACGATAAGCTGCCACCAGCCCTGTCCAAGGCACAGCTGCACTTCTCCAAAAAAATCCTTGGAGAGAATCTAGGGCCTTTAGAAATGACAGGGAGACCCAAGTGTACTATACTGGAACGTACATTGTGGACTTGTTACATGTTGCAGAAAAGTTGCAACATTGGAAAAGGACTAAGAGAAACAAAGTCTCCCAGTACTGACTGTTTTAAGGGCATGTCAGTTTCCCCATAATAAAATGAACGAAAATACCAGGGAAGTGCAGCAGAAGGCTGGACTCCTCTGGTGTTTAACAGCAGCAAAACGTTGGGGGTACAAAACTGGATTGAAAATTACACATGAAATGGAAATCTATTCTAACACTCGCCCCTCCCAGACCAAGGACAGGGGGGGCTACACACCTATTCATTTTTCCAAAATGATTCAATCATCTCACTTTATTCTTCTTATTTTTTAAAACAATTCATATAAACAATTTTATAAAGATACAGTACTACACTTAATGTCTGCTGGCACGTAATTGATTCTCCTGAATACATTCATATCCAACTCATCACACACATCCATTCCTTCCTCCACACGCAACCTCCAGGCTATAATACCACATCTGGACTGATAACCAGAAGCACACACTCACAACCTCAATACACTGTTAATAACCACTTCAACCTAATAACATTTGATGTATCTATTTTGACTATTCGTCGACAAGTGTTCAGCCGGTTGTCATCAGCACTGGGCTCTGACTAAATACTGCACTGGCCTTCATCAGGACAAGGATGGCATCTAACTCATGTACCACTCCTACTAAACTTCGGTATTCAGGGTGTCTACAAAAAAACAAATATAGCTACATTAGAAGTTCTGTCTGTACTCTACTCACTTGACTGATTAAATCATTTTCTCCAATTTCAAATATAAATTAATTTAATCACACTATTGCATACCTTCTATTTGTCGCAAAATCTTGCTTGAATTTTCACAACCAGGTGTCTTTCTGGACATGCTGTTTTTCAATGTCTTTCCCTCTATGGGTGCAAGATACAGGGTGGATAGGAAAAGGTAAACGTCCATGGAGAAACATTCTCAACATTACCTGCTCACTTTCGGACTTGGACAATATATTTCCTTACCAATTTCTCGACTGTTCAAAAGCCACTTGGGACATCTCATATTGTGTGACGCGTCCTCTACTGCATCGGTCTCTTTGGACGGGAAGCCCCGAAGTTACTTCCTCTTTACCCTAGGATCTATTAGCTAGAAGAACCAAATAGTACAGATGGAGGTGGCTGTTTGCCCATCATTACATCCGTAGACCATGCTCAGCTGTTTAGTGGTTAGCTGCTGGTGTATGCTTACTTATTCGTGGGCGAAAATGAATTCCCCTTTCTGCAGTTTAGCGTGTTTATGTGGCACAGATATGGAGCACTTCAACTCCTGTCCTTCTACCCGTTCTATGAGTCTGATAATGTTTTGGGCAACAGTCAATCTGTGGGACATTCAGTATGGCACCTTATTAAAATCCCAATCTGTTATGTCACACATCAACACTTTCTAGCAGGAGCCTCAAGCTATTTATTTCTTTAGGCTGAAAAAACACCCAGTCCACAATGCATACTGCAGTCCCTATATATGTACCCATTGCGCTTGCCATGTAGTTACTATCGAGTGGGTGGTGTCTTTTACTCTGCCCGGGCTGCTCCTGGTTAGAAACAGCAATTCCGTTTAGTATCTCGAGCGGGTGCACTCTTAGCATCGCCGCCAAGCAACCCCCCACTCACCAGAGCGGGTGCCTCATCTTGTATACGTGGATGAGCGGATCAGACATGGCGTCTCTTTCTCCACCCGTACATTCTACATAGCTGCATCTACAAGTATGTGGCACCGCCCGCAACAGTTACTCGGCCCTGTTTACCAACATGAAACAACTGTCAGAAGTAAGCATGCACTGACGTGTTTGTATGGGTTTCAGCTTGCAAAGAATGCTCATCGGCCCAAAACAGCGTTTAAGACCCTGGAAGCTTACAGGGGACTTAAGTGCCGTTCAGGATGTCAGCTGGAGTAAACCCTCATAGGGATGAAAAACCCTCACTGACGGAAGGCGTAGCTGCAGAGGACGTTGGTAGGTGCTCCAAGATGGAGTGGACTTGCAGATTGGCAGTTGTGCTGATGTCCAGGAAGAAGTTCCAAAAGCAGGAAGTCAGGATCAGGCAGTGCAGGTAATGAGAGAGAATCCAAGAACAATGAATTGGAAGGAATAAGGACAAGGAATTCAAGGAGTAACCGTGTCAAGTACACGCAGGACTATGAGATCCAGAAATAGTAAGATCGGGAGCCGGGAGAAGCACAATAGATCGCAAGCCGCAGGTGGCAGGAGAGAGAGAGTTACTTTGGAGACGAAGCGCCTCAAGAGAAGTTGGACATAAAGCATAGCATCAAGACTGCAACTGGGACTCGGGGAAAGTCAGAAGATACAGAGAACAAGAAAAGTAAGATCACATTAGAAAAGCACCAAAGAATGAAGCGACACCTCCGCTTACCGACTTGCTATTCCTGATAAACTCTCACTGCCTTCCGGAGTAGGTCATCGATGTCTTGCTTCCCGTGTGGACTAGACCACTGTAGTTGGTATGAGTCCATGACGCTTCGCAGCGCCATCTTGGAAGCATAAGTAAAGTACAAATACAGTGTCCCTTCCATCATTGCCATAAGGACCAAGTAGACAACGGTCGTCTCCTGACAACAACTCCCAACCTGTTTACCAACTCCAGCCTGAGTTGGTGTCTTCAACTGTGGCATTCTACATGACTCACAATACTCGGCTGTGATTGCACTATTTGCCCTTCCTTGGTGTCATCATATCAGGGTGTGTGCAGTTACCTCTATGTGTGTGGCGTTTTTCTTCTAAAGCTGTCTAAAAACGTGTGCCATGTTGATCAGCCCTTACATTTGTCTATTCCCTTCATGGAAAGAGAAATGGGACTGCTGGTCTCACTAATTTCATACCCGTCTCCAGCACTTGTGTCTCTGGGTATGTTAACCTCACAGAGGTGTTGTTTCACTACGGGATGGCACTTCAATACTACATGTAATAATACATATCAGATCAGCCTTTTATTAGTGATGTAGATATATTGAGTGCCGAAGTGTGTTCATACGTGGCCCATTACATTCACTTCTTCTATACACTGCTGTTATATACACAGTGATGCCAGTCAACTCTGAATTCCCCCCTTGTATGTGGTGTGCGCAACACCAAATTATATTCAAACCTGGACCATTTGTCCCTTGCTTTAGTTCTGATGCAAGAGCAATGTTCTGATATACTGTGTTTGACCGGGCGGGTAGTCTGTCCCACACAATAAGTCGCACAGACACCTGATGTTATATATGGAATTTTATGTTTGACAATTTGTGTGCGTACGAAGTTCCCACCTGATTGGTCCTTCCTCAAATGTGTGTTTTGTTCCCGTAAAATGACAGGTGACACATTTCCCGCATTGAGCAATGTTGGCTCTTCCCTGACATCTCTGTTGTATGCACTCATGTTTGCTTTAAATTGAAGTTTTTGTAAAATGCAAACATGGGTTTCTTAACCAGGGATCCAAACTGTTTAACCAAATGCCAATCTTTGTAGATAATGTTCTTCACTGCATTACTGATAGGACTGAAAGTAGTAACACAAATCAGTCTATTTACACTGGTCTTCATCTGTGGTCTAAGGCAAATTTCTATATCAGTATTGACTGCCCTTTTATAATTATTCTTAACCAATTTCTGTGGATGACCTCTTTCCTGCAATCTTAATTGATCTGCATGTATTTGAAAATCATTTTTTTCTGAAAAATTCCTCAGAATACCGAGGTTTCACTTGTCTTCAACCCCATTGGGTGAAAGCTAGTATAATGGAGAAGATTATTTTTATCCATTGGCTTTCTAAACAGGGTAGTACGTAATCCCCCTGTAGCATTGGAAATCTTTAGATCCAGAAAGTTAACTGTCATGCCTGTGCCATGGGCGCTTACATTTACGATCAATATGGACTTTATTTTCCATTTGCGAGACTTTGGTGCTTTTCTATTTTTCCCAACAAACTACACTTACCACAATGCACTTGGCTATAATCATCTTTTCCTGGCCATTCCTATTCGCCATCTTCGGAACTACAATCCCCAGAAGCCCTAGGGATCTCCTCTGCTTCCACCAGCTCAGGAACAGAGAGGAAGGTGGCCAATTGTTTGCAGGTGTGCTGATCCAGGTGCATCCAATTAGCCTGCCTCTGTGCTGGGCTGGGCAGGGCAGTATAAAAGCTGCTGCCTGCAGGGGCTCAGTCTCTTGCATTAGGAGTCTTTCCGGCACCTTGTTGCTTCGAGCTACGGATCTTGTATGCAGTTCCTCCTTACTCCGGCTTTGGATCCAGTGCCCTGCCGGGCTCTCTACATTGCAGCTGATCACGCTCTGCTGCTTTCCAGCCTCCGCCTGTGCCCTTCCGGGTTTCTGCCTTGCAGCCGATCACGCTCAGCTGCCATCTTCCGCCCTGGTCTTCCAGGCTCCTTCTCTGCAGCCTGCCTCACTCTGGCTGCCTACAGCCTTTGTTCTCTGGGCTCCCTGCTCTGCAGCCTGCCTCACTCCGGCTGCCTACAGCACTTGTCCTCTGGGCTCCCCGCTCTGCAGCCTGCCTCACTCCAGCTGCCTACAGCCCTTGTCCTCTGGGCTTCCTACCTTGCAGCTTACAGTCCTCTGCAGCCTTCTACAGTCAGCGGCCCTGCTCCTCTGAGCTTACTCCTTGCTGCCCAGTCCTTCTGGCTCCTTGCCACGCAGCCTGCTTCTCTCAGCTACCAACAGCCCTTGTACTCGGGGCTTTCTACCTTGCAGCCGATCACGCTCCGCTGCTTGCTACATACCTTTGTCCGCTGGGTTCTCAGCCTAGCAGCCCTCTACAGTCCTCTGCAGCCTTCTACGATCAGCGGCCCTGCCCCCAGGGCTCACTCCTTGCTGCCCGGCCCTTCTGGGCTCCTTGCCGTGCAGCCTGCTTTACTCCGCTGCCCTAAGCCCATTCCCTCTGGGCTCTCTATCTTACAGCCCTGCTCCTGTGGGTTTGCTTATTGCTTTCCTGCTCCTCTGAGCTCTCAACCTTGTTCCTTACTGTCCTCTGCTATCCAATCCTGTTACACGACTTTCCCTTCATTTCCTTCTGCTAGTTTGCTATCAACTTCATTTTCCTGGATTTGTCTGTAAGTATCTTCTCTTGTACTGTTTGTAGACCCTTTTGTACAGAGCTTGTCTGTTGGTTTCCATCAGGCAACCTCTGCCCCTTCCCTTGTCTCGTTTCTACGTTACAGACACCCATAGCTGTTGTTCCAAGCCATGAGCTAACAGCGTGGGCCTCTGTTATAGCAAACTGTGCAGAAGGCTAGAGTTTTTCCTAAGGTCCGTGGAATACTCTTTTCCTATATCTGCATACACCCCTAGAGAGAATGCATTCTGTAGTACTTTATTCCTTGCTACACTTGATTACTCTTCGTTCTCATTACTTTCAGCTGTGTGTGTACTTATCTGTCCACCTTACTTCGGCACAACCACCCGAAACCCTTCCTGGGTGTCCTGTGCCTCTCTTTACAGGGTGTCATCCCGTGACATTAACACAATTATCATTCCACTCTATTGTGAACTTGATGTTACTGTCACATGCATTCACCCATTCGTGAAATTCTTTAAGTTGTTCAACCGAACCTCTCCATATAAGGAACATATCGTTGCTATACCTCTTCCATACCACAATGTAGGTCACAAACAGGTAAATATCAGATGACACAAATTGTTGTTCACAATTTCCCATGTACAGATTAGCCATGTCTGGGGCAAAGGTGGCACCCATACTCACCCCTTTATTCTGTTTATAGATTTGCTTTTTAAAGAGAAAGAAATGTTCCATCATGGCCAATGTTGCACATTCCAAGATGAAGTTGGTCGGTGGTTAGAGTGGATAAGTGCGTGTGTCCAAAACGGTTTTCAGCACTTCAAGGTTCTCTGTTTGTGCGATGAGGTATATAATGATTATATAATTGATAAAAACAGTCTTCTCCACTATACTAGTCGCTGTCCTTCTACTGAGCACCCGCCACATAGCAAAGCAATAACATAAACAGCATCATCATATCATACAGTTTTAAATAAATGTTTTGTTTTTATTTTTTTATTAAATGTGTTCACTTATTACAAAAACAATTACATAAAAAATACATTTCATTTTACAAAAACGTACTTGCAAGTGCAAAAAATGCATATGAAAGTCGAACGTTCATAGTCTCTTTTATAGAAGAACATCATTGTGTGTCTCTTGCGCAAGCTCTGGCACAATCAGGAAAACTAGATTACGAATAAATCACACCTAAATCATTAAAGGATCTAAAAAGACCAATGCATCAAATGAGTGCCATATCCTATGTTTTATGATTGGATGAGAATTGTTTTCCTTAAATTGGTATGAAAAGGACTCATAAAATGAAAATTAACAAGCGTTTCTATACCCAAAGTGCATAAAGTGCAATTGTTTAAAGTTGCCTTTTGCCATTTGGCCACAACACTTGCCAATGGCAAAATGTCGAATCTGAAGCGCGAAACAGGAGCAAAATGTCTTCGAGGGCCTATGATCCCACGCAAATATATCTAGCAAGCCCATGATGTCTTTATGCATAGTTACCTTAGTGTGCTTCTATTCCAGCTTAGGTCCTGAGAGTAGGTGTCCTATATACCAGTTTTCAAAAGCTTATTTGATCCTTATGCAATCGCCACGGGACATATGGCAGATCTCATCCCATAGACCTCCAAGCTCCAGTTCCTATAAAAGTGATTTGATGAAAGCCGTCCACTTCCACTGTACACCTTTTCCTTGCCTCCTGGATTGGGATAAGACCTTTGCATAGAACTGGAGCGCTTCTCTTACCTTAACAGGTAGCCAAACCACAGTCATTGTTAACCAGTGAAGATCTGCTTTCCAACCTTGACTCTAGCATTCCCTCTGTCCTCCTCCTACTCAATCTCTCCTCTGCCTTTGACACAGTCAACCATAAAATCCTGCTCAACATCTCTGTGACAACCCGGGCATCACCAACCAGGCTCTGGCCTGGTTGACCTCTTTCCTCTCTGATCAACCCTCCCAGGTCCAACTTGGGTCCTTCCTATCATCTATCTTCCTCTCCACCTGTGGTGTTCCCCAGGGGTCTAAGCACTCGCCGTGGCTTTTCAACTAATACCTGGCAACTCTCGCCTGCTGAATTGCCATTTTCTGCTCAAACTTCCAGTGCTTGGGGGATGACACTCAACTCATTTTCAGGCTTTCTTCGGCCACCTCCTCCACCTCTCTCATCACTGATTGCCTAACTGCCATTCAAGATTGGTGTGCCGCCAACGATCTTTGTCTGACTACCAGCAAGACTGAGATCCTCCTCATCGGCACACCATCATCTTCCTTTCCCCTCACTCTCTGGCCGGCCTCTCTTGGCCCTCCTCCTATCCCCACCTGCGAGGCCAAGAACCTTGGTGTCACCTTTGATTCCAAACTCTCCTTCTCTGCCCACATCGCTGATGCATCAAAAAGCAAAACTTCCTACTGCACCTCCTCAGAGGTACTCTTCCTTTCCTCTCATTCCCCCAGAAGCTCACTGTCTCCCAAGCTCTGGTTCTCTAAGTTGGACTATTGCAACAGCCTCTTTCTTAATCTACCTACCTCTACTCTCTGCCCTTTGCAACTTATCCAGAACAGGACTGCAAGACTTGTCCTTGGCCTCAAGCCCTGGGATCGTATCGCTCCAGCTCTGAAATCTATCCATTGGCTCCCAGTGGATGCAAGGATTAAATTCAAAACCCTCTGCATTGTCCACAAGGCTTTCTGGGGCCTGCGTCCAACATACCTTCAGCTATCCCTCTGCAAATACCTTCCATCTCGAGCACTCCACTCCTCTACCTCTAACTCCCTCAGGATTAGTTGTTTCTCAAAGAAACAAGCTGGGGGTAGATCTCTGTCTTTGGCTGGGGCCTCCCTCTGGAACAGCCTCCCTGCCACTCTAAAACTTGAGGAGAACCATCTCTGGTTCCGGAAGCACCTCAAGACCTTCCTCTTTGCTCTGCCTTTGCCCCCCCTCCCCTGAGGATTCTACTCTCCCTCGGCACCATACACCTGGCCACCCTCTTTCCTCCGAGCCCAGGTACCTGCTCCTCTTGCCACCCGCACGCACTGCCTCCGGGCCACCCCTTGCACTGGGGTCTGTATCTGTACCCATGCAGCCCCCACCTCTTTGTTTTGTTCTTCCTGCACTTATCAGACCTACACAGCCTGCTGCCTTAAACCCAGCACTGCCACTTGCTGGCTGCATTCCCTCTGTTTGTTGCCTTTTTATTTATTAATTTATTAATTATTATTTATGTTTCTTTTTCCTCCTTGCTCCACACTCTCCTTTTGGTTCCCCCCTCCATGCACTTCTCCCTCTCCCCCTCTACCATACACTTGCGCATTCTCAATGTCACTAGGCCTAGTAAGATCATTGTTTTTGTTTCTCCCCTGTTGCCCTCCCTTGCCTGGTCGCACTCTGAAACACTTGTGTTTGAGCGCGATAGAAATAAAATATCAATATCAATATCAATAACCATGCCACATACTGAATTGGCTGTAAACCCACCTCTACATATAGTAGGTTTGAAGGTTAGATGAACCAAAATGTCCATGAAGACAGTTTCACCTCTTGCGAAGGCAGCATAAAGAACAGCTACCAGGCTTGAGCCTTATATACCCCTAAGGCTTCCATGGGTACATTTATATCAATAGGTTCGCGCTGGTTGGTATCAAGACAGACACAAGCTATATGACCCATGCTGCTAACAGTTAGTCCCTGCTCCCTCTGCACTCCCTCCCAGGTAAAGATATGGGCCTCCATCTGAGTCACTGGGATTCTGGGGTCTGGGAGGACATGGAATGAGTGTCCCAGGGCTGGAGCTGGAACCCTTTACCATCGGGCAGGGGGTTCTCCCCTCTTGACTAGAATGACCACTATAGGGCACATGTCTTGGGGCATAGGCATGTTGGTGTCTGCCCAGTCTGTAGAGGGGTGCTGTAGCTGTAGGTGTGCTTGTAGAGGAGGGAGGGAGTTGGTAAATTGTTCCAGTATGAGCACTGTCTTCACCATGTTCAGGTTCTTCCCATATAGACATTTGCTAAACTGGTCTTAATTCATATCAGAGAGCTGCAGCAAGAGTTCTAAACACTTCAGTTGCAGTACCCTCAGATTTTGTCTTTGGTGCACTGGATTCTTCCCAGATGCTCTACAATCCCTGTCTTTACACTGCCCAGGGACCCTCAACATGTGGTTCTCCAATGATCTCTCACCATTGTCTATGCCGGCAAGGGATGATGAGAGTGGTAATCCAAAGTATCTGGAGACCCAACATTTGCAGACCCCTGCCTGGTTTCCCCATCAGGGTTCAGGATCTGATATGCCACATGAAGATCCGTTGTCAGTAAAGGGGCAAGGTATTTCCCCCAGTGCCTCCTACCCTACCCTGAGGTGCCCGCCACATGCTCAGAGTTGATGATATGTTCCGCAGCATCTACCCCTTATATTTATTCTTGTTGTACCTGCGGAGAAGGTTGAGCGGTGTGAAGTGGCTGAGTCACTGCAGTCTTCAACTACCCAGGAAGTGCAACTAATGACAGCAACACTGTTCTCCAGGGTGTGACCTTCCCCCACCAGTGCCTCTACACTTCTCTCCATATTGTCTGTTGGCCTGAAGAATATTTTCAGTCAGCTCCTTGACTATTGGGGTGGTTTACCTCACTTCCGCGTGGGTAGGGAAGTGGAGTGCGAAGCAGGCTGAGATAACAATAAGTAGGCAGAGGTCTGATTCCAGCAAGAGTTTTGGGGCTTCACCTGAAATACAATCTGTATCTCTCAAGGACGGGGTTGGCTCTGGGTGGACCAGCTTCTTCTTTCTCTGATGCAGAGCTTTACTCGCAGCATTTATACTGTGAAGCGATTATGAGCGTTTCGCAATAGGTTTCGCCGTAATGCAGATGGAAACTAGAAAGGGTACCTTCACAGACTTAAGGGCTTTGTGGGTACTGGTATGGTATGGGGCAGTATTTTATTAAGCGCAAACACACACCGTGAAGAAGGCCTCACGGCACTGAACAAACAAATCACAGAATGTCCCTAACCAACCACCACCATCACCCTCCCCCATTAACAAAGACCCCTATCCAGTCGGAAATAAAAAAGTCTTCAGCGTATGCCTGAAATCTAGATGGTTCTCAATGGCCCACAGAGCTGTGGGTAAAGCATTCCACAGGTGTGCCGCTTGGACCGAGAATGATCGACCCCCACTTCACCACTCTGATCTTCGGGACCGATAGTAGATTAGCGTAGGCCAAGCCTAGCCTTCCTCTGGGAACATACCAAACCATTTTAGTCTCAATAAAGACCAGAGTATGGGACAGCAAGGCTCTGGGGACTATACATACTACCTTAAATGCTCCTCATCCCTCCAAAGGAAGCCAGTGTGATGCTTGCAGAGCAGGGATTATATGATCTCTCTGACCCAACTTTAGAGCAACCCTAGCTGCCGCATTCTGAATTCTCTGAAGACGGCTGAGCACCATTTCGGGGAGGCCTAAATAGATGGCATTACAGAAATCGAGTCTGCTGGAAATAAAAGCATTCACTATCTGGCCTAATAGATGGCATTACAGAAATCGAGTCTGCTGGAAATAAAAGCATTCACTATATGGCCCTAATACATGGCATTACAGAAATCGAGTCTGCTGGAAATAAAAGCATTCACTATCTGGCCTAATAGATGGCATTACAGAAATCGAGTCTGCTGGATATAAAAACATTCACTATCTGGCCCTAATACATGGTATTACAGAAATCGAGTCTGCTGGAAATAAAAGCATTCACTATCTGGCCTAATAGATGGCATTACAGAAATCGAGTCTGCTGGAAATAAAAGCATTCACTATCTGGCCCTAATACATGGCATTACAGAAATCGAGTCTGCTGGAAATAAAAGCATTCACTATCTGGCCCTAATACATGGCATTACAGAAATCGAGTCTGCTGGATATAAAAACATTCACTATCTGGCCCTAATACATGGTATTACAGAAATCGAGTCTGCTGGAAATAAAAGCATTCACTATCTGGCCTAATAGATGGCATTACAGAAATCGAGTCTGCTGGAAATAAAAGCATTCACTATCTGCCCCTAATACATGGCATTACAGAAATTGAGTCTGCTGGAAATAAAAGCATTCACTATCTGGCCCTAATACATGGCATTACAGAAATCGAGTCTGCTGGAAATAAAAGCATTCACTATCTGGCCCTAATACATGGTATTACAGAAATCGAGTCTGCTGGAAATAAAAGCATTCACTAGCTGGACTTTATGTGGAAGAGCAAAGAAGTCTAAAAGGCTTTTTAAGAACTGAAGGTGGAAGAAACAAGAGCTAAACCCCGGAGAGATTTAACTGTCCAAAGACAGAGAGAAGTCCAGCCAAACCTCCAGGTCTTAATCTTCGGGAGCACTGCTGGGCGATTTCCAATTGGTAACGGCCAAAATCGAGCCGTCTAAGCTCATGCCGCTGGCACTTGGAGATGATTACATCCTAGGCTAACCAAGGGGGGAGAACTGATCAACATTTCTGGGTTTTGAACATTGAATTTGAGTCCATGTAGACACAGCCACCTACTAATCTGTTCTAGATACATCTTCACCTTCTCTGCATGAGAAAACGCAGCCTCGCCGACTTGAAAGATCATTTGTGTGTCTTTCGCATAAATATAGAAAATGACATCAGCTGATTTAATAAGGTGTGCTAAAGGTCGTATATAAAGATTAAACAGTAGGGGGCTCAATGATGATCCCTGCGGGACCCACATGTCACAGGATTCAGGGCTTAGTCAAACAGAGGAGACGCCACTGGCTGAGTTCTATCTGCTAAGAAGGAGGTGAGCCAATCCCGGGCTGCAAAGTTCTTCAATGCAACGTAGCCAAAGGCGTGCATTCTGGGCAGATACAAGAAGAACAAGAAGAGCAAACCTCTAAACAAACTTAAGGACCTGATGTACATCCTGGCTAAAAGGTGCATAGCGATGGGGTGGAAAAGCCCAAAAACCCCAAGCGTAACACTGTGGTGGGAGGACCTCCGGAAATGGTCGGCCGCAGAAACAGGTGTCTGGGAGAACACGCAGCGCGAACAGAAACAGGACACTAGTGAAGATCTGCAGCAATGGGTGGCGCTCACGGTGACACTATTCCATCCTAGAGTGGAAGCATCCTCTAACGAAGATTCAAGCAGTTCGTAATGACCTACTGGTGAAGGCGGAACTGAAAGGGCTAAGAGTGGTCTTGGGGTGCGGGGAGGGAAGGGAGGAAGGGGGGGTTACCTAAGATTTTTTCAACGTGCAGCGAATATAATAAATGTTATGTTGTTATATAAAGCAATAAAAAGATTTAAAACAAAAAAACGTAACTGAACTGGTATGTATAGGAAGCGCGCTGACCCCACAGTTAAATGAAAAAACTAATAATCAACTCGTAAACATAACTGACAACTGTAGCAATGAAGTTGATATAGATCACAAAACATCAGATTGAGCCCAAATTGGGCGGGAATTTAATACAACACAGTTGTTCATAGAGATGACTGTAATATTCCCTCAAATCATAAAGTGGGCCCTATTTGTAGCCAACACGTGTTTCGACCTGCTTAGGTCTTTTTCAAGGCGGGGCCATAAATAACAGATATAACTAAGAATGTGTCAAGAATGTCGTCGTGCCTCCTCCAGTTAAAGTTTGAAACAGTGTGTCATGTTTCCTCGATTTGAACAATAGCAACTTCCTTCTTGTGTCGGCATCTTAGCACTTTCCAAAATACCTCAGTGGGTAAAATCTATATCGCGCCCCATATATCTAGAGCCTTGCTTCGCGCTCCCAACTACGTGATCAAGATTTCCGGAGTGCGACCTGTCCGTAGGTTCTTATGTCAAGTATCCCCTGATAAACCAGACGTGCAGCAACCATCTGCTTCTATGCAAGAGTACTTCTAGCGTGAGCGGGAACGCTGTGTAAGAAGCAGTAATATAAGTTCCCGTTCCATGGCGGAGATAGCGTTCTGATTTACCAATATGTAACCAAGGTGTAGGTCCATCTGCCAAGTTTCCCCTAATGGGACAGAAGTTGAACAAGTCACAGCTTCAATGCCTGAATGCATTCCGCTTAACCGAAACGATTCGGGCATTTAAAAAATACTTCTCCTCCATCATCAAGATCAATTCATTGATACTAGCAATGGGTAGCTGTTGGTGATTATCTCCAAATTGAGGCCACGCAGGTCTATGCCGAACCTGATGTCATTGGGTTGCTGTGCTTTGACGAGAACGACAGGACTCAGCAATTCTGATGATTTAACTGTTTCAATCGTGGCCTATTTTACCATCTTGAGGACCTGACTCTGTAATGCCGCCCTCGCGGTTGCTGGGACTGGTCTGACTGGCGCTTCACCTTCGCTCAACTGAATTTTATGCACATAGTTCTTTATTCTTCCCAGACCTTCTGAAAACAATCTCTGGAACTCTTCTCTTGAAAGCAATGATCGCCCTGCTCATATAGAAATGACTTTACCGTCTGTACTGGGACCAGCGTTATTTTCAATTTTACCTGGTCAGCCCACCCAAGCACTGCTGGTCCCTTCTTCAAGAAGCATTCTCTCGTTAATGTTTGTCTACCTTTATGTACCCCAGCAGGCGTACTGTGGCACCTCCAACACCTTGGGTCAGTGCTTCATCTTCGTAACTTTTGCGTCTTATTCTCCCACCATTTCCTTGTAGGTGTGAATGGGCAATATGGCCGGATCTGACCCCAAATCAGCCATCAATCTGGTTTCATTGCCACCCACTTTGATGGGGCAGTGAGGTTTCTCCCTTCTGGCTTCCGTGCTGTTCACCATGATGACTGTGGGTTGATCATCTTCAGCCGACTCTTCTTTCCCCATCTCTTCCTGTGCTTCTACCCAGGTTACTTTCCTTCTTGGCCATTGTTAGAATGGATTTCTAAACTCTGGCCTGGTGGAAAGATGTTTAGGAGGCCACCCTTGTTAAATGAACAGTGGACACTTCTGGGAAGATAGCCAGACCAATTCATGGTAGCTGAAGAGCAGTTAAGGCTAAATCTCAAGAGGAGTGAGCGTGATCCAATGAGCACACACAGGGAAACACCAAGAATTATAATTAGACAGTAGTACACAAAAACGTACTAAGGCAATAAGCCCCGAGACTGCAGGACATTACCTTATGCAGTAATGGCCTGCTGCCGAGGGGCTTATTGCCATTAGTACCCCGGCCCATTAGACCGGGGTACTAATGATGGGTTTTTTCCCGGCTGCGAGACGTGTCGCGTTTCACAACCGGAAAAAAAAGTTTAAAAAAAGTTTTAAAAATGCCTGCCGCGGACAGGAAAACATAGTCCATTTTCTTTTTCCGTGGCAGCCATAGTAAACAAAGAAAATGGTCACAATGGAAAGGGAGAAGGGACTACATGTAGCCCCTTCTCACTTTCCATGGCGGCCATTCAAGTAAATTGAAAGAAAAGTAAACAAAGAAAAATGGTCGCCAGGGAAAGGGAGAAGGGACTACATTTAGTCCCTTCTCCCTTTCCATGGTGGCCTAAAAGAAAGAAGCGGCGCGAGCCTGCATGAGCAGGCTTACCATCAGGTAAGGCTCACAACCAAACCAATTGCGATTGCAAAATGACCTTCAATGCGTAAATGCATTTGGGTGAACAAAGGGCCACCGGTAAGCGACTTCACTACTCAGCGCCCTTATCGGGTTTCGTCCAGTCTTGGCAGGTATAGAAGTGGTCACCAGAGGTACAAATTCCTACCCTCTGTTTGGCTTCCAGATGCACAGGCACTGTGGGTGCTTATACCGGTCCAGTCCCGGGACAGGAGCTGTTACTCTTGATTTGAATGAAGAAAGCACAGATGCAGCAGGACTCAGGGCACTGGAAAGAACACAGGAAAACCATCTTCAATGACCGTCATTGTCGCACAGTGACGTAGGGGGACCCAACTCTTACAGTATGATGCAGCCTTCAAACTCGTGGCCCAAAAGTGCTGGGACGACGGAATTCGGCAGACGGGTGCTAGGCGTGATTGGTCCCACTACTCCAAGGGTTCAAAGCACCTTCACAGGTCTTCTGAGATCAGGTGCAAAGCAGGGCTCCACTGGGACAACAATCCCAGCCCTGGAAGGGGGGGGGCAAGGCCATGGGACAAAATGGCCAAATCTTGTGTTACGGCTGTATTAGACACTAGCCACAGTCAGGAGCCAGACGTGGTAAACGTGGTAAATGCTGAAAGGCTAGGTAAAACGTTATACAAATATGAGAAAAAGCTACTGCTGCCACCAGTCTGTTCCAAGGCACATTGTACAATCGCCAAAAATTCATTAGAGGGTATATAGGGCCATTAAACACAATGGCATCAGTGCGTGGTACTGTAAGGTATTTTGTGCAATGATAAAAATGTAACCCACAAGTGGCAACAAAGCCAAAAGACTAAGAGAAACAAAGTTTACCAGTAACAATGAGCTAAATCCCAGTGGAGTGCAGCTGAAAGCCGTGTAGGAAGGCTGGGGGTGGTGTTACTCCTTGCATGGTGCTTGAGCAGCTATCAGAGTGGTCGCTAGCCACCTGGGATCTGTAGGAACGCCGGGGGTGGTGTTGCTCCTTGCATGGTCCTTGAGCAGCTATCAGAGTTGTTGCTGGCTGCCTGGGATATGTAGGAAGGCTGTGGGGTGGTGGTGCTCCTTGCATGGTCGTTGAGCAGCTATCGGCATGGTCACTGGCTGCCTGGGAACTGTAGGAACGGTGGGCGTGGTGTTGCTCCTTGCATGGTCCTTGAGCAGCTATCAGCGTGGTCACTGGCTGCCTGGGATCTGTAGGAAGGCTGTGGGGTGGTGGTGCTCATTGCATGGTCCTTGAGCAGCTATTGGCGTGGTGACTGGCTGCCTGGGATCTGTAGGAACGCTGGGGGTGCTGGTGCTCCTTGCACGGTCCTTGAGCAGCTATCAGCGTGGTCGCTGGTCTGCCTGGGATCTGTGGGAACTGTGGGGGTGGTGTTGCTCCTTGCACGGTCCTTGAGCAGCTATCAGTATGGTTACTGGCTGCCTGGGATCAGTAGGAACGCTGGGGGAATGCTGGGGGAGGTGTTGCTCACTGGCTGCCTGGGATCTGTAGGAACGCTGGGGGTGGTGTTGCTCCTTGCATGGTCCTTGAGCAGCTATCAGTATGGTTACTGGCTGCCTGGGATCAGTAGGAACGCTGGGGGAAGGCTGGGGAGGTGTTGCTCACTGGCTGCCTGGGATCTGTAGGAACGCTGGGGGTGGTGTTGCTCCTTGCATGGTCCTTAAGCAGCTATCAGTGTGGTCACTGGCTGCCTGAGATCT
The DNA here is from genome assembly GCF_040938575.1 of Ambystoma mexicanum. Lineage (NCBI taxonomy): Eukaryota > Metazoa > Chordata > Amphibia > Caudata > Ambystomatidae > Ambystoma > Ambystoma mexicanum. The sequence continues at coordinate 70,030,078 of NC_090930.1, read as the reverse complement.
GTAGGAACACTGGGAGTGGTGCTGCTCCTTGCATGATCCTTGAGCAGCCATCAGCGTGGTCACTGGCTGCCTGGGAGCTGTAGGAACGCTGGGGGTGGTGTTGCTCCTAGCATGGTCCTTGAGCAGCCATCAGCATGGTCACTGGCGGCCTGGGATCTGTAGGAATGCTGGGGGTGGTGTTGCTCCTTGCATGGTCCTTGAGCAGCCATCAGCATGGTCGCTGGCCACCTGGGATCTGTAGGAACGCTGGGAGTGGTGTTGCTCCTTGCATGGTCAATGAGCAGCCGTCAGCGTGGTCGCTGGCCGCCTGGGATCTGTAGGACCGCTGGGGGTGGTGGTGGTGCTCCTTGAGCAGCTATCAGCATGGTCGCTGGCCACCTGGGATCTGTAGGAACGCTGGGGGTTGGTCGCTGGCCGCCTGGGATCTGTAGGAACGCTGGGGGTGGTGTTGCTCCTTGCATGGTCCTTGAGCACCTATCAGCTTGGTCGCTGGCCGCCTGGGATCTGTAGGAACGCTGGGGGTGATGTTGCTCATTGCATGGTCCTTGAGCAGCTGTCAGCGTGGTCGCTGGCCGCCTGGGATCTGTAGGAACACTGGGGGTGGTGTTGCTCCTTGCATGGTCCTTGAGCAGCTGTCAGCGTGGTCGCTGGCCGCCTGGGATCTGTAGGAACGCTGGGGGTGGTGTTGCTCCTTACATGGTCCTTCAGCAGCCGTCAGCGTGGTCGCTGGCCACCTGGGATCTGTAGGAACACTGCGGTTGGTGCCTTGCATGGTCCTTCAGCAGCGATCCGTGTGGTCGCTGGCTGCCTGGGATCCGTAGGAACACTGGGGGTGGTGCCTTGCATGGTCCTTGAGCAGCGATCAGCATGGTCGCTGGCTGCCTGGGATCTGTAGGAACACTGAGGTGGTGTTGCTCCTTGCATGGTCCTTGAGCAGCCGTCAGCATGGTCACTGGCCACCTGGGATCTGTAGGAACGATGGGGGTGGTGTTGCTCCTTGCATAGTCCTTGAGCAGCTATCAGCTTGGTTGCTGGCCACCTGGGATCTGTAGGAACGCTGGGGGTGATGTTGCTCCTTGCATGGTCCTTGAGCAGCTATCAGCTTGGTTGCTGGCCGCCTGAGATCTGTAGGAACGCTGGGGGTGGTGTTGCTCCTTGCATGGTCCTTGAGCAGCTATCAGCATGGTCGCTGGCTGCCTTGGATCTGCAGGAACGCTGGGGGTGGTGTTGCTCCTTGCATGGTCCTTGAGCAGCTGTCAGCGTGGTCGCTGGCCGCCTGGGATCTGTAGGGACACTGGGGGTGGTGTTGCTCCTTGCATGATCCTTGAGCAGCTATCAGCGTGGTTGCTGGCCTCCTGGGATCTGTAGGAATGCTGGGGGTGGTGGTGCTCCTTGCATGGTCCTTAAGCAGCTGTCAGCGTGGTCGCTGGCCACCTGGGATCTGTAGGAACGCTGGGGGTGGTGTTGCTCCTTGCATGGTCCTAGAGACGCCTTCAGCGTGGTCGCTAGCCACCTGGTATCTGTAGGAACGCTGGGGGTGGTGGTGCTTCTTGCATGGTCCTTGAGCAGCTATCAGAGTGGTCGCTGGCCACCTGGGATCTGTAGGAACGCTGGGGGTGGTGTTGCTCGAGCAGCCATCAGTGTGGTCACTGGCTGCCTGGGATCTGTAGGAACGCTGGGGGTGGTGTTTCTCCTAGCATGGTCCTTGAGCAGCCATCAGCGTGGTCACTGGCTGCCTGGGATCTGGAGGAATGCTGGGGGTGGTGTTGCTCCTTGCATGGTCCTTGAGCAGCCATCAGCATGGTCGCTGGCCGTCTGCGATCTGTAGGAACGCTGGGGGTGGTGTTGCTCCTTGCAGGGTCCTTGAGCAGCCGTCAGCATGGTCGCTGGCCGCCTGGGATCTGTAGGACCGCTGGAGGTGGTGGTGGTGCTCCTTGAGTAGCTATCAGCATGGTCGCTGGCCACCTGGGATCTGTAGGAACGCTGGGGTTTGGTCACTGGCCGCCTGGGATCTGTAGGAACGCTGGGGGTGGTGTTGCTCCTTGCATGGTCCTTGAGCAGCTATCAGCATGGTCGCTGGCTGCCTGGGATCTGCAGGAACACTGGGGGTGGTGGTGCTCCTTGCATGGTCCTTGAGCAGCTATCAGAGTGGTCGCTGGCCACCAGGGATCTGTAGGAACGCTGGGGGTGGTGTTGCTCGAGCAGCCATCAGCGTGGTCACTGGCTGCCTGGGATCTGTAGGAACGCTGGGGTGGTGTTTCTCCTAGCATGGTCCTTGAGCAGCCATCAGTGTGGTCACTGGCTGCATGGGATCTGTAGAAAGGCTGTGGGGTGGTGGTGCTCGTTGCATGGTCCTTGAGCAGCTATTGGCGTGGTGACTGGCTGCCTGGGATCTGTAGGAACGCTGGGGGTGCTGGTGCTCCTTGCACGGTCCTTGAGCAGCTATCAGCGTGGTCGCTGGTCTGCCTGGGATCTGTGGGAATGGTGGGGGTGGTGTTGCTCCTTGCACGGTCCTTGAGCAGCCATCAGCATCGATACTGGCTGCCTGGGATCAGTAGGAACGCTGGGGGAACGCTGGGGGAGGTGTTGCTCACTGGCTGCCTGGGATCTGTAGGAACGCTGGGGGTGGTGTTGCTCCTTGCATGGTCCTTGAGCAGCTATCAGTGTGGTTACTGGCTGCCTGGGATCAGTAGGAACGTTGGGGGAACGCTGGGGGAGCACTGGGGGAGGTGTTGCTCACTGGCTGCCTGGAATCTGTAGGAACGCTGGGGGTGGTGTTGCTCCTTGCATGGTCCTTGAGCAGCTATCAGTGTGGTCACTGGCTGCCTGGGATCTGTAGGAACACTGGGAGTGGTGTTGCTCCTTGCAGGATCCTTCAGCAGCCATCAGCGTGGTCACTGGCTGCCTGGGAGCTGTTGGAATGCCGGAGATGGTGTTGCTCCTAGCATGGTCCTTGAGCAGCCATCAGCATGGTCACTGGCTGCCTGGGATCTGTAGGAATGCTGGGGGTCATGTTGCTCCTTGCATGGTCCTTGAGCAGCCATCAGCATGGTCGCTGGCCGCCTGGGATCTGTAGGAACGCTGGGGGTGGTGTTGCTCCTTGCATGGTCCTTGAGCAGCCGTCAGCGTGGTCGCTGGCCGCCTGGGATCTGTAGGACCGCTGGGGGTGGTGGTGGTGCTCCTTGAGCAGCTATCAGCAGGGTCGCTGGCCACCTGGGATCTGTAGGAACGCTGGGGGTTGGTCGCTGGCTGCCTGGGATCTGTAGGAACGCTGGGGGTAGTGTTGCTCCTTGCATGGTCCTTGAGCAGCCGTCAGCATGGTCACTGGCCACCTGGGATCTGTAGGAACGCTGGGGGTGGTGTTGCTCCTTGCATGGTCCTTGAGCACCTATCAGCTTGGTCGCTGGCCGCCTGGGATCTGTAGGAATGATGGGGGTGATGTTGCTCCTTGCATGGTCCTTGAGCAGCTGTCAGCGTGGTCGCTGGCTGCCTGGGATCTGTAGGAACGCTGGGGATGGTGTTGCTCCTTGCATGGTCCTTGGGCAGCTGTCAGCGTGGTCGCTGGCTGCCTGGGATCTGTAGGAACGCTGGGGGTGGTGGTGCTCCTTGCATGGTCCTTAAGCAGCCGTCAGCATGGTCGCTGGCCGCCTGGGATCTGTAGGAACACTGGGGGTGGTGCCTTGGATGGTCCTTCAGCAGCGATCTGCATGGTCACTGGTTGCCTGGGATCCGTAGGAACATTGGGGGTGGTGCCTTGCATGGTCCTTGAGCAGCGATCAGCATGGTCGCTGGCTGCCTGGGATCTGTAGGAACGCTGGGGTGGTGTTGCTCCTTGCATGGTCCTTGAGCAGCCGTCAGCATGGTCACTGGCAACCTGGGTTCTGTAGGAATGCTGGGGGTGGTGTTGCTCCTTGTATGGTCCTTGAGCACCTATCAGCTTGGTCGCTGGCCGCCTGGGATCTGTAGGAATGCTGGGGGTGATGTTGCTCCTTGCATGGTCCTTGAGCAGCCATCAGCATGGTCGCTGGCTGCCTGGGATCTGCAGGAACGCTGGGAGTGGTGTTGCTCCTTGCATGGTCCTTGAGCAGCTATCACCTTGGTCACTGGCCGCCTGGGATCTCTTGGAACACTGGGGGTGGTGTTGCTCCTTGCATGGTCCTTGAGCAGCTGTCAGCGTGGTCGCTGGCCGCCTGGGATCTGTAGGGTTCGCTGGGGTTGGTGTTGCTCCTTGCATGATCCTTGAGCAGCTGTCAGCGTGGTTGCTGGCCGTCTGGGATCTGTAGGAACGCTGGGGGTGTTGGTGCTCCTTGCATGGTCCTTAAGCAGCCGTCAGCGTGGTCGCTGGCCGCCTGGGATCTGTAGGAACGCTGGGGGTGGTGTTGCTCCTTGCATGGTCCTTGAGCCGCCATCAGCGTGGTCGCTACCCGCCTGGTATCTGTAGGAACGCTGGGGGTGGTGGTGCTCCTTGCATGGTCCTTGAGCAGCTATCAGAGTGGTCGCTGGCCACCTGGGATCTGTAGGAACGCTGGGGGTGGTGTTGCTCGAGCAGCCATCAGCATGGTCACTGACTGCCTGGGATCTGTAGGAACGCTGGGGTGGTGTTTCTCCTAGCATGGTCCTTGAGCAGCCATCAGCGTGGTCACTGGCTGCCTGGGATCTGTAGGAACGCTGGGGGTGGTGTTGCTCCTTGCATGGTCCTTGAGCAGCCACTAGCATGGTCGCTGGCCGCCTGGGATCTGTAGGAACGCTGTGGGTGGTGTTGCTCCTTGCAGGGTCCTTGAGCAGCCATCAGCGTGGTCACTGGCCGCCTGGGATTTGTAGGACTGCTGGGGGTGGTGGTGGTGCTCCTTGAGCAGCTATCAGCATGGTCGCTGGCCACCTGTGATCTGTAGGAATGCTGGGGGTTGGTCACTGGCCGCCTGGGATCTGTAGGAATGCTGGGGGTGGTGTTGCTCCTTGCATGGTCCTTCAGCAGCAATCCGCGTGGTCGCTGGCTGCCTGGGATCTGTAGGAACACTGGGGGTGGTGCCTTGCATGGTCCATGAGCAGCGATCAGCGTGGTCGCTGGCTGCCTGGGATCTGTAGGAACGCTGGGGTGGTGTTGCTCCTTGCATGGTCCTTGAGCAGCCGTCAGCATGGTCACTGGCCGCCTGGGATCTGTAGGAACGCTGGGGGTGGTGTTGCTCCTTGCATGGTCCTTGAGCAGCTATCAGCTTGGTTGCTGGCCGCCTGGGATCTGTAGGAATGCTGGGGTGGTGTTGCTCCTTGCATGGTCCTTGAGCAGCCGTCAGCATGGTCACTGGCCGGCTGGGATCTGAAGGAACGGTGGGGGTGATATTGCTCCTTGCATGGTCATTGAGCAGCTATGAGCTTGGTTGCTGGCCGCCTGGGATCTGTAGGAATGCTGGGGGTGGTGTTGCTCCTTGCATGGTCCTTGAGCCGCTATCAGCATGGTCGCTGGCTGCCTGGGATCTGCAGAAATGCTGGGGTTGGTGTTTCTCCTTGCATGGTCCTTGAGCAGCTATCAGGTTGGTCGCTGGCCGCCTGGGATCTGTAGGAACGCTGGGGGTGGTGGTGGTGCTCCTTGAGCAGCTATCAGCATGGTCGCTGGCCACCTGGGATCTGTAGGATCAATGGGGGTGGTTTTGCTTCTTGCATGGTCCTTGAGCAGCCATCAGCGTGGTCGCTGGCCACCTGGGATCTGTAGGAATGCTGGGGGTGGTGGTGCTCCTTGCATGGTCCTTGAGCAGCCATCAGCATGGTCGCTGGCCACCTGGGATCTGCAGGAACGCTGGGGGTGGTGGTGCTCCTTGCATGGTCCTTGAGTAGCTATCAGAGTGGTCGCTGGCCACCTGGGATCTGTAGGAACGCTGGGGGTGGTGTTGCTCCTTGCATGGTCCTTGAGCAGCCATCAGCGTGGTCACTGGCTGCCTGGGATCTGTAGGAACGCTGGGGGTGGTGTTTCTCCTAGCATGGTCCTTGAGCAGCCATCAGCGTGGTCACTGGCTGCCTGGGATCTGTAGGAATGCTGGGGGTGGTGTTTCTCCTTGCATGGTCTTTGAGCAGCTATCAGCATGGTCGCTGGCCGCCTGGGATCTGTAGGAACGCTGGGGGTGGTGTTGCCTCTTGCAGGGTCCTTGAGCAGCCGTCAGCATGGTCTCTGGCCGCCTGGGATCTGTAGGACCGCTGAGGGTGGTGGTGGTGCTCCTTGAGCAGCTATCAGCATGGTCGCTAGCCGCCTGGTATCTGTAGGAACGCTGGGGGTGGTGTTGCTTCTTGCATGGTCCTTGAGCAGCCATCAGCGTGGTCGCTGGCCACCTGGGATCTGCAGGAACGCTGGGGGTGGTGGTGCTCCTTGCATGGTCCTTGAGTAGCTATCAGAGTGGTCGCTGGCCACCTGGGATCTGTAGGAACGCTGGGGGTGGTGTTGCTCCTTGCATGGTCCTTGAGCAGCCATCAGCGTGGTCACTGGCTGCCTGGGATCTGTAGGAACGCTGGGGTGGTGTTTCTCCTAGCATGGTCCTTGAGCAGCCATCAGCGTGGTCACTGGCTGCCTGGGATCTGTAGGAATGCTGGGGGTGGTGTTTCTCCTTGCATGGTCCTTGAGCAGCTATCAGCATGGTCGCTGGCCGCCTGGGATCTGTAGGAACGCTGGGGGTGGTGTTGCCTCTTGCAGGGTCCTTGAGCAGCCGTCAGCATGGTCGCTGGCCGCCTGGGATCTGTAGGACTGCTGGGGGTGCTGGTGGTGCTCCTTGAGCAGCTATCAGCATGGTCGCTGGTCACCTGGGATCTGTAGGAACGCTGGGGGTTGGTCACTGGCCGCCTGGGATCTGTAGGAACGCTGGGGGTGGTGTTGCTCCTTGCATGGTCCTTCAGCAGCGATCCGTGTGGTCGCTGGCTGCCTGGGATCTGTAGGAACACTGGGGGTGGTGCCTTGCATGGTCCTTGAGCAGCGATCAGCGTGGTCGCTGGCCGCCTGGGATCTGCAGGAACGCTGGGGGTAGTGTTGCTCCTTGCATGGTCCTTGAGCAGCTATCAGCTTGGTCGCTGGCCACCTGGGATCTGTAGGAACGCTTGGGGTGGTGTTGCTCCTTGCATGGTCCTTGAGCAGCCGTCAGCATGGTCACTGGCCGCCTGGGATCTGTAGGGACGCTGGGGGTGGTGTTGCTCCTTGCATGGTCCTTGAGCAGCTATCAGCATGGTCGCTGGCCGCCTGGGATCTGCAGGAACGCTGGGGGTAGTGTTGCTCCTTGCATGGTCCTTGAGCAGCTATCAGCTTGGTCGCTGGCCACCTGGGATCTGTAGGAACGCTGGGGGTGGTGTTGCTCCTTGCATGGTCCTTGAGCAGCCATCAGCGTGGTCACTGGCTGCCTGGGATCTGTAGGAACGCTGGGGGTGGTGTTTCTCCTAGCATGGTCCTTGAGCAGCCATCAGCGTGGTCACTGGCTGCCTGGGATCTGTAGGAACACTGGGGGTGGTGTTTCTCCTTGCATGGTCCTTGAGCAGCTATCAGCATGGTTGCTGGCCGCCTGGGATCTGTAGGAACGCTGGGGGTGGTGTTGCCTCTTGCAGGATCCTTGAGCAGCCGTCAGCATGGTCGCTGGCCGTCTGGGATCTGTAGGGCCGCTGGGGGTGGTGGTGGTGCTCCTTGAGAAGCTATCAGCATGGTCGCTGGCCACCTGGGATCTGTAGGAACGCTGGGGGTTGGTCACTGGCCGCCTGGGATCTGTAGGAACGCTGGGGGTGGTGTTGCTCCTTGCATGGTCCTTCAGCAGCGATCCGCGTGGTCGCTGGCTGCCTGGGGTCTGTAGGAACACTGGGGGTGGTGCCTTGCATGGTCCTTGACCAGCGATCAGCGTGGTCGCTGGCTGCCTGGGATCTGTAGGAACGCTGGCGGTGGTGTTGCTCCTTGCATGGTCCTTGAGCAGCTACCAGCATGGTTGCTGGCCACCTGGGATCTGTAGGAATGCTGGGGTGATGTTGCTCCTTGCATGGTCCTTGAGCAGCCATCAGCATGGTCGCTGGCCGCCTGGGATCTGCAGGAATGCTGGGGGTAGTGTTGCTCCTTGCATGGTCCTTGAGCAGCTATCAGCTTGGTCGCTGGCCGCCTGGGATCTGTAGGAATGCTGGGGGTGGTGTTGCTCCTTGCATGGTCCTTGAGCAGCCATCAGCGTGGTCACTGGCTGCCTGGGATCTGTAGGAACGCTGGGGGTGGTGTTTCTCCTAGCATGGTCCTTGAGCAGCCATCAGCGTGGTCACTGGCTGCCTGGGATCTGTAGGAACGCTGGGGGTGGTGTTTCTCCTTGCATGGTCTTTGAGCAGCTATCAGCATGGTTGCTGGCCGCCTGGGATCTGTAGGAACGCTGGGGGTGGTGTTGCCTCTTGCAGGGTCCTTGAGCAGCCGTCAGCATGGTCTCTGGCCGTCTAGGATCTGTAGGACCGCTGGGGGTGGTGGTGGTGCTCCTTGAGAAGCTATCAGCATGGTCGCTGGCCACCTGGGATCTGTAGGAACGCTGGGGGTTGGTCACTGGCCGCCTGGGATCTGTAGGAAAGCTGGGGGAGGTGTTGCTCCTTGCATGGTCCTTCAGCAGCGATCCACGTGGTCGCTGGCTGCCTGGGGTCTGTAGGAACACTGGGGGTGGTGCCTTGCATGGTCCTTGAGCAGCGATCAGCGTGGTCGCTGGCTGCCTGGGATCTGTAGGAACGCTGGGGTGGTGTTGCTCCTTGCATGGTCCTTGAGTAGCCGTCAGCATGGTCACTGGCCGCCTGGAATCTGTAGGAACGCTGGGGGTGGTGTTGCTCCTTGCATGGTCCTTGAGCAGCTATCAGCTTGGTTGCTGGCCGCCTGGGATCTGTAGGAATGCTGGGGTGATGTTGCTCCTTGCATGGTCCTTGAGCAGCCGTCAGCATGGTCACTGGCCGCCTGGGATCTGTATGAACGCTGGGGGTGGTGCCTTGCATGGTCCTTGAGCAGCGATCAGCGTGGTCGCTGGCTGCCTGGGATCTGTAAGAACGCTGGGGTGGTGTTGCTCCTTGCATGGTCCTTGAGCAGCCGTCAGCATGGTCACTGGCCGCCTTGGATCTGTAGGAACGCTGGGGGTGGTGTTGCTCCTTGCATGGTCCTTGAGCAGCTATCAGCATGGTTGCTGGCCACCTGGGATCTGTAGGAATGCTGGGGTGATGTTGCTCCTTGCATGGTCCTTGAGCAGCCGTCAGCATGGTCACTGGCCGCCTGGGATCTGTAGGAACGCTGGGGGTGGTGTTGCTCCTTGCATGGTCCTTGAGCAGCTATCAGCATGGTCGCTGGCCGCCTGGGATCTGCAGGAACGCTGGGGGTAGTGTTGCTCCTTGCATGGTCCTTGAGCAGCTATCAGCTTGGTCGCTGGCCGCCTGGGATCTGTAGGAACGCTGGGGGTGGTGGTGCTCCTTTTATGGTCCTTGAGTAGCTATCAGAGTGGTCGCTGGCCACCTGGGATCTGTAGGAACGCTGGGGGTGGTGTTGCTCCTTGCATGGTCCTTGAGCAGCCATCAGCGTGGTCACTGGCTGCCTGGGATCTGTAGGAACGCTGGGGGTGGTGTTTCTCCTAGCATGGTCCTTGAGCAGCCATCAGAGTGGTCACTGGCTGCCTGGGATCTGTAGGAACGCTGGGGGTGGTGTTTCTCCTTGCATGGTCCTTGAGCAGCTATCAGCATGGTTGCTGGCCGCCTGGGATCTGTAGGAACGCTGGGGTGGTGTTGCCTCTTGCAGGGTCCTTGAGCAGCCATCAGTATGGTCGCTGGCCGTCTGGGATCTGTAGGACCGCTGGGGATGGTGGTGGTGCTCCTTGAGCAGCTATCAGCATGGTCGCTGGCCACCTGGGATCTGTAGGAACGCTGGGGGTTGGTCACTGGCCGCCTGGGATCTGTAGGAACGCTGGGGGTGGTGTTGCTCCTTGCATGGTCCTTCAGCAGCGATCCACGTGATCGCTGGCTGCCTGGGGTCTGTAGGAACACTGGGGGTGGTGCCTTGCATGGTCCTTGAGCAGCGATCAGCGTGGTCGCTGGCTGCCTGGGATCTGTAGGAACGCTGGGGTGGTGTTGCTCCTTGCATGGTCCTTGAGCAGCTATCAGCTTGGTTGCTTGCCTCCTGGGATCTGTAGGAATGCTGGGGTGATGTTGCTCCTTGCGTGGTCCTTGAGCAGCCGTCCGCATGATCACTGGCCGCCTGGGATCTGTAGGAACGCTGGGGGTGATGTTGCTCCTTGCATGGTCCTTGAGCAGCTATCAGCTTGGTCGCTGGCCGCCTGGGATCTGTATGAATGCTGGGGGGTGGTGTTGCTCCTTGCATGGTCCTTGAGCAGCTATCAGCATGGTCGCTGGCTGCCTGGGATCTGCAGGAACGCTGGGGGTAGTGTTGCTCCTTGCATGGTCCTTGAGCAGCTATCATCTTGGTCGCTGGCCGTCTGGGATCTGTAGGAACGCTGAGGGTGGTGGTGCTCCTTTTATAGTCCTTAAGCAGCCGTCAGCATGGTCGCTGGCCGCCTGGGATCTGTAGGAACGCTGCGGGTGGTGTTGCTTCTTGCATGGTCCTTGAGCAGCCATCAGCGTGGTCGCTGGCCGCCTGGGATCTGTAGGAACGCTGGGGGTGGTGTTTCTCCTTGCATGGTCCTTGAGCAGCTATCAGAGTGGTCGCTGGCCGCCTGAGATCTGTAGGAACGCTGGGGTGGTGGTGCTCCTTGCATGGTCCTTGAGCAGCCATCAGCGTGATCGCTGGCCGCCTGGGATCTGTAGGAACGCTGGGTGGGGTGGTGCTCCTTGCATGGTCCTTGAGCAGCTATCAGAGTGGTCGCTGGCCGCCTGGGATCTGTAGGAACGCTGGGGGTGGTGTTGCTCCTGCATGGTCCTTGAGCAGCCATCAGCGTGGTCGCTGGACGCCTGGGATCTGTAGGAACGCTGGGGGTGGTGTTGCTCCTTGCATGGTCCTTGAGCAGCTATCAGAGTGGTCGCTGGCCGCCTGGGATCTGTAGGAACGCTGGGGGTGGTGTTGCTCCTGCATGGTCCTTGAAGAGCTATCAGCCTGATCACTGGCCGCCTGGGATCTGTAGGAACGCTGGGGGTGGTGGTTCTCCTTGCATGGTCCTTGAGCAGCTATCAGCATGGTCGCTGGCCGCCTGGTATCTGTAGGAACGCTGGGGGTGGTGTTGCTTCTTGCATGGTCCTTGAGCAGCCATTAGCGTGGTCGCTGGCCACCTGGGATCTGTAGGAACGCTGGGCGTGGTGGTGCTCCTTGCATGGTCCTTGAGCAGCTATCAGAGTGGTCGCTGGCCGCCTGGGATCTGTAGGAACGCTGGGGGTGGTGGTGCTCCTTGCATGGTCCTTGAGTAGCTATCAGAGTGGTCGCTGGCCACCTGGGATCTGTAGGAACGCTGGGGGTGGTGTTGCTCCTTGCATGGTCCTTGAGCAGCCATCAGCGTGGTCACTGGCTGCCTGGGATCTGTAGGAACGCTGGGGGTGGTGTTTCTCCTAGCATGGTCCTTGAGCAGCCATCAGAGTGGTCACTGGCTGCCTGGGATCTGTAGGAACGCTGGGGGTGGTGTTTCTCCTTGCATGGTCCTTGAGCAGCTATCAGCATGGTTGCTGGCCGCCGGGGATCTGTAGGAACGCTGGGGGTGGTGTTGCCTCTTGCAGGGTCCTTGAGCAGCCATCGGTATGGTCGCTGGCCGTCTGGGATCTGTAGGACCGCTGGGGGTGGTGGTGGTGCTCCTTGAGCAGCTATCAGCATGGTCGCTGGCCACCTGGGATCTGTAGGAACGCTGGGGGTTGGTCACTGGCCGCCTGGGATCTGTAGGAACGCTGGGGGTGGTGTTGCTCCTTGCATGGTCCTTCAGCAGCGATCCGCGTGATCGCTGGCTGCCTGGGGTCTGTAGGAACACTGGGGGTGGTGCCTTGCATGGTCCTTGAGCAGCGATCAGCGTGGTCGCTGGCTGCCTGGGATCTGTAGGAACGCTGGGGTGGTGTTGCTCCTTGCATGGTCCTTGAGCAGCTATCAGCTTGGTTGCTGGCCGCCTGGGATCTGTAGGAATGCTGGGGTGATGTTGCTCCTTGCATGGTCCTTGAGCAGCCGTCCGCATGGTCACTGGCCGCCTGGGATCTGTAGGAACGCTGGGGGTGATGTTGCTCCTTGCATGGTCCTTGAGCAGCTATCAGCTTGGTCGCTGGCTGCCTGGGATCTGTATGAATGCTGGGGGGTGGTGTTGCTCCTTGCATGGTCCTTGAGCAGCTATCAGCATGGTCGCTGGCTGCCTGGGATCTGCAGGAACGCTGGGGGTAGTGTTGCTCCTTGCATGGTCCTTGAGCAGCTATCAGCTTGGTCGCTGGCCGTCTGGGATCTGTAGGAACGGTGGGGGTGGTGGTGCTCCTTTTATAGTCCTTAAGCAGCCGTCAGCATGGTCGCTGGCTGCCTGGGATCTGTAGGAACGCTGCGGGTGGTGTTGCTTCTTGCATGGTCCTTGAGCAGCCATCAGCGTGGTCGCTGGCCGCCTGGGATCTGTAGGAACGCTGGGGTGGTGGTGCTCCTTGCATGGTCCTTGAGCAGCCATCAGAGTGATCGCTGGCCGCCTGGGATCTGTAGGAACGCTGGGTGTGGTGGTGCTCCTTGCATGGTCCTTGAGCAGCTATCAGCGTGGTCGCTGGCCGCCTGGTATCTGTAGGAACGCTGGGGGTGGTGTTGCTCCTTGCATGGTCCTTGAGCAGCTATCAGAGTGGTCGCTGGCCGCCTGGGATCTGTAGGAACGCTGGGGGTGGTGGTGCTCCTTGCATGGTCCTTGAGCAGCTATCAGCTTGGTCGCTGGCCGCCTGGGATCTGTTGGAACGCTGAGGGTGGTGTTTCTCCTTGCATGGTCCTTGAGCAGCTATCAGATTGGTCGCTGGCCGCCTGAGATCTGTAGGAACACTGGGGGTGGTGGTGCTCCTTGCATGGTCCTTGAGCAGCCGTCAGCGTGGTCGCTGGACGCCTGGGATCTGTAGGAACGCTGGGGGTGGTGTTGCTCCTTGCATGGTCCTTGAGCAGCTATCAGAGTGGTCGCTGGCCGCCTGGGATCTGTAGGAACGCTGGGGGTGGTGTTGCTCCTGCATGGTCCTTGAAGAGCTATCAGCCTGATCACTGGCCGCCTGGGATCTGTAGGAACGCTGGGGGTGGTGGTGCTCCTTGCATGGTCCTTGAGCAGCTATCAGCATGGTCGCTGGCCGCCTGGTATCTGTAGGAACGCTGGGGGTGGTGTTGCTTCTTGCATGGTCCTTGAGCAGCCATTAGCGTGGTCGCTGGCCACCTGGGATCTGTAGGAACGCTGGGGGTGGTGGTGCTCCTTGCATGGTCCTTGAGTAGCTATCAGAGTGGTCGCTGGCCACCTGGGATCTGTAGGAACGCTGGGGGTGGTGTTTCTCCTTGCATGGTCCTTGAAGAGCTATCAGCCTGATCACTGGCCGCCTGGGATCTGTAGGAACGCTGGGGGTAGTGGTGCTCCTGCATGGTCCTTGCGCAGCTACCAGCGTGGTCGATGAATGACAGCAAACTGGACCCCCACTCTTTATTTATCATCTGGTTGGGAGTCCTTTTTTAAAGTATCCTCTGGATATCGGTGAAAGCGTGAAATATTGCACATGGTGTGGGTACATTGCACCAGTTGGCATATTCCCCAGGTCACAGGCGCGGGTTTTTATAAATGTACTGTTATGTGAGTGGTCAATAGGCACTGGGTGGTAAGATCCCGTGAGTGGGAGAAGTTGAGAGTCTCCTTATGGTTGAGTGCCTCCTTATGGGTGGCGAGTGAGGTTGCTCATCCATGCCGTGCCGGATGATCCTGGACACGTGACTCCGATCCACCTCCTTGACTCCACTCCACCTCATTCAGGTGTCCTTGCCCTGGGGGAAGGGGGTGGGGGGATTTACGTTGGATTACTTGGGAGCCGGGACAGTCGAAGCAACCCTTTATCACAAAGGTCTAGCACCTGTGGCTGTCCAGATGTTTTGTACTACGATTCCCATGACCCCCTCAGCAGAGTATGCTACCTAGGGCAGATGGGAGTTGTAGTTCAGAACATTTGGAGAGCCAAAGGTTGCAGACCCCTGCTTGTTATTATGCAAAGGATTTTCTTGGTCTTTCTTTTCTCCTTCTAAATAATACAAACACTATTAATCACAAATAGTAGTGAGTACTTTATGGCCCCTTTTGGACCACCCTCCGCCGCGCTGTGAATGCACACTTTGCCCCTGATCCGCATTGTAAAAAGTGCAGTTTCAAAATTGAAGTGTGAGCTAGATCTTCATTTTGTGGGGTTGAGGCATCTCGTACCCCATTCCATGGCACTAGGATCAGAACTTTCTGGGGGAAACCCCTGTATCCCACATGGTCATTGCACCAAAGACTGGATCAGAACTTTCTGGGGGAAACCCCTGTATCCCTCATGGTCATTGCACCGAAGACTTGTGCTTGGCGTAGATTGTGACTCCCAGGCTCCCACCTCAACTGGGTTACCCCCCCCTGCAAACATGATCTTTTTACAAAAAATGATCTGTTTTGTTAGATCCGGTTTGATCAACCATTTTCAACATTAGATCCGCTGCAGAACAGGAGTTATAAGCAATTATTTAGAGGGGGGTCAAACCTGTTGCCAGCGCCCCCTTCAATCAAAAAATGGACACAAATGTGTGTCATGTGTTAGATATTCAGGCCAGGCAAAAGTCACTGCTTCTCCGGTGTAAAATCACACAGATGGGAGGCACGCACCCCGCAACCCCCATCCCTAGCTCACCTCCCTTCTTAATCCCCCCTTTAAGCTCCTTTTGCTGCCCTGAGCTCCGAACAGGTATTTATAACCCACTCTGTGGACTTCCCATACAGCTGATGAACTAATAGGATTTCTCAGCAAAAGAGCACACGTGGACCCACCCATGAGAACAGCCCATCAGCTGGCATAGGGGTGGCGGGGGGTCACCCGTAGGGTGGGGGCAGTATAAGACCCGAGGCACCCACCACCAGGTGACCATTGACCTGCCCATCGGAGAGCTCCAGCTGAAGTGGCTGCTACTTTGCAGGTAATGTGTGTGTTGCAGATCACCATGCATGTATCGACATATTGGGTATTTATATTAGGTATAGCGCCACATGGGACTCAAAGCTGCTTCAGGGTGCTTGACATTGCCACGGTACAGGTGTTGGAACGTACGGTAAAAGATTAGACAAGAAAATCACACGTCTGGAGAAACTCACACTTCAACGGGATTATTGAGTGAAACAAAATCAAACACAATTATTTGTTTTTTTTATTTTTACGTACAAATCCGTCTTTGAAGCACATGAAAGTTGAGACAGTTCTCTGTTTGAATTTTGTCACTACTTTTATTTCTATTTTATTGTTGTTTTTTAAGCGCTTTTGAACATTTGTGTCTCGCAATCAACAGTATTTCTCTTGTTTTTAGAAAAAGACAGTAGTCAGGTCCATCCCAATCAATGTTTAGTTTAAAGAAAAATGTTTTCTTAACCAATCAGTCCAAAGCGGTTTTATAATTCCTTCTCTGGCTGACGCGTGTTTCGCACCCAGTGCTTCCTCAAGGCACTAAGAAGGTCATTGGATTTTACTTGTAAATGTAGTGCGCAGTGTTCAGGTTTTTATCATGTTCCTTTCAACTTAGTTGTAACTGTATTTTGTTGTGAAATCGGGCGTTCTAGTAATACATTGAAATGTATAGGGCACTCATAAGTGAACCACAGACCCTCTATGAGTCTGTCATAGTTTATCATTATTCCAAAACAGCTGAGTCTCAAATTCTGTGAAGGACGGTATGATGGCCATCTGTGGCCCTACACAGCTTCTGCGTCCTGTTTGAAGTGTTCATGAGTTCATAGCCTACAGTGGGCCCCAGCAGGCACAGGCGGGCCCCTCTGTTCTCTGGCCCCTGTGACAGTGGACGCTGTCGAGATGGTCAAATGGTCACAAGTGAGCCTATAAAACAAGCATCGACAAAGCAACAGTTTGGGCTTTTGCGTAGGAACGAGATATGCATTTGCTGGGAACTGCCATAATCGTACTGCTTGGTTATAAGATGGCAACAGCTGGAAAATGGTGTGATTACCTGGATTTTTGATAGCAGTGCCTGACCAATGCCTATCTAATACCCATACAGAAGCCGAAACTAATGGCTTTGTTTTTAGCTGGTCTTTAGTGAAAGTAACAGGTCTAAATCAAGAAGCCGAAAGCGCGCTTGAGTAAGACATTTTTATTACAACAGTAGTGCATTTACAGTTCTAATTAAGTCATTAACTGTCAGCAGACTGCATAGAAAGGACACTGGCAGGCCCAAGTTTACAGTTTCCTAGCTCAAAGAGTACCCAGCAGGATGTGTTTTAGATGGGGAGGGGCTTGTAGTGGATGGAAATGGCCTTATGGATCAGTATGGACATGGCCAGTCAACTGGTGGGTAAATACCCAACTAACATCCACAAGCTATGTGGCCCTACTCATATCCCATTTCCCTACTAGCTGTACTCCTGTCCACCAGTGTAGGCTTAAGGTGGCGCACAAGTGCCACTAAAGCGCTAGAACTAAATAGGGGATATTTAAAATAGCAACATTTTTTACGGTTAACCCAGAATGAAGCCTATTGTGTGTGTTTGGGGACTTGTGATTATTCAGAATCACTATTTGACAGTCGCCATCCGTGTGGGACCGCTATGCGGCGGTGCCGTGCTATGTTATGGGTTTTTGTGAAGCGCATTTTCACCGAGATATCCCTTCTTGGCGCTAGGATGCTGCACTGCCTAGCAATTTGTCACCATTCTCCATCGGCAGAACTGTTGGGTGAAGACGCTGTTGGACCTTTAGGTACCACGACTTTGGATCCCTTCCTGATGGCTAACAGGATTTTAAAAGAATGGTCATGGGCAGCTTTCAAGTTGGTAGCACTCTAACATTTTCCCTAAATAAGAGCAAGCCACACAGCCCAGGGGGGCTTAGGTGCTCCGCCCTCTCCACTCTTCTAAAGACAATGGGCTTGATTTATGGAATTTTTAGCGTGGTGCAAAGTGACTTTGAGCCAGTGCATTCGTGCTTCTCTCTTCCCGCGGTTTCCAGCCTCCTTGCCTTGGAAAAATTCCATTTCCCCTCCCGGGATCATGTCTGTGGGTCCCTCCCAACTCCCCAGTAACTCCCCCGGCACCTCCCGCTCTCTCCCTGCTTCTGTTATGGCCAGACCCCATCGCCTGCGCCCCCTGCACTGTTGTTGCCTCTCCAATTCCAGCGGGACACCCCCTTGAGGGCTCCTGTGCCACTCACGGCTCGCCCTCTCCCAATTTACAGCCGTCTGGGTCCGGTTCACACATATGAGGAAAGGAAAAGGGGCGCAGGGAATGCGCTCCTTCCCTTTGGGTTCATAGCCGAAATGACCTGAGCATTTCAGGAGGGCCTGGACTGTAGCGCATAGATGCACTGGCCAGGCCCTTTGCATGCACGCCCTCCCTAGGAGCTCGTTTCACAGTGACATGAAACAATACAAAAAAATCCCTTCCCCATTTGGGAGATGGAAATGCTAGTGTGAGAGTCACGGTTCGGCGGTTGAAACACTTCAAACACAAATCATGACAGGGCCAGAAATGACCCTGCCATGATTTGCGCCTCCCCCGCCTCTTTTAATTGGCGCAGGCGGATGACCATCATTTCAGGCCATTTAAAAGCGCATCCCATTTGTGAATCCGGGATGCACTTTAAAATGCCCGGAAACGCCCTCCTATTTGCGCAAATGTGCAAGGGGGTGGGGGGAAGGGCAACTGAAGGAGCGCATCTAAGATGTACTCATTGCCAGCGGAGTCGCCGGGTCGGGAAAAGATCTGCGCTAATGTCGGGACTCGGGGCTAGCTAGCCTTTTGGTTGTAGCCCCTGAGTTTCTATCCGGGGCTACAGCCAAAAGACCCGGGGCTATAGACCGCCCCCCCCCCCGTCCTCCAAAGTGATGCCTCTTCTCATTGTGATGCCATTTGAGAATTTGGCTGATCCTTTTTTGGGCGCAAGTGAGGCGATGCGCGGCACTGGCGTATCGCCTCACTTGCGCCCCAAAAGAGCTTTGTGAATCTGGCCCTCTGTCCCTGACTTCTCTGATTCTGCCTCTCAGTTTGGGGGGTCAGGAGGAGGGGCGCTGCCTGAAGAGGCAGGGTTTAGCGGGGCGGAGCTGGCAGTTGACCTCTGATCAAAGAAAATGTCCAAAATAATAGTTTCAAAAGGTACCATTTCTTTCATGCTGCTTCTTTTCCAAACTATATATCAGTTCCACTTTAAACCACTTCCATGGCACTGGTGATGAGTGACTTCACTATGCGGATAGTAGTTATGACCAGTGTTGCTGAGTAAATATTCTTTAAAATGCACAATTTGCATCCCATTTTATTTAAGAAAAAAACTCCCCCTTGGCTACTATTCAAACAGAGTGATTTCTGATCGCCATAAGCAACGTTTGCTTTTACTTGAACCACACCCTGAACAGCTCCTGCAGATCCCCTCTGAAAGCAGTTGGGTGGCTGCATCGTGTGTGATAGTTTCAATATTAATAGGGGTATTTATTTATTCATGCAATGTTTGTCGGAAAACTGTATGTTTATTTATGCAATTTTCGTCAGATACAGGTATCCGACAGAAATTGCATAAATAAATTAAAAACTCTGTGTCCATGTATCCGACAAACATTGCATAAATAAATCAATAAACCAGGTCGTGGCTGAGGACTGTAATTTCCTCTAGTGACCCCTTGCACAGGATCACCATAGGAAGTTAGTTTGCACAGGGCGCTTTCTTCCCCCCCTCACCACTGACTCTGGCCGGATCCCGACATCCGACTACACATCTGGTGCCGGATCTCGGATCAGGCCAGAGCCGGCCCAATCGCCAGTGCTGTGCCTCTGCACAAAGCTTACCGAAATTGCTCTGTCATAAACTGACCTTCAAAATAATACTGCAAGGATTGTCTTGAGTCTTGCCTGTGACGTTCACATTACCCAAGCCTTCCTCATCGTCACTGGGTGCTGGTTCCAGCCAGGCTCTTTAAGTCGTTGGTTCATAAGTGCGTCGATGACAAAGACCCTATAAATTCAAACAGCGCCCCCTGTGAGCGCCCTATAACTAAATACACAAACATAAAGAACGCTGGCGCATGCCCAAGGGCCGCCCGCCGCTTTACACACTCGGGGCCTGATTCACAGAAGCGGCCTAACCCCATGGGAGAACATTCTGTGAATCAGGCCCTCGTTGAACTTTTGGAAAGATTTATCTGCTGCGGCCACCGTAGGCCACCGTGAGCGAGCGGCTCAATTGATTGGCACGTGCTGAGCTTGAGAGCAGACATTTGAGTGGCTATTGGATGGGCCCAGCAGAAGCTGGGGCGAGATGTAGGCGGAGCTACAAAGTGAAACAGAATTAAAAGCCAGGTATGGATTTGGAGTTGGCGTGGGTTCCCAGTCACAGTGGCATTTTGGGAAATGAGTTGGTGGATTTGGCGGCGGGTGAGGGTATGAGGAGGGGAGCGATTGATGTGAGGTTGCCTTTGAGTGTGGATGAGGTGAAGGCTGTGATGGTGAGACGGCAGGAGAGGTGGGTGAGTGGGGTGAAGGGCAGGTGGATGTTCGGTGTTCGTGGGAAAGTGACGGTGAAGGTGGATGCAGGGAGTTCAGAATGGAGGAGGGGGGAGGAGGTGATGCTGAATCGGTTGAGGATAGGTCATGTGGGGCTGAATGACTGTCTATTTCGAATAGGGAAGCGTGAATCAAGGGACTGTGCGGTATGTGAGGTGCCTGAAACGGTGGGACATTTTTTGATTAGGTGAAAGACATGTTGCAGAGAGAGAATTGATGAGGGTTCGGTTGACTGCGTTGGGTGTGGCTGAGATGAGTGAGAGGACTATACTGGGAGGTGATGGGGAGAGAGGCAGGAGGAGGAGTAGTGTGATGTTGGATTTTGTGAGGCAGACGGGGAGGTGGGAGGAGTTGTGAGCTTAAATGGAGCCAAATAATAATTAGTGGGTACGGTGCACATCATCCTATAGGATGGGGAAGCGCCTGCGTGGGTCCGGCCACGCCTCCGATAATTAAGAAGAAGAAGAAGAACTGGATAAGCGTGCTCCAGCTGGACTGGGCATCAGAAGTTAACTGGGTATAATGTCATGTGGCAGAAGAGACTTTTAGCACTGGAAGCAGCCTGACCAAAATGCTGTGCCTTCAGTCTTTCATTGCCAACACGTTGAGCCTGCAGGGAGGGCTGTGGGTCACATATGAACGCGTAAGAATCGGTGCTTCCAGAAATATGACATGATAGGTTATTTATAGCATGCTTAATGCCCAGAGGTTTCTAAGCGCAGACCCGGGGATCGAGCCTGTGGTGCTCCGCATCGTCTTGCTTCCAAGGCGAGCGTATTGCCCCTGAGCTATCCTCCCGAGAAAAGCCAAGTGTTACTGCTGTGACTTTGGTGTCCGTTTTGGCCCTTCCCTCCCCTTCCCTCTTCATAGCTGCAATGCTGCCTGTATCTGCCGTTCCCGCCTTGATAACATTCGCCGCATCCAAACTTCTTTGCCTTTTCTTGCCACAATCCTTCTCATTGGAACCCTATTCTGTACTCGCCCTGACTATTGTTCAGTCCCTTTCTTTGGACTTCCCTCTTCTCACCGGAAGCCTCTTTTCTCTTTAATTCTAATATTCACGTTCTCTTCCCTTTATGTGCTCCTTCTTCCATTTCGTCTTCTCTTCTTACTTTCTCCCTTTCACTTCCTTTGTCTTGTGTTCAAGTGCCTCCACGGCCTAGCCACTCTCTATCTCTACCCCCCTAACCAATCTCTTCCTTCTCCATATCTTAATCCCCGCCCTGTCCCGGAGTGCTCTCTGCCCTCTTTCTAGATTCCTTCCCTTTCCCCATCTTGCCCCTAAACACTGGAATTCCTTGCCCTTAGATATCCGCTTCTCTGAAAGCTCACCTTCTTTCCTCCCTGTCTGATAACTTCCTTCCTGTCTTTCTTGTGACATCATTGTATCTCCGCCAGTGCTAATTTGACATACCCTTTTTCTTAATCTGTAGAACACTTTGTCGAAAACACGCCTGAATTTGGGAGGATAGCTCAGGTGCAACGCGCTCGCCTTGAAGCAAGACAACGCAGAGCAACACGGGTTCAAACCCCGGGCCCACGCTTAGAAACCTCTGAGCATTAAGCACATTATAAATAACCAATTACAATTTATAAATATCAATAAAATAACAGAAATAACAAAGGCAGTCATACTTAATTATGAAGTCTGCATCAAAGATCTAACAACCTTTGGCCTTTACTGATAGGAATCAAGCATCTGTTACCAGTCTTCTCTATGTCTGTGCCAAGGGTCTACAACCTGTGGCTCTTCAGGTCTTTTGGACTACAACTCCCATGATCTCTCACCATTGGCAGTGCTGGCAGGGGCTGATGGTCATTGCAGTCCAAAACATCTGGAAAGGTTGCAGGTTCTTGTTCTAGACAGAAATGTAACTAAAATCAGGTGCCTGTAGGTGCTGCTTCGTCAGGATTGGCTGCTCCTTTGGCGGGAGGGTGAGCCTCACGTGGTTCAGCTGGACTTGTCCAGGAGGGGTGAATGTCGGGTCAAGCTGGAGATGCGGTTGAAACTTGCTAAACTGGCATGAACACTTATTCTTGGCGTATACTAAAGAATAAGCATCAATATACCTCTGAGTAAATCTTAGAGGCTTACAAGTCGTACATAAATAACTCCATCATTTCACACTGGGTCATTCATAAGGTGGAAGGTGCGGGGGTGTTACTTTCTGTGATGACCTGGAGACTGGGCTTGTCTGGCACATCTGGGAGAAACTGAGGGTGGAGTGACAAATGTTAGTTTAGGACAGGATATACCGTGAAAGAGGTCTGAGTTTATTGGGGGCCCTCTGGGGTGGTCAGCACACTGGGGCACACTTCTGTTACATCAAGAGAATACCTTAGGAGGCCACAGGGTTACACAAGCAGTAATTTTCCAACAGCATGGGTGAGGGGTGAGGGAGCAGGTTTGTGGAGATGGATGAGCTACGAGTCATGGTTCAGGCGGGTTCACACACAGGACAGTGATCTCAGAGGAAGAATGATAAGATACATAATGTTCATTGTTGCAGTAAGCTTCAGTGCATCCGTGAGAAAGGAACTTGGGGGGGTGCAGAAAAGGTGGGGGCAGCTGGTGCTCGCTGTGCGCGGTGCTGCAGAGGGGAGAGGAGACTTCGTAGTGCCAAATCGCGGCCTAGTCCAAAGATGGAGTCGATGGTTCACACAATGGAGTCCAAGTGTGTCTTGCCATAGTCATAACTCTGCTCCAGCTGAGGCCTTATTCTTCATGGCAGCAAAAGGGCAATGGGGGCGTCCCCCACTAGTGCAAGAGCAAGCGGTTCATCTCGTGCAGAATGTATGAGGGGGCTAATTCGCCCCTTCCTTCCTTACATTCCCCCCTTTCATTACATCTAAAGTAACAAATTACTTTTTATCATTGTTTGCATTCTGGTAGTATTCCACCTCAATTACCGCCTCGTCCCAAGCAGGTGTCCCTTTTATTCGCATCCAGGCCCTGCATACCCCTCCTAAACTTTGGCCCCTTCTAACATACTATATTCCCCCATCCCCATCCAGATCCACCCACACCTCCTTGTACCATTGTAACTCTCTTGGTTCTTTTATTGTGGTGTAACACAAATTATCCACCCTGTCCCCGGGGTAACAATATACTACTGTCATCCTGTATTTGGGGGGATTAGACTCTCCTGTCTGTATGTGGGCATCCTTCATTGTTTGTACCCTTGTTGGTTGCCCCATCATCACCATCATCATAGCAGAACTAGGCATTGAATTTGCGCAACAACAAACGCCTACCTGACACACATAAACAATTTGTAACAGGAAAACGATGAGTGGGACAAAAGTTTTCATCATCACTCTGAACCAGGAAGGTACCCAGTTGAACATGCCATCGAACCAGTTGCTTGGGGTGATTCCTCCTTCTTTTCTCATCCTTTCACCCAAGTTATGCACCGCCGCGATCACATGGGACAGGGTCCCATTGTCCGCATCTGCAGAAGGTACGAATGTACAGCATGCACTCCTTATTTTTCAGCAAACACCACCGTCCAATGCTTTGAGGAGGTCCAGGACGCACCGGTTTTGCATGGTCATCAACCGCAAGGTGCGAAGTTCCACTTTAATGAAGCTAATGCCCTTTTCTGTGTCGTTGGCCAGGTGGATCAATTCCCAACACACGATCTGCAGCCATTTTGTGCTTGTTCGCGCCTGGACTCCTGGCATGAGCAGTGAGGCAAAATCTTTTTCTGTGGAATTGAAAAGTTTGTACTGATCGGGAATCTCTGCCAGTAGGTTTGACGATTCACTGGAAATGTAATTTGATGATCATCGCTTGAACAGACTCTGTCCTGTAACTCATCTTCAGACAGGATGTCGTATGTGAAGGGCTCTCTGGTTGCTGACAGGCGTGCCGGTGATGTGTCGACTGGCACCTTCCCTCATTGGACATGACTTTCCGGAATCACCATTAAAGCTGAGTGTAGAGTTGCCATGGCACAGGTACCTCTCCATGATGGCGGGAGGTGTAGGTACGCTTGTTTGCCAAACACCCAGTAAGTGTCCATTAAGGCTACTGTTCCCTTTTTCATGTCTGGAATGATAATTTTCATGTTGCAGTGTTTATTAACGCCCATTCGTACCTTTCCTTCACCATGAAAACAAAGTTCGTGTTGGATCTCTTTTTGTATCTTGATCATTTTTCAAATGCTGTCGCCCACGTTAGTTTGGCAATGTGCTGGGAACATGTTGCAGTACATGTTCGTTTGACCCATTGAATGTTTTCTTCTGTCCTCGCAGCGCTTCAGCTTTACATGTGTCTTGCCATTTGTTTTCTCTGAACATTGTCCCTTTGATGATAAACAATGGTTCTTTCAAACACATCACTCGTTGATGTTTGCTTGTGCAAGTTTTTTCGTTCTGCAGCATTTGTACCGTTACCGTGTGTGCCTGGAAGGTACTTCGAATTCTACATAAAGCTAAATGGATTAGACACTGGACATCCGACATGGGTATCTCTTGGGTTATAAGGACTTTGGGTGTGCCAGGGGCAATGCGTATGAGAGAGCAAACGTAACAGCTATCATTTGTTGCTTGCTTAGCTGTGGCACTCATCTCTGAATACCATTTGTTGGACTGATCCGTGGGGTGGGGGTCTTCAATTTCATCTAATCCCAGACCATGGTATGCCTCATAACCTTTCCCTCCCGCCCCCCTTTTTCGTCTTTTACCCCCCCTGACCATTGTGTAACTTTTTCACCTTCTGATGTCCTATAGGAAAAATGTTTGTCCATATCTCATCATTTTGCTCACTCCCACTTTGCAGGAAGTGTGACACTGGGTACGTTAGGGTAACTGGGACATAGGATGTAAAGTGCATTTTATCACCATCAGAGGTAGGTTCTTCAGTTGTGTGCATATTTACATATGGCGATTCTGAAGTACCCAACATAGGATAATCAACATCATACTCATTTGGCACAGTATCAACATCATAACTCATGGCAGTGTATGTAAAAACGTGGGTTTTGACAGTTTGGGTTTTGTGCAAAGTGTTTAAGGTAGCATTCACGGAAGCATTGTGGCTCAATATAACGTTAAAGGCATCCCAAATGAGCCTTGACCCATCTTGTATTAGATGTACCCCACTCGCCCCCTCCTTTATATCCCCTAATATAAATGACACACTCCAATACAGGCCAAGGCATTACTGTAAAAACGATAGCCACAAAGTAGAGACCACAGTCATAATTGTAATTTCTATTACTGCTAACGTCTACTCTATCGCTATCTACATCTGTGGCGTTGTTAGTGAGGGCCCTCCTTTCCATCATATTTCCACCTGAAGGGGCGATATAAAAGGGTTAAGTACACAAATAATCAACCTTTTTCTTTATTTCAATCACAAATCATTATTATTTTCATTTACATATTTAATATATAATTTTTTAAAGCACGAATATGAAATGTTGGACTTCATGAGAGAAGAGAGCGAGGGAGAGGCATCTTTAAAGAAAAATGTGCTGAGTGGAAAGTGTCAGATGTAAAGACACACTGCAAGGGCGAGAGATAGAGAGAGTGATAGGGATAGGGAGGCACAGAAAAAGTGAGATGTGGCGAGAGGGGGAGAGAGAGAGAGAGAGACAGAGAGAGAGAGAGCATACATATTTGTTTACATTTAATTGCAATAATTCTTCATCATTGCTCATACTTTATTTTTCTGGCTCATCTTTCCCTGTTGTCCTTTACACTTTGTGATCTGTGTTTCATCTCTAAGGGGTTGCAATTTACTGACTCTGGTCTTGCTCACTCTGGGGTGGTGTACTTTCATGTGCCTTTCTTACATCTGACAGATGTACCCAGTACTTTAAACCCTGAACTTTTACTGCCGAGGGGGTGCAATAAATTACTTCATAAGGGCCATGAAATCGTGGGGAGTTCCACCTCCGCACGAAACTGCGAACATATACATTTTCACCAAGCATTAACTGTCCTGTGGGGCTGTCTTGGGCGGGGTGGTTGTATCCGTTTCATTCTCTTGAGTGAATGCAGGTGCTATTTGTCTTGCTATACTCCGCACAGCCCGTGTCATTCATAAGGTGGAAGGTGCGGGGGTGTTACTTTCTGTGATGACCTGGAGACTGGGCTTGTCTGGCACATCTGGGAGAAACTGAGGGTGGAGTGACAAATGTTAGTTTAGGACAGGATATACTGTGAAAGAGGTCTGAGTTTATTGGGGGCCCTCTGGGGTGGTCAGCACACAGGGACACACTTCTGTGACATCAAGAGAATACCTTAGGAGGCCACAGGGTTACACAAGCAGTAATTTTCCAACAGCATGGGTGAGGGGTGAGGGAGCAGGTTTGTGGAGATAAATGAGCTACAAGTCATGGTTCAGGCTGGTTCACACACAGGACAGTGATCTCAGAGGAAGAATGATATGATACATAATGTATTGGGTGAGATATTCCTTGAATTCATCCCCTAGCACTGTGGCAGCTCTATGAGCATCTGATGCTCTTCTTATGGGGAATAGTGGCGTATGAATGCGCCTTCCCATCACTATTTCGTGCAGGCTCAAATGGTGGTCCTTACTTGGTTGTGTCCGGAGTTGGAACAGTGCTAAGGGCAAGCAACAAACCCAATTTTTCTTAAGTGTGTGACACAGTTTTAATAATTTACTCTTGAGGAGGCCGTTGAGTTTTTCTATAAATTCCGTTAGCTTGCAGGTGATAAATCAAACAAACCTTGTGCGTCACTCCCAACAATGTTGTCACTTCCTTAAAGAGGTCATTTACAAAGTGGGTGCCGTTATCCGAACGGATCACATCACATATTCCCCACCTGGAAAATACCTCTCTCAACCAAAAACTTCCACCCATCTTGAGAAGGGGAACACTATTACTATGAGGTATCTTGCCCCGTTACATCATTCTCCCATGCCGGCATAGTCTATGGCCCTCATTACAAGTCAGGCGTTAAGGGTTTAACGGCGCCGTTGGCGCCGTTAACCCTTAACGCCTGATTAGCACTTTAACGCCTGCTTTTTGCAGGCGTTAAAGTCCAAGACGCTAAGCGACCTTGGTGCTAATTACGGCACCGTAATTTACGGTGCCGTAATTAGCGCCTTCCCCATCCCCATTATGCCCTATGGGGCAAAAATGGGAATGGGGAAGGGCAAATGGTGAATGGGGAATTACCGCCCCACTCACCTTGGAATGGGGCGGTAATTCCGTCATCCACCATGGCGGAATCCGGCATGGACCATGGTGCTAATAGCACCATGGTCCACCGCCTGACTTGTAATGAGGGCCAATGTGTTCTTGCAAATTGGGGATGAACCACTCTTCCTGGATGTCTGCAGCACGTGTGTTGGAAAATCCAGCTGTTGAAATGGTATTTGTAACAATTCTATGGGCATTACAACATTTGCCTGTCGTCTCTTGTCGCAAAACAAACCCAATGGACCAGTGGGATAGGGAATGGTATACGTTTTACATTTATCTTTTTAGAAAAACCAATAAATGTCACTCATTAACTTCATATTCATTTCAGTATAATAAACATATATAAAATATCAAATTTAAAATCACATATCACAAAATATTTTTTCACAAAAATCAACTCACTCACTCTCAATCATTCCTACCATTCATTCTTTGTTTTTTTTTTAAATGTCTAAATCACATGTAACTCGTTAACCCCTTGGCCAACAATTCATCTATTTCTTATGTAAATGTCCTCCACTTCAGTGGCAGATGGTAGTTTCTGTGTTTTAACAATTGCACAGAAATAATAGTCTACATATGTTTCGGTTGACTAATAGAACATCACAAATTTGTCCTCTTGATGATGCAACTTTCTTCAGGACTGTAATAGGGAATTTTTATCATTCCCCTGTAACCAAGTAGGGTGAGTTTCACCAGTCGAAAAAAAGCAAAAGACGGCGTGTCTGCTTTTTTTTTCTTATTCATTTCAAAATCTCATATCATTTTTCCGATGGAGAGGGCTTCTTCTTAGCCTAATTGGCACACAAGACACAGAAATCAGTTTGTGGCACGCCTATCAGGTATCCTATCTTCATTCGTTTTTTCACAAAATATATCTCTTGTTTTAGTAGATGTATTTCAAAAATGGTAGCATCTGCATGTACGGCGCCCTGTCTGTGTAAGTTTGTCTGCATGCACGGGTGTCCTATGCTCCTGATTAATGCGACTGCCATCGCACAACTAGCCTGGAGGACCAGGGTTTGACCAGGCAACCCCTTTGTTTACAAATATGTCGTCTCTTGTCGCCATATCAAATCTGTAGGGGACTGTTTGCACCCTCTTTTTTCCCATAGCTCCTGCGCTTCAGGTGGTGCGTGCCTTTGCAACTCTATTATTTGCAGTACGGGTGTAGAGTTATACCCTTCCACCTTATCATCTAGTGCAGGTGTTTTTACTAGGTATTCCATTGCTGGAGGGATGTTAAAATAGGCTGCTTCTTTCGCAGCGGCGTCTGCTGCCGCGTTTCCAAACGAGATCACGTCTGTGTTTGTTGTATGTGCCTGCCATTTTACCGAGGCTTCTGCTGACAGTTCTGCTAGTGCCTCAATTAGGTCATTCAGTAATGCTGCATGTTGTATGGGGGAACTGTCTGCTTTCCTAAATCCTCTGCATCGCCATTGTGACAAGCCCGAGTGTACTGTTGTTGTCACGTATGCCAAGTCAGAGTATATTGTCACTGCAGACCCTTTAGCTGTACGCATTGCTTCAATTAATGCAATGAGTTCCGCTGCCTGTGCTGAAAAATGTGAGGGGAGGCGCTTCTGCACTATCACTTCATACTCTTCCCCTTCAATCCTTACCACAGCTGCTCCTACATGCTTTTCTCCCATTTCACAATCAATAGATGCTGACCCATCTACAAACCTCCTTCCAGGGCATTTTCACTTGCTTTTGGGATGTCATCCTCTTCCCCCTCTTTTGTAGTGCAATCGTATGCCTGCATGTCTACTATTGTGCAGGGTTCTGTGATGAATATGGCAGGGTTTACAGTTTTACATCTAACTACGTATACATTTGGGCTTGATATTATTATTTCATATGCAGTTGCTCTTTGTGTATTGAGAGTGGACTTTGATCTCTCGAGTATGGTATAGAGTGACTGCTCAGCGTAAAGTGTTACAGAGCAGCCCATCACTATGGTGGCGCTTTTTTCTATAGCGAAGGCTGCAGCTGCAAGAGCTTGTTCGCATGTGAAATGGCCCTGCATCACTGAATCTAAGGTGCTACTATAGTAGGCTAATGGCTTGTGGCCTTGTTTTTGTGTGAGCACTGCTGTCATTAGTGTTCCATTGCAGTGTGAAAAGAGATACAACTCTCAATCATAATCGGGTTCGCTAAAATAGGTGCGTGCGTGATGAGGTCCTGTAATTTGAAATATTGCGTCATCATTTCTTGTGTCCATTTGATAGGGGTGCTGTTCTCTTGGGCTTCTTTAAGTGCTTGGAGAAGGGGGCGTGTGTAGGCGGCATATCTAATATCCAAGCACGACAGTAATTACATATGCAGAGAAATTTCTGCATGTCCTTCACTGTCCTGGGTATCAATGTGTGACGTATTGCTGCTGCCCTATTTGGTATAATCCTTTTACCATCTTTTGAGATCAGTTGTCTGAGATACAAAACTTCTGCTAGGCAGTATTGCAGTTTCCCCTTGTCCACCTTGTACCCTTTTGTTGCTAACAGGTTCAGTAATATTATTGAATCTGCTCTACATTGCTTTTCACTTTCACTGCAGATAAGGAGATTGTCTGCGTATTCAATTATTGTGCTTTTTACATCAACATTGCTGAGGTCTTCATGCACAATTCTGTTAAATATGCTGGGACTTTCACAGTTCCCTGAGGTAGTCTGTAATGTTTGTGTTGGTTTCCCCCTAAGGTAAATGCTGTTAAGTACTGACAACTGGGGTCAAGTGGTATTGAGAAGAAGGCATTCTTCAAATCCACAACTGTGAAACACGTGGCATTTTTTGGGATGCTGCATAATATGGATGCAGGATTTGGCACTAGAGGGAACTCTTTCTGTATGACGTCATTAAGTGGGCGGAGATCCTGGATCATCCTCCAAGCTCCACCCCTTTTTTTATTGGACAAATCGCAGTATTGCATGGTGAATTTGATGGCACAATTATACCTTGTTGCAGTAGCGCACTTATTGTTTCTTTTATTCCCTCTTCGGCTTCTCTGGACAGAGGATATTGCTTCACTCTGGGCAGTATTGCACCTGGCTTTAGCTTGACTTTTATGGGCGTTACTCCTTGTAAGAGTCCTACATCATGGGGCCCTGTTGTCCATACTTCTGGTGGTACCTTTTCCATATCTTGATCAAATGTGGAAGGTGGTATACTGACGCTGGCCAGGAGGAGGTTATATATCTCTCTGTGTTGGATCATTATGTCACACGGCACACATATTTCCATTATTATTTCTCTGTCAGTGTCACTGTCAGTAAATAGTTCTTCATCAGTCAAATCTTTTAGCGCTACGTTTGGGTCTATGCATAACACTGTCCTCCACTCACATCCATGCGTGTCCAGTCCTATTGCTACAATATGTCTGCCTGATACTTGCACCCACTGTAGGTCAATTGAGAGAATAATGCCAGGCACTATCTCAAGGTTTGTTACAGGGCGGAAAACAAAATCAGATGGCACCCCGCATTCCTTTCGGGTGATTTCTGGTATCGCTCTGGCCAGAACTTGTATCCCGCAGATAAACATGTCAACATCCGTGGGCACCCCCCTTACTGCAACCTCGTTTACCATGGTACTGATCATCCGCATCGCTCACACGGGACATAATCCAGGAGTGGAGTACACTTTTCAACTTTCTGTAAAGGAGATGGTCATGTTAAGCATACTAAGGAGGTCACTCCCCAGCAAATTTATGGGCGAATCTTCGTGATACAGCAGGGGTGCTCGAACTGTTTTTCCCCCCACTGTTATATACAAATCTTTCATGTAAGGAACTTTCAAGATAGCCCCAGAAAATCCCTGCGTTTCCAAATTTTTCCCTGAGAGAGGAAACCGGCCTTCCATGAGGCACAATTTTTCCGGTCCTGAGTCCACCATGAAGATGAACTGTTTGTTGCCTATCTCCACCCCCACCAGTGGTTCCTCTTCTGCACGTAGGGTAGTTGATAGGACTGGACACGCAAGTGCTTTTTGTGGGCTGTTCCTAATCGGGGTATGTGTTTGTTCCTGGGACAGAGAAAATGCTGTCTCCCACTACCGCTGTACTACGGAATCGGGCCGGTGCGCCATTAGCTGTGGTAGCAAAAATGTTAGTGTGTGTGTTTCCCATCGTGTTCTGGTGTGCTACTTGTGATTGCATACCCTGCTGTTGTGTTTGTTGTCTATGTTGCATTTGTTGTGGTCCTTGCAGGCATTCATTATAATACTGCTCTTGTCGTCCGCCATCACCCATTGGTAACCTGTAGGGACTACCCGGATGTGGGTGAACAAATTGCTGTTCGTTTCCCATGGGAGGGGGTCCTTGGTAGTACCCCATAGGTCTAATTCTACATTCTCTGGAAAAATGTCCCCACCTTCTGCAGTTCCAGCAAGACCCTTGGTTCCCTCCCTGCATGCCCTGCCCTCCAAACCCTCTGTTCCCCAGTCCTCCGAAGCCTCCTCTTTGTCCCCGGTACCCACCTCGTCCTCTTGCAGGTCTGCCCTGCCATTGGGGACCTTTGTACTGCTCTTCTCCCGCCCATTGCTCTTGTCCGTCTGTAGACCAGGTTGCTGCCATCCTTGCTGGTGTACTTCCTGGCCCCTCCTCCCCTCCTTCCTGTCTTTCCGCGGGTAGGGCTGCGTTAATCGCAGCGACCTTCACCAATTTATTCTGAACAAGCTTTGCTTCGTCTGCTAACCTCCTCTGTGCTATTTCTTTTTCTCTCTCTTCGATCCTCCTACAATGATCTACTATGATGCTCTGAATCACGGGCCAGCCTTTGGCTTCTATCCCAGCCATTTTATCCAAGACTTTCTGCACCTCCTTTGGGAGCCCTCTTTTGATAATAAAATAAAACAGGGCGGTGGATTGGTCCCGCGCCGTGCCCGTTTCTGATCTCCACAGGTCCCCCTAAGAATGAACTGCGCAGCCTCCTCCTCCTCTCCCATCATACACTGCATTATTAAATGCAAGCCTGGAGTATCTGGGAATGTTTTACGCAATGCATCGCAGACTTGGGCCCTTACATTGTTAAACGAGGACCCATCATGGCGGTCATAATTTATTGTTATTCCCGGAAAGCACTGCAGCTACTAGCAAACTCTTTACATCTCCTATGGCGAGGGGCACTTATTAGTCAGCAGGTTACTTTATCTTCTTTGCATATATGATTCCTTCATATTCGATTACATATTTCTCTTGTTACTTCAGTTACATATTTAATCTTTGAGTAGTTGCATATCGTTTCAGTATCTTTCCTCCAGGACGTCACTCTGCCCTTGTCAAATTTCAATTATAGCTCTATGATGTCCAATGGTGTGTGCAGACATCCTTCCACCCTCTCAGTGTGAGGGTGCATTTTATATGGTTGTCTGAGTGCATGTTGTCTCTGATACACTCAATGCGTTATTGGGATTATGCCTGGTGTCCCACATACGGCTCTTCTGCAGCTGTTCCAGTATGACGTAGGTGAGGGGGCCGGGAGCTATGGATGACATGTCCACCTCCTCCTGTACACCATATCCCATCTACTTGGTTTTACCAGCTCCTCCTGGTGTTATTACGGCCTTCTACGCTGTACCACTGCCACTACTTGATGCTAAAAACACTTCCATGTGTTCCTCCTCTGTACCATCTTCACCACCGGATGGTACCATCTCCTTCTGCCCCTTGGTCTTGCAACCTTCTCCTTCACTGCACCACTTCCCAAAACTCATCTAACCTCTTTTCTTCAATGTACCATCTTCACCCCCTGATGTTACCACCTCCTCCCCTCCACTGCTGCCAACTCCCCAACCTTGTCTCTCTCCGGCCTCCACTTTCTGCAACTCTCTATTTTCCAATCACTACCAAACGGAAGCCTCCTGCTCCTGCAATCCGCACTGACTGACTGACCTGGCGTTCATGTAGGGAGGTGACCCCTCCTTCCGGGCTGGTCCTTAGGTGAGTATCTGCACCTGTGTTCTATAATTTGGGCAGAGTAGGATTGGTTGCTGCTTCTGAGTGCACCTGGCCTCACTTTGGGCTTAGAAGGCTGGAGCAATCCTTTGTTTGGCCTATCCACCATCTCGGATCGCACTTTCCTCTTCCCGCTTCCGTGAAGGACCCAGGTCTTCTATGTCCCCGAGTGTGGATTGCATGCTGGAACATCTGTGGGTAAGGCTTTATAGGAAGGATGGCTTTTCAGTGAGTTTTTCTCATTCTATCTTTGGCGAGTCAACACTCCGTAGGCAAACCCGTTGTTGGAAATCAGTAAATTGGCAACACTGTATCAACCTGCAGGTAATCATGTGGCTGGAGAACCACAAATTGTCAAGACTCCGTCAGCCGTGGTGTAGCCGGCAGCAGTAAAAGTGCAAACTTGGAGCGTTGAATCACGCGTGGAGCTCCAGCGGTCATGAAGAGTCTCGCTGCGGCTTCTACCTGAGCGCGAGTTGGACAGGAACCATATCAGAACAATTGCTCCTAAGATAGTGTCAAGGCAATTAACTCTATTTAAAGTGAATCTTTTAGTTTTTCTCTCCTTGACTTTAGTGAGGAATGGGGAGAGTTACAGGCTGCCCATGGCCCATCCTCCACTGGCGCGGGAAGGCACTTGGTCATCGGAGTCACCCAATGAGCACCAGAACCCGGCAAGAAACTAGTCACGTCATCACACCCTGTGGTAGAAACAGCCATGTGCCTTGTAGACCACTGCAAAGTGCTTAGCGGACCCAGGTACACTCTGTTCTGACATATAGGGCCTGACAATCGTATGCGCCTCGAAGAGGCAGTGATGGGTTGAGGCCAAGAGACCGAGAAACGTCTAAGGGATTGCCTTATTTCTGATGACTTTTCATTTGACGTGTCCATATTTGTAAAAAGAGACGAAAACGTATGTTTTACTGGTTAAAAGGTTTCTTGTAATCACATTTTTATTGAAACATTTGTATTACAATAGTACAGACAGGCCAGGCAAACTAAACATGATATGCGTCTATGTCAGATCCAGAAATCTAATCCAGATCTCCTCATACAAATGACGCTTCCTCTGCTTATGCGGAATGACTCGCTCCAGCAGAGACCTTCTCTGCAGGTCCTCGAGCCAAGCTTACCGTGAAGGAGAGGTGCTACCCTTCCAGTCCCGACCCTGAAGGAGAGGTGCTACCCTTCCAGTCCCGACCCTGAAGGAGAGGTGCTACCCTTCCTGTCCAGACCCTGAAGGAGAGGTGCTACCCTTCCAGTCCAGACCCTGAAGGAGAGGTGCTACCCTTCCAGTCCAGACCCTGAACGAGAGGTGCTACCCTTCCAGTCCAGACCCTGAAGGAGAGGTGTTACCCTTCCAGTCACGACCCTGAAGGAAACGTGCTACCCTTCCATTCCCGACCCTGAAGGAAAGGTGCTACCCTTCCAGTCCTGACCTTGAAGGAAGGTTCTACCCTTCCAGTCCAGACCCTGAAGGAGAGGTGCTACCCTTCCAGTCCCGACCCTGAAGGAGAGGTGCTACCCTTCCAATCCGACCGTGAAGGAGAGGTGCTACCCTTCCAGTCCCGACCCTGAAGGAGAGGTGCTACCCTTCCAGTCCCGACCCTGAAGGAGAGGTGCTAACCTTCCAATCCGACCGTGAAGGAGAGGTGCTACCCTTCCAGTCCAGACCCTGAAGGAGAGGTGCTACCCTTCCAGTCCAGACCCTGAACGAGAGGTGCTACCCTTCCAGTCCAGACCCTGAACGAGAGGTGCTACCCTTCCAGTCCAGACCCTGAAGGAGAGGTGTTACCCTTCCAGTCACGACCCTGAAGGAAAGGTGCTACCCTTCCATTCCCGACCCTAAAGGAAAGGTGCTACCCTTCCAGTCCTGACCTTGAAGGAGAGGTTCTACCCTTCCAGTCCAGACCCTGAAGGAGAGGTGCTACCCTTCCAGTCCCGACCGTGAAGGAAGGGTGGTACCCTTCCATCCCGACCGTGAAGGGAAGGTGCTACCCTTCCAGTCCCGACCGTGAAGGAGAGGTGCTACCCTTCCAGTCCCGACCCTAAAGGAGAGGTGCTACCCTTCCAGTCCCAACCCTGAAGGAAAGGTGCTACCCTTCCAGTCCCGACCCTAAAGGAGAGGTGCTACCCTTCCAGTCCAGACTGTGCAGGAGAGGTGGTACCCTTCCAGTCCCGACCGTGAAGGCAAGGTGCTACCCTTCCAGTCCCACCATGAAGGAAAGGTGCTACCCTTCCAGTCCTGACCATGAAGGAGAGGAGCTACCTTTCCAGTCCCGACACTAAAGGAGAGGTGCTACCCTTCCAGTCCCAACCGTGAAGGAAAGGTGCTACCCTTCCAGTCCCGACTGTGAAGGGAAGGTGCTACCCTTCCAGTCACAACCGTGAAGGGGAGGTGCTACCCTTCCAGTCCAGACCCTGAAGGAGAGGTGCTACCCTTCTAGTCCCGACCCTAAAGGAGAGGTGCTACCCTTCCAGTCCCGACCCTGAAGGAAAGGTGCTACCTTTCCAGTCCCAACCCTAAAGGAGAGGTGCTACTGTTCCAGTCCCAACCGTGAAGGAAAGGTGCTACCCCTCCACTCCCGACCGTGAAGGGAAGGTGCTACCCTTCCAGTCACGACCGTGAAGGGGAGGTGCTACCCTTCCAGTCCAGACCCTGAAGGAGAGGTGCTACCCTTCCAGTCCCGACCCTAAAGGAGAGGTGCTACCCTTCCAGTCCCGACCCTGAAGGAAAGGTGCTACCCTTCCAGTCCTGACCCTAAGGGAGAGGTGCTACCCTTCCAGTCCCGACCGTGAAGGAAAGGTGCTACCCTTCTAGTCCTGACCATGAAGGAGAGGAGCTACCTTTCCAGTCCCAACCCTAAAGGAGAGGTGCTACCTTTCCAGTCCCAACCGTGAAGGAAAGGTGCTACCTTTCCAGTCCCAACCCTGAAGGAGAGGTGCTACCCTTCCAGTCCCGACCCTAAAGGAGAGGTGCTACCCTTCCAGTCCTGACCATGAAGGAGAGGAGCTACCCTTCCAGTCCTGACTTTGAAGGAGAGGCGCTAACCTTCCAGTCCCGAACGTGAAGGAAAGGTGGTACCCTTCCAGTCCCGACCCTGAATGAGAGGTGCTACCCTTCCAGTCCTGACCGTGAAGGAAGGGTGGTACCTTCCAGTCCCGACCATGAAGGAAAGGTGCTACCATTCCAGTCGCAATCCTGAAGGAGAGGTGCTACCCTTCCAGTCCCGACCCTAAAGGAGAGGTGCTACCCTTCCAGTCCTGACCGTGAAGGAGAGGTGCTACCCTTCCAGTCCCGACCGTGAAGCAGAGGAGCTACCCTTCCAGTCCTGACCGTGAAGGAGAGGAGCTACCCTTCCAGTCCCGACCATGAAGGAAAGGTGCTAATCTTCCAGTGTCGACCCTGAAGGAGAGGAGCTACCCTTCCAGTCCTGACTTTGAAGGAGAGGCGCTAACCTTCCAGTCCCGAACGTGAAGGAAAGGTGCTACCCTTCCAGTGCCGACCGCGAAGGGAAGGTGCTATCCCTCCAGTCCTGACTGTGAAGGAGAGGTGCTACCCTTCCGGTGCCGACCGTGAAGGAGAGGTGCTACCCTTCCGGTCCCGACCGTGAAGGAAAGGCGGTACCCTTCCAGTCCCGACTGTGAAGGAGAGGTGGTACCCTTCCAGTCCCGACTGTGAAGGAGAGGTGCTACCATTCCAGTCCCGACTGTGAAGGAGAGGTGCTACCCTTCCAGTCCAAACCGTGGAGGAGAGGTGCTACTCTTCCAGTCCTGACTTTGAAGGAGAGGCGCTAACCTTCCAGTCCTGACCGTGAAGGAAGGGTGGTACCTTCCAGTCCCGACCATGAAGGAAAGGTGCTACCATTCCAGTCGCAATCCTGAAGGAGAGGTGCTACCCTTCCAGTCCCGACCCTAAAGGAGAGGTGCTACCCTTCCAGTCCTGACCGTGAAGGAGAGGTGCTACCCTTCCAGTCCCGACCGTGAAGGAGAGGAGCTACCCTTCCAGTCCCGACCATGAAGGAAAGGTGCTAATCTTCCAGTGTCGACCCTGAAGGAGAGGTGCTACCCTTCCAGTACTGACTTTGAAGGAGAGGTGCTAACCTTCCAGTCCCGAACGTGAAGGAAAGGTGGTACCCTTCCAGTCCCGACCCTGAATGAGAGGTGCTACCCTTCCAGTCCTGACCGTGAAGGAAGGGTGGTACCTTCCAGTCCCGACCATGAAGTAAAGGTGCTACCCTTCCAGTGCCGACCCTGAAGGAGAGGTGCTACCCTTGCAGTCCTGACCATGAAGGAAGGGTGCTACCCTTCCACTGCCGACCGCGAAGGGAAGATGCTATCCCTCCAGTCCCGATCCTGAAGGAGAGGTGCTACCCTTCCAGTCCTGACTGTAAAGGAAAGGAGCTACCCTTCCGGTGCCGACCGTGAAGGAGAGGTGCTACCCTTCCAGTCCCGACTGTGAAGGAGAGGTGCTACCATTCCAGTCCCGACCGTGGAGGAGAGGTGCTACCCTTCCAGTCCAAACCGTGGAGGAGAGGTGCTACTCTTCCAGTCCTGACCGTGAAGGGGAGGTGCTAACCTTCCAGTCCAGACCCTGAAGGAGAGGTGCTACCCTTCCAGTCCCGACCGTGAAGGAAGGGTGGTACCCTTCCAGTCCCGACCGTGAAGGGAAGGTGCTACCCTTCCAGTCCCGACCGTGAAGGAGAGGTGCTACCCTTCCAGTCCCGACCCTAAAGGAGAGGTGCTACCCTTCCAGTCCCGACCCTGAAGGAAAGGTGCTACCCTTCCAGTCCCGACCCTAAAGAAGAGGTGCTACCCTTCCAGTCCAGACTGTGCAGGAGATGTGGTACCCTTCCAGTCCCGACAGTGAAGGCAAGGTGCTACTCTTCCAGTCCCACCGTGAAGGAAAGGTGCTACCCTTCCAGTCCTGACCATGAAGGAGAGGAGCTACCTTTCCAGTCCCGACCCTAAAGGAGAGGTGCTACCCTTCCAGTCCCAACCGTGAAGGAAAGGTGCTACCCTTCCAGTCCCGACCGTGAAGGGAAGGTGCTACCCTTCCAGTCCAGACCCTAAAGGAGAGGTGCTACCCTTCCAGTCCCGACCCTGAAGGAAAGGTGCTACCCTTCCAGTCCTGACCCTAAGGGAGAGGTGCTACCCTTCCAGTCCCGACCGTGAAGGAAAGGTGCTACGCTTCCAGTCCTGACCATGAAGGAGAGGAGCTACCTTTCCAGTCCCAACCCTAAAGGAGAGGTGCTACCCTTCCAGCCCCAACCGTGAAGGAAAGGTGCTACCTTTCCAGTCCCAACCCTGAAGGAGAGGTGCTACCCTTCCAGTCCCGACCCTAAAGGAGAGGCGCTACCCTTCCAGTCCTGACCAGGAAGGAGAGGAGCTACCCTTCCAGTCCCGACCGTGAAGGAGAGGAGCTACCCTTCCAGTCCCGACCGTGAAGGAAAGGTGCTAATCTTCCAGTGCCGACCCTGAAGGAGAGGTGCTACCCTTCCAGTCCTGACTTTGAAGGAGAGGCGCTAACCTTCCAGTCCCGAACGTGAAGGAAAGGTGGTACCCTTCCAGTCCCGACCCTGAATGAGAGGTGCTACCCTTCCAGTCCTGACCGTGAAGGAAGGGTGGTACCTTCCAGTCCCGACCATGAAGGAAAGGTGCTACCATTCCAGTCGCAATCCTGAAGGAGAGGTGCTACCCTTCCAGTCCCGACCCTAAAGGAGAGGTGCTACCCTTCCAGTCCTGACCGTGAAGGAGAGGTGCTACCCTTCCAGTCCCGACCGTGAAGGAGAGGAGCTACCCTTCCGGTCCTGACCGTGAAGGAGAGGAGCTACCCTTCCAGTCCCGACCATGAAGGAAAGGTGCTAATCTTCCAGTGTCGACCGTGAAGGAGAGGTGCTAACCTTCCAGTCCCGAACGTGAAGGAAAGGTGGTACCCTTCCAGTCCCGACCCTGAATGAGAGGTGCTACCCTTCCAGTCCTGACCGTGAAGGAAGGGTGGTACCTTCCAGTCCCGACCATGAAGGAAAGGTGCTACCATTCCAGTCGCAATACTGAAGGAGAGGTGCTACCCTTCCAGTCCCGACCCTAAAGGAGAGGTGCTACCCTTCCAGTCCTGACCGTGAAGGAGAGGTGCTACCCTTCCAGTCCCGACCGTGAAGGAGAGGAGCTACCCTTCCAGTCCTGACCGTGAAGGAGAGGAGCTACCCTTCCAGTCCCGACCATGAAGGAAAGGTGCTAATCTTCCAGTGTCGACCCTGAAGGAGAGGTGCTACCCTTCCAGTACTGACTTTGAAGGAGAGGTGCTAACCTTCCAGTCCCGAACGTGAAGGAAAGGTGGTACCCTTCCAGTCCCGACCCTGAATGAGAGGTGCTACCCTTCCAGTCCTGACCGTGAAGGAAGGGTGGTACCTTCCAGTCCCGACCATGAAGTAAAGGTGCTACCCTTCCAGTGCCGACCCTGAAGGAGAGGTGCTACCCTTCCAGTCCTGACCATGAAGGAAGGGTGCTACCCTTCCAGTGCCGACCGTGAAGGGAAGGTGCTATCCCTCCAGTCCCGACCCTGAAGGAGAGGTGCTACCCTTCCAGTCCTGACTGTAAAGAAAAGGTGCTACCCTTCCAGTCCCGACCGTGAAGGAAAGGTGCTACCCTTCCAGTGCCGACCGCGAAGGGAAGGTGCTATCCCTCCAGTCCTGACTGTGAAGGAGAGGTGCTACCCTTCCGGTGCCGACCGTGAAGGAGAGGTGCTACCCTTCCGGTCCCGACCGTGAAGGAAAGGCGGTACCCTTCCAGTCCCGACTGTGAAGGAGAGGTGCTACCATTCCAGTCCCGACCGTGGAGGAGAGGTGCTACCCTTCCAGTCCAAACCGTGGAGGAGAGGTGCTACTCTTCCAGTCCTGACCGTGAA
This sequence comes from Ambystoma mexicanum, assembly GCF_040938575.1. Taxonomy (NCBI): domain Eukaryota; kingdom Metazoa; phylum Chordata; class Amphibia; order Caudata; family Ambystomatidae; genus Ambystoma; species Ambystoma mexicanum. Next base: position 69,990,382 of record NC_090930.1, on the reverse strand, counting down.
GGAGAGGTGCTACCCTTCCAGTCCAGACCCTGTAGGAGAGGTGCTACCCTTCCAGTCCCGACCGTGAAGGAAGGGTGGTACCCTTCCAGTCCCGACCGTGAAGGGAAGGTGCTACCCTTCCAGTCCCGACCGTGAAGGAGAGGTGCTACCCTTCCAGTCCCGACCCTAAAGGAGAGGTGCTACCCTTCCAGTCCCGACCCTGAAGGAAAGGTGCTACCCTTCCAGTCCCGACCCTAAAGAAGAGGTGCTACCCTTCCAGTCCAGACTGTGCAGGAGAGGTGGTACCCTTCCAGTCCCAACCGTGAAGGCAAGGTGCTACTCTTCCAGTGCCGACCGCAAAGGGAAGGTACTATCCCTCCAGTCCTGACTGTGAAGGAGAGGTGCTACCCTTCCGGTGCCGACCGTGAAGGAGAGGTGCTACCCTTCCGGTCCCGACCGTGAAGGAAAGGTGGTACCCTTCCAGTCCCGACTGTGAAGAAGAGGTGCTACCATTCCAGTCCCGACCGTGGAGGAGAGGTGCTACCCTTCCAGTCCAAACCGTGTAGGAGAGGTGCTACTCTTCCAGTCCAGACCCTGAAGGAGAGGTGCTACCCTTCTAGTCCCGACCGTGAAGGAAAGGTGCTACCCTTCCGGTCCCGACCATGAAGGAAAGGTGCTACCCTTCCAGTCCCGACCCTGATGGAAAGGTGCTACCTCCGACCGTGAAGGAAGGGTGGTACCCTTCCAGTCCTGACGGTGAAGGAAAGGTGCTACCCTTCCGGTCCCGACCATGAAGGAAAGGTGCTACCCTTCCAGTCCTGACCCTGATGAAAAGGTGCTACCTCCGACCGTGAAGGAAGGGTGGTACCCTTCCAGTCCCGACCCTGAAGGAAATGTGCTACTCTTCCAGTCCCGACCCTGAAGGAAAGGTGGTACCCTTCCGGTCCCGACCGTGAAGGAAAGGCGCTACCCTTCCAGTCCAGACCCTGAAGGAGAGGTGCTACCCTTCCGGTCCTGGCCCTGAAGGAAATGTGGTACCCTTCCAGTCCCGAACGTGAAGGAAAGGTGGTACCCTTCCGGTCCCCACTCTGAAGGAAAGGTTCTACCCTTCCAGTCCCGACCGTGAAGGAAAGGTGCTACCCTTCTGGTCCCGACCGTGAAGGAGAGGAGCTACCCTTCCAGTCCTGACCGTGAAGGAGAGGAGCTACCCTTCCAGTCCCGACCATGAAGGAAAGGTGCTACCCTTCCAGTCCCGAACGTGAAGGAAAGGTGGTACCCTTCCAGTCCCGACCCTGAATGAGAGGTGCTACCCTTCCAGTCCTGACCGTGAAGGAAGGGTGATACCTTCCAGTCCTGACCATGAAGTAAAGGTGCTACCCTTCCAGTGCCGACCCTGAAGGAGAGGAGCTACCCTTCCAGTCCCGACCATGAAGGAAAGGTGCTAATCTTCCAGTGTCGACCCTGAAGGAGAGGTGCTACCCTTCCAGTACTGACTTTGAAGGAGAGGTGGTAACCTTCCAGTCCCGAACGTGAAGGAAAGGTGGTACCCTTCCAGTCCCGACACTGAATGAGGGGTGCTACCCTTCCAGTCCTGACAGTGAAGGAAGGGTGGTACCTTCCAGTCCCGACCATGAAGTAAAGGTGCTACCCTTCTAGTGCCGACCCTGAAGGAGAGGTGCTACCCTTCCAGTCCTGACGTTGAAGGAAGGGTGCTACCCTTCCAGTGCCGACCACGAAGGGAAGGTGCTATCCCTCCAGTCCCGACCCTGAAGGAGAGGTGCTACCCTTCCAGTGCCGACCCTGAAGGAGAGGTGCTACCCTTCCAGTCCTGACCATGAAGGAAGGGTGCTACCCTTCCAGTCCTGACTGTAAAGGAAAGGCGCTACCCTTCCAGTCCCGACCGCAAAGGGAAGGTGCTATCCCTCCAGTCCTGACTGTGAAGGAGAGGTGCTACCCTTCCGGTGCCGACCGTGAAGGAGAGGTGCTACCCTTCCGGTCCCGACCGTGAAGGAAAGGTGGTACCCTTCCAGTCCCGACTGTGAAGAAGAGGTGCTACCATTCCAGTCCCGACCGTGGAGGAGAGGTGCTACCCTTCCAGTCCAAACCGTGTAGGAGAGGTGCTACTCTTCCAGTCCCGACCCTGGTGGAAAGGTGCTACCTCCGACCGTGAAGGAAGGGTGGTACCCTTCCAGTCCCGACCCTGAAGGAAATGTGCTACTCTTCCAGTCCCGACCCTGAAGGAAAGGTGGTACCCTTCCGGTCCCGACCGTGAAGGAAAGGCGCTACCCTTCCAGTCCAGACCCTGAAGGAGAGGTGCTACCCTTCAGGTCCTGACCCTGAAGGAAATGTGGTACCCTTCCAGTCCCGAACGTGAAGGAAAGGTGGTACCCTTCCGGTCCCGACCCTGAAGGAAAGGTGCTACCCTTCCAGTTCCGAACATGAAGGAATGGTGCTACTCTTCCGGTCCCCACTCTGAAGGAAAGGTTCTACCCTTCCAGTCCCGACCGTGAAGGAAAGGTGCTACCCTTCCGGTCCCGACCGTGAAGGAGAGGAGCTACCCTTCCAGTCCTGACCGTGAAGGAGAGGAGCTACCCTTCCAGTCCCGACCATGAAGGAAAGGTGCTAATCTTCCAGTGTCGACCCTGAAGGAGAGGTGCTACCCTTCCAGTCCCGAACGTGAAGGAAAGGTAGTACCCTTCCAGTCCCGACCCTGAATGAGAGGTGCTACCCTTCCAGTCCTGACCGTGAAGGAAGGGTGCTACCCTTCCAGTGCCGACCGCGAAGGGAAGGTGCTATCCCTCCAGTCCCGACCCTGAAGGAGAGGTGCTACCCTTCCAGTCCTGACTGTAAAGGAAAGGCGCTACCCTTCCAGTCCCGACCGTGAAGGAAAGGTGCTACCCTTCCAGTGCCGACCGCGAAGGGAAGGTGCTATCCCTCCAGTCCTGACTGTGAAGGAGAGGTGCTACCCTTCCGGTGCCGACCGTGAAGGAGAGGTGCTACCCTTCTAGTCCTGACTGTAAAGGAAAGGCGCTACCCTTCTAGTGCCGACCGTGAAGGAGATGTGCTACCCTTCCGGTCCCGACCGTGAAGGAAAGGTGGTACCCTTCCAGTCCCGACTGTGAAGGAGAGGTGCTACCATTCCAGTCCCGAACGTGGAGGAGAGGTGCTACCCTTCCAGTCCAAACCGTGGAGGAGAGGTGCTACTCTTCCAGTCCAGACCCTGAAGGAAAGGTGCTACACTTCCAGTCCTGACCGTGAAGGAAGGGTGGTACCCTTCCAGTCCAGACCCTGAAGAAGAGGTGCTACACTTCCAGTCCCGACCGTGAAGGAAGGGTGATACCCTTCTAGTCCCGACCGTGAAGGAAAGGTGCTACCCTTCCGGTCCCGACCATGAAGGAAAGGTGCTACCCTTCCAGTCCCGACCCTGAAGGAAAGGTGGTACCCTTCCGGTCCCGACCGTGAAGGAAGGGTGCTACCCTTCCAGTCCCGACCCTGAAGAAAAGGTGCTACCCTTCCGGTCCCGACCCTGAAGGAAATGTGGTACCCTTCCAATCCCGAACGTGAAGGAAAGGTGGTACCCTTCCGGTCCCGACCCTGAAGGAAAGGTGCTACCCTTCCAGTCCCGACCGTGAAGGAAAGGTGCTACCCTTCCGGTCCTGACCCTGAAGGAAATGTGGTACCCTTCCAGTCCCGAACGTGAAGGAAAGGTGGTACCCTTCCGGTCCCGACCCTAAAGGAAAGGTGCTATCCTTCCGGTCCCGACCGTAAAGGAAAGGTGCTACCCTTCCAGTCCCGACCGTGAAGGAAAGGTGCTACCCTTCTGGTCCTGACCCTGAAGGAAATGTGGTACCCTTCCAGTCCCGAACGTGAAGGAAAGGTGGTACTCTTCCGGTCCCGACCCTGAAGGAAAGGTGCTATCCTTCCTGTCCCGACCGTAAACGAAAGGTGCTACCCTTCTGGTCCCGACCCTGAAGGAAAGGTGATACCCTTCTGGTCCCGACCCTGAAGGAAAGGTGATACCCTTCCGGTCCTGACCGTGCAGGAAAGGTGCTACCCTTCCAGTCCCGACCCTGAAGGAGAGGTGCTATCCTTCCAGTCCCGAACGTGAAGGAAAGGTGCTACCCTTCCAGTCCCGAGTGGCACCCTTCCAGTCCAGACTGTGAAAGAGAGGTGCTACCCTTCCAGTCCCTACTGTGAAGGAGAAGTGCTACCCTTGCAGTCCCGACCAGTCAAATTCTCCAAGAGCTCACCCCGCCCCCCAAGATAATGATCCCAAATTCAAAATCAGTTCTCAAGACCGTTGACCCAATTGGCCACAGACCTACGCCCTGAGTCAAGATCAAAGGTAATCACAGTGAAAAGGAAAAATCTAAAGATCAAAAGAACAAAAGTGGAATCCCTACACGGGAAAACATGAACTGGTCAGAAGAGCAGATAGAAAACAGGACACACTCCTATTATATCAGATAGCAAACAGGACACACTCACAGCAGATAGCAAACAGGACACACTCACAGCAGATAGCAAACAGGACACACTCAGAGCAGATACCAAACATGACGCCCTCATATTAGAGCAGATAGCAAACAGGACGCCCTCATATTAGAGCAGACAGCAAACAGGACGCCCTCATATTATAGCAGATAGCAAACAGGACACACTCACAGCAGATAGCAAACAGGACACACTCAGAGCAGATACCAAACAGGACGCCCTCATATTAGAGCAGATAGCAAACAGGACACACTCATATTAGAGCAGACAGCAAACAGGACGCCCTCATATTAGAGCAGATAGCAAACAGGACACACTCATATTAGAGCAGATAGCAAACAGGACGCTCAAATTAGAGCAGATAGCAAACAGGACACACTCATATTAGAGCAGAGAGCAAACAGGACGCTCAAATTAGAGCAGATAGCAAACAGGACACACTCATATTAGAGCAGATAGCAAACAGGACACACTCATATTAGAGCAGATAGCCAACAAGACACCCTCATATTAGAGCAGATAGCAAACAGGACACACTCATATTAGAGCAGATAGCAAACAGGACGCCCTCATTTTAGAGCAGATAGCAAACAGGACACACTCATATTAGAGCAGATAGCAAACAGGACGCTCATATTAGAGCAGATAGCAAACAGGACACACTCATATTAGAGCAGATAGCACACAGGACTCACTCATATTAGAGCAGATAGCCAACAAGACACCCTCATATTAGAGCAGATAGCAAACAGGACACACTCATATTAGAGCAGATAGCAAACAGGACGCCCTCATTTTAGAGCAGATAGCAAACAGGACACACTCATATTAGAGCAGATAGCAAACAGGACACACTCATATTAGAGCAGATAGCAAACAGGACGCTCATATTAGAGCATATAGCAAACAGGACACACTCATATTAGAGCAGATAGCAAACAGAACACACTCATATTAGAGCAGATAGCAAACAGGACGCTCATATTAGAGCAGATAGCAAACAGGACACACTCATATTAGAGCAGATAGCCAACAAGACACCCTCATATTAGAGCAGATAGCAAACAGGACACACTCATATTAGAGCAGATAGCAAACAGGACACACTCATATTAGAGCAGATAGCAAACAGGACACACTCATATTATAGCAGATAGCAAACAGGACACACTCATATTAGAGCAGAGAGCAAACAGGACACACTCCTATTAGAGCAGATAGCAAACAGGACACACTCATATTAGAGCAGATAGCAAACAGGACACACTCATATTAGAGCAGATAGCAAACAGGACAAACTCATATTAGAGCAGAGAGCAAACAGGACACACTCCTATTAGAGCAGATAGCAAACAGGACACACTCATATTAGAGCAGATAGCAAACAGGACACACTCATATTAGAGCAGAGAGCAAACAGGACACACTCCTATTATAGCAGATAGCAAACAGGACACTCTCATATTAGAGCAGAGAGCAAACAGGACACACTCCTATTAGAGCAGAGAGCAAACAGGACACACTCCTATTAGAGCAGAGAGCAAACAGGACACACTCCTATTAGAGCAGACAGCAAACAGGACAGACTCCTATTAGAGCAGATAGCAAACAGGACACACTCATATTAGTATTAGAGCAAAGAGCAAACAGGACACACTCATATTATAGCAGATAGCAAACAGGAAACACTCATATTATTGCAGATATCAAACAGGACATACTCATATTAGAGCTGAGAGCAAACAGGACACACTCCTATTACAGCAGAATGCAAACAGGACACACTCATATTAGAGCAGATAGCAAACAGGACACACTCCTATTAGAGCAGAGAGCAAACAGGACACACTCCTATTAGAGCAGATAGCAAACAGGACACACTCCTATTAGAGCAGAGAGCAAACATGACAGACTGCTATTAGAGCAGAGAGCAAACAGGACACACTCCTATTAGAGCAGATAGCAAACAGGACAGACTCCTATTAGAGCAGAGAGCAAACAGGACACACTCATATTAGAGCAGAGAGCAAACAGGACACACTCCTATTAGAGCAGATAGCAAACAGGACACACTCATATTAGAGCAGATAGCAAACAGGACACACTCATATTAGAGCAGAGAGCAAACAGGACACACTCCTATTGGAGCAGATAGCAAACAGGTCACACTCATATTAGAGCAGATAGCAAACAGGACGCTCATATTAGAGCAGATAGCAAACAGGACACACTCATATTAGAGCAGATAGCACACAGGACTCACTCATATTAGAGCAGATAGCCAACAAGACACCCTCATATTAGAGCAGATAGCAAACAGGACACACTCATATTAGAGCAGATAGCAAACAGGACGCCCTCATTTTAGAGCAGATAGCAAACAGGACACACTCATATTAGAGCAGATAGCAAACAGGACACACTCATATTAGAGCAGATAGCAAACAGGACGCTCATATTAGAGCATATAGCAAACAGGACACACTCATATTAGAGCAGATAGCAAACAGAACACACTCATATTAGAGCAGATAGCAAACAGGACGCTCATATTAGAGCAGATAGCAAACAGGACACACTCATATTAGAGCAGATAGCCAACAAGACACCCTCATATTAGAGCAGATAGCAAACAGGACACACTCATATTAGAGCAGATAGCAAACAGGACACACTCATATTAGAGCAGATAGCAAACAGGACACACTCATATTATAGCAGATAGCAAACAGGACACACTCATATTAGAGCAGAGAGCAAACAGGACACACTCCTATTAGAGCAGATAGCAAACAGGACACACTCATATTAGAGCAGATAGCAAACAGGACACACTCATATTAGAGCAGATAGCAAACAGGACAAACTCATATTAGAGCAGAGAGCAAACAGGACACACTCCTATTAGAGCAGATAGCAAACAGGACACACTCATATTAGAGCAGATAGCAAACAGGACACACTCATATTAGAGCAGAGAGCAAACAGGACACACTCCTATTATAGCAGATAGCAAACAGGACACTCTCATATTAGAGCAGAGAGCAAACAGGACACACTCCTATTAGAGCAGAGAGCAAACAGGACACACTCCTATTAGAGCAGAGAGCAAACAGGACACACTCCTATTAGAGCAGACAGCAAACAGGACAGACTCCTATTAGAGCAGATAGCAAACAGGACACACTCATATTAGTATTAGAGCAAAGAGCAAACAGGACACACTCATATTATAGCAGATAGCAAACAGGAAACACTCATATTATTGCAGATATCAAACAGGACATACTCATATTAGAGCTGAGAGCAAACAGGACACACTCCTATTACAGCAGAATGCAAACAGGACACACTCATATTAGAGCAGATAGCAAACAGGACACACTCCTATTAGAGCAGAGAGCAAACAGGACACACTCCTATTAGAGCAGATAGCAAACAGGACACACTCCTATTAGAGCAGAGAGCAAACATGACAGACTGCTATTAGAGCAGAGAGCAAACAGGACACACTCCTATTAGAGCAGATAGCAAACAGGACAGACTCCTATTAGAGCAGAGAGCAAACAGGACACACTCATATTAGAGCAGAGAGCAAACAGGACACACTCCTATTAGAGCAGATAGCAAACAGGACACACTCATATTAGAGCAGATAGCAAACAGGACACACTCATATTAGAGCAGAGAGCAAACAGGACACACTCCTATTGGAGCAGATAGCAAACAGGTCACACTCATATTAGAGCAGATAGCAAACAGGACACACTCATATTAGAGCAGAGAGCAAACAAGACACACTCCTATTGGAGCAGATAGCAAACAGGTCACACTCATATTAGAGCAGGTAGCAAACAGGAAACACTCATATTAGAGCAGAGAGCAAACAAGACAAACTCCTATTAGAGCAGATAGCAAACAGGACACACTCATATTAGAGCAGAGAGCAAACAGGACACACTCCTATTAGACAGAGAGCAAACAGGACACACTCATATTAGAGAAGATAGCAAACAGGACACACTCATATTAGAGCAGAGAGCAAAGAGGACACACTCCTATTGGAGCAGAGAGCAAACAGGACACACTCCTATTAGAGCAGAGAGCAAACAGGACACACTCCTATTAGAGCAGAGAACAAACAGGACACACTCCTATTAGAGCAGAGAGCAAACAGGACACACTCATATTAGAGCAGAGAGCAAAGAGGACACACTCCTATTGGAGCAGATAGCAAACAGGTCACACTCATACTAGAGCAGATAGCAAACAGGACACACTCATATAAGAGCAGAGAGTAAACAAGACAAACTCCTATTAGAGCAGAGAGCAAACAGGACACACTCATATTAGAGCAGAGAGCAAACAGGACACACTCATATTAGAGAAGATAGCAAACAGGACACACTCCTATTAGAGCAGAGAGCGAACAGGACACACTCGTATTAGAGCAGAGAGCAAACGGGACACACTCCTATTAGAGCAGAGAGCAAACAGGACAGACTCCTATTAAAGCAGAGAGCAAACAGGACACACTCCTATTAGAGCAGATAGCAAACAGGACAGACTCCTATTAGAGCAGATAGAAAACAGGGCACACTCATATTAGAGCAGAGAGCAAACAGGACACACTCCTATTATAGCAGATAGCAAACAGGACACACTCATATTAGAGCAGATAGCAAACATGACACACTCATATTAGAGCAGAGAGCAAACAAGACAAACTCCTATTAGAGCAGATACCAAACGGGACACACTCCTATTAGAGCAGAGAGCAAACAGGACACACTCCTATTAGAGGAGAGAGCAAACAGAACAAACTCCTATTAGAGCAGATAGCAAACAGGACACACTCATATTAGAGCAGAGAGCAAACAAGACAAACTCCTATTAGAGCAGATAGCAAACAGGACACACTCCTATTAGAGCAGAGAGCAAACAGGACAGACTCCTATTAGAGCAGAGAGCAAACAGGACACACTCATATTAGAGCAGATAGCAAACAGGACACACTCCTATTAGAGCAGAGAGTAAACAGGACACACTCCTATTAGAGGAGAGAGCAAACAGGACACACTCCTATTAGAGCAGATAGCAAACAGGACACACTCATATTAGAGCAGAGAGCAAACAAGACAAACTCCTATTAGAGCAGATAGCAAACAGGACACACTCCTATTTGAGCAGGGAGCAAACAGGACAGACTCCTATTAGAGCAGAGAGCAAACAGGACACACTCATATTAGAGCAGATAGCAAACAGGACACACTCATATTAGAGCAGAGAGCAAACAGGACACACTCCTATTGGAGCAGATAGCGAACAGGTTACACTCATATTAGAGCAGATAGCAAACAGGACACACTCATATTAGAGCAGAGAGCAAACAAGACACACTCCTATTGGAGCAGATAGCAAACAGGTCACACTCATATTAGAGCGGATAGCAAACAGGACACACTCATATTAGAGCAGAGAGCAAACAAGACAAACTCCTATTAGAGCAGAGAGCAAACAGGACACACTCATATTAGAGCAGAGAGCAAACAGGACACACTCCTATTAGAGCAGAGAGCAAACAGGACACACTCATATTAGAGAAGATAGCAAACAGGACACACTCATATTAGAGCAGAGAGCAAACAGGACACACTCATATTAGAGCAGAGAGCAAACAGGACACACTCCTATTAGAGCAGAGAGCAAACAGGACACACTCCTATTAGAGCAGAGCGCAAACAGGACATAAACCTATTAGAGCAGAGAGCAAACAGGACACACTCCTATTAGAGCAGATAGCAAACAGGACAGACTCCTATTAGAGCAGAGAGCAAACATGACACACTCATATTGGAGCAGAGAGCAAACAGGACACACTCCTATTAGAGCAGATAGCAAACAGGACACACTCATATTGGAGCAGATAGCAAACAGGACACACTCATATTAGAGCAGAGAGCAAACTGGAAACACTCCTATTGGAGCAGAGAGCAAACAGGACACACTCCTATTGGAGCAGAGAGCAAACAGGACACACTCCTATTAGAGCAGAGAGCAAACAGGATAGACTCCTATTAGAGCAGAGAGCAAACAGGACACACTCCTATTAGAGCAGATAGCAAACAGGACAGACTCCTATTAGAGCAGAGAGCAAACAGGACACACTCCTATTAGAGCAGATAGCAAACAGGGCAGACTCCTATTAGAGCAGAGAGCAAACAGGACACACTCATATTAGAGCAGAGAGCAAACAAGACAGACTCCTATTGGAGCAGATAGCAAACATGTCACACTCATATTAGAGCAGATAGCAAACAGGACACACTCATATTAGAGCATAGAGCAAACAAGACAAACTCCTATTAGAGCAGATAGCAAACACGACACACTCAAATTAGAGCAGAGAGCAAACAGGACACACTCCTATTAGAGCAGAGAGCAAACAGGACACACTCCTATTAGAGCAGAGAGCAAACAGGACACACTCCTATTAGAGCAGATAGCAAACAGGACACACTCATATTAGAGCAGATAGCAAACAGGACACACTCCTATTGGAGCAGAGAGCAAACAGGACACACTCCTATTAGAGCAGAGAGCAAACAGGGCAGACTCCTATTAGAGCAGAGAGCAATCAGGACACACTCATATTATAGCAGATAGCAAACAGGACACACTCATATTAGAGCAGATAGCAAACAGGACACGCTCCTATTAGAGCAGAGAACAAACAGGACACACTCCTATAAGAGCAGATAGCAAACAGGACACCCTCCTATTAGAGCAGAGAGCAAACAGGGCACACTCATATTAGAGCAGAGAGCAAACAGGACAAACCCATATTAGAGCAGAGAGCAAACAGGACACACTCCTATTAGAGCAGATAGCAAATAGGACACACTCATATTAGAGCAGATAGCAAACAGGACACACTCATATTAGAGCAGAGAGCAAACAGGACACACTCCCATTAGAGCAGATAGCAAACAGGACACTCTCACATTAGAGCAGAGAGCAAACAGTACACACTCCTATTAGAGCAGAGAGCAAACAGGACACACTCCTATTAGAGCAGAGAGCAAACAGGACACACCCCTATTAGAGCAGATAGCAAACAGGACACCCTCCTATTAGAGCAGATAGCAAACAGGACAGACTCCTATTAGAGCAGAGAGGACTCACTCCTATTAGAGCAGATAGCAAACAGGACACTCTCACATTAGAGCAGAGAGCAAACAGTACACACTCCTATTAGAGCAGAGAGCAAACAGGACACACTCCTATTAGAGCAGAGAGCAAACAGGACACACTCCTATTAGAGCAGATAGCAAACAGGACACCCTCCTATTAGAGCAGAGAGCAAACAGGACAGACTCCTATTAGAGCAGAGAGCAAACAGGACACACTCCTATTAGAGCAGATAGCAAACAGGACAGACTCCTATTGGAGCAGATAGCAAACATGTCACACTCATATTAGAGCAGATAGCAAACAGGACACACTCATATTAGAGCATAGAGCAAACAAGACAAACTCCTATTAGAGCAGATAGCAAACATGACACACTCATATTAGAGCAGAGAGCAAACAGGACACTCTCCTATTAGAGCAGAGAGCAAACAGGACACACTCCTATTAGAGCAGAGAGCAAACAGGACACACTCCTATTAGAGCAGATAGCAAACAGGACACACTCATATTAGAGCAGATAGCAAACAGGACACACTCCTATTGGAGCAGAGAGCAAACAGGACACACTCCTATTAGAGCAGAGAGCAAACAGGACAGACTCCTATTAGAGCAGATAGCAAACAGGACAGACTCCTATTGGAGCAGATAGCAAACAGGTCACACTCATATTAGAGCAGATAGCAAACAGGACACACTCATATTAGAGCAGAGAGCAAACAAGACAAACTCCTATTAGAGCAGATAGCAAACAGGACACACTCATATTAGAGCAGAGAGCAAACAGGACACACTCCTATTAGAGCAGAGAGAAAACAGGACACACTCCTATTAGAGCAGATAGCAAACAGGACAGACTCCTATTAGAGCAGAGAGCAAACAGGAGACACTCATATTATAGCAGATTGCAAACAGGACACACTCATATTAGAGCAGATAGCAAACAGGACACGCTCCTATTAGAGCAGAGAACAAACAGGACACACTCCTATTAGAGCAGATAGCAAACAGGACACCCTCCTATTAGAGCAGAGAGCAAACAGGGCACACTCATATTAGAGCAGAGAGCAAACAGGACAAACTCATATTAGAGCAGAGAGCAAACAGGACACACTCCTATTAGAGCAGATAGCAAACAGGACACACTCATATTAGAGCAGATAGCAAACAGGACACACTCATATTAGAGCAGAGAGCAAACAGGACACACTCCTATTAGAGCAGATAGCAAACAGGACACTCTCACATTAGAGCAGAGAGCAAACAGTACACACTCCTATTAGAACAGAGAGCAAACAGGACACACTCCTATTAGAGCAGAGAGCAAACAGGACACACTCCTATTAGAGCAGATAGCAAACAGGACACACTCATATTAGAGCAGATAGCAAACAGGACACTCTCACATTAGAGCAGAGAGCAAACAGGACACACTCCTATTAGAGCAGATAGCAAATAGGACACACTCATATTAGAGCAGATAGCAAACAGGACACACTCATATTAGAGCAGAGAGCAAACAGGACAGACTCCTATTAGAGCAGATAGCAAACAGGACACTCTCACATTAGAGCAGAGAGCAAACAGGACACACCCCTATTAGAGCAGATAGCAAACAGGACACCCTCCTATTAGAGCAGATAGCAAACAGGACAGACTCCTATTAGAGCAGAGAGGACATACTCCTATTAGAGCAGATAGCAAACAGGACACTCTCACATTAGAGCAGAGAGCAAACAGTACACACTCCTATTAGAGCAGAGAGCAAACAGGACACACTCCTATTAGAGCAGAGAGCAAACAGGACACACTCCTATTAGAGCAGATAGCAAACAGGACACCCTCCTATTAGAGCAGATAGCAAACAGGACAGACTCCTATTAGAGCAGAGAGCAAACAGGACACACTCATATTAGAGCAGAGAGCAAACAAGACAGACTCCTATTGGAGCAGATAGCAAACATGTCACACTCATATTAGAGCAGATAGCAAACAGGACACACTCATATTAGAGCATAGAGCAAACAAGACAAACTCCTATTAGAGCAGATAGCAAACATGACACACTCATATTAGAGCAGAGAGCAAACAGGACACTCTCCTATTAGAGCAGAGAGCAAACAGGACACACTCCTATTAGAGCAGAGAGCAAACAGGACACACTCCTATTAGAGCAGATAGTAAACAGGACACACTCATATTAGAGCAGATAGCAAACAGGACACACTCCTATTGGAGCAGAGAGCAAACAGGACACACTCCTATTAGAGCAGAGAGCAAACAGGACAGACTCCTATTAGAGCAGAGAGCAAACAGGACACACTCCTATTAGAGCAGATAGCAAACAGGACAGACTCCTATTGGAGCAGATAGCAAACAGGTCACACTCATATTAGAGCAGATAGCAAACAGGACACACTCATATTAGAGCAGAGAGCAAACAAGACAAACTCCTATTAGAGCAGATAGCAAACAGGACACACTCATATTAGAGCAGAGAGCAAACAGGACACACTCCTATTAGAGCAGAGAGAAAACAGGACACACTCCTATTAGAGCAGATAGCAAACAGGACAGACTCCTATTAGAGCAGAGAGCAAACAGGAGACACTCATATTATAGCAGATAGCAAACAGGACACACTCATATTAGAGCAGATAGCAAACAGGACACGCTCCTATTAGAGCAGAGAACAAACAGGACACACTCCTATTAGAGCAGATAGCAAACAGGACACCCTCCTATTAGAGCAGAGAGCAAACAGGGCACACTCATATTAGAGCAGAGAGCAAACAGGACAAACGCATATTAGAGCAGAGAGCAAACAGGACACACTCCTATTAGAGCAGATAGCAAACAGGACACACTCATATTAGAGCAGATAGCAAACAGGACACACTCATATTAGAGCAGAGAGCAAACAGGACACACTCCTATTAGAGCAGAAAGCAAACAGGACACTCTCACATTAGAGCAGAGAGCAAACAGTACACACTCCTATTAGAACAGAGAGCAAACAGGACACACTCCTATTAGAGCAGAGAGCAAACAGGACACACTCCTATTAGAGCAGATAGCAAACAGGACAGACTCCTATTAGAGCAGATAGCAAACAGGACACTCTCACATTAGAGCAGAGAGCAAACAGGACACACTCCTATTAGAGAAGATAGCAAACAGGACACTCTCACATTAGAGCAGAGAGCAAACAGGACACACTCCTATTAGAGCAGAGAGCAAACAGGACACACTCATATTAGAGCAGAGAGCAAACAGGACACACTCATATTAGAGCAGAGAGCAAACAGGACACACTCATATTAGAGCAGAGAGCAAACAGGACACACTCCTATTGGAGCAGATAGCAAACAGGTCACACTCATATTAGAGCAGATAGCAAACAGGACACACTCATATTAGAGCAGAGAGCAAACAGGACACACTCCTATTAGAGCAGATAGCAAACAGGACAGACTCCTATTAGAGCAGAGAGCAAACAGGACACACTCCTATTAGAGCAGATAGCAAACAGGGCAGACTCCTATTAGAGCAGAGAGCAAACAGGACACACTCATATTAGAGCAGAGAGCAAACAAGACAGACTCCTATTGGAGCAGATAGCAAACATGTCACACTCATATTAGAGCAGATAGCAAACAGGACACACTCATATTAGAGCATAGAGCAAACAAGACAAACTCCTATTAGAGCAGATAGCAAACATGACACACTCAAATTAGAGCAGAGAGCAAACAGGACACACTCCTATTAGAGCAGAGAGCAAACAGGACACACTCCTATTAGAGCAGAGAGCAAACAGGACACACTCCTATTAGAGCAGATAGCAAACAGGACACACTCATATTAGAGCAGATAGCAAACAGGACACACTCCTATTGGAGCAGAGAGCAAACAGGACACACTCCTATTAGAGCAGAGAGCAAACAGGGCAGACTCCTATTAGAGCAGAGAGCAAACAGGGCAGACTCCTATTAGAGCAGAGAGCAATCAGGACACACTCATATTATAGCAGATAGCAAACAGGACACACTCATATTAGAGCAGATAGCAAACAGGACACGCTCCTATTAGAGCAGAGAACAAACAGGACACACTCCTATAAGAGCAGATAGCAAACAGGACACCCTCCTATTAGAGCAGAGAGCAAACAGGGCACACTCATATTAGAGCAGAGAGCAAACAGGACAAACCCATATTAGAGCAGAGAGCAAACAGGACACACTCCTATTAGAGCAGATAGCAAATAGGACACACTCATATTAGAGCAGATAGCAAACAGGACACACTCATATTAGAGCAGAGAGCAAACAGGACACACTCCCATTAGAGCAGATAGCAAACAGGACACTCTCACATTAGAGCAGAGAGCAAACAGTACACACTCCTATTAGAGCAGAGAGCAAACAGGACACACTCCTATTAGAGCAGAGAGCAAACAGGACACACCCCTATTAGAGCAGATAGCAAACAGGACACCCTCCTATTAGAGCAGATAGCAAACAGGACAGACTCCTATTAGAGCAGAGAGGACACACTCCTATTAGAGCAGATAGCAAACAGGACACTCTCACATTAGAGCAGAGAGCAAACAGTACACACTCCTATTAGAGCAGAGAGCAAACAGGACACACTCCTATTAGAGCAGAGAGCAAACAGGACACACTCCTATTAGAGCAGATAGCAAACAGGACACCCTCCTATTAGAGCAGAGAGCAAACAGGACAGACTCCTATTAGAGCAGAGAGCAAACAGGACACACTCCTATTAGAGCAGATAGCAAACAGGACAGACTCCTATTGGAGCAGATAGCAAACATGTCACACTCATATTAGAGCAGATAGCAAACAGGACACACTCATATTAGAGCATAGAGCAAACAAGACAAACTCCTATTAGAGCAGATAGCAAACATGACACACTCATATTAGAGCAGAGAGCAAACAGGACACTCTCCTATTAGAGCAGAGAGCAAACAGGACACACTCCTATTAGAGCAGAGAGCAAACAGGACACACTCCTATTAGAGCAGATAGCAAACAGGACACACTCATATTAGAGCAGATAGCAAACAGGACACACTCCTATTGGAGCAGAGAGCAAACAGGACACACTCCTATTAGAGCAGAGAGCAAACAGGACAGACTCCTATTAGAGCAGAGAGCAAACAGGACACACTCCTATTAGAGCAGATAGCAAACAGGACAGACTCCTATTGGAGCAGATAGCAAACAGGTCACACTCATATTAGAGCAGATAGCAAACAGGACACACTCATATTAGAGCAGAGAGCAAACAAGACAAACTCCTATTAGAGCAGATAGCAAACAGGACACACTCATATTAGAGCAGAGAGCAAACAGGACACACTCCTATTAGAGCAGAGAGAAAACAGGACACACTCCTATTAGAGCAGATAGCAAACAGGACAGACTCCTATTAGAGCAGAGAGCAAACAGGAGACACTCATATTATAGCAGATTGCAAACAGGACACACTCATATTAGAGCAGATAGCAAACAGGACACGCTCCTATTAGAGCAGAGAACAAACAGGACACACTCCTATTAGAGCAGATAGCAAACAGGACACCCTCCTATTAGAGCAGAGAGCAAACAGGGCACACTCATATTAGAGCAGAGAGCAAACAGGACAAACTCATATTAGAGCAGAGAGCAAACAGGACACACTCCTATTAGAGCAGATAGCAAACAGGACACACTCATATTAGAGCAGATAGCAAACAGGACACACTCATATTAGAGCAGAGAGCAAACAGGACACACTCCTATTAGAGCAGATAGCAAACAGGACACTCTCACATTAGAGCAGAGAGCAAACAGTACACACTCCTATTAGAACAGAGAGCAAACAGGACACACTCCTATTAGAGCAGAAAGCAAACAGGACACACTCCTATTAGAGCAGATAGCAAACAGGACACACTCATATTAGAGCAGATAGCAAACAGGACACTCTCACATTAGAGCAGAGAGCAAACAGGACACACTCCTATTAGAGCAGATAGCAAATAGGACACACTCATATTAGAGCAGATAGCAAACAGGACACACTCATATTAGAGCAGAGAGCAAACAGGACAGACTCCTATTAGAGCAGATAGCAAACAGGACACTCTCACATTAGAGCAGAGAGCAAACAGGACACACCCCTATTAGAGCAGATAGCAAACAGGACACCCTCCTATTAGAGCAGATAGCAAACAGGACAGACTCCTATTAGAGCAGAGAGGACATACTCCTATTAGAGCAGATAGCAAACAGGACACTCTCACATTAGAGCAGAGAGCAAACAGTACACACTCCTATTAGAGCAGAGAGCAAACAGGACACACTCCTATTAGAGCAGAGAGCAAACAGGACACACTCCTATTAGAGCAGATAGCAAACAGGACACCCTCCTATTAGAGCAGAGAGCAAACAGGACAGACTCCTATTAGAGCAGAGAGCAAACAGGACACACTCCTATTAGAGCAGATAGCAAACAGGACAGACTCCTATTGGAGCAGATAGCAAACATGTCACACTCATATTAGAGCAGATAGCAAACAGGACACACTCATATTAGAGCATAGAGCAAACAAGACAAACTCCTATTAGAGCAGATAGCAAACATGACACACTCATATTAGAGCAGAGAGCAAACAGGACACTCTCCTATTAGAGCAGAGAGCAAACAGGACACACTCCTATTAGAGCAGAGAGCAAACAGGACACACTCCTATTAGAGCAGATAGCAAACAGGACACACTCATATTAGAGCAGATAGCAAACAGGACACACTCCTATTGGAGCAGAGAGCAAACAGGACACACTCCTATTAGAGCAGAGAGCAAACAGGACAGACTCCTATTAGAGCAGAGAGCAAACAGGACACACTCCTATTAGAGCAGATAGCAAACAGGACAGACTCCTATTGGAGCAGATAGCAAACAGGTCACACTCATATTAGAGCAGATAGCAAACAGGACACACTCATATTAGAGCAGAGAGCAAACAAGACAAACTCCTATTAGAGCAGATAGCAAACAGGACACACTCATATTAGAGCAGAGAGCAAACAGGACACACTCCTATTAGAGCAGAGAGAAAACAGGACACACTCCTATTAGAGCAGATAGCAAACAGGACAGACTCCTATTAGAGCAGAGAGCAAACAGGAGACACTCATATTATAGCAGATTGCAAACAGGACACACTCATATTAGAGCAGATAGCAAACAGGACACGCTCCTATTAGAGCAGAGAACAAACAGGACACACTCCTATTAGAGCAGATAGCAAACAGGACACCCTCCTATTAGAGCAGAGAGCAAACAGGGCACACTCATATTAGAGCAGAGAGCAAACAGGACAAACTCATATTAGAGCAGAGAGCAAACAGGACACACTCCTATTAGAGCAGATAGCAAACAGGACACACTCATATTAGAGCAGATAGCAAACAGGACACACTCATATTAGAGCAGAGAGCAAACAGGACACACTCCTATTAGAGCAGATAGCAAACAGGACACTCTCACATTAGAGCAGAGCGCAAACAGTACACACTCCTATTAGAACAGAGAGCAAACAGGACACACTCCTATTAGAGCAGAGAGCAAACAGGACACACTCCTATTAGAGCAGATAGCAAACAGGACACACTCATATTAGAGCAGATAGCAAACAGGACACTCTCACATTAGAGCAGAGAGCAAACAGGACACACTCCTATTAGAGCAGATAGCAAATAGGACACACTCATATTAGAGCAGATAGCAAACAGGACACACTCATATTAGAGCAGAGAGCAAACAGGACAGACTCCTATTAGAGCAGATAGCAAACAGGACACTCTCACATTAGAGCAGAGAGCAAACAGGACACACCCCTATTAGAGCAGATAGCAAACAGGACACCCTCCTATTAGAGCAGATAGCAAACAGGACAGACTCCTATTAGAGCAGAGAGGACATACTCCTATTAGAGCAGATAGCAAACAGGACACTCTCACATTAGAGCAGAGAGCAAACAGTACACACTCCTATTAGAGCAGAGAGCAAACAGGACACACTCCTATTAGAGCAGAGAGCAAACAGGACACACTCCTATTAGAGCAGATAGCAAACAGGACACCCTCCTATTAGAGCAGATAGCAAACAGGACAGACTCCTATTAGAGCAGAGAGCAAACAGGACACACTCATATTAGAGCAGAGAGCAAACAAGACAGACTCCTATTGGAGCAGATAGCAAACATGTCACACTCATATTAGAGCAGATAGCAAACAGGACACACTCATATTAGAGCATAGAGCAAACAAGACAAACTCCTATTAGAGCAGATAGCAAACATGACACACTCATATTAGAGCAGAGAGCAAACAGGACACTCTCCTATTAGAGCAGAGAGCAAACAGGACACACTCCTATTAGAGCAGAGAGCAAACAGGACACACTCCTATTAGAGCAGATAGTAAACAGGACACACTCATATTAGAGCAGATAGCAAACAGGACACACTCCTATTGGAGCAGAGAGCAAACAGGACACACTCCTATTAGAGCAGAGAGCAAACAGGACAGACTCCTATTAGAGCAGAGAGCAAACAGGACACACTCCTATTAGAGCAGAGAACAAACAGGACACACTCCTATTAGAGCAGATAGCAAACAGGACACCCTCCTATTAGAGCAGAGAGCAAACAGGGCACACTCATATTAGAGCAGAGAGCAAACAGGACAAACTCATATTAGAGCAGAGAGCAAACAGGACACACTCCTATTAGAGCAGATAGCAAACAGGACACTCTCACATTAGAGCAGAGAGCAAACAGTACACACTCCTATTAGAACAGAGAGCAAACAGGACACACTCCTATTAGAGCAGAGAGCAAACAGGACACACTCCTATTAGAGCAGATAGCAAACAGGACACACTCATATTAGAGCAGATAGCAAACAGGACACTCTCACATTAGAGCAGAGAGCAAACAGGACACACTCCTATTAGAGCAGATAGCAAATAGGACACACTCATATTAGAGCAGATAGCAAACAGGACACACTCATATTAGAGCAGAGAGCAAACAGGACAGACTCCTATTAGAGCAGATAGCAAACAGGACACTCTCACATTAGAGCAGAGAGCAAACAGGACACACCCCTATTAGAGCAGATAGCAAACAGGACACCCTCCTATTAGAGCAGATAGCAAACAGGACAGACTCCTATTAGAGCAGAGAGGACATACTCCTATTAGAGCAGATAGCAAACAGGACACTCTCACATTAGAGCAGAGAGCAAACAGTACACACTCCTATTAGAGCAGAGAGCAAACAGGACACACTCCTATTAGAGCAGAGAGCAAACAGGATACACTCCTATTAGAGCAGATAGCAAACAGGACACCCTCCTATTAGAGCAGATAGCAAACAGGACAGACTCCTATTAGAGCAGAGAGCAAACAGGACACACTCATATTAGAGCAGAGAGCAAACAAGACAGACTCCTATTGGAGCAGATAGCAAACATGTCACACTCATATTAGAGCAGATAGCAAACAGGACACACTCATATTAGAGCATAGAGCAAACAAGACAAACTCCTATTAGAGCAGATAGCAAACATGACACACTCATATTAGAGCAGAGAGCAAACAGGACACTCTCCTATTAGAGCAGAGAGCAAACAGGACACACTCCTATTAGAGCAGAGAGCAAACAGGACACACTCCTATTAGAGCAGATAGTAAACAGGACACACTCATATTAGAGCAGATAGCAAACAGGACACACTCCTATTGGAGCAGAGAGCAAACAGGACACACTCCTATTAGAGCAGAGAGCAAACAGGACAGACTCCTATTAGAGCAGAGAGCAAACAGGACACACTCCTATTAGAGCAGATAGCAAACAGGACAGACTCCTATTGGAGCAGATAGCAAACAGGTCACACTCATATTAGAGCAGATAGCAAACAGGACACACTCATATTAGAGCAGAGAGCAAACAAGACAAACTCCTATTAGAGCAGATAGCAAACAGGACACACTCATATTAGAGCAGAGAGCAAACAGGACACACTCCTATTAGAGCAGAGAGAAAACAGGACACACTCCTATTAGAGC
This sequence comes from Ambystoma mexicanum, assembly GCF_040938575.1. NCBI lineage: Eukaryota > Metazoa > Chordata > Amphibia > Caudata > Ambystomatidae > Ambystoma > Ambystoma mexicanum. Next base: position 69,968,571 of record NC_090930.1, on the reverse strand, counting down.
AGATAGCAAACAGGACAGACTCCTATTAGAGCAGAGAGCAAACAGGAGACACTCATATTATAGCAGATAGCAAACAGGACACACTCATATTAGAGCAGATAGCAAACAGGACACGCTCCTATTAGAGCAGAGAACAAACAGGACACACTCCTATTAGAGCAGATAGCAAACAGGACACCCTCCTATTAGAGCAGAGAGCAAACAGGGCACACTCATATTAGAGCAGAGAGCAAACAGGACAAACGCATATTAGAGCAGATAGCAAACAGGACACACTCCTATTAGAGCAGATAGCAAACAGGACACACTCATATTAGAGCAGATAGCAAACAGGACACACTCATATTAGAGCAGAGAGCAAACAGGACACACTCCTATTAGAGCAGATAGCAAACAGGACACTCTCACATTAGAGCAGAGAGCAAACAGTACACACTCCTATTAGAACAGAGAGCAAACAGGACACACTCCTATTTGAGCAGAGAGCAAACAGGACACACTCCTATTAGAGCAGATAGCAAACAGGACAGACTCCTATTAGAGCAGATAGCAAACAGGACACTCTCACATTAGAGCAGAGAGCAAACAGGACACACTCCTATTAGAGCAGAGAGCAAACAGGACACACTCCTATTAGAGAAGATAGCAAACAGGACACTCTCACATTAGAGCAGAGAGCAAACAGGACACACTCCTATTAGAGCAGGGAGCAAACAGGACACACTCATATTAGAGCAGAGAGCAAACAGGACACACTCCTATTAGAGCAGATAGCAAACAGGACACACTCATATTAGAGCAAAGAGCAAACAGGACACACTCATATTAGAGAAGATAGCAAACAGGACACACTCATATTAGAGCAGAGAGCAAACAGGACACACTCCTATTAGAGCAGAGAGCAAACAGGACACACTCCTATTAGAGCAGAGAGCAAACAGGACAGACTCCTATTAGAGCAGAGAGCAAACAGGACACACTCATATTAGAGCAGATAGCAAACAGGACACACTCCTATTAGAGCAGAGAGCAAACATGACACACTCATATTGGAGCAGAGAGCAAACAGGACACACTCCTATTAGAGAAGATAGCAAACAGGACACACTCATATTGGAGCAGATAGCAAACAGGACACACTCATATTAGAGCAGAGAGCAAACAGGACACACTCCTATTGGAGCAGAGAGCAAACAGGACACATTCCTATTGGAGCAGAGAGCAAACAGGACACACTCCTATTAGAGCAGAGAGCAAACAGGATAGACTCCTATTAGAGCAGAGAGCAAACAGGACACACTCCTATTAGAGCAGAGAGCAAACAAGACAGACTCCTATTGGAGCAGATAGCAAACAGGTCACACTCATATTAGAGCAGATAGCAAACAGGACACACTCATATTAGAGCATAGAGCAAACAAGACAAACTCCTATTAGAGCAGATAGCAAACAGGACACACTCATATTAGAGCAGAGAGCAAACAGGACACACTCCTATTAGAGCAGAGAGCAAACAGGACACACTCCTATTAGAGCAGAGAGCAAACAGGACACACTCCTATTAGAGCAGAGAGCAAACAGGACACACTCCTATTAGAGCAGAGAGCAAACAGGACACACTCCTATTAGAGCAGAGAGCAAACAGGACACACTCATATTAGAGCAGATAGCAAACTGGACACACTCCTATTGGAGCAGAGAGCAAACAGGACACACTCCTATTAGAGCAGAGAGCAAACAGGACAGACTCCTATTAGAGCAGAGAGCAAACAGGACACACTCCTATTAGAGCAGATAGCAAACAGGACAGACTCCTATTGGAGCAGATAGCAAAGGGTCACACTCATATTAGAGCAGATAGCAAACAGGACACACTCATATTAGAGCAGAGAGCAAACAAGACAAACTCCTATTAGAGCAGATAGCAAACAGGACACACTCATATTAGAGCAGAGAGCAAACAGGACACACTCCTATTAGAGCAGAGAGAAAACAGGACACACTCCTATTGGAGCAGAGAGCAAACAGGACACGCTCCTATTAGAGCAGATAGCAAACAGGACAGACTCCTATTAGAGCAGAGAGCAAACAGGACACACTCATATTATAGCAGATAGCAAACAGGACACACTCATATTAGAGCAGATAGCAAACAGGACACGCTCCTATTAGAGCAGAGAACAAACAGGACACACTCCTATTAGAGCAGATAGCAAACAGGACACCCTCCTATTAGAGCAGAGAGCAAACAGGGCACACTCATATTAGAGCAGAGAGCAAACAGGACAAACTCATATTAGAGCAGAGAGCAAACAGGACACACTCCTATTAGAGCAGATAGCAAACAGGACACACTCATATTAGAGCGGATAGCAATCAGGACACACAAATATTAGAGCAGAGAGCAAACAGGACACACTCCTATTAGAGCAGATAGCAAACAGGACACTCTCACATTAGAGCAGAGAGCAAACAGTACACACTCCTATTAGAGCAGAGAGCAAACAGGACACACTCCTATTAGAGCAGAGAGCAAACAGGACACTCTCACATTAGAGCAGAGAGCAAACAGGACACACCCCTATTAGAGCAGATAGCAAACAGGACACCCTCCTATTAGAGCAGATAGCAAACAGGACAGACTCCTATTAGAGCAGAGAGCAAACAGGACACACTCATATTAGAGAAGATAGCAAACAGGACACTCTCACATTAGAGCAGAGAGCAAACAGGACACTCCTATTAGAGCAGAGAGCAAACAGGACACACTCATATTAGAGCAGAGAGCAAACAGGACACACTCCCATTAGAGCAGATAGCAAACAGGACACACTCATATTAGAGAAGATAGCAAACAGGACACTCTCACATTAGAGCAGAGAGCAAACAGGACACACTCCTATTAGAGCAGAGAGCAAACAGGACACACTCCTATTAGAGCAGAGAGCAAACAGGACACACTCATATTAGAGCAGAGAACAAACAGGACACACTCCTATTAGAGCAGTTAGCAAACAGGACACCCTCCTATTAGAGCAGAGAGCAAACAAGACACACTCATATTATAGCAGAGAGCAAACAGGACATTCTCCTATTAGAGCAGAGAGCAAGCAGGACACACTCATATTAGAGCAGAGAGCAAACAGGACACACTCCTATTAGAGCAGAGAGCAAACAGGACACACTCATATTATAGCAGAGAGCAAACAGGACGCCCTAATATTAGAGCAGATAGCAAACAGGACACACTCAGAGCAGATAGCAAACAGGACACACTCATATTAGAGCATAGAGCAAACAGGACAGACTCCTATTAGAGCAGAGAGCAAACGGGACACACTCCTATTAGAGCAGATAGCAAACAGGACACACTCATATTAGTGCAGATAGCAAACAGAACACACTCATATTAGAGCAGAGAGCAAACAGGACACACTCCTATTAGAGCAGAGAGCAAACCTGACACACTCCTATTAGAGCAGAGAGCAAACCTGACACACTCCTATTAGAGCAGAGAGCAAACAGGACACACTCCTGTTAGAGCAGATAGCAAACAGGACACACTCATATTAGAGCAGATAGCAAACAGGACACACTCATATTATAGCAGAGAGCAAACAGGACACACTCATATTAGAGCAGAGAGCAAACAGGACACACTCCTATTAGAGCAGAGAGCAAACAAGAGACACTCCTATTAGAGCAGAGAGCAAACAGGACACACTCCTATTAGAGCAGATAGCAAACAGGACACACTCATATTAGAGCAGAGAGCAAACAGGACACACTCCTATTAGAGCAGATAGCAAACAGGACACACTCATATTAGAGCAGATAGCAAACAGGACACTCTCACATTAGAGCAGAGAGCAAACAGGACACACTCCTATTAGAGCAGATAGCAAATAGGACACACTCATATTAGAGCAGATAGCAAACAGGACACACTCATATTAGAGCAGAGAGCAAACAGGACAGACTCCTATTAGAGCAGATAGCAAACAGGACACTCTCACATTAGAGCAGAGAGCAAACAGGACACACCCCTATTAGAGCAGATAGCAAACAGGACACCCTCCTATTAGAGCAGATAGCAAACAGGACAGACTCCTATTAGAGCAGAGAGGACATACTCCTATTAGAGCAGATAGCAAACAGGACACTCTCACATTAGAGCAGAGAGCAAACAGTACACACTCCTATTAGAGCAGAGAGCAAACAGGACACACTCCTATTAGAGCAGAGAGCAAACAGGACACACTCCTATTAGAGCAGATAGCAAACAGGACACCCTCCTATTAGAGCAGATAGCAAACAGGACAGACTCCTATTAGAGCAGAGAGCAAACAGGACACACTCATATTAGAGCAGAGAGCAAACAAGACAGACTCCTATTGGAGCAGATAGCAAACATGTCACACTCATATTAGAGCAGATAGCAAACAGGACACACTCATATTAGAGCAGATAGCAATCAGGACACACAAATATTAGAGCAGATAGCAAACAGGACACTCTCACATTAGAGCAGAGAGCAAACAGTACACACTCCTATTAGAGCAGAGAGCAAACAGGACACACTCCTATTAGAGCAGAGAGCAAACAGGACACTCTCACATTAGAGCAGAGAGCAAACAGGACACACCCCTATTAGAGCAGATAGCAAACAGGACACCCTCCTATTAGAGCAGATAGCAAACAGGACAGACTCCTATTAGAGCAGAGAGCAAACAGGACACACTCATATTAGAGAAGATAGCAAACAGGACACTCTCACATTAGAGCAGATAGCAAACAGGACACTCTCACATTAGAGCAGAGAGCAAACAGGACACACTCCTATTAGAGCAGAGAGCAAACAGGACACACTCCTATTAGAGCAGAGAGCAAACAGGACACACTCCTATTAGAGCAGATAGCAAACAGAACACACTCCTATTAGAGCAGAGAGCAAACAGGACACACTCCTATTAGAGCAGATAGCAAACAGGACACTCTCACATTAGAGCAGAGAGCAAACAGGACACTCCTATTAGAGCAGAGAGCAAACAGGACACACTCATATTAGAGCAGATAGCAAACAGGACACACTCCTATTAGAGCAGAGAGCAAACAGGACACACTCCCATTAGAGCAGATAGCAAACAGGACACACTCATATTAGAGAAGATAGCAAACAGGACACTCTCACATTAGAGCAGAGAGCAAACAGTACACACTCCTATTAGAACAGAGAGCAAACAGGACACACTCCTATTTGAGCAGAGAGCAAACAGGACACACTCCTATTAGAGCAGATAGCAAACAGGACAGACTCCTATTAGAGCAGATAGCAAACAGGACACTCTCCTATTAGAGCAGAGAGCAAACAGGACACTCTCACATTAGAGCAGATAGCAAACAGGACACTCTCACATTAGAGAAGATAGCAAACAGGACACTCTCACATTAGAGCAGAGAGCAAACAGGACACACTCCTATTAGAGCAGAGAGCAAACAGGACACACTCATATTAGAGCAGAGAGCAAACAGGACACACTCCTATTAGAGCAGATAGCAAACAGGACACACTCATATTAGAGCAAAGAGCAAACAGGACACACTCATATTAGAGAAGATAGCAAACAGGACACACTCATATTAGAGCAGAGAGCAAACAGGACACACTCCTATTAGAGCAGAGAGCAAACAGGACACACTCATATTAGAGCAGAGAGCAAACAGGACACACTCCTATTAGAGCAGATAGCAAACAGGACACACTCATATTAGAGCAAAGAGCAAACAGGACACACTCATATTAGAGAAGATAGCAAACAGGACACACTCATATTAGAGCAGAGAGCAAACAGGACACACTCCTATTAGAGCAGAGAGCAAACAGGACACACTCCTATTAGAGCAGAGAGCAAACAGGACAGACTCCTATTAGAGCAGAGAGCAAACAGGACACACTCATATTAGAGCAGATAGCAAACAGGACACACTCCTATTAGAGCAGAGAGCAAACATGACACACTCATATTGGAGCAGAGAGCAAACAGGACACACTCCTATTAGAGAAGATAGCAAACAGGACACACTCATATTGGAGCAGATAGCAAACAGGACACACTCATATTAGAGCAGAGAGCAAACAGGACACACTCCTATTGGAGCAGAGAGCAAACAGGACACATTCCTATTGGAGCAGAGAGCAAACAGGACACACTCCTATTAGAGCAGAGAGCAAACAGGATAGACTCCTATTAGAGCAGAGAGCAAACAGGACACACTCCTATTAGAGCAGAGAGCAAACAAGACAGACTCCTATTGGAGCAGATAGCAAACAGGTCACACTCATATTAGAGCAGATAGCAAACAGGACACACTCATATTAGAGCATAGAGCAAACAAGACAAACTCCTATTAGAGCAGATAGCAAACAGGACACACTCATATTAGAGCAGAGAGCAAACAGGACACACTCCTATTAGAGCAGAGAGCAAACAGGACACACTCCTATTAGAGCAGAGAGCAAACAGGACACACTCCTATTAGAGCAGAGAGCAAACAGGACACACTCCTATTAGAGCAGAGAGCAAACAGGACACACTCCTATTAGAGCAGATAGCAAACAGGACACACTCATATTAGAGCAGATAGCAAACAGGACACACTCCTATTGGAGCAGAGAGCAAACAGGACACACTCCTATTAGAGCAGAGAGCAAACAGGACAGACTCCTATTAGAGCAGAGAGCAAACAGGACACACTCCTATTAGAGCAGATAGCAAACAGGACAGACTCCTATTGGAGCAGATAGCAAACAGGTCACACTCATATTAGAGCAGATAGCAAACAGGAGACACTCATATTAGAGCAGAGAGCAAACAAGACAAACTCCTATTAGAGCAGATAGCAAACAGGACACACTCATATTAGAGCAGAGAGCAAACAGGACACACTCCTATTAGAGCAGAGAGAAAACAGGACACACTCCTATTGGAGCAGAGAGCAAACAGGACACGCTCCTATTAGAGCAGATAGCAAACAGGACAGACTCCTATTAGAGCAGAGAGCAAACAGGACACACTCATATTATAGCAGATAGCAAACAGGACACACTCATATTAGAGCAGATAGCAAACAGGACACGCTCCTATTAGAGCAGAGAACAAACAGGACACACTCCTATTAGAGCAGATAGCAAACAGGACACCCTCCTATTAGAGCAGAGAGCAAACAGGGCACACTCATATTAGAGCAGAGAGCAAACAGGACAAACTCATATTAGAGCAGAGAGCAAACAGGACACACTCCTATTAGAGCAGATAGCAAACAGGACACACTCATATTAGAGCAGATAGCAATCAGGACACACAAATATTAGAGCAGAGAGCAAACAGGACACACTCCTATTAGAGCAGATAGCAAACAGGACACTCTCACATTAGAGCAGAGAGCAAACAGTACACACTCCTATTAGAGCAGAGAGCAAACAGGACACACTCCTATTAGAGCAGAGAGCAAACAGGACACTCTCACATTAGAGCAGAGAGCAAACAGGACACACCCCTATTAGAGCAGATAGCAAACAGGACACCCTCCTATTAGAGCAGATAGCAAACAGGACAGACTCCTATTAGAGCAGAGAGCAAACAGGACACACTCATATTAGAGAAGATAGCAAACAGGACACTCTCACATTAGAGCAGATAGCAAACAGGACACTCTCACATTAGAGCAGAGAGCAAACAGGACACACTCCTATTAGAGCAGAGAGCAAACAGGACACACTCCTATTAGAGCAGAGAGCAAACAGGACACACTCCTATTAGAGCAGATAGCAAACAGAACACACTCCTATTAGAGCAGAGAGCAAACAGGACACACTCCTATTAGAGCAGATAGCAAACAGGACACTCTCACATTAGAGCAGAGAGCAAACAGGACACTCCTATTAGAGCAGAGAGCAAACAGGACACACTCATATTAGAGCAGATAGCAAACAGGACACACTCCTATTAGAGCAGAGAGCAAACAGGACACACTCCCATTAGAGCAGATAGCAAACAGGACACACTCATATTAGAGAAGATAGCAAACAGGACACTCTCACATTAGAGCAGAGAGCAAACAGGACACACTCCTATTAGAGCAGAGAGCAAACAGGACACACTCCTATTAGAGCAGAGAGCAAACAGGACACACTCATATTAGAGCAGAGAACAAACAGGACACACTCCTATTAGAGCAGTTAGCAAACAGGACACCCTCCTATTAGAGCAGAGAGCAAACAGGACACTCTCACATTAGAGCAGATAGCAAACAGGACACTCTCACATTAGAGCAGAGAGCAAACAGGACACACTCCTATTAGAGCAGAGAGCAAACAGGACACACTCCTATTAGAGCAGAGAGCAAACAGGACACACTCATATTAGAGCAGAGAGCAAACAGGACACACTCCTATTAGAGCAGATAGCAAACAGGACACACTCATATTAGAGCAAAGAGCAAACAGGACACACTCATATTAAAAAATAATAAAACCAGAAAAGGCCCATTGAGATGAGAAGGACAGGCAGGGACATGGAGAACACCTGAAGATCTGTCTGGGTGGTGCTCTTCTCCTGCCTCTCTAATGAGCTATCATGCCGGCTGCCTCACTGGCGGGATGAGGAGTAAGTCTCACGGCTGGGAGGAGGCTTGCTTCCTGCCATGAGCTATCATGCCGGCCGCCCGGCAGGAGGAGGAGCAAGTCTCATGGCTGGGATCATGCCGGCCCCCTCCCCGGCAGGATGAGGAGTAAGTCTCATGGCTGGGAGGAGGCTTGCTTCCTGCCATGAGCTATCATGCCGGCCGCCCGGCAGGAGGAGGAGCAAGTCTCATGGCTGGGATCATGCCGGCCCCCTCCCCGGCAGGATGAGGAGTAAGTCTCATGGCTGGGAGGAGGCCTGCCTCCTGCCACGCCAATGAGCTATCATGCCGGCTGCCTCCCCAGCTGGATGAGGAGTAAGTCTCATGGCTGGGAGGAGGCCTGCCTCCTGCCATGAGCTATCATGCCGGCCGCCCGGCAGGATGAGGAGTAAGTCTCATGGCTGGGATCATGCCGGCTGCCCCATTGAGATGAGAAGGACAGGCGGGTCATGGAGAACACCTGAAGATCTGTCTGGGTGGTACTCTTCTCCTGCCACTCTAATGAGCTATCATGCCGGCTGCCTCACCGGCGGGATGAGGAGTTAGTCTCATGGCTGGGAGGAGGCCTGCCTCCTGCCACGCCAATGAGCTATCATGCCGGCTGCATCCCCGGCTGGATGAGGAGTAAGTCTCATGGCTGGGAGGAGGCCTGCCTCCTGCCATGAGCTATCATGCCGGCCGCCCAGCAGGATGAGGAGTAAGTCTCATGGCTGGGAGGAGGCCTGCCTCCCGCCACGCCAGTGAGCTATTATGCCAGCTGCCTCCCCGGCTGGATGAGGAGTAAGTCTCATGGCTGGGAGGAGGCCTGCCTCCTGCCACAAGCTATAATGCCGGCCCCCCGGCAGGATGAGGAGTAAGCCTCATGGCTGGGATCATGCCGGCCGCCTCCCCGGCAGGATGAGGAGTAAGTCTCATGGCTGGGAGGAGGCTTGCCTCCTGCCACGAGCTATCATGCCGGCCGCCCGACAGGATGAGGAGTAAGTCTCATGGCTGGGATCATGCCGGCTGCCTCCCCGGCATGATGAGGAGTAAGTCTCATGGCTGGGAGGAGGCCTGCCTCCTGCTAGCTATAAGATTCCAATATGGGAATGATACCCTGCCCATATTATCTACCCATGATCCAACAACAAACACAGCAGATGTTTGAAGATCTCTACCCCTGGGTGGCCAAATTTTGAGTTAAGAAATTCCTCACCTGGCGTGATTTCCAGGTGATTTCGGACCCAGTTCTGAACAGATGTTATCCGAATACCACAAATTGGCAACATCTGTGTCATAGCGGAAATCATTACAATGGCTCAATTTCACTGATGTATGACAGCTTGCCCAACCCCAATACTAAATGTTTCACATTTCAATCAAATCTGACTGAATGGCATTTCTCATTCCTCCAATATATTGAATGGCGGCATGTGCCACCCCTCCAGCCCTGGTGGCATCTGCTCTGGCCCCAGTTGACCTTACCATTGGCACGTCATTAGGTGCAGCCTTGAGAGGGAGTTCTTAGAAGAGGAGACATGCTCTCTGCTCCGTGATCAGGTAATAGTAAATGCAGCGACCATGGAAGCACATATGAAAAAAGGAAGTTTGGCTTTAAAGAAAGCTGCTCCGTAGGGCGACACCTTACAATCCCAATTTTTAGACAATAGAGAAACGGGTGTTGATACAATTGCATCTGTGAGTAAATGGGTGTCGCAGGTCTCTGGACTCAGACGGTAGTAAAGCCTAACCGTCACCACATGGAATGTAGAAAGAGAAAAAGTCCGGGACTCAGTTAAACTGGTGGCACTGAGTCCCGGACTTTTTCTCTTTCTACATGGAAGCAGATGTGCTTTTGTCTTCAGAAAATCCAAATAGCTTCATCTCAAACAACATTTTCAAAACAACAAGACGAGGGCAAATACTCAACCGCGGTCAATCTTTACAAGGCCAAGCCGCGCTAAGTTTCAAACTGCAATAACGGCAAGAGGTGAGTCGCCTGTAAGTTACAAACCATCCAACAGGCCTCTTGATATTGGCAAGTAAAAGGAATACCAAGCTAAGATCATGCTAAGGTCATGCTAAGGTCAAGCTAAGGTCAAGCTAAGGCCAAGCTAAGGTCAAGCTAAGGTCAAGCTAAGGCCAAGCTGAGTTCAAGCTAAGGCCAAGCTAAGGCCAAGCTAAGGTCAAGCTAAGGCCAAGCTCAAGTCAAGCTAAGGTCAAGCTCAGGTCAAGCTCAGGTCAAGCTAAGGTCAAGCTAAGGTCATGCTAAGGTCAAGCTAAGGCCAAGCTAAGGTCAAGCTAAGGTCAAGCTAATGTTCATTTGGAGGTGGATTTCCAGTCTCCTGAAGCTCTGATATCAAAAGATGGTGTTTCCAGAATTCACAATTCGCTCCCACTTAATTAAAACCCTGAGCACTCAGGGCTTTTCAGCACTTATTGGCAAAACATTTGCCAGTGCACTGTTAGCCCATTTGGCAGCGCTGCCTTATGTTTGGTGTTGTGCTTAGCTTCAGGGAGGGGTTAACCCTTTGATAAGTGAGGCAGGCAGTAGTTTATTGATTAAACCACGAAGAGACCTTGATTGCCCTATAGAGATTGAGAACCAGGCAATTTCAATGACCTTAAGATTCGATTTTCACTGCTGTTACCCAAATTCATAAACCCTGACCAAACTGAAATGTTCATACAGACCAATGCCATTATCCGAAGAGTGAAACATACAGTTGACCTATGTGGGAGCCAATGCACCTTGTTCCCTTTTAGACATGAGCACAGGAAAGGCATTTGATGGCATGAGTTATTATTAGACTTGAACACAGGAAAGGCATTTGATGGCATGAGTTATTATTAGACTTGAACACAGGAAAGGCATTTGATGGCATGAGGTATTATTAGACTTGGGCACAGGAAAGGCATTTGATGGCATGAGGTATTATTAGACTTGGGCACAGGAAAGGCATTTGATTGCATGCGTTTTTAGACTTGGGCACAGGAAAGACCTTTGATTGCATGCGTTTTTAGACTCGGGCACAGGAAAGACATTTGATTACATGCGTTTTTAGACTTGGGCACAGGAAAGACATTTTATAGCATGTGTTATTAGACTTGAACACAGGAAAGGCATTTGATTGCATGCGTTTTTAGACTCGGGCACAGGAAAGACATTTGATAGCATGTGTTTTAAGACTTAGGAGCAGGAAAGGCATTTGACTGCATGCGTTATTAGACTTGAACACAGGAAAGACATTTGATTACATGCGTTTTTAGACTTGGGCACAGGAAGGACATTTGATAGCATGTGTTTTAAGACCTGGGAGCAGGAAAGGCATTTGATTGCATGCGTTATTAGACTTGAACACAGGAAAGACATTTGATTACATGCGTTTTTAGACCTGGGAGCAGGAAAGGCATTTGATTGCATGCGTTATTAGACTTGAACACAGGAAAGACATTTGATTACATGCGTTTTTAGACCTGGGAACAGGAAAGGCATTTGACTGTATGCGTTATTAGACTTGAACACAGGAAAGACATTTGATTACATGCGTTTTTAGACCTGGGAACAGGAAAGGCATTTGACTGTATGCGTTATTAGACTTGAACACAGGAAAGACATTTGATTACATGCGTTTTTAGACCTGGGAACAGGAAAGGCATTTGACTGTATGCGTTATTAGACTTGAACACAGGAAAGACATTTGATTACATGCGTTTTTAGACCTGGGAACAGGAAAGGCATTTGATTGCATGCGTTTTTAGACTTGTGCACAGGAAAGACATTTGATTGCATGTATGTTTAGACCTGGGAGCAGGAATGGTATTTTACTGCATGTTTTATTAGACTTGGACACAAGGAAGACAGTTCATTGAATGTGTTTATAGACTTGGGAGCATGAAAGGCATTTGACTGAATACGTTATTAGACTTGGGCACAGGAAAGGCATTTGATTGCATGCGTTTTTAGACTTGGGCACAGGAAAGGCATTTGATTGCATGCGTTTTTAGACTTGGGCACAGGAAAGGCATTTGATTGCATGCGTTTTTAGACTTGGGCACAGGAAAGGCATTTGACTGCATGTATTAGCCCTGGTTGGTCCTAGTGTTACCAAAGTGGTTTTTATGTTCCTATTTCTACACCATGTATTCCACCTAATTATATTTACCCTGAAAAATTGAAAATGCACTCTGTACTGTCCCATAGTATACAAATATGTAGCGGCAGTAGGCAAGGGTGCCCGTTTACCCCGCTGCACAAAGACTTATTCATAGAAAGAATTGCCCCAAGAGTGGAACCTAGCAGCCTTATTGAGGAGCTGCCTGAGGGTAAGTGCCCGTACAGATGGGCACCTTTAGCAGATAGTTGAAAATATTACCCTGTTCACTCTCCCAACATTGTGAAAGAGATGAAGGGTGCAAAATGCAAAATTCTAAGCACTGAATATTTCTGAAAAGAATAAGCTTTTAGTGAACTTAAATCTAAATTTGCATTCAAATAGGTCAAAGACAACCTGAAATATGTTGTTGTTTATATTACCTTTCTTATAAACCCCATTGAAACACATGACTCCAGTAGCTTAATGGGCTTATTACAAGGTCTAGATATATATGTGGCAAAGGTGACATTATCTGGTATGGTTAGGTAACAGGCGTGCACATGAACGTCCCTGTGAGGCTTCTGAAAACATTTAAAATATGCCATGAGCTGTAGATTCGCTGGTCGAACAACCCCTGAGATTGATTCAATACAGCGATACCCCAAAGGGGTCTTAACCGTGCCCGATGTGGAGCGAAATCGCTATGCTGCACAGATGGGCCGACTTTGTGGGCCTCATCACGAGTCAGGTGGTAACCCTTAAATGCGGCGGTAGCGCTATTACCGCCACATTTAAGGGTCCGCCAGATCATGGCTTTGGCGGATTCCCCCCAGCTCTTAGCTGGGGGGAAATCCGCTGCAAAATTGCTGATTTTCAGCGCAATAGCGCGAATTTTCCCCATTGGGCCCAATGGGGAATGAGGAATTCCCGAATGGGCCCAATGGGGAATGGGCAATAACCCTTCCGCCAAACCCATGATCTGGCGCTAATAGCGCCGGCGTTTCCGCCCAACTCGTGATGAGGCCCTGTGACTGGATGCTTAACTCTTAAAACAAGAAATAGCAGAGATGAAAAAATTGCTTCGCTTAACTTCTCTCTACGAATATTCTGTGGCTGCCGTTCGAATCTTTGCTCAATTTAGATACGGGCCTGAATACCAAGAAGTCCGCCCACAGGTACTGCAGGTCCTAAAACAAAGCCTGTGAGAAAAATCATACCTCATAATTCCCCATTCTGTCCTGAGAACCCTGACTTGTGACTCGATAGAGTTTGTCAACTTTTAAGAGAAGGACAAGGAGACTTGAATACATTGGTTCAATTATACTCAGAAGATAAACAGCTGGTTTTTTACAGTTGTAAGAATGCATTTTCACTTCCCAAAACCAAAAGATACAATAATGCAATGTATGCATTGTATTACCTACTAGCTGTGGTACCAGGCGTTGCCAGTGCCCTGATCGAGTGACGCCTCATGTGCCCTGGAGGATGTTGCTCTTGTCTTCTTGTCGGCAAGTCTTGCTTCAGTTTGCTCTGGCGTCTCATTTGCCCTGGAGGATGTTGTTCTTGTCGTCTTGTCGGCAAGTCTTGCTTCAGTTTGCTCTGGTGTCTCATGTGCCCTGGAGGATGTTGCTCTTGTCCTCATGTCAGCAAGTCATGCTGCTGTTTGTTGTTGTGTTTCAGAAACTCTTGATATTGATTTTCGCTTTGCATCAGATGGAATTTTTCCAAGTGATGTTTGTTCTTTGTGCGGCATGTTTCAGTCACTCAATGTCTTCAGCACATTTGAAACAATGTCCAAGAAAGATTGATTGACTGTGCTCTCATCTCTTGAATGAACTTAAGTAAACTGCAACCTTGCCATTTCCCATATTTGGAGTGGCGCAGGGTCGGATTGGCCCCCTCAGCCTTTCGGCCCGTGGCCGGGCCCAAATCGCCCCTGGGGAGTAGGGGTCGGTTTCTGGCAATGCCTTGGCCGGTTTGGAAGAAAGAAAAATTGGTGAAAAAAATATTTCTTGTCACATTTTTTTTTCTTTTTTTTTCAAAAAGCCTTTCATCCTTGTTAGGTCGATAAATGAGTACCAACACAGGTTGGATGATATTGTATGCATATTTGTTCTATAAGAAAGACCTTAAGCGTAAGTGCTATACAAAAACATATCATTTGGCTTTGGACGTCTGCTTGGATTCACAGTAATTTAGTGTTCTTAGGAACAATGCTAGTTGATGCCACTTCCAGTTTTGTAAAGGGGTGAAAGATCGTGTTTCATCGCTTCCTGGGATGTCACTTTGAGGTGGGGTCAAATGACATCACTTCCGGTGATGTCATCAGAGGTCAAGGGTCGTGAGGCGAGGGGTGGGCCACTTTTTTGAGGCGAGGCGTGGGCCACTCTTTTTTTGGGTGACCGGGCCTATTTCTTGTCCCAGTCCGACCCTGGAGTGGCGTGATAACAATAAAAATGTATTTTTTTAACTCCCTTTAAAAATGCTTTAATAAACACTTTTGAACTGTATACATTAGTAATTAATTTCAAAGGAATAAAAAACACATAGAAAATTTTGCTTCAGACACTTTTCCAAATTTTACCTCCGTCTAGTACCTACCGTAGTGAATCGGGGTGAGCATCAGTAAATGAGGGTGTCTATGGAGTGATTTGTTTGCATCCAAACATAGACTACAATCTTGCTTTGGACAAATCGAGGAATCCATGCAAAATGTGGTAGCAGTGGGTTCAACGGTGTGGATTTGTATAACCAGACAAAGGTACACACATACATACATACATTCAGCTTGATATATAAAGATCCTTGCATCACGTCCAGTTGACTTGATGTTATATAGTGCTTTTGTTGGCTTTGCCGAACATAGATCTGTGAGAAAGCTGTGTGGGGGCACGAGTGGGATAGCGGGAGAGGTAGGTATCAAATCAGTGCTCTTGATAGGTGCCGGTCAATGGTGCCCGGTTCCTGTGCACCACTTCTGCTTTCTAGTGGTTAGTCGGATGCTCTCCAAAGGGAAGGGCCCAAGAGCTGAAAGACTGCAGTCCTGTTAGCCGCTGATGTGGGGGAGCGCAATAAGGCTCAAGAGGGGGAGCACAGTCATGGCTCGAGTAATGCTGATGTGCTAATGGCTTGCTCTGTGGCTGCCATCCTTGGGGGAATTGTGTGTGTAGTGTAAGGTGGCAGGAGAGCTTACACAGGAGTCGGTCAGTCGGGAGAAGAGCGCCTAATATGAGGCAAAATAACCTGCAGAACTGGACTCACATCACTGGCCTCTTACAGACTAGTGCCATGTCCCTTTCTCACCTTGCCACTGTCAATCTCCCTCTCTTTCTCTCTCTCTGTCTCTCTCGTTCTTTCTCGCTCTCACTCTCTCTTTTATAGAGGCATTGTCCACCATGTGCAACAAACCAAAATATGTGAAAATTGGCACATGAGGGGAAAGTAGCAGTCTGAAAACGTTTCCCATTACTATAAACTGCATGCCAAGGACACAGTGAACAAGGTCTAGTTCGGAAAATGGAGCAGGGAATCTTCCAAATTTGAAAAAGGTTTTGCCATGAGGCTACAGCAATATAATCTTTGCACGCTCTATAGCCTCTTAGACCTTAAAAATAGGCCAGCAATGAAAAATATATAACCCAATGAGCATGGCTTTAAGTGGGCCGGAGCTGGTTCGGGCCGAGTCCCAGCAATACCCAGAAATAGCACTTCAGCCGAGGATGTGCCTGGACTCCCTCCCCAGCAACGGTTGCTGAACATCTTTATGTGCTGCCATCGTGTGGCTAAACTAAGAAGTGTACTTGATTTTGGTCCTGTATGGTTTTCCATAATTCATTTGAACACTGTCTTCAGAACATTGCTGTTGGGCACAGAGACGCAGCTGAATGTGGGTGAAGTCTCAGCTGGACGAACAGGTGGTAGTCACAGCACTGCATTGCATTGTGAGTCTCAGCTAGACGAACAGGTACTAGTCGCAGCACTGTATTGCGTCTAGTCGCAGCACTGCATTGCATTGTAAGTCTCAGCTAGACGCACAGGTGCTAGTCGCCACACTGCATTGCATTGTGAGTCTCAGCTAGACAAACAGGTGCTAGTCGCAGCACTGCATTGCGTTGTGAGTCTCAGCTAGACGCACTGGTGCTAGTCGCAGCACTGCATTGCATTGTGAGTCTCAGCTAGACGTACAGGTGCTAGTCGCAGCACTGCATTGCATTGTGAGTCTCAGCTAGACGAACAGGTGCTAGTCGCAGCACTGCATTGCATTGTGAGTCTCAGCTAGACGAACAGGTGCTAGTCGCAGCACTGCATTGCACTGTGAGTCTCAGCTAGACTAACAGGTGCTAGTCGCACACTGCATTGCATTGTGAGCCTCAGCTAGATGCACAGGTGCTAGTCGCAGCACTGCATTGCATTGTGAGTCTCAGCTAGGCTAGACGAACAGGTGCTAGTCACAGCACTGCATTGCATTGTGAGTCTCAGCTAGATGCACAGGTGCTAGTCGCAGCACTCCATTGTATTGTGAGTCTCAGCTAGATGAACAGGTGCTAGTCGCAGGTGCTAGTCGCAGCACTGTATTGCATTGTGAGCCTCAGCTAGATGCACAGGTGCTAGTCGCAGCACTGCATTGCATTGTGAGTCTCAGCTAGGCTAGACGAACAGGTGCTAGTCACAGCACTGCATTGCATTGTGAGTCTCAGCTAGATGCACAGGTGCTTGTCGCAGCAGTCCATTGCATTGTGAGTCTCAGTTAGATGAACAGGTGCTAGTCGCAGGTGCTAGTTGCAGCACTGTATTGCATTGTGAGTCTCAGCTAGATGAACAGGTGCTAGTCGTAGGTGCTAGTTGCAGCACTGTATTGCATTGTGAGTCTCAGCTAGATGAACAGGTGCTAGTCACAGGTGGTAGTCGCAGCACTGTATTGCATTGTGTTGCATTGATTATTAGTACCCGGCGAGAGTCAAGCAGAATGCAACACGCATTCTGATTGGCTCTCGCCGGGTCCTTACCCGGCCGAGAATCCTTCGATTCTCGGCCAGGACTCCAGCTGCCTTGTCCTCGGCGGGGGGGCGTGGCAGCCCCTCAGCCAATGAGGAGGTTCGAAGCCGGGCCAACTCCGCTCCGAGCCTCCCCACGGCTGAGAGACTGCCTCCGCCCCCCGCTGGGGACTCGGGTAAGCCTTTATTTTTTACATTTTTTTTTCTTCCCTCCCTCCTCCCTACCCCACCCCACTTACCTTCTTCCTCCACACAGCTGGCGGCTTCCATCGTCCCCTGGCAGGGACGAAGGTACATTTTTTTTTCTCCCCCCTTCCGCTCCCTCCCGCCCGCCCAACCCCACTTACCTTCTGCTTCTTTTTTTTTAAGGAGCAGACGCCGCCATGGAAAGAGAAAACAGACTCCCGTTTTCCCTTTCCTGGCGCCCATTTTCTTGGTCGTTTTTTTTTTTCTGTCCCAAAACACAGCAGCGTTTCGAGACAGAAAAAAATGCTTTTAGTGCCCCGGTCACGCTTCGCTCGGGCCTATAACTATGGGCCCCGGGGCATTACCTGAGTCGGTAATGCCCCCGCTGCTCGGGTCATATTGCTTAAATAACACGCCACAGACAGAATTAATTTAATCAAGGCTCGTACGTTCTAACTCATCGGCTAAAGGAAACAGAAAAGAAGAAAGGAATGAACAGAAAGCCAGGTCTTGATGACTTCACCGAAGGGCCACCACCTAAAATCTACAGTCACCTCGATGTGCAAACAGATTTAGGAACTGATCTTTTGAGTGTTGCGGTCTAATTGTGATATAGCACGGACTTTTATTTTAGAGTTGGTGGGGGCCAAAGTCCATGAAGATCTTTAAAGGCAAGACACAGAATTTGGAAAAATGATCTGTGATCTAACAGAAAATGAAGAGATTGGCGGCACATAGTCATAGGGTCTGCACGCCAGAACTGAAATACGAGACGAATCACTCACTGAGTGTGGTACTGTTTGCAGTCATTCAGTGTGTAGAGTGGGGAGTCATCGCTCTGTCTCTGTTTACTCTGCCCAGCACGCCCTGGCTAATTGTGGCAAGGGGTACCAGTGAAGGGGCATCAACACGTCCGAGAGGAATTGACCTGCTGTGGCGCTTTGTTAGCTGAAATGGAGTCCATAAACACGTGCATGCGGCCCCCTTCAGTAAACAGGTATTTGTATGTATTTATTTATTTGTTTATCACATTTGTGCAATGCTCAAACCCAGAGCTATCACATCGTGTGTGCAGTAGAAAACGGTAGGAGCAGACATAGATAATAAAAATAAGTGCACAATAGACAATTACTCTTATTTGATGAACATCCAGGTTTCCCTAAGTTTTTTAAAGGTTGGGTAGGAGCATTCATTTGGAATGTTCGGAGGTAGAGAGTTCCAGAGGGAGGGTGCTGTGATGCGGAAGCTTGCACCTCCTGCTCTGATATTGTTGTAGCGTGGAGTGAGCCGCGCGAGGCTGACGGATGATCGCAGAGTGCTTACATTTTGAAGCTACCGGGACCCACCAAAGGAAAAATGGAGGAGGCGGCCCAGTAACCCCTACAGGGGCATCCTCTAACCTTCCCCCCTCCCTCTGGGTAAGGGGAGGGTCCGGGGTCGGAACGGCGCCAAAATCCCCCAAAGCCAGCGAAGGGCAAACAAAGGAAAAAGGCGGGGGACGCCCTTTATAACGAGCAGGCGTCCTACAGCAAGTAGCATCCAGCACCTGCAGTAGGACGCCTGCCAGACCGCCGCGAGGAAGGATTTTGTTTTCCACCCACCCACCCCACGAAAAGGAACGGAAAGATGGGTACACCTGGACGTCGCTGTCGCAGGACGGTCAGGCTGGGACAAGGCGGTGTTTGGGCGACCAAGCACAAAAGACAGACTCCGAATGAGCCAGAAGGAAGCCAGAAGGGTCTTCGCTCTTCTCGGACCAGCGCCTCTTGGGAGCCTAACGGTAGGGACGTCTGGTGGTAACAACAAGGGCTCGGCTTCCCCCAAAAAAGAAACGGCGCTCTCCTCAACCACGGACACCTGCATGGGCAGGGTAGGCACAGGCACAAGGGGTTGGGAGAGTTGGGCCTACCATGAATGCTATACAAAAGTATAGGGGGAAGCAGGTGATCATGGACACGGAGCAAGCACCACACTTACAGACTGGATTTTACGAAATGTGTGCAGTGATTCTTTTGTTGTGGAAATAAAACTGCGGCCAAGTTTGCCATTTGAAACTACTGTCTCATTCCCAATTAATTTCTGGTAAGAAAACAAGGTGCATCGGAGAAATGAGCAAATGGTGGCTGATTGGCTATGGGTCCAAATGGACAAATGCAGGGGTTATGTTTCTGGGAAATGCTGTTATTGTGATAGAGGGGAGGGGGCTTTCTTGTAGCTACAGCATGTGCAATGGACAGTGTTTTAAAGTCAGTGCAGGCCTTGATGGGTAACCTGGGTGCAGTGATGTGGTCGGAGCGGCGAAGGCCCAATGACAGCCAGTGAGAATCACTCGGGTCTGTTTATGGCTTCACATCACGTCATTGTAGCCAGTAGCTTAGTCTGCTACTGGCTACAATGAAAGGCATTGTACGGTTTATACACCTGTTTTATTGTGGAATGTGGTCTATTGTAAAAGTTTACTTAGAGGCGTTGGAGTTCCTGTCATCAAAGCAAGTCGTGCAGAGTTCTTTTTAGCTAAAATCATGGGAACCTCGGAGTAAATAGAAGCCCTGAACATCATCTCTTGATTTTGTGGTTTAAAAAATAATCTGTGATGTTTATCTCGATAACATGGTATTTTAACTAAAAATAAGATTGCTTTACAATAAACACTAAGTTACAAAGTAAAATCATTTTCTTAAACTGAAAATCACCTGCTGATTTCTGCAACTCACTGTATATTTCGTTTTTTATGTGAGAATCCAAGTGGTACTCACATAGGGCATAACATCGTATGCCAGGTGTATGCTAACTTTGGCCCCACATACCATGCCCAGGTGCTTCCATAATATGTCAAGTCCTGCCTCCTACGTGTAGGTGCTGCCTTCATATGCCAGATATGTTTGCTAATTTTGGCCCCACATACCATGCCCAGGTGCTGCCATAATATATATCAAGTGTAGCCTCCTACGTGTAGGTGTTGCCTTCATATGCCAGATATGTATGCTAACTTTGGCCCACATACCATGCCCAGGTGCTGCCATAATATGTCACGTGCAGCCTCCCACGTGTAGGTGCTGCCATCGTATGCTAAGTGCAGCCACGAGTGCCCACCTACTGGCATCCCATCTGTCGGGTAAAGCATGAAGAGACAGGTATCCAGTAGTCCTCGTTTGTTGCTTTTCACTTAATGAATAGCAGACTACAAGTACCAGAATTCAAAGTACAACTAGGACTGGTCAAGGGAGTCACGTGGGACACGGTGGTCTCTCCAAACGATGCCCATAGCCGGCAGACAGTGCCATGTGGTGGGTAAAAGAGATAGGATTAGGGATTACACTCAGAGGTGAAGAGTGGGGCAGGGGCGCTAGGGTGTGGCGTGATATCAAGTTGGAGGGCGGGGATTGTTTCGCATGGGCCAATCAGGGGGATTGTGTGTCAATTTGGATATTATGGGGTGTGCACTCCTATAAAATGTTAACCAAAGCATTTTTTAAGATTTTTCATTAGCACTTCATGCCAGTCTACGACGACTTCTAGGCACTGTAATACATTACTAGTACCCAATGGCAATGGTACTTCATGTATCAAGCTGTGACGGAAGAAAGGCTGCGAAGAGGAGAGTGCTTAACCTGTGAGCTATCTGACCGGAGATAACCCGCAATGGCTGATGGACAGGCCATAGCGCAGACACGCCCAGAGCTGTGAATGTTTCAGGTAAGATGTGTGCCTGACTCTATCCTGACCCTTCCTCTCTGGAGATATATCTGAATGTCTCTGAAGACGGACAGCTTCTTTGGCTTCCTCCCCGGGCGTCCAGTGGTGCTGAGGCTTTTGATGGCACGTAGGCCCACGCCAAGGGCACGGAGGGCACTGCCCGCCACTTAACAGCTCTAATTGGCAATTAGTTACTTAGGCTCAGGCCAAGATCCCAAGCGCCTCAAGAAAAGAGGCTTAGAGGAGCTTCCAAGCTCTGCTGTGCGCCTGCACAGATGGGGAGTCGGGCTCTGGAACAGCAAAGAGCGAGGCAGGCAGAGGGGAGGGGAGTTGCGACTGCTGGAGAGGCAGAGTCCACAGTGACAGTCAAACACGGGAAGGTGAGGCAGCCAGAGCCGAACATAGGGAGGTGCGGCAGTATCACAAGACGCTTTGGCTGCCAGAGAGAGGATCTGTGACAGGGAGAGCCAAATAGGCAGGTTGTGGGGCAGGGGAGTCTGACAGGCAACTGTGGCTGCCAGAGAGAGGAGGCTGTGACAGGGAGAGCCAAATAGGGGAAGGTGTGGCAGTCCGGCAACGGCAAGCAACTGTGGCAGCCAGAGGGAGGGCAGGCGGGGGTATGGCGGGGGCTGGGGGTGGATTGTGACAACGAGAGCCACATAGGAGAAGGTGTTGCAGTCCGACAAGCAGCTGTGGCAGCCAGAGAGGGGGGTTGTGATAGCTCGGTGTGGGTGTGACAGTCAGCAGGACAGCTGTGACAGCCAGGTGGTAACTGTGGCAGTGAGAGGACATCAGTGACAAGCAGTGGGCAGTTGCTACTGCCAGGGGCATCTGTTACAATTAGAGAAACAGCTATGTGTGTGTGACCGCCAGAGAGAGGAAGCTGAGACAGCCAGGGGCACCTGTGGTAGTTAGACAAGCAGCTATGGTGGCCGCAGCCAAGCGACTGCGGTGACTGCCAGCAGTGACAGCCAGAGAGGATGCAACAGTGACAGCCTGGGAGCAGTTGAGACCGCCAACGAGCCTCTGTGATCGCAAGAAGGCACTCTCAACAGCCAGCGAGCCACATGTGAGCTCTAAAGAGACGGGATGCGTGGGGCGCTCATCAGAGTGGCAACTATGCCAGTCATCGGGCAGTCATGACAGCCAAGGATCCGCTGTGGCCGTCTCCCTCTGTCAGGGCTCAGGGGGGACATAGGCAGGACGTTCCCAGCAGCAGGAAGACCTGGACAGTAGTTCCCAATAAGGGGCATGAGCCCAGCGCAGGGGGGTGTTAACTGAGCAGGGTGGCAATGTGGTGGCGTGGAAGGTTTTTATAGTGTGGTCACAGAGTGGATGAGGACTTGTGCATGCTTTTGGAAGGTGTGTCCAGGCGGTTACCAGTCATTTGGTCGAAAACCAAATGATCGAATGCCATTTGGTCGAATACCAAATGGTCGAAAAAATGGTCGATTTTTTTTTTTTTTTTAGTTTTTTTTCCCCCGCCAACCCCCCTTTTTCTTTATTATTTTTATTTTTTACCAACCGAAACGAAAAAATATATATATAAATAAATAAATAAAAAATTCGACCTTTTTTTTCCGACCAATTGGTATTCGACCAAATGGTCATTCGATCTTTTATTTTCGACGAAATGACTGGACACCGTCCAGGCCACTCTGGCCATGCAGGCTATGAATTGTTTGAGCTTTAGTTTGTTGGCAAAGGGGACCACAAGGTTCCAATCCTTGGGGGCTGGAGACAAAGAGAGTAGGAGGAAAGGAAAGCATAGGGAAAGGGTGGCTGCAGTGTAACTGCTGGAGCCATATGCATGCACAATGCCATAGCCGACCCACCCGCCCCGCAGAGTGAGTTGGACCACACAGTTTGCAAGTGTTGGCAATAGGATTGTATTGTTACAGATACGGTTATGGAAACAATAACAATAATCACATATCCATATGATATATACTTTTGGGCCCCCTCTGGCCCGTGCCGCCTTTCTTGTCCCACGACTTGTTGTGGACACCGTACAGTGCCCTGCACCTCTTTTCCTTTGTTCTTCTCCCTTCTTTTCTAGGGTGGGAGGGTTTTGCGGAAAAGGAGGAAGAAATGGAGGGCACTGAGTTCACAGTGCACCTCCAGCCTGTTTGAGCTGGAAGTGTATCTCTTTGGGGCTGACCCAGCCCCCAAGGCCAGCAGAGCCGACTGTCTGGCCCCCCAGGCAGGGGCGGGGTGGGGGATGTTCCTGCTCTTTCTGCCTGCCTATGTTAGATCCTTAGGGCGCTTAGCACCCTGCTGCTTATTGGAAGGGTGAGTTGAGTTTCTCACCTCACCCTTCCTTTGCTCTGTACTGGAGAGAGACTGCTGTCTCCTGTCTAAATGGTGGAGTGGGGAGGGGCCAGGTCCGGATAGTGTGGAGACTGCTGTCTCCTGTCTAAATGGTGGAGTGGGGAGGGGCCAGGTCCGGATAGTGGGGAGACTGCTGTCTCCTGTCTAAATGGTGGAGTGGGGAGGGGCCAGGTCCGGATAGTGGGGAGACTGCTGTCTCCTGTCTAAATGGTGGAGTGGGGAGGGGCCAGGTCCGGATAGTGGGGAGACTGCTGTCTCCTGTCTAAATGGTGGAGTGGAGAGGGGCCAGGTCCGGATCGTGGGGGGAGCAGGCCCTCTCCCAGGCTTGCTGGATGGTACCAGCAGTTACCCTGCCTCCATTTGGGAGGCCCCACAGCATTGCCCAGGAGAAGTAGTGGAACGCGACTGCGGCGGGGGATGCGGGAGATGGGGCGGATTGTCTGCCAGGTGGGTGGAATGGGCAAAGCACGGCGGCGAACTTGTATGGCGTTCTTTTTTTCTCCTCAGTCTAGAACTTGTACCTAACACACACCTAAACAGAAGCTGCTTCAACAGGGGCACGGAATTAGAAAAAGCTTTGGTGTCCTGAACAGAATTTGGTCATTTAGGATCTATCTGATTATTGCGAACCAGTTTACTGCACCGGCCGAAAATGATGACTTTTTTCCTTTTTTTAGAGCCCCTTTTCAAAGACTATATGTGCGGGGGGATACCGCCCGCAACCCCATACTCCCCCCAACATTAATTATTTACTTTACCCCATCCCCCACATATATATTTGGAGAAATGGGGTTACATTTTTTTTAAAAAGTCAGCATTTTCGCCTGCCGCAATAAACCCGGCGTAGTAATTCTATGATTCTGGTAATTTACACCAAACCCTGTGTCCCAAGAATGAAAGTCTTGTCTCCGCTGGCCGGAGAAGGTTTTAGGGATGAACAGTCTGTGATCCTCCATTGAGCAAAGGTTCCATCCTGGGAAACAGAGTGTGATGCTGTCCTGAACATAGCAAAGGTTCCATCCTGGGATATACCATGAGATGCTGTCCTGGACATAGCAAAGGTTCCATCCTGGGAAACAGAGTGTGATGCTGTCCTGAAGGTAGAAAAGGGTCCATCCTGGAATATACTGTGTGATGCTACCCAATGAAGGTAGGAAAGGTTCCATCCTGCGATACACCCTGTGATACTGTCCTGAAGGGAGCAAAGGTTCCATCCTGGGATATACCATGAGATGCTGTCCTGGACATAGCAAAGGTTCCATCCTGGGATATGCCATGTGATGCTGTCCTGGAGGTAGTAGAGGACCCATCCTGGGATACACTGTGCGCTGCTGTCCTGAACATAGCAAAGGTTCCATCCTGGGATATACCATGCAATGCTGTCCTGGACATAGCAAATGTTCCATCCTGGGATACACTGTGTGATGCTATCCCGAAGGTAGCAAAGGTTCCATCCTGAGATATACCATGTGATGCTGTCCTGGAGGTAGAAAAGGTTCCACCCTGGGATACACCATGTGATGCTATCCTCCTGGAGGTAGCAAAGGTCCCACCCTGGGATACACTGTGTGATGCTGTCCTGGACATAGCAAAGGTTCCATCCTGGGATACACTGTGTGATGCTATCCTGGACATAGCAAAGGTTCCATCCTGGGATATACCATGAGATGCTGTCCTGGACATAGCAAAGGTTCCATCCTGGGATATGCCATGTGATGCTGTCCTGGAGGTAGCAGAGGACCCATCCTGGGATACACTGTGTGATGCTGTCCTGAACATAGCAAAGGTTCCATCCTGGGATATGCCATGTGATGCTGTCCTGGAGGTAGCAGAGGACCCATCCTGGGATACACTGTGCAATGCTGTCCTGAACATAGCAAAGGTTCCATCCTGGGATATACCATGCAATGCTGTCCTGGACATAGCAAAGGTTCCATCCTGGGAAACAGAGTGTGATGCTGTCCTGAAGGTAGAAAAGGGTCCATCCTGGAATATACTGTGTGATGCTATCCCAATGAAGGTAGGAAAGGTTCCATCCTGTGATACACCCTGTGGTGCAGTCCTGAAGGTAGCAAATGTTCCATCCTGGGATATACCCTGTGATGCTATCCTCCTGAAGGTAGCAAAGGTTCCATCCTGGGATACACTGTGTGATGCCGTCCTGAAGGTAGCAAAGGTTCCATCCTGGGATATACAGTGTAATGCTGTCCTGAAGGTAGCAAATGATCCATCCTGGGCTACACTGTGTGATGCTGTCCTGAAGGTAGCAAGGGTTACATCCTGGGATATACAGTGTAATGCTGTCCTGAAGGTAGCAAAGGCTCCATCCTGGGCTACACTGTGTGATGCTGTCCTGAAGGTAGCAAAGGTTCCATCCTGGGATATACAGTGTAATGCTGTCCTGAAGGTAGCAAATGTTCCATCCTGGGCTACACTGTGCGATGCTGTCCTGAAGGTAGCAAAGGTTCCATCCTGGGATATACAGTGTAATGCTGTCCTGAAGGTAGCAAATGTTCCATCCTTGGCTACACTGTGTGATGCTGTCCTGAAGGTAGCAAAGGTTCCATCCTGAGCTATACAGTGTGATGCTGTCCTGAAGGTAGCAAATGTTCCATCCTGGGATATACAGTGTGATGCTGTCCTGAAGGTAGCAAAGGTTACATCCTGGGATACACCGTGTGATGCTGTCCTGAAGGTAGCAAAGGCTCCATCCTGGGATAAACCATGTGATGCTGTCCTCCTGAAGGTTGCCAAATGGTTAAAACCTTCTTTCATTATTACAGCCATAATTTCTCCCTTGCTTACATATGGAGTGTCAAAACTCAAAATGTCTGAAGAAGTTGCAACTCTTTTGGCTTCTTTGTCTGAGGCTTGGTTTCCGCGTGAAAAAAAGTTACTTTTCTTAGTATGTGCTGCACATTTAACTATTGCTATGGCTGCTGGGAGCTGTAGTACTTTAATAAGTCTGTTCAATAACGTGGCATGTTGCACTGGAGTGCATCTGCTTGGAGGTAGCCCCTCCTTTTCCAACGTGGTAAACCTGCATGCGCGGTTGACGTCCCATAGGCAGAGTCACTGTACACCATCACTTCCTCTCCTTCGTATTTCTTGAGTGCGATAATAAGTGCTACCACTTCTGCAGCCTGTGCTGAAAAATGAGTTGGCAGCCTTTTGCTTGCCACAATGTCAAATCCCCCATTCTCTCTGTCTCTCACTACAGCTCAGCCAGTCAGTCTTTCCCCATTACTTTGATCAATTTTCGAAGAACCATCAATAAAGAGGGTCTCTCCTGCAGGTAACATGTTTT
The DNA here is from genome assembly GCF_040938575.1 of Ambystoma mexicanum. Classification (NCBI taxonomy): domain Eukaryota; kingdom Metazoa; phylum Chordata; class Amphibia; order Caudata; family Ambystomatidae; genus Ambystoma; species Ambystoma mexicanum. The sequence goes on along the minus strand of NC_090930.1, from coordinate 69,941,299 downwards.
CTTTTACACGCAGTACGTCTTCATATGTCTCTTCATAACTAAAGCAGTCATGCACATGTTCACCCTCTGCCACAGGTTCATCTACAAACGTGGCATGGCTCACTATTCTGCACCTGACGGTTTTAAAGGCAGCATTTGATATAACCACCTCATAAGCAGAGGCTCTTTGGGATGTCTGCGTACCCTTAGGTTTCTCCAAAACAGCAAACAATGCATGTTCAACAAACAATACCATAGAACACCCCATTACTATGCTTGCAGAAGATCTCAATGGAGAAAGCGGCTGCTGCCAGCGGTTGCTTGCAAGGGATGTGACCCCTCATTACTGAGTCTTAAATCCCACTGTAATATGCTTAGGGTTTGTACCCAAATGTATTTCCCTGCATGAGTACTGCTGTCATGACTGTTCCATTCGTATGAGAAAACAAAAAGAACTCTTCAGAATAATTGTGAATTTCTAAAACTGGAGCTGTGGAATTTTTTTTTTCAACTCATCATACCCCTCCTCCATATCTTCAGTCAATTCAATCTTTTCCTTATTCCCCTGTGCATTCTTTAGGACTTGCAGCAACAGTGTTGTGCATGAACTATAATCAAATGCCCATTCTCTCACATAATTACACAGTCCCAGAAACTGGTGCATCTGCTTAATCATGAGCGGTTTTGACGTTTTCATAATCGCCTCTGCTCTTTCAGGTGTAACCTTCCTCCCTTCATGCAAGATTGACTGTCCTATGTACAACACCTCTTCCTGGCAGTACTGCAATTTATCTTTGTCCACTTTATATCCTTTGTCTGCTAGGATAATCATTAACTGAATCAAGTCTCATCTACACTCTTCCTCTGTCATGATGCAAAATTAAATGTCATCTACGTACTGCAACACAACGCTTGGCAAATCAAGATTACTCAGGTCCATCTGCCGGCCCATATTGAAAATCGATGGTGACTCACAGTACCCCTGAGGTAAACGTGTACTTTTCAGATTCATCTGACGAACCGTAAATGACGTAAGATCTTGGGAGTCTTTATGCAACGGGAATGAGAAAAAACACATTTTACAAGTCAATCACAGGGAAATATCGTGCTTCTGTAGGAATACTGCACAGAATTGTCGCAGGATTTGGGACTAGAGGAAACTTTGCCTCTACAATCTGGTTAATCGACCTCATGTCCTGAATTAAATGCCATGACCACCCCCCCCTTTGATTTCTTGATCAGATACACCGCAGTATTGCAAAGTGACTCTGGCGTCTCTAAGATGCCTTGATCCATCATAGCCGATATAGTCTTAAAAATCCCCTCATCTGCCTCTTGATACATGGGATATTGTCTTGCTCGAAGTAAAATTGCTCCTGGCTTCAGCTTAATCTTGGCTTCTCCCACCCCCTTCCACAGGCCTACGTCATAGGGGCCCGTAGTCCATAACGAGATCAGTACCTTTTCCATGTCCTTATCAAAAAGTGTGGGACGCTGCTGCACTATCACCATTCTCTGTGGGACTTCTAATGTTTCTGTCCTAATCCAATAAGTGATGCTCATCTCAAACACCACTTCCTCATCTGACGGGTCGTCTCTAAACATATCCTCGGCAGTGACATCAGTCAATCTGTATCCTTCCCCAATGGTGATCACTGTTGCCCATTGCCTGCCCTTATCCCATCCTTCGTGCATGACCAATTCCCCTCACACTATGGCTGCCTGTAGTTCCAAGGGTAAAACCTGTCCCACCCCTCTCCATCCATAGGTATCTGTGCCCTGAACAAAAATTCATCAGGTATTCTTATAACCTTATCCACTAAACCAGGTAGCCATGTTAACAAAATGTGTACCCCATAATGAAAAATCTCAGGCTCTAGTGGCTTCCCTCGCAAAGCTATTTGCCCTGTGAATGCCATGATGAAAGAGATCGTCATGTTTAACTTTGTCATTAAATCTCGACCCAGTATATTAACTGGAGTCTGTCTCGAATACAAAAATGGAACAGACATATCTTGGTAAAAGGAACTCGACTCGTAGCTCCAGAGAACCCTTGAGCATTCATGGCATTTTCTGACAATGAAAATGTTTCCGCTCGTATACATGGTCTGCCTATCCATAGTAGGGACAATGGTTCCTGATCGCCTTCTTCCTGGCAATGACCTTAACCTGCTCACGTATGGTGGCGATTCCCACCTCTCAATATGGGATTGCCCTTTAGATTGTTTTGTACACACCATAGGCTCTGGCGTCCCTTCTTTAGGTAGGTCCAAATCTGACCATCTAACTTCTTTGTCCATTTAAAAACATCCCTCTGACCCACATGCACCAGCTCCCTCCTCACAGAAGGTTTCCCTTTCTTCGTCTGACATATCTTGTCCCCAACTTGTATGGCTGTCCTCTTTCTCGTCTCTGTTTAGAGTCAGCCTGTTCAAAGACAAAGCTCAGTGCTCTATACTAAACAGACTTTCCTCCTTACCCCGTTGCTGGGAAATCTCAAATTGATCATCTTTTCCTTTGTTGTTTAATTAATTTTTAGTTCTCATCTCTTGATATGCTTTTGCGATTCTGCTCTTTCTTCCTTTCTTAATTGCTCTTCCTGATACATTTGTTCTCGCCTATGTCTACTCTTTCATTTAGACTCATCTTCTTTCAATTGTTTCTCTCGTTCCCTGTCTTTCTTATCTTGCTCGTCCTGATCTTCCCTTTGCCTCACTTCCTCCATGCTCTTTCCATCAAGTTTGAGCAATATCTGACCACCCGTCCACTCGTTCTGTATGAGCGCCATCTCATCAGTTTTATCTTTCTCTCCTTTCCATCTCTTCATTTCTCTTCCTATATCTAGGGTCACACTTGGTCACTCACTTTTCTCTTTGTCCCATGGGACTTTAGAGATCACATCTTTTTCCGGAGCTTTCTCTGGTCTCTCACTGCTGCAAACAGTCGGTTCATACGTTGGATTACTAGATCCTGGCGCTGCTTTAAACTCTCTTAATGGATACACTCTTTCATCTTTTGCACTATCACCGTTTACTTCAGGCGCGGTAGGGGAGCAGGAGGTTCAACACCCCCCTCTTTACACTGGTTTAACATCCAGTTTTCAGGAGGCGGATATTCCCTTTCCTCCTGGTACATCTTCCAAAGCTCTAAGCTTTCATGTGTACGCAGCATGCAAATACGTGGTCATGTGTTGCAAAACTGCCTTTGACAGCGATCCCCCTTGTGGCCATAGCATGAACATTTTATCTGCTGTGCCCTTAACCCATTCTGCACTGTACTGCTTAAGCTTAAGTGCATGTTTGGCAACTGTTTGCACAAGTGTATGAGCGGAGTAACATCCTCCATCCTGAATGGACTGTCAATACTTACCGTACACAGAAAAATGCTTTTCAGAAAAATAATACAATATGAGCGTGCACCAATCGTTGCCGCTCCAAACCTCTATGTCTCACTTTACTTCAATCTACGAACTCAATCAATACTCTCAATGCCTAAATAAATAAATCATCTTTTACTCTCGCCTCTTTAAACCCTATCTGCTACTTGTCCCTCTTCGACATTTCACCTTTTCCTTTACACATAAAATACATAACATACAATACACACAAACGAACTTGCCGGCACCGGCCCACATATATTTCTGCCTTGTGGCCACTATTTTGCCCCTAATGTGACTCTTAATAGGGAGTTTAGATATTTTCCTTTAACAAAATCTATTTTGTTCATCGCCTAAATATCCGCTTCCGGTTATGAAACAACCTCTTCTGAAGTTCCTGAACGCAGAACTTTGGGCTTATCTTATGGATCGCTCCTCGTCCATATACTCTTACTTGACACTCCTTTTCATTAACCTAGTACCCAACCAACCCTCTCTTACTTCTCCCTATTTTCACATTCCCCATTCAATGTACTTTTGCCATATTTCTCAATCTAATCACCATTCTTTTTCAGCTCCTGACCCTCTGGATCATCTCCTCCTTAAACTTCCGCTGTAGCCTTCGGTCCGCTCAGCTGCCTGTAGAAACCGGGGGGGATTCTGTAAAAGAGGGGCTCATCCCACCTATTTTTAGTGACTTGCCAGTTCTTTACCACTGACCGCTATCCACAGGGAGCCTTGCGGTCCTCCAGCTAAAGGGCGGAGGACACACAATAGTTCGAGACCCTTAAAAGCTTACTGGGCCGATGGGGACTTTAACAATCACCTCTGCTAGCACGTGAACCCACAGACCTAGGGTCTTTTAAGACGAGGCAGCAATGCTTAGAGGTGTATGGGGATGCAGAAGTTACTCAAAAATCAATACTCAAAATGACTCAGGAAGTTGGCAAATCTTGGTTCTGTTTGAATATCAGTTGTCTAAAAAGGGAGTACACGGACATCATCTCAACACATATTATAAAAAACATAACTTTTATAGTAAAAATTAATCATCACTGACGTCATACTACGTGGCAAACTAAGAAAACTTATCTGGGAAAGAGATTGGCTCTTAATTAACATCTAGGTTTACGTTCTACATAGCCAGGAGTTATGATTGGGTATCTAAAGTCAGGTGGCCAAATAAGCCCATCCCAAGTAAACAGTCATCTTCATCATCACTAAATATGCAACGATGAATTGGTTACATAAACTATAGGGCTCTCTACTACATGGCCCTCTACAATTGGTTGGCACACTTGTACCCTTCTGGAATATACCACATGCTAGCAGCACACAGACTAGCATCCCAGGTACATGGAGGGTTGGCGTGGTCCTTGCATCCCCACCAATTAGCCGAACATCTATCATCACTCCTACCGTCTGCCAGTCAATTAGGCTTTGAACTTGGCCTTGCAGAAGCTGTCTGTGCCTGATAAATAAATGGAGTGTTGCATTGTTGTGTCTTCTGGTTTCGGCGTAGCTTGACCCAAGCTATTTTCGATCTTGATCATGTGACTGGAGACCATTCTTTTGAGCCTTTTGCGGCATTTAATACTATTAAATGATGAACACTTGATGTCTTCAGTGTTTTTTCATTCTGCTTCAAACAGAAGGTTGTTCTTTTCTCACGTTAGTTGTAGCCTTTTTGACAGGCGCCCAACTCACTGTGGCCTCCACTTCTTACTGCTCGGCCAGCCAAGCCTTTCTGGAAAATTTTCCTTCGCCATCAGTTATTTCCAACTGTGCCACACTGATCATGGGGTTTCAAGCCTTGCTAAAGTGCATTGTGGAATATCCAGGTTCTGTACATTCCAATATGTATACATTGGGGCATCACTGCATCTAATTCACTACGTAGCCAGCCTTTATGATTACTTTGCCCTACGTGCGTCGCTGCATCTGTACAGGTGTAAAATGACTTTGCATTTTCTTCAGTGCTTCTATGCACGATCATCTTCATTTTGTTCCCGAAATGTTGCTTAATTTTGATACTTCACCTTCAGCTTCTATAGAGTGTCTATATCTCCTCATCTTGAGTGTCTTTTCTATGAGCGTCAGTTCTTACTTTGGATGACATCACCAGTCTCCTTTCTTGTTCAAATGCGCACTTCTTCTGGCCCCCAGCCAGAAAAGCACAATTTCTTCATGCATGTATGTAGGGTTTTCTCAATGGATACCTTGTCTCGAAGATTCTTTGTGGTACAGGCAGGGCTTTAAGTGTGCTGGGGCCTGCCAGGGGCGGCAGGCTCCTAAATATCGCTTTGAGGTGGGGCCCTGCTGGGGCCCACTAATCTCCCCTGCCAACCCAGGCCACTACACGAAAAGGCTTTTTTTCTAAAGCCTGAGGCTCTCGCTCGTGAGCGAGAGCTTCAGAAAAAAAATGCCTTTCAGCCATAATGATGGCGCCGTACCTGCGTGGCATCCCTTCAAGCAAGAGATGCCCATGGGCTAGTGCCACCGTTATGGAGAAAACGTGAACCCACTGGAAGCAGAGGCCTTGTTTTCTAAATCCTGAAGCTCTAGCACATTCAAAGGCGTTTCAGTCTTTAGGAAAACGGCCTCAGCTTCCAACAGCCTCACCCTTTTAGCCTTAATTATGATGTTGCCCCTTCCCAGCTGGTGAGGGCCAGTGCCACCATTAAGGCTGAATAGGCGAGGCGCTGTCTCCTGCCAGGCAAGCCTAGAGAAAATAAATGCAGAGATCAGCACCCTCTCCATAGAGAGGGTGCTGATCTCCACAAAAGGCTTCCTGGCAGGGGTGCCTGTAGCCCATTGAGCCAGGGCTCATCAAGGGGCGTGACCGAATGAGCCAGCAGCTGTTAGGCCACGCCCCCTTGATGAGCCCCGGTTCATTTTGTAGTGCCACGTAAGGCACTGGGTACAGGCATCCTCACTGGCATTGCTTGTGTAGCCATTTCTGGTTCCCAGCATTTAGACAACATGGGGGTGGAGCTTTTGATGGGGGTACTTGGCTCCTCCTCTAATGGTCTATTGCTTAGATGGGTTTACCAACTGAGTAAAACAAAATTCCATCTCTGTGGGATTCAGCTTCCGGGATACGATTGTCACTGATGCTTGATGATGGTGCGGCAATTCCTGGGAAGGGAGATATCTTGGTTACAAGTGGTTTTTAGATATAATTGGGAATCAAGGTCGCGTAGGACCAGGAGGCATGAGTCACCATTGTCGATGATTTGAAGTGTGTCATCTATGACCTGGAGGAATCGTACCAAAATGTCGCCCTCACAATTACGATGGCCGAAAATGCAGACTTTTTTTTACCACCTTTACACCACATATATATGTGGGGGGAGGTATAGAATATAATATTAATATGGGGGGATGCGGGGGTCTCCCCCCGCATATATATGTGGTGTAAAGTTTTTCTTTTAAAAAGTCAGCATTTTCGGCCGGCGTAATAATCATATAGATCCTGACCTGGATCGAGTCTGTTTCCGTGCTACATTTTGGTCTGAAACCTAGATTGGTAACCGCAGAACAGGCCAATAATATCCCACATTATCTTTAAGCTATACTCAGGCCATGGTGATCACTTCGCAATGAACCCAACATCTCATTCCACGGAAACATGCGAACCAGTTGAGAACAGTGCCCAAGAATCCCTTTCTGTCTGTGAGTAGGTTAGTCACTGTAAGGTGGCCAACCGTGTCGCACGCAGCAGAGAGGTCGCACAGGACCAGGAGGCATGAGTCGCCATTGTCGATGATTTGAAGGGTGTCATCTATGGCCTGGATCGTGTCTGTTTCCGTGCTCCATTTTGGTCTGAAACTTAGATTATTAATCGCAGAGCAGGCCAATAATATCCCATGTTATCTTTTAAGCTATACTTGGGGCTATGGTGATCACTTCGCAATGAACCCAACATCTCATTCCACGGAAACATGCAAACCAGTTGAGAACAGTGCCTGAGAATCCCTTTCTGTTTGTTAGAAGGTTTGTCACCGTAAGGTGGCCAACCGTGTTGTACACCGCAGAGAGGTCGCGTAGAACCAGGAGGCATGAGTCACCATTGTCGATGATTTGAAGGGTGTCATCTATGACCTGGATTGTGTCTGTTTCCGTGCTACATTTTGGTCTGAAACCTAGATTGGTAATTGCAGAGCAGGCTATGTTGGATAATCCGACCATAGAGTTGGTTTGCAACTGCCTTTTCAAAGATGTTTTCAATGGATGAGAAGCTAATGACCAGTCGGTAGTTCGGAAGGTAGTCAGGGTCACCAATGGGGAGTTTTTTAAGGAGAAAGCTTTGTCCTGTTTTTAGGGTGCTTGCAAAGATGTTTTCCATGATTGAGACATTTACTATTTTGAGAAAGGGGTGTGCATCCGCAAAAAGGTTAAAACCTGGTTGCAGAATCCCGATTAGGCATATGCAGTCTCACACTGTGTATGTGTAAATTCAGTCTCTTGCCCTGCTACAGTAGTACTAGGTTCTACTGATATCGTCATTCCTGATGTAACTGAACATATTGTGTATTTTTTTTTAATTGAATATAGTTGAAATAAATCAACTTTTTCAATTATTACAATTTTATCAATCAATTCATTCTAATAACAATGAATATAAAAAAAGAAGAAATTTTTTTACATAAAAGAAATGCACAATTACAATTTACAATTTCAATTACAACAACAAATCACCATTAAAACAAGCATATCACAACGTTTGAGTGTACAAAAACTCTCCAAGGACCTTAAGAACACCTTCAGAAGACAATTTAAAAGTGCATCCATACGGGAAATTGATTACCAATCATTCCATTTTCAGGGCTGCCAGAAAGTTGATAGTAGCTAATCTAATGCTCATACATTCGGTAGCTGCCAATGCTACCCATCAATGTTTATGGTCAATCTGTGCAAAATACGCAAGATGTTTAGCAAATGAATCCTCCTGAGATTTATAAATTCTGGGCAATCAATAATTACATGTTGCAATGTCTCAACGACTGTATCATCTTTACAAAAACGACACCATTTATCATCCAAAGCTATCTGTTTCCTTCTGGCTTTGATCTCACGAGTAGGCCAGATATTAAATCGTAAACACAATATTGCATTTCTTGTTGCAGCAGATGGCGCTAGGTTTAAGTATGATGCAGTTTCTCTGTAACGTTTAGGACCAAATACTGAAAAATATTTGTACTGTAAACAGCTGGCCCTTGTATCAATCCAATCCATTAAGAAATGTTTTTTTTTAACCCGCTCTGGATTGAATAAGAGGGTCTCAAGAGAAATGTCAGCATGCAGCATAACAACAAGAATATTATTAGACCATTGTTTCGGAAACGTTTCGGAAGATTTAAGTAAATAGCTGGCAACTATAGCTAATGTAGTATTGTTACATGAAGTCAACAAACATTTCCGAAACAAGGTACATAGACACCAATTATACATTGCAGTTAGCGAAATTAAACCAAGTTCATAGCGAATGAGCACTCTTGGGATGCTTTGTGGTAAATGTAAAGTAGCACACCAAAATGTGGCCTCCAATGAGTTAAAAAAAAGTCAGTGGAATTGTGCTATATGTCTCCAGACCGTATAATATTGTGGCCACTACGTTCTGACTCCAGTATATGATGGCGGGCTTTATTGAAAATTTTCCATACTTAGAGACAATTAATCTAGTTTGATATATGGCAGTGGATAACTTTTGTTCTATTTTACGTAATTTGCGAATAGTGAGATGGACAACCATCAAAAATGAGACCTAAGTAAATGTAGTTTGGAACTACTTGTAAAATAGTATTTTCTCTTTGCCACACTATTTTTTGTCTTCGCAAGCCCTTCGGAACATATGTAAAAATTTGATTTTTGGTGCTATTAACAACCAATTCATTTTCTCAAAAATAAGAACAAAGTGAGGTTAACAAATTGTGCAATCCGCTTGGTGTTTTCGAGACTAAAACAATATCGTCTGCGTACCATAGGGCATTGATTTTCACACCATTTAACTTAGGTGCATCAGCTACAAGCTTGGTAAAAATCCATCGAACATCGTTAATAAAATATTTTAAAAAGTGCTGACGCTAAAATACATCCCTGTTTCAGTCCTCTATTTGTAACAACAGCATTTGAAAGCAAACCTTCCATATTCAGTCTTATGAATACCTTTGTTTGAGAATGAAGTAAAAAGATAATATCGGTTAAGGTTGGAGGACAATCCGCTTGAATCAATTTATGCATGAGTTTTGGTCTAGGTACGGAAAGAATTGCGGAATGTATGTCTACAAATGCAAAGTAAAGTGGGTGTCTCTTAATTTGAGCTTGGTGCCTGATGGCATTCAAGGTGATCAGGTTTACAGCGGTCCCTAGACCCGCAACAAACCCAGTTTGAGCTGGATCACGCAGGGCAGCATTCACTGTCCAATCATTGAATTCTCTTAAAACCATCCTAGAAAAGATTGTTCCCGGCTCATCCAGCACCGCTATCGGACGATAGCTTTTGGGGTCCTTACTGTCACCCTTTTTATATTTTGGTACTATTATGGATGTACGCCACGAATTAGGTATGGTTTTTGTTTGCATGATGTGATGAAAGGCATTATTTAAAATACTCGCCCACTCAATTGAGTTTTGTTTAAACATATAGTTTGAGAGGCCATCAGGGCCCGCTGCCCTTGAAGAGGACGACTTCATAATGAAGTCCTCAACTATTGCTACTGAGCACTTCAAACGCCAACAGCTAACCGAACTCCTATTATAATTATAACTGTTCATCTTACTAACAGCATACAATTTAGAAAAATGGTTAATCCATTGCATTTCTGACACCCCATTAAGTTGAGAATTCACTTGTGAATTAGCCTTGCATGTGTTTAATAATTTCCATACCTGGGCAGAATTCTTATTGTAGCATGCTGTCAGGAAGTTTTCACTATCAGATTGAAATAGAGCCGCTTTTCTTGATCGTACCCAATTACGATAGCGACAGCTGGCTGATTTGATGGCTTTGATCTGGTCATACATAGGTATTTTACGTAGGCATCTAATTTCTTTTCGATATGCCTTTTTCCGCTCATGAAGGGCCAAATCAAATCCATGGGTATGGGTCGTAAAGATCTTATGTTTCGCTGGGTAAATATTCTTAAAGGTGTTTAACACGTCACCATAGGATTCGACATTGTTCATCCTATGACTGTTCAAGATAGCAGAATTCAGAGCTAAAAGCTTATCACATGACCAACTAAAGCGATTCTTACCATTATTGACAGTAAGAGCTTGTTCATACCATTGCTTAGTGGCAGCCAAGTTTTGATTTTCAATAGTCCAAAAAAGAGATAATAAATGATGATCACTTTGTACTTGCTTAACAACAGCACATTTGCTGGTATTCATAAAGATTTTGTTACTCATAAAAATATGGTCAATAGTGGACTTGGAATTTCCTCTCTCCCAGGTATTTATCGGGGGAATATCACCAAGAATTGCACCGTTAGCCATCATTAGGTTGAGATCATTCATGAATAACGACCATCTCCGACTATCAGAGTTTACACCCTTTTTGTTAGTCTCAAAGCATGAGAGATTCAAGTCACCCATTACTAAAATACCAGAAACTTCTTTATCAGTAGCAATTGTTTCAAAAAGAGTCGACAGGGTACTGTAAAATGTATCTTCAAGTATGCCAGCTGGGTTTCGATATAAGTTGATCAATGCGTATGTTTCTAGGCCAACGTGATCTTGACTAATTGGATGAACTTATTGGGGGATTTCCATGCGGAGATTCCAAGTCCCCTGCTGGATTTCACTGCCACTAGCAAACTGGAAGTGGGTCTGCCTTTACCAGAGTATTCAGCTGGTAATAAAACAAGATCATGGTCATCCCATATGGGGGCATGTAACATCCACGTTTCTTGCAAGGCTACAATATCATAGTTATTCAAATGATTATTTGCAATCCATTGAAGGTGAGAGGAGCCTCGCATATTCCAACTGGCCAGAGAGATTTTAATACTTATACCTCCCCCGTTCGTGGTTATGAATGAGTGTTGGACATTGAGGATGGAGTTAACTTGTGACTATTTTCTCTCACACAAAAATGACATACACAAACTGGTTCTACTGTGTGGTTTGTTGTTAACTCTATGTTATCAGACTCCTGAAGGTTCTGACGCGCTGGATCCTGGGCTAATAAAAAGCCCAGGTTAAATAGTTCAAATCTCGCATTCCATAATGAGTTGCGAACTACTCCCGATTTGATCCATAGACGAGCAACAGATAGATTTCTATCACACAGAAATTCAATTTGATCTATATCACTTGAAGCAATAGCTTCCAATCCCCCAACATCACCAAAAATGTTTAGCACACTAGCACGACATAGATCATATTTTGGAAAGGCCCCATCACGGCATTTCAAAATCAGGGTATGATCAATTTTAAATCTCTGGGCATTAGAGTCTGTCTTATCACTCATATGAGCTTTAGGCGATGTTTTCTGAGTGTCAGAATTTTTTTGAGAGTTTTGTACAGCCCTATTCCCCGAGCAGCCACCAGACATTGAGGCTATGGAGATTTTGGAGCTTATCATTTTTGAGTCTTTAAATGGAGCATCAATCTGTTCATTGCTAAAATGTACTGTTTTAGGTCAAAGGGACTGTGAATTGATGGGTGTCATTTCTGGCAACACTTCCGTCAATCTTTTCAGGAGGTAGGAGTCAACTGCAGCTTTAAGAGTACTCAACCGGTTTCCAAAACCTTGTTGTGGAGCAGCAGTTGAGGCGGGAGGGTTCTCAACACCCACTACCGTCACACTAGAATGTATATGTGTCAAGGATTCTGAAGGCTTTTGGGGATAACCTAGTGTATCCGTATCTGGACTGTAGGACAACAATTCAATGAGATAATTTAATGGTGCGTAACCCAAAGTAGATTCCTGTACCCCTGAGTGCTTAACTGGGATGGAGCCAGGTCTCCTGGGTTCGTTTACACCTGCAGACAGTCCCGCCGAAGAGGGCAGCATTTTATTAGATAAGGATTCTCGGGTTGCCTCTATTGACACTGATTTAGGGCAGTCGGGATTTGTCAAACTTATGACGGTGGTAATTACTTGCTGTGATTTAGGCTTAGATTGAACCCTCTTACTTCTTGGTGGCAATTTATTTAGCAAACATGGTGCCTTAGAGTCCCGCCGAGACACATATAGGTGCACTACTAATACAGTAAAGACTGCAAAGGTATTTGTTTTATCAGTAAATGTCATTGAATGTGAAACACATAAATCGTAAACATATGGTCTTCTTATTCACAAATCAAATAATTCCTAAAACTCATTATAAACACTTGCAAAAAAACACTTGCAAAAAATGAACATTCACATAAGAATACAATTCAATTTAACCAAATTCCAAAAGTAAACACTGTTCAAAATCACAATAATATGCAACACAAAATAAATCAATGTGTCTCAAAATTGTAATTGTCAGTCAGTTTTCAATGTTAGTAAGACTTCTTATCAATGTCACGATATCTGGACCAGGAATCTTGTTAAAGATGCTTATTTAAACATGCTCCACTAGGCTTATTACTACGTGTTTTGGGCTAGATGCCCTTCTTCAGGTATTAGATATCATTGTATGTCTTCCTATAAATTAATAAAAAATTAAAATGTGTCAGTATATTTTAATACTCACTATACTTGTGAAGGTAAATAGAATTTAAGGAAATATGAGTCTTTCTAGACTTCCATACACTAACCTGTGTCTTCTACACTCATCAACCAGATATGTACGCTGTTGTCTGTTGGGTTCTAAATTAGCCCCCCTAAAAACAAATCAAAGTTATAGAATTCAGTTCCAGAGATTAACCCCAGGGCTTCATACTTGACATCAGTGAATTGTCTGTACCCCATAGAAGATCTGAGGTGGGACATTTTGCAAAAAGGCGCGGTGTCCCGCACAGTAAACAGATCTTCCGAGGTACAGGAATTCAGTATAATTGTTCATGATTCATCACTTTTAACATGGGGTTCACCTCTGACTGTTTGTAGAGCCCTCAAAAGTATGTGTTCAGTTGGCCGGGTACTTCTGTGAGTTTAAAGAAACTCCAGCTGTGAAAGAGGCATGTATAGAATTGTCACCTCTCTGGGTCATGTGAGTCTAAATTAATCATTCAAAAGTCTCATAAAAACATACCTGCAAATAACTCAAATAGGATTCCTTCCTGAGTTAGCAGGATTATCTGCGTGTTGGTAAAGGCGCTGGTAACGGTCTGTCCAAGCCTTTCAGTCTTTCCCCACCAACCGTTTCAATCCCTGTTTAGAGAGCAAGATACACGTTGCTCGTCTGCTTTAAATGCGTGTATACTTGTTAGCGTTACCGAGAAATATGGTTCCCAATTGGTCTTTACCTGTTGCGACTAATTCAGAAAAAACACTGCGTTCTTTCTTCTCGCGAATCTGCGATTTCTCCGCGCATCCGGGATATTAGTGTTATCTCACTTAGCAGTTCGGATTCCGTCACACCCTTGTGTTTTAAACCGCAGCCCGGCTGCGGCGATGTAATGGTAATCCGTTATTCTTCCCTTATCGCCACCCGGAAATAAACATTCATTCTGGGTTAGTTGTGCTTTTTTTATTAAGTGTTGTTTTCTGACATTTTTTTTGTGTAACCCTGTTAGACGCTTCACGGATATTAACATCACTCTGTGTTTGGGATGCACTTCTCTCGGGTGAGTCGAGACTAATCCAGGAGTCATTTTTCTTTTCCAACTCAGTCTCCGCACTCTCCACAGGACGAATATTTTTTGTAAATAGAGGCAGGACTGATTCAGTCATGACAGTAGAGTTGTGAAGAGATTCTAATGCTGCGAGTCTCTGCCCAAAGCTGGAGCCAGCATGTTCTTCAACAGCTTGGCCAGAAAAACAATGAGCCTCTAGAATTGACAATCTTTGAATTCAATTTTTCGTTATAGATGTATTGGTAACATGATGAGAATCATTTTTCATCAAATCCCCAATTAGATCTAACTTGGAGGCTTGGGTAGCAATCTTATGGTCTAAAGACTCAAACAATTTGAACAGACTGGATATAGTGGTATGTATGGATCCTAGGGTAATCTCCAGAAGAGCAGGGTTAGCAGATGGCTCAAGAGGTTTCCTGGTGGATTGACATCGACGCGGTGTGGGTTGTAAAAAAGATACGTCCTCAACATGTCTTGTTGAATCCATGGAGCCTGGTCGATTGTAATCCGTCAGGACTGACACTCTCGAGCTTTCCAGCTCTCTACTGTCTGCATGGACCGATGCATCTAATAAAGGGACCTCATTAGAGATCACTTCCACTACTTCATCATTCACTTCACACACCAAAGAAACATTCATACGGGATGCATTACTGGACATTGCGCAATCATCCTGGGCAATTATTTCGACTTCATTCAAGGATTCCTCCTCTGCTACTGGAAAAATATGCGTACATTTCGTAATAATTTTTTGAGGAGACTGTGGTATGGCCAATATAGTAGAATCAGAGATAGTAACACCTAAGTTAGGCACATTAGGATTGCTAGACGGAATGAATAATTTCTGTGATACAACAATGGGCAGTTGAAGAGTAATGAGTTCATTAGATTTGGGTATTGGACTCGTAGCATCACTTCCAATTGAAACATTAGAGATCTTCTCATAAAAGTTACTAATGTTACGTTTAGAAACAGGAGTTTTTTAATCGGCGTCAAAGTAATGTTTTTTTTTTTTAGGTTCGAGTAAGGCTTTTTGGGCTTATCACAGGATTTAGATACAAGTTCTGTTGCCGGCGTGTTCAGAGAATGTTTTGACATAGCACCAGTCGGCGTTGTGCAAGTATTATTCCCGTACATAACTCTGTCCTGCACACACGGCATACCTGCAGTTAAGTTATACATGACTTCTCAGACGTGGGGCTAAGTTCGGGCTTTAACAAGGAACTTAAAAGGACTTGCACCTTTACAAGTTATTTTAGCACACAAGTGAGTTACCTGTGGACACACGAGGGAATCACCCCTGGACCTCGGCCCGAGCCTCTGGTAAATTAAGCGTTCAGATGGGATCAAAGAGGAAGGACCTCTGCAGTCTCCCAAACAGTAATCGCGCCACTAGCGCCAAACAGCCGCACAACAGCCAGTGGCCTTGACCCCGATGGGCTTAACGCCGCAAGGGTGGGTCGAGAGTTGTTATGTAGATGCCACAAGTCATGTGATCAGACACGTGGCACGGACTGGCCCCGCCTGCTCCAGGAAGCAGGGAGGCTCACGGCAAGAGCTTCGCTCTCAGTGCCGGGTGATGGTAATACTTTCAGGTAGGTCAACAATCCAATTCAAATGCAATCCTTCAGTGCACAATTGAATACGCCGCTCGGGCGGTTCGAGAGTTGTTATGTAGATGCCACAAGTCACGTGATCAGACACGTGGCACGGACTGGCCCCGCCTCCTCCAGGAAGCAGGGAGGCTCACGGCAAGAGCTTCGCTCGCAGTTCCGGGTGATGGTGATACTTTCAAGTAGGTCAACGATCCAATTCCAATGCAATCCTTCAGTGCACAATTGAATACGTCGCTCGGGCTGCTCGAGAATTGTTATGTAGATGCCACAAGTCACGTGATCAGACACGTGGCACGGACTGGCCCCGCCTCCTCCAGGAAGCAGGGAGGCTCACGGCAAGAACTTCGCTCGCAGTTCCGGGTGATGGTGATACTTTCAAGTAGGTCAACGATCCAATTCAAATGCAATCCTTCAGTGCACAATTGAATACCTGAAACATATTGTGTATACTTTTGTAAATGTCTGTATGCTTGTCGCTACCGATGATGATCTATGATTATGCCCTATGTCTGCCTGTTTGTACTGTAACATGTACGAATTGAGCCCAGTTGCCTCCGGGTTGGGTTTGCGCTCTATAACTAAATAAAACTAAACTAAAGTAAAGGTTCACCCTCCTTATCCGCTGCAGGGTGGAATCAGGGAGGGCATCTTTCTATGCAGGCCACGACCTTTATACATCACCAGGCTTTTTTCACAGTTTTTTGCTGAGAATTTTTGGCTGAAAAACACAGAAAAATATGGGGGAGTGGCTAAGTTAATTTTTGTGGTGCAGGTGTGGGGAATAGGGACTAGATAATAGGGAATGGGGACCCCAAATAATTTAAAAGAAGAATTCGAAAGTCAGCAAAAACTCTCGATTTAATATCATGGAACCGTATACATGCAGTTTAAGTGCCAGCAAGATCATGGGGTGCGAGTGGAGTGAGTGAAGGTGGTCAGGGTTGTGTAGCTGGGGCATACAGGAGGCATTGTTTACAGTCCCATTCTATTGTCGTATGTTATCTGTCTTGCTGATGAACACGTTTTGATTCGCGTTGCATTGTTCTGTAGACACTGGGATTGCCAGGTCGTCCAGTTGTGGTTTCGAGCAATGTTTGACTTCCACGAAGAGAGGTTTACTGCTGTTGGTAGCCACTGAGATAGGCGACAACTAATATGTGGTTTTGGCTTCGATGATGAAAAACCGGTGGACACTGCGTGAGGCCTTGTGGGTGGGGGTGTCTGTGTTCCTCCGCATTTCACGCCACGATGTGCGAGTGACCTTATTGTTGGTGAGTTGTTCCTTGTAGCAGGGGGAAGAGGGCTGACCATGATGTTTCGTAGTTTCAAGGGGCACTGCATCAACAGGTGCGTTATGATTTGGTTGATAGGCACATGGACTCTCTGGCAGGCCTATGAGGCATTCCCCTGTCATAAAATGGCACTTGGCATCTGAGCATGGGCTGAATAGCTAAAGTATTTATTCAATTGTTCATTTATAACACGCTTAATACTTGCGAGTGGCTTCTAAGCGCGAGATCGGGATTCGAACATGTGTTATTCGGTTTTAAACTACACTTTGCTGCTATTTGCATAGCCTCTTGGCTCTATGCGATATGCAGCAAGAATGGTGGGTTAGGTTTAGTTAGTAGGGACAGAGGAAAAATGCAACATAACTCTGTTGTGTTGTGCATGCAGGATTCTGCTTGCGGGTATGTTTTTAGGTGATTTGGGTCTTGGGCACTTGACTTACCTGGATTCAGATAGTGTGAGTACACGCCGAGCGTGAGGGTGCATTGGTTGGTTGGGAACATGTTGTGTCCAAGTTGGTGGGAGAGGTGTGGAGTTCTGCTGGTTTTAGTGTGTCGGCAATGGCTGTTCAAGTAGCATGAGTGGGTGGCTTAGTCGATGTATGGAGCATGTGGAAAGTAGTTCGTGAGGGGGTTAGCAAGATAAACAGGCTGGCATTTGGGGTAGTCTATCCACAGCACCTCTGTGGGCGTCCTCATAAGGATGTGCCTAGGATCAGAGTCAGTGGTCGAAGTGAGCAGGAACGGTCAAGGGCAGAGTTCCACTGCAAGCGAGTCTGCGTGGGGAGCACCTTTTCACCGAAACACAGGAGGGTGCTGGCGGCGTGCAGGAGACCAATTACAGCCGGAGCACCTTGGAGCCAATCACAGTGGGGGAAATACCTAGGAGCAAACTAAGGACCCTGAGGAGGGCAAATGAAAGTGGGGGAGATATGACAATGGGGAATACCTTACACTGGGCTCCTCGTGGTGCAGTGGGCCCTTTTGGGTTGGTTCTTATTGGGGCACCTGCCACTGCACTGTTGTCTGAGTAGCCCCTTGGAGTGGGTACAGTGCCTCTGCCTGGATCGACCACTTGCACTCTGTCCTGGGTGGACACCCCCATGAGAGCATCACGAGGCTTAAGCATGCAGGCCAGCATTTGTTTATATGTTGAAAAGAATTCAGTGCCTTAAGGCATTATTTAATGCACGCTGGCAGAAGATGCCAACAGTGGGGTAATCACCTGCTGTAAGGTGAACCTTGGCTTCCTTCTCTGGAGTAAATCCAGCTCCTCCCATATTCAGCCCTCTATGAAGCCTCAAAACAGCCAAATAACCTATTGCCATGCCTCACCATACCATGCTATAACTTACCACACCATACCACACCACAACACACCATGCCACAACACACCATGCCACAACAAACCACACCATGCATCACATCATCCCATTTGCACCATACCAAATGACAGCTCACTCCACTATAAATTAACATACCAAACCTCACCACACCAAACTTTACCATGCGATGCCACATCAACAATAGCACACCATACCATATCATAACCACAGCATAACATACAAGGCCATGTGTCACCACACCGTGCATCACATAATCCCATATTCTGTTATACCATGTCACATCATTACACACCACACGTTACCACACTATAACATAACATACTATCCCATGCAATACCACACCATACCAAATCATAACTTACCAAACATCATTACAGGTTTGGTGGAATTTCAGCAGTAAAGAGGAAGATTTAGAGCATTACCTGCACAAAAGCTGCACCCATACACTAAAAGTGGTCCTGCATTAACTAATAGCTGCAAAACAAGTCAACTGGCAGCTCCTTTGGTACCGGTCAGCGCTCATTAACACAGACAGACTCTTTACTAGACTAAGTAGTCTAAGGACAAGTCCAACAGTAGAACACACTTGTTTCCTGATAGTGAAGGTGGTTTCCTATCGAGTCCTAGCACACACCTATTAAAGGTACAATAATGGCTGACAGTACAACTGGGATTTTTCTCATAGCTATATGACATTCATGTTCAGACCTGATCATTTTTAAATACCAGGGGCCTCATCACGAGTTGGGCGGCAGCCCGGCAGTATTACCGCCGGGATACCACCTGGGCTAATAGTGTTAGCGCCAGAACCTCCGGCACTATTAGTGCTGGATAACAGGTTTGACAGTAACAGTAACTCCCCATTCCCCATTGGGTCCATTGTACCCAATGGGGAATTTTTGGCGCAATTACCATCAGTGGTATTACTGTGCAGTATTTGTCGTAAAGGCGGTGTTAGTCCCCATTTATTGGTGTCCATAGTACGCCATGGGAGTTTTTCTGCCGATTTTGCCAATTTTCAACAGTAAAGCACCAGATTCACCTCCAGCCTTTTGGTAAATCCTCCACTTCAACGCCAACATTGTAGTATGGCAGTGCAGTAATGCACCGCTGTACTTGTAGTGAGGCCCAATGCCAGGGCATAACATACATTGCCACATCAAACCATTCTACATTACACCAAATCATGCTACGACATACCATAGCATAACATGTAATTCCACATAACGACATGCCACATCACACCCCACCATCCCACATATCATAATTTTATTCCAAACTACAGTATGGCATGATACACTATACAATATTCTCAGATGTGCTGGCGTTCATTGAAGACTGGCACTGTGGACAATATGTCTAAGTATTATTGCAGTTCCCCTGATCCTAAATTGGGGCAAGTAGAATATTTAATGTATGCCTTGGTAAGGTGACTGTATTGTACCTAGTACCTATTTTTTGCAGTTATTGCCTGTCTTGCCGCCATGACTCATCGCTTCCATTTTTTCTTTTCGTCTCCAGGAAATCTCCTGAATTTTCCAGAGAAACATGGCGGACGGATCAAAGTGAGTACTAGTTTCCACTGCATTCCAAAACAAAATTGCTAAAGCCAGAGAAACCATCATTAACTGCCTGACCACAAACACTTCATTTAAAACCCACCTTAAAGAAAACAAAAACTAGACAGAAATCCCAAAATTTCAATTCAGGTCCATCACACTCGATGTAATGAAGAAAACACTATTCTATGAGGCGCACTTCATATTCGCAAAATGTCCTACCACCTAAATTTATTCTAGAAAACCCTGACATCTTTGCCCCTTTCTTCACAAGAATGGTAAATGCATCATTCAGGGATCGAACTGTACCTAACATCATTAAAACGGTCACGGTCACTCCTTTACCAAAAAAACCTGAACTAAACCAACAGGACCCAGCCAATCTCAGACCTATCACGAACTGCAACTTTCTATTAAAGATTATGGATAAAATAGCTACTGAACAACTCCAAAGCTATGTAGATGAAAACAACTTACTACACCAACAGCAGTCCGGATTCAGATCCAGCCATAGTACCGAGTCCGCGCCATTAGACCTCCAGACCGAAATGCTGTCTATCTTGGACAAAGGCAAATCAGGACTATTAATATTATTGGACCTCTCGGCAGCATTTGATCTGCTAGATCACACCAAGCTCTGGGAGGCCCTTGAAAACTCAGGCAATTGTTCACCAGGGGCAATTGAATGGATTGCTTAATTCTTGCAAAACAGGCAATCCAGGATTGTCTGGGGAGACAAAGCATCAAACACTAAACTGGTTGACTGCGGTGTCCCTCAAGGGGCCAGTTTTTACCCTTTGCTCTTTAATCTCTACATGTGCTGCCTTTGCACCATGTTATGGTGGGTATTTTCTTTACCAATTTTGCCGATGATACCCAACTGGTGTTTGAACTCAGTGGGGACTACAAATTGGACAACGACAGACTCTCATCCCTATACAACACCATTGAGTGTTGGATGAAAGAAAACTGGATGTGCTTGAACGGCTCCAAGACCGAGCTTATGATATTCGGCTCTACACAGGCCAGAAAGAAATTGAGTCCATCTTACTCCTCGTTCTCTATCAAGAACATCCAAATTCCTATATCAGTAAAAGTGAAGACCCTAGGAGTGTATCTTCAAGCTTCATTGGGGGCTGAAGCTCACACTGCCTACCTTAAGAAAAACTGTCATTACCACCAAATTCTCCTAAAAAAAATCAGACCATTACTAGATCAAAAAAACAGCACGACCATCGCTAGAGCCACTATACTGTCTAGACTAGATTATGGTAACTCGCTTCTTTTAGGAGCCAACAATAAATGTCTGAAAAGATGCCAAACAATCCAAAACAATGCCGTCAGAACGATCACAGGAAGAACTTGGAGAGAACACATCACCGGTGAAAGGAAGGCTCTCCATTGGTTGGCTATGAAGGAGAGAATCTCCTTCAAATCTCTCACCATGGTTCATCGCTGTTTATATGGAAAAGCTCCGGTCTACCTTAAGAAACAATTCAAGTGGTACGAGCCACCCCGACAGCTTAGATCTTCTAACATAGGTAAACTGCAAACCACCAAAACGCAAAAGAAGCACGGCCTTGGCAAGGCCTTTCCGACCCTGAGTATTGAAAAATGGAATGAACTTCCCACTTCACTGAAAATCGAACCCAACTACCTCCTCTTCAGGAAAAAACTGAAAACACTACTTTTTAAATAAATCCTGGAAACATTCCTTACTGAATTATAATGTAAAACTGGCCATCACACATCGTGTCCCGTCCTAAATCTCTGTTGTCTTGTCTTCTCGTAAGCGCTCTGATGCCCGCGGGCTTTCAGCGCTATATAAATAAATAAATAAAAACAGCAGGAGATGTGGGAAAACACCATGGCAGCTGGCGGCCTGGGGATCAGTGGTCGTTGACTTGAGAAAAATACATTGCAAGGTTGCAGATCTTAGCTCAAGATCTGATGAGAGGCTTCTCCCATTATTGAGAGGTTACCGTGTGTTCACCCCAAGTCTCAAGGATTCCGGTCCAATCTCAATGTGAGAGTTCATGTTCTCAGTTTCATCCACACTCCTGTGCTTCCAGCCGTACACTCCAGGGTCACTCACATCTATAGTTCATCTATAGGTGATTGTGATGCCAGAAATGATAGAAGTGTTTTGTAGGTGTATATTTCTACTGATAACTATCACATCCTTTGAAAAAAGTGATCATGTTTGTTAGCTCCCTTATCGGTCATTGCAACAATGGTTCCTAGTGATAGTTTCGAATGCCATAGTTTGGAATGGCAAAGTTTGGAATGGCAAAGTTTCGTACAAAAATGCGTCGAAAAAATGCATTTAAAACAAAATAATTAATGGGGCCCCCAATCCCTGTTTTTTTACCCCTTAAAACCCATTTTAGTAAAAAGAAAAAACTTTACCTACAAAAAAATGCATTTTTTCGATGCATTTTTTTCAAAACTTTTGTCATTCGGAACTATGTTTTCGAAAGTATGCCTGGATACCTCAACAATCAATGAGCAGGGAAGTTCTGCTTGAGATCCATATTCACCATCAGACACCCTTAAATCTCCACTGCTCACAAGTACTTTCAAAACATTGAACACAACTGGGACTTGGAAAACTAAAGTGTGAGAGACATGAGTGTTCAGCCTTTTTTGCATGTGGCATTCACAGTCCCTTCCTGATGACAAGTGCTCATACCCTAATTCTCAAAACCAGAAACATGCTGTGGTAGAATTAAGACGGGCCTCATTAAAAGTGTGCCGGTCTAGACACAATTCCGGGAAAAATGCCGGTAATTCTGGCTCTGGCATTTCTTCCAGACTGGCACACTTCAAGTTTGCCAGTTGGGGCCACGGATCTCCCAGCAGGCCTGTGCTGCCGGTAGATCAGGCCCCTACCGGAAAAGAAATGCCTGAATCACCGGCCCCGGTAATGCCGGGGGCGGGTGATTCGGGCAATCCCATCCCAAGAGGACTCCATGGGAATGGGAACTTACTGGCTCGCTGCCACCCCTAACATGTTATGTTATGTTAAAGATTCTTATACCACGCACTGTCACCACCTGCATGGTCCCTTGGAGCTCTGGTGGATCTGTAAGGTAAGAGGGTGAGGGAGGTTCGCTGAGCTTAGGTGTGTTTTTCGGTGCATAGCCGTCATGTGCTGTTGTGCAAGGCTATTTGTGGTTTATTTTGTTGTTCCCTGTAATACCAGGATATCGGGCGGCAGAGACAATAAAGGCAGTTTGCCGGGATATCCCGCCGGGTACCGGCAAATTCTTAATGAGGGCCAGAATTGTACTACATTGATCTATGGGAGTGAGGGATAAGCCATTTGGCACCCAGATACAAAATGGATTGATGTCTGTTAATTGCTCCACTACTTTGTCTCTGGGTAGGCACAGGGTGGCGAGCTGTTAATGCACAGTATTCCATTGGATTTGATGCAGGTTGCCATGTCAGGATAGTCTGCTATTCAGCACTGCATGCATGAAATCACCAGAATCTGGGTGAAACAGCGCAACTCCACCGATGTCATGCTTCTCAAACATCATGCTTGTTCACCCGATTCTGTGGGCTCAGAAGAACAAGTCCATATGTACTGTATTCAATGGGAAGTGGTTATTTTCATGGCATTTCTTTGCATGTGCACAGCCCCACCTAAACTGTTGCCTGGCAACCTAAATACAGTGTGGTTCCCCGGGATCTTTATCTATGGAAATGAGAAGCAGAACTGCCTTTGGGCCCCAATGGTGTGGCAGATGTTGCAGCCATTTTACCCTCACATCCATGCTTTCTCAATGAGTATGTACGCTGCATGGTATAAATACTTTATTATTAGGTTGAGTGTTGTGAAAAATGAAATGAGCACCAAGCCCAATGTGCATAATTCTCTTAGTGATTCGAACATGCAACCTCTTTACCACAGATATATTTGCCAAGTATACACATTTGTGGTCGTTCTTATGTTTCTGAAATATTTTATGCCAAGCAGCCAGAAACCCTCATTGGTGATATTTTTCCACTTGCTCTTTTTCATAGGGATTTGTCGAAAGAGTACAGTAGCCATGAACAGACTCTCTATCTTAGAATGATAATCTCATACCAGAAAATAATGTATATGGATATTCTAGGTTTTGATACTGTGCTTTGCTCACTAAGACAGTAGAAATGTTATTCTCATCTCCTCCTTGGTCCTTTTTCAAATTGACTACTGTGCCAGTCTCCTATGTGGCCTTCCCGACTACGCTTTTTTACCACTAGACAAAGCCCTCAATTTCACGGTTCACACTCTTTTCAACCTTCCTCGCTTCATTCCTACCTCCCATGCCAGTCACCAAATCGGCTGGCTAACCGTGAAACAAAGATCCAAGTACAAACCCCTTCTCATCATCTTTAAATCTATAGAGGGACTTACCTCTCAGCTCACCTCACTCCCTACTCTCCCCCTCGCACACTACAGTCATCCTCGGCTCAGCTCCTTGCCACTACTCGAGCCCCTTGCGCTCCCTCTCGTTTCCGCTCTCTCCTTCTCCTCGCTCCTCTACTCTAGAATGCTCTTCCTCTCCATCTAAGTACCACTCCTACTCTGCCTGCATTTCAATCCAACCTGAAAGCCCTCCTCCTTCTGGGAAGAATTGATGGCCTAGCACACATGTCACTCCTATCACCCAGCTTCCCTCTATCCCTCTCATCCTGGATAATCATACTGCACCTCTCCCCCTCCCCCAATCCTACAAATTGCACTTCCTCCACTTTTCCATTCCTTTACTCGTCTGTCCTGTCCACATCCCTGGCTTATGGTCCTATCTTCCGCTACAACATCCAGTCCTCAAATTAAATTCTCTCCTCCATTTTCAAGGACTCACATCCTCCACTCTGTTAAAAATTATACTACCTTATTGTAAGCGTATTGTGCCACAAATGCATTTGACTTTGTTTTAATAGCACCTTTTGCTGGCAATAGACATTCACCCCTGATCTCTTGCAAGATCTGTCAGAAGTGCAGCGCCCCCAGCATAGCCTATCCACCTTTTCCCTCGCTGCTCCCTGTATGGAAAATGCACCCTATGAGTGGTTGTGACAATCCTGCAGGACGCACGCAAAGGCAATGTACCAGGTGATACATTCTCCAAATACCAGGCCAGTCCCCAGCTCGAGGTAGGCCTCTGGCGCTGCTGCTTCCATTCAACCATTAAACACACTGTCCCTCACCTCCTTCCATATATGTGTTGTCATCCCCCCTGGTTGCGCTGCTGTCAGAAAGGGCTGGCGTGGCTCTAGCAAATGTGCACATCACAACAGAACTCTTGCCCAGAGAAATAGAGAGGGACAAAGAGTGAGAAATAGAGAATCAGAGAGAGAGATACAAAGAGCGTAAAGAGAGTGCGAGATTGGCGTGGGATATGCCAGTTACAGCCAGTTATTGATCTCTATTTAAATACATATTCATTACAAAAAAAGGACAAATCATATATAAAGGGAAAAGCCTGGTGTGTACATGGGAGAAGGTAGGGTCCAGCATAGAACTTTGAGATGGGAAGACAAGAAGACGCCCACTCAGTCTCCCCCTGCAGGATAGATGTAATGTTCACTCACAGACAGAAACTTGAAGGCATGAAATAATGTGGACTCATGCCTAAAAAACTCTAAACCTCACGTTGGAATCCAAAAAGGCAGGAACGGACCTTTTATCAAGAGATGGGGGAAAGCCCCTCAAGCTTGGTTCACCTGTCTGCACTCATCTGCACTCATCTGCACTCTTCACCAAGATCACGTACATCAGGGAAGGTCCCGGCAACAAACCTTACCTGCCCTGTTGAGCGGCTCTTGTCGGAGAAGAGATAGGGCCGAACCCCCCGTGCAGCCACAGCTGACAATGGGAATGATAAAATGCCAGTAGAAGGCAAAACCCCAAGGAAAAAACTCCAAAAGGGGGGATACATAAACCTCTTGCAAGAAGTACCTTGCTGAAGTACCGCTTGACCCGCTTCGGAACGCTGCTTTCGGCACGCTGTTTGTATGTGACTGAACTCCATTTACCAGAACTCCCTGCTTCACTTGGACTCGCCCACTATAGGGGCTGGACTTGGCTATATATTGAAAGTGCACGCGCACCAGCGCGCGCGCACCTAGCAAGAAGTACCTTGCTGAAGTACCGCTTGACCCGCTTTACCGCGGTGCGGCGGGAGGCGTGGGGAGACACTCTATGTGTAGATTGTGCTCTCAATCCAGAGAGTACGGGTTGCCTTAGCTACGCCTCTATAACAGGTTTTGCAGTTTAATTCAATTCAACCTGTTTGCTGCTTGTTTGTTTTTTTAATTCATGATTGCTGAATCTTGAGTGATTTTTCTGAAACCTAATTTCATCTTACTTTTTTCTTTACTTGTTTTTACTTGTTTTGTTTTATTTTATTTTTTTATTTTTATTTTTATTTTCTCTCCTCGGACATCTTCAGTCCCCGTATGAGTTCCAATATATATACTTTAAAAACAAATATGCCGGAAACAATTGGCCTAATGAATACACCGGCGGGTGTGAAAGTTACACCGCAATCCCGATTATCGAAAAAAACAATAGTTTTAACACCGGCTCAACGCATTCCATTTCCAAATAGAGACATTCGAGCTTTCTGTGCTAAACGGAAAGCATGCATGTCTGATGTTGGGCAGTGTGAAACTAAAAAACCATCTATTGGCAAGACAACTGTTCAGCCAGAGGGGCCCTCAGCTACATCCCAATGCCCCAAGAACAATCATATTTCAAAAATGGTAACTTTATCCGCTTTAGCAAGTCAGGTCTTATCTACTCGACCAACCATTCATGAGACAGATGGGGTGGGAACTAGTTCTCACCTTTCCAACTTGAACGAAAAAACACCTCTATCTTTAGTTTCACCACAAATTTTGTCTCCGGCTGCTAATAGTAATGGTACGATATTAAGTATATCTGATAATACCTTGTTGACTGTGGTTCATTCACCGAGTAAGCAAGTTATTAAAAATCAATTACTTTCGCCGGTAAATGAACATAATGAATCAATCATGGATATACCAAATATCTCCATTCATGCTAGCACCAGTAAAATTAGCACAATACATGGAAACTCCTATCAACATGATAGCTTTGAAGAAATTGTGGAAATCCCTCATAAGGCTATATCTGATTCCTTTGCATATCCAACACCTCGTCGGCAAATTCAACTAAGTCACCATGAGAATAGGACGGAGAATCTTGCTCTTATAGAAATTACACTAGCTGCTGTTAACACAACATTGGCTAGCTTGTTCAAGCTTTTTGAAGGCTTGGATTCAAAAATCACGTCCCAGGCTAAACAAATACAACAAATCTTTGAATGGACTTCCTCTATGTCATTAGATTTGGCATCAACTAAAAATAGTGGTAATCAACATGAAGCACAACAAAAAAAATGACCTGCTCTAAACAAGATGAGTTTGTATCAGCCGTCCCATTGTTTGAACATGTAATATGTCCGATAGAACAGCTCTCCTCAGAGGCTATTAATATAAATGATTCTTGGATTAGTTTAGATCGAAGTGTAAAGAGAAAAAAACCTCGTAATATTAGATCAACATCACGAGTGGAGAATGTCAATCACAAAACCACTTCTCTAGCCCGCACGAAAAGAGTTGCGTCTATAAGCAAAACGAACACCAAAACACTGAGGACAGCTGATTCAAGGGATTTTGTGAGTGAAGTACTAACACAACCCACATTAATTTCTGACACTACTCCTGCTGCAGCATTGTCACAAGATTTGAATTGCCTACCCTCTAAATCAACAGAGACTCGGGCTGGGAACAATCGAGGTGAAACTAGGAATGATGCACTTTATAGTCATCACAAAAATAATGTGAATTACGCCCCGCTTAACGAAATCGTTGACTTAATTGATTCCATTCCGGTTCAGCCCGTTAGGAAAGTGGTGCAAGTAAGCTCCTCTGCGCTGAATAGCCAAGCGCAATCTCTGTCACAAATCAATTCTCATGACCAACAACTTCTTCGGCACAAAACTGCTGAAGAATCACATATTCAGGGGCAAATGACCTCAATTAGAGCAGCGGTTGATGCTTACCTAAATACTAGATTCATAGAGGCTACTACAAGCGAACCTGTAGCAACTATGAGAAAGCATGATGAGTGCTATGACATGGAATCTAGAGCCCTAGTAAAAACTAAATATGAAGCAACACATTCAAAAAAAGATATCTCGCAAGCTGGACAAATGAACTGCACAAAAGCAACAGTGTCTGTTAGCACTAATAATCATCTGGCTGTCGCGCAAGGTTCACATGTAACCTCAGCTTCGCACGATAAAACTGACATGCTGGCTACACCAAAATCAGTACGTTTTCAAGAAAATCAGTTCAAAAAATCAGGGTCCCGTCAACACAAAAACACCTTTGCAAATTGTCATTCTTTGATCATGAAATGTAGAGATGAGCCCTTTGAAAAATACGACTTATGTAGAACCAGTGTTCTTAATATTTTTGGGGATGTGCATGATTTACAAGATGTGTCGTCAAATGATATTGATCAAGTGGAATTTGTATGTGATCAGAATCTGTTGATTATTCGTTTGTGCATTAAGTCAGGCTTGGTTTTGAACTCGATTTGGAAGGCCAAAATGGATTTGTTTAAGATGGGCTTCTTGATAGCTCAAGACCCCAAACGTCTAATAGAAGAACGTAAAGGCCGAGCTGCGTATGAAGTTGAAGGATGCTTGGCCGTCTGCTCTTGTTCTTACTGTGGTCCTACTGAGAAACCACGCCAAGTAGACGTGATACATGCGAGGACATAACCATTAATAGAACCTAACTATAGTCCCCTGACTCTGGTTAGCTGGAATACAAGGGGACATACTCATCTTCAATGGTCCTCAAACCTTTTTTTAAATCAGTTTGATATAGTGGTCCTTCAGGAAACCTGGCTCTTAAAACCGCCTTTATGGGATGATCATGATATTGTACTTTTGCCAGCCGTGGGGGAAACAAAGGAAGACCGACATCTGGTCTTATGGTGGCTGTTAAGACAAGCAAAGGTTTGAGTGTAAACAGATGGGCTGATCCTAATAATTTCTCTCAATTGGTTAAGATCTCCGACTCCAACATTACCTTTGCTCTAATTAATGTGTATCGTAACCCTGTGGGTATTTCTGATGATCTATTTTATAGAGATTTAGTAAGTATCCTAGAAAAGGTTGCACAAGATCAAAATGTGATTGCTACAATTGTGGTAGGGGGTTTGAACCTTGATTGTTTTTCTGTAAAGAAGATCTCTGTTGCTCAAGCACGATGGTTAAAATTCACACTAGACCACAATCTGTTTATGGTAAATGGGGCGTTTCCCAGAGATATCCCGCCTCACCATACGTGGGAAAGAGGAACATCTAAATCTATCATTGATTATCTCTTTGTTACAAAAGAACTGTTCTCTAAAATTTTGGATTTCAAGATTGTAGAGCAAAAAGAAAGTGACCACCTGCCATTAACTGTAGTATGGCAGGAGAATCGAAACGAGCCAGAGCAAAAACAACAGTGGTATCGACACTCTCTTGATACCAATGTTAAAAAAACCCGACTTAGATGGTCTAGGAAGGCGCTTGATGACCTTGAGAAGGGCACGAGAGAGTGTTTGGGCAACGGGATGGAGTCATATGTGGAGGTGTTATCCAGTATGAAAAACATCCACACTGATAAAAATCTAAAGTATCCGCATCGGCATACTTTTGATCGGGTTGTCCAACAAACCAGAGCTCGTTATAGACGAGACCTGAAGGCCTGTCTCAGATTACCATCGAAAGAGCGCAGAGAAATTCAGAAGCGCGTTAAATGCCGCTACCGTAACTGGATGAGGGCGAGGAAAGCGACGCTCTTCCAGTCCGACTGCGAGTCGTTTATGCAAACCATCCAGAATAAAAATTCTGGACAAATATGGGCACTCTTGAATAAAACGACAACTTCTACCCGAAATAATGACCAATTGAGTGGGGTGACTCAAGTTGCATGGCTGGCTCACTTCACAAAGCTTTATGCAGACGCCAAATTTGATGAACATAATTATGTGCAACAGTGCTCAGGTTCATGGCAATTAGAGTGCTCTGAGAATATAGTTGAAGATCTTATCAGAAAATCATCCTCTTCAAGAGCAGTGGGCCCAGATGGTTTGAGTAATGCCATGTTCAAGGACAACCCATCGAGATGGGCCGCCATTCTGAATAATACCTTTCAAAAAATTCTACTTTCCAGGGAAGTTCCAACTTCTTGGAAAACTTCTTTGATTGTGCCAATTTTTAAAAAGGGAGATAGAGGCTCTCCATCCAGTTATCGTCCTATTGCTCTTCTTGACGCTCCGGGAAAAATCTTCTCTCGGCTGGTCTTGAGAGACTTTGTCAAATGGACGTTAGATTTCCATCATCGCGATCCGAGCCAGACAGGTTCTGAATGCCTTGAAGACGCAGGCCCAAACCCTCAATCAACCAATTTATTTTGCATTTATTGATCTCAGCTCAGCCTTTGACTCGGTGTCTCGTGTCAAGCTTTTTGAAAAACTTCAAACTGCAAATTGTCCCGCTACTTTGTGCGACATTATTTATGATCTACACTCCCAGACATCCATTAAGGTGAGGCTATCGGTATTAGGCTTGCTGTCAGCTGCCATCAATACCTTCAGAGGCTTAAAGCAAGGTTGTATTCTTGCATCTGCCCTTTTCAACTTTTTTATACATGATGTGATGCACACCATTAATCATGTTGCATCTGATTCCCCGAAGTTGAACGGCCTTGCTTTTAGGGCCTTATGGTATGCTGACGATCTAGTCTTAATTTCTAAAACACTGATAGGTTTACAACGTCTCTTAACCGCTGTGGGATCATATTTGGATGATAATGAATTGATTATAAATATGAAGAAAACACAAATTGTGTACTATGCACCCAGAGCGACTAAAAGGACGAGAATGAACTGGATGATTAAGGGTATCAGTGTTGAGGTGGCTGTGAACTATCCATACTTGGGCATTTTGGTTGATGGAACCACACAAATGGATTCCCAGATGAGAGCCCTTGAGAATAAACTGGTGTCAGCAATCTCTCAGTCCAGAATTCTACTATATAAATATGGCAAGTTCTCAATCAGTTGTGTAATTATTTTCTGGAGACAAAAAGTGTTGCCCAAATTATTATATGGTCTGGAAACGTTGAACATAATTAAATCTGCCTTCTTAATAACATTAGAATCTAAATTTTGGAGAGCCGTGTTAAGTTTACCTCCATGCGTTCCAGGCCCGTGGGTAAGACACGAGCTGGTCCTCACGTCGCTGTTAGCGGAATATGAGTGGCGATTATGTGCCCTGTTTCGCAAATGTTTGGTACATACACAAATGGATAATCTTACCATTTTGTCCAAGTATATGTTAACATCGTCACATAAATTTGCGACTACCTGGACAAAATACATTTTGCGAATCTTAGCCAACGCTGACATAAGCATAGAGCTCCTTATTATGAATCCAACCAAGGCTAAAGATAAAATCCATAAGAGGGATTGGATTGAGACCCAAAATCCCTGCCTTAGATATAAGGACTTCAATAGCAGTGCCTTTTCTAATAAAAAGTTGGGAGAACTAGAAAGTTATTTATTCAGGTCTCCAACGCCGCAAGTGCGATCTTGCATCTTACGTCTCCGCTTTAATTTGTTTCCAACAAGAGAAGTGTTGCTAAGGAGGCGACAAATTGAGAATGAGTTGAATTTTTGTAGATTCTGCACAAATAAAAGCATTAAAGAATCATTAGAACATCTAATAGTAGAATGTCCAGCATTAATAGATCTCAGAGCCAAGTGTTTTTGGAAACATCTAACCCTTTTTGGCTGGATGGCAGAAGAGCACAGATGGACTACTATTCTAGCTACAAGAATCATTAGTATCCGCATTGCAACATATAACTTTCTGAATGCCTTAAAATTGAATACTGACCTAAATGTAAGGCTGTGAACTGCACAGTGAAAAATAGGTTGGTTGCAGGGTCTTTAAACTTTGATGCGCAGAAGCTATATAGGGTTAAGAGAAGGGGAAATGTGTTAGTCCACCTGCATTTTATTTTATCTTACTTTTAACGTATTGATGTCTTATATTATGTTAATATCCAAAGCCTGGACATGTCGTCCTCTTTTTTAATATGTGCTTATGTAGGTGTTCTTGATTTAGTAATTTGTAAAATTTCTTTCTTAACTGTACTGTTCTTTGAAATGAAGATTTAATGAATTAAGCTTTGTATTTGATAAAAGTTGAGTTTCTCAGCTAAATTCAATAAAAAAAATAAATAAATAAATAAACCTCTTGCATAGAGTCTTGAATACGGATGAAGAAGGAGAACAATCTTGTCCTTGGAGGAATCCTTGCGGAGAGTAACTTGGAGAAGAGAGAGAATCATGACGAGTGGAAGTGGGAGGAGATAGGAAGAGAGGGAGCTGAAACCAGTAGGGAAGGAACAGTAGAACACAGTAGAGACTGTGTACATGGAGAGAAGGAACGTCAGAGCAACAAGAGAGTTGCAACGCAAGGCTTACTGTTCACAGAATCCTTTTATGAAGATCCTGGTTCTCAAAGTAATTGCCGCCATCTTTGATGACGTCAGACGCAAAGTATGTTACAGCGCGTTGTTGCCATGTTGGAGGAAGCCTAGAGCGTTACTTCATGTTCCATGCAGCTGTTACAGGTTGACGGCAGATAGCAAGAGAAGGGAGCCAACGCCAGCACTGCCACACTGTTCGAGGCGGACAGCAGTAAGTACTGTGGTCTCAAAGATCACGCTGACCGGTTCTAGCCGGAAGGCACAGTGAGCGGGGTGGGTGAAAGAGGAGGTGGCAGTCCTAGGTTGAATGGAGATGACTAAAGATCGTTTATCATCCCTCTCACTGTGTCTGTGCCTTATTTCATGTGGCACAGTGTGTGTACAGGGGGAGACCATAAATATAACGGGAGCCTTGAGCACCGGCAACCCGACACTGGCGACGAAGGAGTGGAGAACCCGCTCGTCGTTTTCCTGGTGGCTGCAGTAGAAAACATGGCCCAAGGACACGTCAGAAAGTGGCAGGCCGGCGATAGAGCTGGTGCCCTTATATGCGACATTATTGGACCGGAAACAGGACCCCCTCCATGGGTCCCTAAAAAGCATTCTGACGACATCAGGATTTGTGTCAACGTGTGGATGCCAAATGAGGCGATCATGAGGGAAAGACACCACACGCGAAGAATCGCTGACATGATCCACCTCTTGAATGGAGCTTAGATCTTGTCCAAGCAAGACCTAAACAAGGGATATCACCTGTTAGAATTATGTGAGGAATCCCGATATATAACAACATTTGTCGCCATCCTAGGGCTTTTCAGATATAAGCATCTCAGTTTTGGGGTGTCCTCAGCTGCCAAAATCTTCCAGGGATAGATCTATAACATCATCAAACACATTTCCAACAGCCTGACCTACAGTGATGATAGACTGGTGTTTGGAAAGGATCAGGACCAGCACGGCAACACACTGGCAAGAGTATACATGGTACTAGAAGCCACCCACCTCACCCTCAACAAGGAAAAGGGTAAATTCTGCAAAGGAACCCTAAAATGTTTTTGACATGTGTTCTCAGCCCAAGGTATGACATCAGACCCGGAAAAGGTGTCCGCACTCACTAACGCAACTCCGCCTACTAACGTATCCAACATGCATTCGTTCTTGGGACTGGCGAGTTACTTCACCCGCTACATACAGTATTTTGTGTCAGTGAGATACCCCCTCCACGTGCTCATGAAGAAACAGGTCCCGTTTATATGGTCTGAGGCCTGCCAGGAAGCTTTCGAGGCCATTCGTCAGTGAATTTCGTCAACAGAAAACATGGCTTATTTCAATACTGCTAGAGACATTGAGCTCACGGTCGATGACAGCCCGGTGGGGGGTAGGGGCCATTTTGGCCCAAGTGGATTCAGAGGCGCCCAACAAACAACACATCTTTTCATACGCTAGCAGGAGCATCTCCAAAATGGAGCAGGCCTATTCCCAGGCCGAGAAGGAAGGCTTGGCCGTGGTATGGGCCTGCAAACACTTTCATTTATTTCTATGTGGAAAGCCATTTACCATTATGACTGATCATCAGTCCCTTCTGTTCATATTCCTAAATCCCCAGGCCAAAACGTCTCCCAGAATTGCAAGATGGGGTCTATGACTCCAGGATTATCATTTACGCATTAAACATCGACCTGGAAAAGAGGAAAATCCTGCAGACATTCTCTCTCGCCTCACGATCATCCCCCGGCAGAGACGAGACCCACGATAGTGGACCAGTACATTCATTATGTGGTCCAGGCAGCTGCTCCGCAAGGAGATGACATCACTAAGATTGCTCATGAGTTAGAGAACGACCAGGCAATTCAGATCATCCAGCAGTGTCTGAAGTCAGGAAGGTGGAAACATGCTAGACTTGTGGGGGAGGGTGCCTGCCCCTGAAGTGTGGCAGGACATTGAGAGATTTCTGCTTGTTAAGGAAGAAATAACGTGGGCAGAAGAAGGCTTACTCTCGAAGGGAACCAAGATAATACTGCAAACCCTAAGACTGAAGATTCTAGAGCTTGCACATGAGGGACATAGATGCATAATATCCACGAAGCATTCCTATGACAGAATGTCTGGTTCCCTCATCTCAATGGCCAAGTTCAAGCACTTCTCAAGGACTGTCCCAGGACTGTCCCATGTGCATGGTCATGAACCCACACACCAGACCTTCACCCCTAGAAATGAAAGAGCTACGAGAGAAAGCGTGGGATGAGAATGTCATTGATTTCTTTGGGCCCATCGATGGAGGTGACTATGTACTCGTAGCCATGGATGAATCCAGATATTCAGAGATACAAACAGTGACCCCCACAGCAGCCTATCATACCATCCCAGCCCTTGACAGGAAGTTCACAACATACGGCGTCCCACGAATAGTGAAGTCTGGAAGTGGACCCCCATTTACAGGACAAAACTTTACAACTTTCACTGAATATATGGGCTTCAAACACCGGAGAATAACACCTTTATGGCCCCAAGCTAATGGAACGGTGGAGCGCTTCATGAGCAACATCAAAAGGACTACCAGACCACGCACCGGACAGGAGAACCGGTTGAAAAGGTGCTCTACCAACACCTGAGGGACTACAGAAACACACCCAACAGCACCAGAGGAAAAGCTCCCTCAGAAATCCTGTTTGCGTAACATCAGAACACGACTGCCCCATGTCACTCGGCCGGTGGAAGTGTACCGAGAGGATCAGAAAACGAGAGACCTGGATGCCCAAGCCAAAGAAAGGATGAAGTACCAGGCTGATGCCAAGAGACAAGCTCGAGAAGCCTGTAATAGTGAGACAGCCTCGCACCCACAAGCACACTGCAGCGTTCAACACTTCCCTACTAACAATTACGATCTCTGATAACTGCAGGTGATGGACACTGCCAAATAACTCAAAACTCCTCAGATTTCAGGAAGACCACTTGAACAGTGGAGCTATGAACAGAGCGCCAGGAGACAGACCCAGAAGACTCCGAAGATCCACGTGAAGGAGACAGAGAAGAGTCTGGCAACGGCATCTGGGACCCCCTCGGCTGGCCCCAGCCCGGTGAGAGTCCAGGTGAGTCATCCTGGTTGACCCCAGAGGACCAGGAACAGACCTCATAGACTTATTGAAGAAATTGATTGAAAGTTGACTGTTTGTTTAAAAAGAGGGGGATGTGATGTCGCCAAGATCATGTGGGGTGGAATTAGCCAGACGGCATGGGGAGCAGGGTGGGCAGAAGAGGAGGGGGCAGTCCTAGGTTGAATGAACATGAACAAAGATCATTTATCCTCCCTCTCATTGGTGCCATGTGAGAACAGAAGGAGACCAGGAATATCCCGGGAGCCTTGAGCACGGTCAATGTGACTAGTACTAGCGGAAAGTGCAGGGTGGAGGGCCTCCTTCCAATTATATCAAAACACTACCATGCCCTTCACTCACCTCCCTGGGTAGAACAATCAGTGTAGCCAATTTGAGCATTCAAGTTGCCATTCCAATTCGGGTTGCTTGCACTTCCCACAGTGATGCCCCTCTTCTCAGAGACCAAGTGGCACCAACTTCCTTTCATACAGATGACAGATTTACAATACCACTGCTAAGCAGATACATTTAGAGAAAGGAAATAAACTGCCCACTACACTAGTGCCTATACATACTGCAAGTATACACATACAAAGACACTTCTCTAAATATTCAACAAAGAAGAAAGACAAGGTTAAATAATGAGAAGCACTTATTGTTACTAATCCCACATGATTATATGCCCTGATGAAGATCTGAGTGCTCGAAACACGTGTCAGCAAATGAAAGAAAACAATAAAAATGAAAGAAAGGTATTGATTGTCCTGACAAGAATTTAATTCAAAAATGTGTTTTGAGGGGGGCGTGGCCAGCGGGCTCAGCATGGAGACGTGATCCGTGTGAGCTCCCGGGCCGCCAGCAGAATCCTCCAAAATCCTGAAGAAAACTGTTGAAACGAAGGCGAACAGTCACAGCAAATAAAAGTAGACATTTGTCGCTACAATAGACTGAAACTGGGAAGCATTCCGCTGAACAGATATTGAGAAATTTGTGGGGAAAGAATTTCGCGACCGGCACTGAAGTGAATCCAAGATGCCCGCTACGCGCCAAGTCAGAGGAGCGGTTGTAACGGACTAGCACTCTCGGAGAAGAACAACGCCGGAGCGCTGGGAGACCTGGAGAAGTTGGAGGCGTCCCGCATCGCCACTCCTGAAGCGACCAACAGACGCCCGAAACGAGTGTCCCTCGTAAACAGAAGGGGCGGACAAGGGAGCCCGATCCGGGGCTCGGCAGCCCTGCGGTGGAAGCGAGCAGCTGCAACCTGATCCCCTGCTCAGCGACTGGCGCCTGGAGAGAATGACCGCACCCGGAACACAGCCTCCCGCTCCAAACCGCGGCTTGCGGGCGCTCCGTACAACGTTGAGCGCCCGCTGACATCCTGCATAATCAAGCCGGTTTGGAGTGGGGGCGGGTGGATGATAAGGGCAGGGCATCCCTCCCTCCCCAACACGAACTACAACACTGGCCATACAAGAACTGGACAGGGAGGGGTGCAGAAGGTAGATCCTGAATTAAAGGATAAAAACTATAAGAAACCAAACCCCACTACGCGCTGCCAGCACATCAAGAAGCAACGCGGGGGAAAGAGCCCCAACAAAAGCTAAGAGGACAGGGGAGGTCATACAAGCCCATACAAGCCGTAGAAGGGAAACTTAGGGAGGAAACCCCCCCAACCAATCCAACTGAACAGGACTTCCCCGGGCTCAGCCTCCAAGCGGAACTCGAACTGCTACAATCCCTATAACCAAGGGGGGGGGAAAGGAAGGCAAGACCCACGAGCCAACCCAGCAGCCGGTGGCACACAATAAGGAGAGTCCTTACATAGATAACAAAGAGCCCCACAGGAGCGCAACACGCTTTGGTTCCTAACTCTCCCACAAACACGAGTGCCACTGCGCAGGCTACCCCGCAAGCTGACTCGGAACACTAAAGCCTGCACCTTACACAGCAAGAGCAAGCCAACAGCCGACAACTGCAATGGGCAAAGATAGAACGACAACGAAAAAAGGGACCAATCAGAGCACGATGGAGCAATTCACAACCGCCACCATGCTTCCACCAACGGAAGCGGGCAGATCTGAGGATGTACAAAATCCTGAAGAAAATCTGTCCCTAAGGGATGTGATGAACGCCATCTCCAACTCACGTACCTCTATGGAGGTCAAAATGGATGGCATTTCCACAGAAGTCTCCCTATTACGCCACGATCTTCAAAAGCTCTCATCCCGCACTGGAGAGGCGGAGACCCGTATATCGGTTGCAGAAGACGAACTGAGAGGCATGGGTCAGCAAATGAATAGAGCACTGGAACGCATAAAGGTATTAGAGAGCAGGGTGGAAGAGGGTGAAGGCAGGTCAAGGCGGAATAACATCCGCATACTTGGCCTGCCCGAAAAGGCTGAGGGGGAGAGCATGGAACTCTTCCTAGAACAATGGATTGCCAATCTATTTGAACCCAAGACTTTGTCGAAACTGTTCTCGATAGAAAGGGCACATCGAGTTCCGACGGGCAGGCCGCTACCTGGTGGGCAACCACGAACAGTAGTAGCGAAGATGTTTAACTACAGAGACCGCGATGCAGTGCTGCAAATGGCCAGGGCAAAGGGGGACATAACGTATAACGGCTCCAAGATCGGCTTCTTCACAGACTTCACTAGCGAAGTGCAGAAAATGAGGCAATCCTTTGACCCCCTCAAAAAGCGCCTTCAAACACTGAATGTGAAATATGGTCTCCTGTTCCCAGCTCAGCTGAAGATATACCACAATGGCACGACAATACACTTCACTGACCCTAAAGAGGCATGGACCTGGGCAGAGAGAAATATGGAAGGAGACTGGAATCCACGCAAACGCCAAGAGTGGAGAAGAAACAGGTCACGGCTAAACGAACCACCAGAAAGGCCACCCCATGAAGGCGGATGAAAGATGAAAACAGATACGGCATGAAATCAAACGAACTTTGGTCGACACATATTGCAACCGGAAAATGAATGCTGGTGGACCACAGACCAGCACGACACCCCCCCACAGCAGCAAGTGCACACCGAGGTATTTCCAATACCAAAGAGAGCTACGCACTTGCGATTAGGTTGATTGGTTAATTGTTTTGTTCAATGGGCGACAGATGCTTCAGTTGGGGGTAGGGTATGGGGAGGGGGCGTTGGGTGTTACACAGGTATTCGCTAACCACATGGCCCAGCAAGGCTGCAACCATCACAGCATGCATGAAGATCGCAAGGGAAGGACATTCGTACATAACACCAAACCCAAGGAGTAAGGGCCACATCAAGAAATAATACAAAAAAGTTAGCCTTTATGACATGGAATGTGAACGGCCTGGGAAACAGCATAAAACGAAGGCTAGTGATGCAATACATAAAGCGGCAAGACCCAGATATAGTAATGCTCACTGAAACACATTTGGCGGGCACCAACTGCCGATTCTTCAAGAGAACCATGTATAGGACAGCAATTCACACAGGGTTCTCCATGGGCTCGAGGGGTGTGCTAATACTGATAAACAAAAGGACCCCGATGGACATAACTAAAGTAATCCAAGACCCTGGAGGCAGATTTGTTTTCATACAAGGCACACTATGGAACCAAACCATAGCCATACTGGCAGTCTATTCACCCCCGACACTCATGGCAGCTTTAATTGAGGAGATTACACTGATAATAGTAAACAGTCCAACGGATACTTGGTTAATGGGCGGAGACTTCAATGAGGTAATGAACATCAGTGAGGACTGCACGCATACAAAGGGTAGAAACCCGGCACTACCAACCAAGCTTGCTACCTTCACGGCGGCACTGGGCCTGAAGCATGCATGGAGAGATCTTCACCCAGAGGAGAGGCAATTCTCTTTCCACTCGGGCGCACATGCGTCAATGTCCAGACTGGACTACTTTTTCCTCCCCGGCGAAAGCATACATAGAGTAATAGAGGCAACACTACAACCCCGAGGGATCTCACATCACTCCCCACTCACGATGCTGCTTGAGACAGAGAGACCTCAGCCGCCACCGAGGTGGCGAATGAATGCATACTACCTGGGATTCCCGGAACTAACAGAAAAAATTCAGGAAGCAACCGCAGCATACTTTGAGCTGAACCAGGACTCAGTGGAGGACGCGGGGATAATATGGGAAGCATACAAGGCAACCCTGAGAGGTGAAATCCTGAGCTGGACAGCAGCACACAAAAAAGCGCACCAGCACGAAGATCATCTTGTTGATTGCAAAGTGTGTAGACTATGGTACGCCGATGATCTAGTCCTTATCGATCAGACGGCCGTAGGACTGCAGAGACAATTGACCAACCTAACCACATATATGGAACAAAACAACTTGCAAATCAATAAAAAGAAAACAAAAATTCTGACATTCTCGAAATCAATTAAAGAAACCCAGAACAAGCCATCTTGGTTTTTGGAAAAGACTAAAATCGAAGTCGTAAAAGACTTTAATTACTTGGGTATTCAATTTGACAATTCTCCAAATGCCAAATCCCTTCAGGACTCACTATGGGAGAAGATAAGAAATCTGACGGCCCAAACCCGTGCTTTGGATCTTAAATTTGGAAAGTTTTCTTGGTCACCGGCACTCCAATTTTACAAAGCGAAAGTTATCCCAGCAATGACTTATGGTATGGCAGCGAACTTAAACTTGCCCCCAGAGATCTGGGTCAAGTTAGAGGGTTTCTTTTGGAAATCAGTATTGGGCTTGCCCAAATCTGTCCCCATGTCAGCTATTCGACGGGACTTGGGTCTTCCGTCCTTAGCCTCGGTGGTGGCTCAAAGCGCAGTCCAGTTATACAGAAAAATTTTGGATCCAAGCTCGCTACCAATTTTTCAGGTTGTGGCACTTGAAATCAAGAAAGGCTCTTGCAAACCATTAGCTGCATTGGTGGAAAAAGTGCAGAAAACACTAGAAGATATCGCCTGCTCAGAAGAAACTTTACTCACGAACCCTGGACGGGTTAAAAAGAAGCTAGAGCTCCAGGATTGGATAAATACAAATGAAAAAACATTACTTTACAAGTCTCTACATCATCTACCTCTGGCTTTCAATCAGTTAAAGGTCCCACTGAAGTACGTTGAAAATTTCCAGAGAAAGAACTCAGGAAAACTTTTATGCGTGCACGACTGAACATCCTCCACACAAGGGAAATTCTGGCTATTCGTGCTTGTTCAACGGGATCAAATTGCCGACTGTGTGGAGTCACAGATCAGGTCGAAACTATTCGCCATCTCCTTTTATCCTGTCCAGCTCTAACAGCCGAAAGGCACTCGTACTTAGCACCACTAACTTCAGACTTTTCTGTTTTAGAAGAAGAGACTGTTTGGTCCCGCCTGATGGTAGCTACATTTTTAACTGTGGCTTTAAAAACAGCTAATTCGCAGCACTTCACCTAACTCTGAACTCTGGGGAGTAAGTCTCCAGCCCTTAGGTTCTAGCCCAATGACCCTACCTTGATCAATAGTGGTGTCCTAAAGTACCAAAACGGCAAAATTGCGAAATTTTTTCTTCTACTTCTACGAAGTGTGGACCTACAATTTCTTTTTTTTGTAAAAATCAATTTGGTTAAATACAAATAATAATTAAAAAAAAAAATCATTCCAAGCTCTAAAAGACAAATTCAATCTCCCTGCTTCAGAATACTTCCACTACAGGCAAATGAGACACGCCCTTATCACAAGCGAGATAGACCTCCCTAATGTACCAGAGTGTACCCCGATCGAGAGGAACATAGTGATGGAGTGAATTGATCATAAAATAACATCTACAATGTACAATGCAATCAACTCATTCGCTACAATGGAACTCACAGAATTTAACGAGAAATGGGAGAGAGATGTGGGCCCAATTCAATCAGAGGACTGGACTACTGCCCTCGTGTACCCCAAAGAGACAGCAATCTCTTCCAGAATCAGGTTGATCCAACTAAAAGTCTTGCACAGAATATATTATCCCAGAGAGGCTTTGCATCAATGGGGAAGGGCGACTGATCCCAACTGTCTATGATGCCATCTAACGAGAGGGACCTTCTTCCATATCCTGTGGGAATGTCCACAAATACAAGACTACTGGCAAAAATGCTGCGACAGGCTATCAATGGTGGTTGGCCGC
Organism: Ambystoma mexicanum; assembly: GCF_040938575.1. Lineage (NCBI taxonomy): Eukaryota > Metazoa > Chordata > Amphibia > Caudata > Ambystomatidae > Ambystoma > Ambystoma mexicanum. The sequence continues at coordinate 69,899,582 of NC_090930.1, read as the reverse complement.
GAGATACCGATGGACCCCAAACTCCTGATACTAGGGATCGATGCAGAGATAGAGCTATCTCGATACGAAAAACTCATGTTTGCAACATCCCCTGGACTTGCAAAGAGGAACCTAGCCCAATTATGGGGCTCGGCCTTACCCCCACAATATGAGAAATGGGTAACGGATGTGGACATGTGTGTACCGATGGAAACGAGAGTGTACACCACAAGAGGATGCCCAGAGAAAGCAGCCAAGATATGGCAAAGATGGGAAGACACTTGAAGGCATGAAAAAAGGAGCCTAGAATCTGATGAACTACCAGAATAGAACTCATGCATGCGGTCGAGACGATCCTAAAAGCCACCGAGCATAACAGATCTACAGTATAAAAGGAAAGGAGAAAGAACTCAAGATTTGTGAAGAAGTGTATACCTGTGTGTTTAATGTATTGACTAAGTGTTAATTAATCGATGTTATGTTTGTTTGCACCTATAAAACAATAAAATAATTTATATTAAAAAAATGTGTTTTGAAATATAACATTATGTATTTTTTGCACCACAGAGATGCCTAATCAATGTTAAGGTTTTATTAATAGCCACTGCTAAAATAGTTCTAATGGGAGACTGTGGTAATAACAGACAAGTATGCTCTGGTCTATTGCCCAAACAGCCAGGTGGGGTGCATAGAAACCTATAAAAACAGCTGTGGCACTCTCTAAAGATGTGACACCACCCTACAGAAATATGCGCCATGAGGTGGACGGGCCCGTCTGCCTCCATTTCTCTTTCCTTGCACCCATCCACAAAAACATCCCCCAGGCTGGATGCCTACGCATACAGTGCACTGTGAATGGATGGAAGAGAGCGGCATGCTACGCCTCCTGTCCCAAATTCTTTCATGATGCTCTCAGGGTTCATGACCATCCAAAATCTTGAGAGCATGAAATAACTTGGACAAAGACACAATAGAGACACTGCATCCGATTGTAGATTTAAACTGGACTGCAAGCAACATTATATGAACAAGTTGGATAGAGATGAGAATAGGCTGGGAAAAGACCCTAAATTCAGGTTTTCCTGTCTCAGCTACCCAGCAAGAGGAGGACATTCAAGAATAAACACAAAGGCAATAATTGTCCACACAACCCAGTCCAGCTCCCAATAGCATTGGACCACATCAAAACCTCTCCCCATCTGCTGTTCCTGGGTTATCCACTACCTTTGTCCATCATATTGCCAAGGCCTATATGGTCAGTTTTAAAACCAACGGTAGACCCAACTTATTAAAGTCTGTCCACTGGGTCCACCTGAAAACCTTATAAGGTTTGTGCTGCTAGGTCCTCTACCTTGCACTGTCACAGCCATGCTGCCACAATCTACACAGGGGTGTGCCTTCGCCCACCGATTAACAGGTCGTCCCTTTATAATGCTAGCTACAGCACCGCAAGTGAGCTCACACAAGTACACCATCATGCGCCACATACAGTGACATCACTATTGGGTTCAGTAGGGGATCGGTCTGGGTATGCAGTCTTTACATCTAAATATTTTATAAAGAATGATTATAGATCAGTGCTGTGCCCAGCAAGAGCACTGAGCGTGTCAGGAAAGACGAACAGACACTATTGTTCTCGGGTGAACATGTGGAATTCCCTTGAACTGCTTCCCTTGCTCCTTTGTGAAGGTGGAGATGAAGCCATCTTGACAGAGCAGGGCCTCCTAGTACATATCAAACATCACACCGCGAATTGACTGCGACACACACCGTGCCTATAATGATGGGTGGGACACCCCACCACTTACGCTTGGACCCCCATCCTCTCACAAAGTCTACTCTCCTAGGGTGACAGAGCCAGAGCTGTCCCATTCTGCTTCCCTATTGGCAGCTCAGCCTAACTGGACTCAATCACAAGTATTGCTTTAACGCTGGCACCAGCTAAGCACTGCTGTGTGCAACTCTTACTTTTTGTAGATTCTAATATGTATTTGCTCCCCTTTCTCATGCCCACCCTTCCAACTCTCCTATCCTACTCATCGCTGTGTTTCTTTCTTTCTTTGCCCTCCCTTCTGTTTCCTGCTTACCCTGGACTGTGCGCCCGCCTCGCCCGCCTTCCTGGTCTCAGTGGTCCCAGCTTTTCATTAATCACTGCCCCTTTAATGCGCCACGCGAGCACTTGTGCATTAAGGCACGAGGAGACCACACACAGCCAGCTATGTCGGTAAGGTCTAGACTGCACTTGAACAAGAATAACTTTAACATACTCACAGAGACCCCACCTTTTCTCTGCTACTTTCTTCTCGCTGCTCCTTGTCCTTTCTCTCTGTTTCTTAATGCAAAAAATCCAAGTCTTCATATCTTTATTGCACTAACTGAAATATCATGCTGAGAAGGTACAATGCATTAGCTTTCAAAGTCATATAGAGTTCTTCATCAGATGGTGGTGGCTGAGCTAATAAGTAACCAGGAAAACCCACACTTTATGTTTCAAAGAAAAAAGAGTCTTTTGACTTTAACCTTAGTTGCGTTAATCAAGGGTACACATAGAATGCAGGCCTGGGCGGGCTGCTTTATCTACAGGGGGCATAAATCGACTATTATAACAATGATACGTATAGAGACTGTAGGCAGATAATGGCCGCCAGCTGCCTGTTTCTAGGCTAATTTCAATACCATAATATCTACCTAATGCCCAATTCTGCAAGCATAACATGCAACTCCAGATAAGGTCCACTGGCCTCAACCAATCTGCCCAATTCCTTCCTGCTTTGGCATATAGACCCTTTCGGTCCCAGATTACCAAATAGGCAAAGCAGGCACCAACCTATGGGCCCCGCTCCTCTTTGGGCCCTCCGACAATGGATCAAAATAACATTGATTTGCTCTTGAAAGAAAATGACAATCAAGTGTTTGTAAATAGTTTCCAAAAGATAGAAAAAAATGATTTAACTAAAAGAAACGAAAACTTTACATTAAAGACTCTATAGAGAAAATACTGCATTCATCTAATGTGCCCATTAACAACTTAAAGTACATAAACCAGAGACATTAGATTCACATAACAATTCGGGGCTCATTCTGACTATGCCGGTCCGGGAACAATGGTGCATGTAAGCTTACCGGCAAAGTTGTTTGTGGATCGGCATATTATAGGTGTGCCTGCCGGGGCCGCCATGTCCAACAGGTCTGACCCTGCTGGGCACATCGGCCAATGTAGGCAGACCTATCACGGAAGCACCGGCACCGTTCACAACGATGCTGGTACTTCTGTGTCCCCATTCCCGTGAAGTGGGAATGGGGATTAACGAAAATACCGGCACCTGACTTCCCAGCCGCCGGACTTGGAATAGCCCGATGGCACCTGGAAGTCAGGCGCCAGTCATTTGTTACCGGTCTGGCGGCAACCCCCTGGTAGCACCTGCACGGTTACCACCAGACCCGTAAGGAGCCCATTCTGTTGCAAACTACGTACCTGTAATGTACAGACTGTAATAAAATTGGTTATTAAAATTGTTGTCTGGTAATTAAAAGTGTATTAGGAGATCATTTGCGAGGGGCCCCCGAAATTTCGACTGCCTACAGGGTTTAATCCAGCACTGCCCTTTCTGGGCACTGGCTTGCTTGCTATAATTGCCCATCCTCTGCCCTTGCGTCTCCCTTGTGTCTGTACCTGGCTAATATTGAATTAATGTACTGATATGGCCACAAGCCCCTCGGCTAGACGAAAACTCCCTGGGCTTCATTAAGAGTTGTCGGCAACAGTAAAAGATCCTGTATTTCTGAAACTCTTCGACACCACCTGATTTTATGTGGACGAAATGTTCTCTGCACAGAAGCGTTACTGTGTGCCGCATCACCTCGTGCGGGAATCCTGCATGCGGCAGTGTGGCATTTCCCCATGCAGTCCTATGGGTTCCAAAATGGGGACTAAGTGAATGGTCTGCATGTTTCTGAATGGGTTCATGGGAACCCTTACCATCACCACATGCCTACTGTTGGCCTAGATGAATTTGCCCACCTCCCTCTTGGAGGAACCCCAGGTACAACCCAAAATAAGGACACAGCACACCAGGAGCTTGACAAGGAACACTGCTTCATCGATAAGGACACACCACACCAGGAGCTTGGACAAGGAAGACTGCTTCATCGATAAGGACACAGCACACCAGGAGCTCGGACAAGGAACACTGCTTCATCGATAAAGACACAGCACACCCGAAGCTTGGACAAGGAACACTGCTTCATCGATAAGGACGCAGCACACCAGGAGCTCGGACAAGGAACACCGCTTCATCGATAAAGACACAGCACACCCGGAGCTTGGACAAGGAACACTGCTTCATCGATAAGGACGCAGCACACCAGGAGCTTGGACAAGGAACACTGCTTCATTGATAAGGACACAGCATACCAGGAGCTTGGACAAGGAACACCGCTTCATCGATAAAGATACAGCGCACCCGGAGCTTGGACAAGGAACACTGCTTCATCGATAAGGACACAGCACACCAGGAGCTTGGAGAAGGAACACCGCTTCATCGATAAGGACACAGCACACCAGGAGCTTGGACAAGGAACACTGCTTCATCGATAAGGACACAGCACACCAGGAGCTTGGACAAGGAACACCGCTTCATCGATAAGGACACAGCACACCAGGAGCTCGGACAAGGAACACCGCTTCATCGATAAAGACACAGCACACCAGGAGCTCGGACAAGGAACACCGCTTCATCGATAAGGACGCAGCACATCCGGAGCTTGGACAAAGAACACCGCTTCATCGATAAGGATGCAGCACACCAGGAGCTCGGACAAGGAACACCGCTTCTTCGATAAGGACGCAGCACATCCGGAGCTTGGACAAAGAACACCGCTTCATCGATAAGGATGCAGCACACCAGGAGCTTGGACAAGGAACACCGCTTCATCGATAAGGACACAGCACACCAGGAGTTTGGACAAGGAACACCGCTTCATCGATAAAGACACAGCACACCCGGAGCTTGGACAAGGAACACTGCTTCATCGATAAGGACACAGCACACCAGGAGCTTGGACAAGGAACACTGCTTCATCGATAAGGACACAGCACACCAGGAGCTTGGAGAAGGAACACTGCTTCATCAATAAGGACACAGCACACCAGGAGCTTGGACAAGGAACACCGCTTCATCGATAAGGACACAGCACACCAGGAGCTTGGACAAGGAACACCGCTTCATCGATAAAGACACAGCACACCAGGAGCTTGTACAAGGAACACCGCTTCATCGATAAAGACACAGCATACCCGGAGCTTGGACAAAGAACACCGCTTCATCGATAAGGGCACAGCACACCAGGAGCTTGGACAAGGCACACCGCTTCATCGATAAGGACACAGCCCACCAGGAGCTTGGACAAGGAACCCCGCTTCATCGATAAGAACACAGCACACCAGGAGCTTGGACAAGGAACCCCGCTTCATCGATAAGAACACAGCACACCAGGAGCTTGGACAAGGAACACTGCTTCATCGGGTTGGACATCTCAAAAGCCGTGGTCTGTAGCAATGGGCAGATAGATCTCCCCTGATAAACATGTCCTTCATGCACTCGGGGAGTTGGGCTGTTCCCGATGATTCCTTCCTCACATTTATAGAAACACAAGACTTCTTGCATGGAACCCCCTCCCCTCCACAATGGCTTATCAGCGTGGACGGTGTAGTTCTCTTTCCCTCTGGGTACAGCTGGGGTGAGGTGGGACTGGCTCATGGCATACTCTTCTGCTAGTGCATCCTTCAAGCATTACCTGTGATGTTGGGTCCGCTGTCTTCTGATACTTTGGTGCCTTTAAGGCAAAGCTTGCACCATGAGCAAAATAGGGGCCAAGTTGAGTTTTGAGTGCAGAGGTAACAGCAGTTTTGGCCGCAGCAGAATTCGTTGAGGAGGATTTTGTCGAATTGTTTATTCGTATTTTTCTGTAAATATATCTGGGCGGTGGTTTTAGGATAATAATGAATGTACGGGATTAAGGGGGAGTTGCAGGGGGTGGGTGCAGGGGGGGGGCACATATATTTTCTGCAAAATCAACCATAAAATAGGAATTCTCCGAAATCAACTTCGATAAAACGAATTTGATGAAATCACACAGGACCGGTGCATTCAATTCTCTCCTGCCGGCGTCCCTTTTCCTCATGCAACACCTACTGTGTGCTGTTACCTTATTTGAGTTTGGAGGTATTTACAAAGGCAATACACACAGTTCTTACTGAGACCTCTTGCAGTGACGGCCCTTTCTGTGAAGAGCGACCGTATGGAACCTGTGCGTCTTTCGTGCAATAGGTCCAGGGTGATCATTGCCTTTGGAAATATCGTCAAACTGAAACCACATTATGGCATGCATGCAGTAAGCATGCAGTAACTGTAAGGGTATGCATGATCCGGAGTCATGCAGACCCCATTGTGGAGTCCAATAGGACACCATGAGGAAATGTCATGCTATTGCATGCAGGATTACCACGTGCAATACTATCAGTAAAAGCACATATAGAACTGTCCTTGTGATAGAGTCGTGGTCTTTGGCGGTCTTGCATCGCAGAGAACAGTACTTTCACACTGCAAACTGATGAGGAGCAGCAATACCATAAAGACTCATTCACAACGCGGAGCATTCGCGGAGTCGTGGCAGAGTCGCGGTCTTTGGCGGTCTTGCATCGCAGAGAGCAGTACTTTCACAGTGTAAACTGAAGAGGAGTGGCAATATCATAAAGACTCATTCACAACGCGGAGCATTCGCGGAGTCGTGGCAGAGTCGCGGTCTTTGGCGGTCTTGCATCGCAGAGAGCAGTACTTTCACACTGCAAACTGAAGAGGAGCAGCAATACCATAAAGACTCATTCACAACGCGGAGCATTCGCGGAGTCGTGGCAGAGTCGCGGTCGTTGGCGGTCTTGCATCGCAGAGAACAGTACTTTCACAGTGTAAACTGAAGAGAAGCAGCAATACCATAAAGACTCATTCACAACGCGGAGCATTCGCGGAGTCGTGGCAGAGTCGCGGTCGTTGGCGGTCTTGCATCGCAGAGAACAGTACTTTCACAGTGTAAACTGAAGAGAAGCAGCAATACCATAAAGACTCATTCACAACGCGGAGCATTCGCGGAGTCGTGGCAGAGTCGCGGTCGTTGGCGGTCTTGCATCGCAGAGAACAGTACTTTCACAGTGTAAACTGAAGAGAAGCAGCAATACCATAAAGACTCATTCACAACGCGGAGCATTCGCGGAGTCGTGGCAGAGTCGCGGTCGTTGGCGGTCTTGCATCGCAGAGAACAGTACTTTCACAGTGTAAACTGAAGAGAAGCAGCAATACCATAAAGACTCATTCACAACGCGGAGCATTCGCGGAGTCGTGGCAGAGTCGCGGTCTTTGGCGGTCTTGCATCGCAGAGAGCAGTACTTTCACAGTGTAAACTGAAGAGGAGTGGCAATACCATAAAGACTCATTCACAACGCGGAGCATTTTGCGGAGTCGTGGCAGAGTCGCAGTCTTTGGCGGTCTTTCATCGCAGAGAGCAGTACTTTCACAGTGCAAAGTGAAGAGGAGCAGCAATACCATAAAGACTCATTCACAACGCGGAGCATTCGCGGAGTCGTGGCAGAGTCGCGGTCTTTGGTGGTCTTTCATCGCAGAGAGCAGTACTTTCACAGTGCAAAGTGAAGAGGAGCAGCAATACCATAAAGACTCATTCACAACGCGGAGCATTCGCGGAGTTGTGGCAGAGTCGTGGTCTTTGGTGGTCTTCGTTGAGCGTAGGAAGCGGACCCTGTTCTGCAGCTCTCAGCCAAGGGTAAGAGACGTTGACTTCCCCAGATCTGTTTTTTCAGATCTTTAAACCAAGACGCTCCAACAAAATGCCTACGGAAAAAATCACGCCGCGTCTATTGACAGCTCAACTGATTGTGAGTGGGCGACTGCAGGGTTGACTTTCTTCCCTTTGAGCCTAGACCACGGTGACTACAGCCGGAGCAGCAACACACATGTCTAAACTACGAAATAAAAAACTAAGCATAACTGAAGAGGGGCGCGCAGCTCTCCGTGCAACTGAGGAGTCTGGAGGGATGAAGGAGGGACTGCAGCCCCAAATGGAAGATCTAAATGCCGCCCCCACTGAAGTGGAACCTCACACCAATGAACGCCGAAGGGAACCTGCTATGGCACGGAGAAGGTAGCTAAGGGAGGAATACAGTGTGACATAAACTCTGAACAAATCACGGCACTCCATCTCGGACTGGCATCTCTGCTGAGGCTATATGACAACGTGAAAGAGGGGGTGCAAGAAAACGCCCTAAAGCTACATTCACGGGACCAGGGGCTGAGAAAAGTGTTGGCTATTCATGCAGAAACCACCTGTAACTGCACGACTCGGGGTCTTGACCATAAGTCTGCCGCATGGATAAAGGAAGTGGTCTGAAATCCAACATCAAGAGACGGCATGGGTGGAAATACGGGGTGGCCAGATAGAGTCACAAGATACTGTAAGATCATCAATGAATGAATCCCCAGACAGCCCGACACCGTTAGTTGGGTTATGTCTCAAGGAAAGGGAACCTCATTGGGCGTACCCAGTTTGGTGGGGGAAAGGGAGGTACACACCATCAGTAATTCAGTAGAAGAGGGAAGTGGCTGAGACCATGTATAAGAGTGAGCAGACAGAAAAGAAAAGGCAAACTCCAAAAGAAGAAAAACCCCAAAAACCTTCCAGCCCCAAATGGCAATAAACGAAATAACTCAAAACATTTCTTTAAAGCCCTATCAGGCGAGGCCACAGAGCAAGGGGAGCCAGCCCGCAACTCGCCGGCGATAAATTCAGGTACCAAGGGAGTCGCTCCTAAAACAACGAACAAGAAAAAGCTATCCAAAATAACAGTATTTTTGAGCACCCTAACGCACCTAACATAGATTCCATGCCCTCACAGAATGCCCCTGCATCTAACAACAGCGCAAATGAGCCTGGACCGTCTTAGTTCTTTTGTTACACAATGTGCATGAATTGACAGGAGTTCTTATCAGCTTTCGCTCTAACGTTGAAATTAGTTTGCTTTTAGTGATGTTAGCATTTTAAATTAGAGTTAGGCTTTTAACCGCATAACTATTTAGTGCTCTTAATGCTTGTGGTGCCACTTTGATTTATTGTTCACCTGCGTGTAAACGTTTCCCCTTCTACCTACTCCGTGACCCGGGGGACTTCATTTCCCAGCAGTGACTGGGCGGGCGCGCACCCTGCGACGTCAGCACTCCGCGCCGATGCATAACAGGACTGTGCAACACCTGTTTTGGCCTGTTGTGGCCTAAGTTGGCCGTTGGCCAGAAACGCTGGTGGTTTGGAGAAGGGTTTACCGCTCCGGTCTCCTGTGGCCAGACAGTTTCTAACTATAGCCTCTTTTTTAAAATTGTGTTGACTATTATGTTTTGTCATGATGTGACAAAGGCTTTTTCCCCTTTGCGCGGTTGATAAATTACACACGCTGGGGATTTTGAGAATGGGTGAGGGACAGCCCGTGATACGCGTTGGCAAGGGAACTATTAGGGTTGCCTTGATTAATGCCAGGTCGCCAATGGCTCACGGCACAGAACACCCAGGGGGAGGCATAGCTGTCGTATATAAGTCCTCACTATGGATTTCTCACTTAGAGTTACTTCACTGGGATGGGGTGTCTCGGGAGGATAGCTCAACGGCAACGTGCTCTCCTTGGAAGCAAGACACACAGAGCAACACAGGTTCGACCCCCATCTCTGCACTTAGAAACCTCTGGGTATTAATCATATCATATCAAGTGGGTCAGTGGGGTATATGGACTAACCCCTCTTCTTCCCTGAAAGTGGTCTTTGGTTATAGACCCCCTGGCCCGGCAAATGTTATTTTAGAACAGCTAGATCTGTTCCTTGCTACACATGGAAGTAAATACAAAGATATTTTGTTATTTTGTTTTTGGGAGACTTTAATATCTGTCTGGATAATCAAACCAATTTGGGTGCCGGGTGATTGTGGGAGATTATTGATAATCATTGCTTTCTCTCTTTGACGTCCTCCTCTTCCCATGGGCCAATGCCTTGCCATTTTACTGCTACGTGGAAATATGGTGACCCTGGAGGATACAGTTCCAGTTCACTGGTCAGACCACTATGCTCGGCTGTTTGTGTTGAAGCTGAGCACTCACGGCCTTTAAATGACCCTCCCAAAGCGCTAGTTGGCAGTGCTAGGCATTTAGCAAACATCTTGGGTGTGGAAGTACGGCGAGCATTAGCTACTATTGGTACGACATTGCATTGCGATGAGTTTCTTGCTTGCGGTGCTGCCAATCTGGAAAATATTTGTTCCACAGCAGCCCCACTGAAAATCCTTAAATCAAGAAAAACCAAACCATGGTTTACTCAGGATTTACTGCCTTTACAGAGACAAAGTAGAATTACTGAGCGGAAATGGAGAGAGGCTAGTACTCAGGATAGTCATCACAGGTCAAAATGGCATTAAAAGTATAGAAGCAGGCAATTTCTTTGAGATAAATCAGATTATACCCGTGCAGAAACTGAGGCTGCGGAGAATCATCCTAGAGAGCTCTATCACCTTGTCTCCAATCCCTGTCATCCTAGAAGCACCTCCTCTTCCCTGGAACCATCGTTGAGGCAGGCCATTATATTCAACGTATTCTTTAAGAAGAATATAGAAAAGATTCAAAGAGACATCTCTACCAGCCTCTTATCCTTTGATAAGAACCCTGATCCGGTGGACAGGGCTCATTGGAAGTGTTGATGATTTCCGAGGGCTCAGTGCCTTATGAGTTCAAAACAGTGTCGGAGGACGAAGTGGTGGGATTGATCGTTCAGTATAAAACCTACAAATGATTTGTTATTTCCACTGCCAGCTTGCGCAACTAAAGGGCTGGCATTTGAGATTGGTCCTTTTATAATATCTTTTACTAACAAATCACTAGAGCAAGGATCTGTGCCTATAGATCTAAAAATAAATGTTATCTCACCACTCCAGAAAAAGTCAAATTTAGATATATCATTTTTGCAGAATTATCGCCCAATCGCTGGTATTCCATGGCCGGGCAAACTATTGGAGAAGGTTGGTGCTAATCAATTGCAGACCTTTGTGGAAAAGGAGCTTCTACTGGACTCTTTCGAGTCGGGCTTTAGACCTAGATTTGGGACCGAGACAGAACTCCTGGCAGTGCAGGATGGCTTGTTGGAGGCCACAGATAATGGAGATCTTTCACTACTTGTAATGCTGGATCTCCCCACAGCTTTCAACGCTGTCGGCCATTCTATATTTCTCAGCCGCTTGAAGGAAATTGGCATCATTTCCGATCATGCCTTGAAATGGTTTGCTTGCTTTCTGTCTGATCGCTATCAGCAGGTGAAAATGGGGGGCTTTCTTTTTGACCTCACTTACATTGGATGTGCGGTACCTCAGGGCTCTTCCCTCTCGCCTTTACTTTTTAATCTCTACCCGTAGCCTTTGTTGAATATTCTGAGAATGCATCAGATTAATTTTCCTTCATATGCCGATGATACTCAGGTCTTCATCAAATTGAGGGATATAGAACAGACATTTCTTAGGATCAATCACTGTTTAGAGGAGGTTAGCCAATGGATGTATGCAAACCAGCTGCAATTAAATCCAGCCAAGACTGAGGTTGCCCTGTTTGGACCACAGCATCTTCTCAGGGCAGGAAATTGACCCCAGGAGTTTCACTGGTTGGGGGCTGATCTTAAATGTGCCCACAAGATAAAAAAAATCTTGGTTGTATGTGGCAAAATAACCTTGGACGTGGAATCCTGGTTAGTGCAAGATTCAGGCATTTTTTTACTCCTTATGTATGCTACGACAAGTCCTGCCATATGTTCCGAGCAGCGACCACGCCATGGTGGTGGGGTCACCGGTAAACCCACATCTGCACTATTGTAACAGTCTCCTTGCTGGAATTTCCGCCAAACAACCCCAGAGATTGCAAAGGGCCCAGAATGCATCAGTTAGATTAACTTGTGGCCTGAACAAATAATACGATCATGTCTCTGATGCACGCCGCTCTCTTCACTGGTTGGCAGTGGAAGACAGGATTAACTTAAGATCGCATGCCTTATGTATAAGAGCCTTAATGGGATTAGCCCTTCCTATTTGGTAAATAAGCTTAGCCGCCATCAACCGTCCAGACCTCTGCGTTCAGGGGCTCAATTGCTGCTGAATATTTCCCGCTCTCGATGGGGGATGACAGGAGATTTGCTGTCTATTGCCCTCGGCTCTGGAATAGCATTCACATAGAAATCAAGACCTTGGAATCGGTCTGTAAGTTTCATAGGGCTCCGAAAACCTTTCTTTTTAGATAATGTGACCTTTAGCTGACCAATCTTCTGTCCCCCCTCTCCAGCCCTCCTTTTTTTTCCCAATTCTCTATGTATTGTGTGCTCATTCTCCGATACCATCGGCGCCTCTATACGATTTAGTTCGGCTTTGTGCGCGTTTATAAATGAATCAAAACAAAAATAAAATGTGCTGACGTGTTTGCCTGCTACTTCATTGGCTGAGCCTAATCTAGATCCAGTGGTCATTCGCTTCCATATGTCAACCGCATCAGAAGTTGGGTCCCGTCCTGCAACAATCAGAATGTGAGAAATTGATCCACGAATATGCAGTCGACTACACAGAAACAGGGGCCAAATGATCAATGGATTTCAAGCTATTTCTGAGCTTCAAGCCTTGAGATCGGATGACATCCAAAAGGTAGCCTTCCCGAAAAAAGGCACGGAGAGATCAGTGTGTTACTATGCCTCAAACCTGTTTGCTCAAACCCTATGGAACAATAGAGAAGCCCTAAAAACCCTGGGCTATCATCCGGAACAACTACAAACACCAGAGGATGTTGAGGCTTTTCTGACCCCCGCGCCTTTGGTACAAGAGCTGGTGACTGTTACATCGAAAAAAGAATGGGAGTTCAGTAGAAACAAGAACAGATTTGGAGGACTGGTCTTGGCTTGAAGCCGCAATTGAAATGTTTAAGAAAAACAAATCTAAGCACGCAAGTCTTTGATGGAGATCCCCTGAAAGTTATGGCCTTCATTACGAGTTTGGAGGTAAACATTCCTTATTAACGGCATGCCGTAGCTACCGATACCAGCATGCACTGCCAGAGGAATCAACAGTTGATTCCAAGCAGTCCTAGCCGTACCAAACGGCATGCCGGTAACAGTAGCAACGGCATACGGTAAAGGAACCAAAAACCCACATAATGGCACCAACAATGCCGTCCACACCGACACCGGCACCTACAATTTGTAAATAACGCTACCGGCAATACCGGAAACGGAAATAACGTCATCGCGATGGAACAGGAAATGCACTGGCGGTCATCTTTAAAAACACAATCCATTACAATCCTCCAAACACAGGAGTCGAACACAGGAGCTGGAAGTGAAGGATCACAAAGGGACATGTGTGCTACACGGGGGAACGTCTGACGCCGCAAACCGAGGTACAGTGAGCCAGAACTCAACATGCTTGCTGACACACTTGTTGAGAATGCGGACAAGGTATTTGGAGGTGACCTGCGCAGGGCAGCAGAGCTGCGCAAGAAGGAGATCTTGAACGAAGCAGCCAACAAAGTGTCAGGCGGTGGGCACTACACAGAGGTCAATAAGGGACTGTGGCAAAAGATGGGACGACCTGCGTCTCAGAGTCCGCAATCTACTCGCAGCCGAGCACAGCCAGGGGCAGGCCACTGGTGAAGGACCACGTTCACCCCTGAAACTCCACCCATGGAAGGAAAGATGTGCCTCCATCGTGAACATGGCCAGCATTGAGGGAGTCAGTGATGCCGAGCATGGTTCAACAACGTCTGGAGCTGCAGCTGAGTGATTATGACCAACATCCCATACCCACTAATGACCCCTTATTGCCAATAGTGCCTTGTGCATGACTGAAACCAGATATCTGCCGCCCTGCAAGACACCAACCAGACCCTCATACCGAAACATCATCACACTACGGAGAATGTCAACGTGCACCACAGGCACAGGCCACATGTACATTGTCATGCAGACAGACCCATGGTTAGCATGCGTCAACACACACCACTGAGCGCAACAGGGCCCCTGTGACATGTGTCAGCATGGCACCAACAACCCATTTCCACAATGCATGCACCATTGCCACCATTCATGTGCGCCCACCCCTACCTCATTCAGGCCGACGGCATACCAATGACCCTACCCACACAAGCATAACTCTACCCCCCCTCACAGCCAGGTCACACATGCGCACAACCCAGGGCTGCATATACACAACACCAATCACGGAACCCAACAACAACCCAAACAACATGCACATGCCAAACCGTGCACACATATCATGATGTACCAATACCCCTCCACCCCTACACATATGTGCTGCTCCATACTAGCCCCACCATGTACCAAAGGAAGCACATGTCAATGAATTGAACGAAGTGTGATGGTCGTCACATGCATGATGACACAACAACAAGGTACCCCTGCATTGTCGCCCACAGGCACCTCTTCCGGCAGCGAGGGCGAGCTCGCCACTACACCCACCACTGCTGCACGTCGCCGCAGCTTGAAAAAACCCCCAGCCGCCAGGAAAAAGCCACCAGCATCCAGGAAAAAGCCACCAGCAGCAAGAAAAAAAACAGCAGCCAGGAAAAAGCCAGCAGCAGCCAGGAAAAAGCCACCAGCAGCCAGGAAAAAGCCCCCAACAGCCAGGAAAAAGCATGCTGTGACAGCAGACAAGGCTCAACTTCCTCCACTGTGCATCCCGCCTGTCACCCTCGCACACCTGCCAGCCTCAAAAAGCATGCTAAGACACCCGCAGGCCTGTGGCAGCAGCAACACAGCCCAGAATCAGTGGCCAACCCGCCACGATGCACCAGTATGCAAGGCATGGATGAAGCTACAGAGGAGGCAGAAGCAGCATCTCCACAAATGGAAATGGTGGATACACCACTGTCACCAACAATGAGCATGCCTGCCAATCCCCTACCACCAATAGGAAGCATGTCTGACCTGGAGGATTCTGGCACACCAACACATACCCCAGACATGCGGAGTGCACGTGGTCTCACAGCTGCACGCAGCGGCACGGAGGCCACTGGTCCTGGAGATGAGGCAAATGTCCACCATGAAGCGGAACCTGGGTTCAGCCCACCCGGCCCATGCAGCCCACCACCCTTGCCCCTTCCCGGAATGGTGTACACACGAAACATCGAGACCCGCCTCACCCATACCGAGGAGCGCCAGGAAGCGATGTATGTCCTTCTCAACAGATACATCAACAAGGCCGAACTCACGAGCAGACCATGCAGGACAATACCAGAAACACTTCACGGATGCTAAACCCGGCAACTGAGGTGGTGTACCAACTGGCCAGAAGGATGCGTGAGGGCAACAAGGTAATGTCCACCATGGCTGAATCCATTAACCTCCTCGTCACGGCCATTGCTGAACAGCGGCACATCATTACGCCACTGGTTGAGTCAGCAAGTGCTACACCTACCCCATCTGCACATGGCAGCTCCATGCGACGCTCAGTGAGGCTAACGAGGCTGATGGGGCCTCAAACACCAGCACCGAAGAGGGGGCACAAGTAGGCCTTGCATGACATTGCATGGTAGTGGAAAGCTATTGGTGAAGGGATGTTGTTGGTAATTTCCTGTTCAAATTGGATTTTGTGTTGGACTTTGTGGGGTGGGTGGGTGCAAATGTGAGTTACTCGGGTGGGGTGTGTTGGGCCATTGTTTGGGGGGAAGTTTGTTTTGGGAGTTGTACCAATCATGATTGGACAGAGATGCATGATCAATCCCTCACATTTTGTAAATAGTTCACCATACAACAATACACTTATGTCTGAAGAAAATACATTTGTTCGTCCATTTTTCAATGAGTTTGTAAGTATGTAATGTAACACAGTGCACATCATTCAGTTTGTACCACAACCATATCCATGTCTGATGTATTCATCCAAAATATTCTGCAACTAATGCCTGTCGTGTAACCTGTCCGTCATGGCCATGGTGATTCTGAGGGATGCCAGCATCCTCATCATGATCATCGTCATCATCGTCCTGTGGCAACATGTCCATGTCCTGGGGCAGGGGCACATTGCGATGGATGCACATGTTGAGCAGTATTGCACAGGCCCTCACGATATGCCCCACCCTCTCAGGACCATAGATGAGGGCCCCTACCAGACCTGCTCAAGCAGCGAAACCAACTCTTCAGTAGCCCAAATGTCTGTTCGATAGTCATGCGAGTCCGTGCATGTGAACGATTGTATGCCTCTTCATGTCGGTTACGTGGACGTCTGATTGGGGTCAGCAGCCAGCCCATCAGTGGATACCCAGCATCACCTGCATGTAGGCAAGAGAAAGGGTACCTGTGATGATTTGCATCATTTGACAAACATGATTGTGTCTATTGTGTTCAGCCAGGAATGACAGGGATTCAATTTTTCTGCACCAGTGCTCCAGCATGGTGGTATGCTGTGATCTGTACACACGCCCCACATGGCCCACCCAGCAGGCAGCTTCCCAGTGCTGGCAAATGACCCCTCCCCAATTTTGCCCCACATGGCCCACCCAGCAAGCAGCTTCCCAGTGCTGGCAAATGACCCCGCCTCCCAATTTTACCCCACATGGCCCACCCAGCAGGCAGCTTCCCAGTGCTGGCAAATGACCCCCAACCCCCAATTTTCCCCCACATGGCCCACCCAGCAGGCAGCTTCCCAGTGCTGGCAAATGACCCCCCCCCTCCCATCATCAATACATCAATGCGTCTACCCCTGTGGTCACACTCACCCAGCTGCCATGTGTGGGGTCCAGCATGTCGCTCCATGTAGCAGGGCAGCGTTGAGTTCCGCAGGACCAGTGCGTCGTGTGTCGACCCTGGGTATCAGGCACAGCAGTGTGGGATGATTTTGCTGGCATCACACACCATTTGGACGTTTATCTAATGGAACTGCTTCCTGTTGCGTTATACCACCTCAACGGCATACCACACCACCAACTCTACATGTGTGCAGTCTATCGCACCTAGGACGTTTGGCAGGCCTGCTTTGGCATGGAATGCGACTTTGGCTGCATTGATCTCAGCTGCAGTCCATGGCATGCTGATGTGGTCACCTACATGTTTGAGGAGTGCCTCAAGTACCTGCGTCAGCACATGGGAGAAGCAGGGTTGTGAAATCCCGTGCAGTTGCCCCACTGTGTGCTGATAGGTTCCGGTTGCCAGAAAGTGTAGCACGCACACAACCTTAAGCAGGGGGTGGGAGGTGGCTGTCCGTATGTTGATGACACTCACAAGGTCATCGTGTATGAGGTTCACTAGTGTGATGATGGTGTCCTTGTCCAGTGGATTTGTGATGAGGTTAGGGAGAATGGGCTGACATGTTGATGGGGGATTGTTGGGCGCCTGCGGGGCGCAATGGCCTGCACATTGGGCATGTGCTGTCCCCTTCTAGCCCTCCTCCTCCTCCTGTGCATTTGCTGCATGGCCTGTCTCACTGCCTCCTCATAAAGTAGCTGTTCCTGCATGTACTCCACCTCAAGCAGGGCTAGTGCTAGGGGTAGCCTTTTTGCTTTGTGAGGGGTGTGGTGTGTGGGTGTGCTGTCTTTGTACTGTGGCTGAGTTGAATGGTGTGCACCTGTGCTGATTTGGTACACCTGTGGCAGGTTTCTGCTCACCTGATCCATGTTAACGACAGCCCCACGATGCCGGTATTTATGGCATCATTCTTGCCGTTATCAGTGGTATGCACATGCCGGTATTTGCATGTCCGTGCACCTCGAAATGTGAACTGGTCTGCGGCATGCTGGTGTTGAAGGCACGGCAGGCGTCTGTCAAGGCTGCTACCGGCATCTGGGATGCTGCTCATGGAGGTTCCTGTGCCGGTGATTACGCCCTCACGGGTCGTAATGATCCGGTCCGATAATTGATGCCGGTATTTCCGTACCGGCATATATTTTACCGGACCGGCAACCTTGTAATGAGGCCCTATGTCTTGGAACATGTAAATTAAATGGACACTCGGGAACGGACTTGAAGACGGCTAGCGTGATCCTACTACAAGCAACTACAGCCTTAAAAACCTTTGAGCTGGAAGGCTACCACATTTACTGCAAGTCAGCAAATAGAGGTCCCAGGGGTCGACCTAAAGGTGGCCTCTCAATTGCTATCGATTTAAACTGTACCCATTTTGAGATAGAGGTTAGGTCGAAAGATCTGATGGCTATTAACATCTATCTCCCATGTCTAAAAGCAAACCTGTTAGTTGTGAACGTATATTGGAGTCAATCAAAAACTCAACTCTCTGACTTACACTTGGAACAAGACGTCCTGTTTACAGAATGGCTATGGAGGGGTAATAACGAGTATGTGCTTGTGGCAGGGGACATAAATGCAACCTGTGTTCAAGCACAGCCTCCAGGAGTGTTCCCCTCTACTGACAAGAGCAGCTCTCAAACTGTGCAGCAGGGGGTAGTGTGGGGCCAATATTTATCACCACGGGACATTCAGGTTTGCTTGCCAGGGGATCAATCTCTATTTGAGTTGAGTTTTACACATGGTGTAGAGGAACTGGGAGATCTTGGATCAATTACCTTTATGTGTCCACTGACCTGGGTAGCATATGCTTTGGTGAGTGGGGGCGCTCTTGGCAGTGACCATTTCCCAATAATCCTTAATATGGGTTTACCAGATTCCACTCATCATCTGGAATATGGGGTAGCATTCACTACACCTGCGAGGGGCGGATTGTTGGTAAAATGGAATGCTAAGGTGTGTAGACGCTTCATGACCATAAGTGAACGCGAGATAACAAAGATGGAACCAGTGGGAGATAGAATAAACGCAAAATACTACAATCAAAGACCATTAGAGTGTCTGAAACTTCTCTCTACTAGGGGTCAAAAGATGGGAACTAAAACACACAGTCAGGTCTATGAGATGAGGGTTAGGGAGGCTAAGCAGCCTCAGAGGAAGGCTATTAAAACCGCTCTTAAAAACACAATCAGCGCGCCTGCATTACAACAGGCAAAGAGACAAACCTCATTAGAGTATAAACATACCCTCAAATCTCTCACCCAAGTTTTGGAGTTTGATGGGGGGTCCTACCAAAGGGCTGCAGGACTGCATAGATTGCAATATCACGGCTCAAGTATGAGTGAATTACGTACAAAAGAATACTCTTTGCCCAAGGCCGACGTAGACCAGTTACAGCTAGACAAAGTGGGGTTAGAACAGATTGAGCTTTCCTGGGAGGTAGAAGACGTTTTATGAGCCATTAGTAAAGCAAAACCATCGAGGGCTCCCGGCCAGATAATATTCCTCCAGAGTTAATTAAAAGCAACCCGGAGGCCTGGGCCCACCCCTTATGGGACTTGTTCAAACACGTCAATCTAACACTCACAGTTCCAAAGATGTGGAAACAATCACTCATTATTCCAGTTTTGAAACAGGGAGACAAGAGGGACCCAAATCATTTTAGACCCATAGCTCTCTTAGACTCCTCTAGTAAAATATTTGGAACCCTCCTATTGAGGGACATAGTGCATCACAAAACTTGCTATCTCAATATCAGATAGGGTTTCGAGCTGGAATGGGGACCTCCATAAATGCCCTGACTATGTCGCACATGCTAGCAGCTGTGAAAAGGCAAACGGTGGGTACAGACTATATGGCATTGATCAACATGTCGAATGCCTTTGATACTGTAAGTAGATCAAGCTTGTGGAAGAGACTTCTGGCAGCAAACATTCCAACCAGACTGGTACAACTCTTGGCACTACTACACACTGACATGACACTAAGGGTCAGGTTGAGCAGGGAAGGGGCCAGGACAGACCCCATGTCCACATATGTTGGTCTGCGGCAGGGCTGTGTTGTGGCGCCAACCCTGTTCAATCTTTACATGGCTGACCTTAAAAAGGTCTGGGAGGGAGTTACCACCAATTCAGTAAGATTAGGCTCCGTAGCCCTTGACTGTATTGCCTTTGCAGATGACATCGTCTTGTTTGACTTGACACCAATTGGGCTGCAAAGGAAATTAACCCTCTTCTACAACTATGCAGTAGAGAACAATCTTAATGTGAATGGACAAAAGTCAAAGTTTATGATCTTCACCACAAGGCGGAGGCCGATGACCATGCTATGGCACGTGGGAGAAACTCCCCTGGAGAGGGTTCAGTCTATGAGATACTTGGGCTATAACATCAGAAATACAAGCTCTAGGGAGGGTTGGAAACACTCTCTCTGGGAGAAATGTACTCTACTGTTGGCAAAAATGAAGCGGGTGTTCCCTTAGTTGTGACATTTTTCTTTAAAACCCTTGCTACAATATTACTTATTAAGTGTGGAACCTACTGTGCTGTATGAATTAGGCATTTCATTATGCGATCTGGGGCTTTACATTACTTCTATGCAAGACATGTTCTGGAAAACAACGTTGGGATTGGCAAACTCAGTACCAAACTTCATTATCAGACATGAGTTTGGTTTAATCTCCCTGGCCATTAGAGCCAAGTGGAGGAAACTGGCAGAGTTTGCCAAATTACTAAATCCGCCATCAACGTCCCTCTACCAGATTTGGGGGAAGACCAGATTAGAAGCTCATGTTCTACCATTACAGAATGTAAGGCACAGATGACTGAAACACTTCTAGTCATTGGCTTTTCTAGGGAAGAGCTCATTACTAACATGGCTACAGTAAAGAAAAAGCTCTTCAAATACGACTTGCCTGAAACTACTGATCAGATGGGCACGTATTCTCTTTATGGATAGTGTTAAGATGTATTTCTGAAATCTGAACTGGTGGGCAGATGTTCAAGGCCAGCCTAGTTTCATGGAACAGGGTAACCTTTTGGACAAGTCAGACCAATCAAGTTAGCTATGGTCTGCGGTCAAGACCAGGTCTCAGGTTGACTGAAGGGCCTCACTAAGCACAAAGAGCAAGGACACGAATTACACCCAGACAGGTGTATATAACAAAAATATAAACACATTTATTACAAGGCCTTTGTAACTCAACACACAGTAAAAGAATCACAGCAATACTACCAAACCAACACAACACTATCAATACAGGACCAATGGGGTCTAAAGGGTTAAAGGTATGAAATATGTCCACAACCTAGAAGGGAAAGAAACAGGCAGTGCAGATAGTCTTTAGTCCCCTTCAACATATTGAACACACACCTAACTAAGAGGCAGCCCAAGCCCTAAGAAGAGAGGAGCCTTATGCTCAATATTACATCCAATGAAATCGCACGCTGTTGATCCAGTGGGCAAAACGGGGTCTCTTCAGGGGTCTCTAGCAGCTCAGGAAGGTGGGTGAGGCGATGAAGAATAGATTCCCACTTTTCCACTTTTCCAGTAGGGCCTCCACTTGAAGGCAGAGGTGATTCCAAGGTTCGGGAATAGTTCACTAGTTTGCACTAGCAGTGGAAAGGAGAGGGGACCTCAGTGGCCACTCGTGCGTAAAAATGGATGGAGGCGCTAGGGGCCACCGGTTAGGGTTGCGATTACTCACCGACCCCTGGCACACTCCGGACCAAACTTTGCCAGTCGAGTCCACTTCGGTTGCAGGTTCAAATGCGGCGACGGCTCTGCAGCTTTTAGGCCCAAGATACAGTGATGATTCCCAAACGGGTCAGTGGCAATTTCTCTGCTCCTGATGGATGGATCAGGCCAGTTTCACTGCAGCAGGCTTCAGGGGCAAGAGGGTCACAAATGCAATGCACCTGCAAAGATCGTTACCGCGGATGGGCAACACGGTAACCGTGTCGGCTCCGGTCCTGGCGCTCTCGTCTCACTTCAGACCTGGGAATGCCAAGTGTTCGAAATTGGGTGCGAGGGTGCTGCGGACAAAGGGCTAGCAGTTTACCAGGTTTTGAGGGCCTTCTCGAAATGGCAGCGGAGACAGAGCAAAAGTCCTGTGTAAGCTGGTCAGCTCACTGGTTGGCCCAGGGACACTTCCGAGAAGGCTTACTTGCAGGTTTTGATGAAGGTGCGGAGAATAGTTGGTCCCACTATTCCAATGGGTCGAAGCATCTTCGCAGACCTTCTATGATGACCAGATGCAGAGGGGTCCCACGGGACGACAGAGGGATCAGGGTGCCAATCCGTCCAGCGGGTCACCAGCGGTTCCTCAACTCGGATTCTTAGTTTCAGGATACTTGGATCCTATCCTTTGTTCAGTGAGAACTCCAGAGATCGACATGGTATGGGTGTTTGGGGCCTCTTCTTCTTCGTGCCAAAACAAAGAGGATCCAGTGGGAGATCTGCTCACAAACACACACTCCATACGTGGACCAATCACGGACCACAGTGGTCCCAGGCATTCACAGCACTCCAGACTCTCTGGTACCCAGGATGTGTATTAGGGACAGACACCCCAGTCCACATCCTGGAGGCACACACAAGGCATGCAGAAGCCTGCGAAAGGTTGGCGTTTTGTGGGAAAATGCATGACCAAATAAGGACAGACCCAGATCAGCTCGACCTAGGGAAGGGGCAGGATGGCCAAAGGACAGGACAAAGAACCTCGTGGCATGGCCATTTTGAGCAAGGCGACCTATTCGTGCCAAACGCGGTAATCACTGTTTACCTGGCAGGAAAGGGTTAAAAAAAATGCAAAAAGATGGCTGCCCCCAGCCCTGTCCATGACACATCTGCACATCTCCTAAAAAATCCTTCCAGAGTATCTAGGGCCTTTGGAAATGACTATGAGACCCACACTTGTTACATGTTGCAGAAAAGTTGTAACATTGAAAAAGGACTAAGGGAAACAAAGTCTCCCAGCACTGACTGTCTTAAGGGCATGTCAGTTTCCCCATAAAAAGTGAGCGAAAGCCCAGAGGAGTGCAGCAGAAGGCTATGCTCCCCTGGCAAAGTCAGACTAATGGATTTAAACAGCAGTAAAAAGTTGGGGGGTTACACCACTGGAGAGAAAATTACATATAAAATAAAATCGTTCCTAACAGAGAGTATGCATAATTGCACGCCAAAGGGGAGGAGATTTCAAAAACATTCTAATTTTTCCATCCCCAAAAATGCAGGCTATGTACCTACGTTTCCAAACCAATCAATTTCCTAAGTTAGAAAGAACGAATACGTGGGAAAATGGTTTTGGGAAAACTGACATGTAGGTTTTACCAGGGAAACCATTAAACATCTGTTAAGGGTTTATTCAAGCGCTGGAGGAGGAAATGAAAATACACCTTCGGACACTAACTGTGAGTGATGCTATGCATTCATGGGGGGACAAGGACAACGTCTTATACTTGCACTATGTGGGTTCCTGGCCATATTATGGAGCAACATTGAAATGTTAAGAACTACCTCAAATATGCTCAATCCAACGGATGATCTAATAGATTATGGTTTTAACGAAAGAAATGTTGATGATGAGAAAATTGATTTAAAAGCTGTGAAATTATTTATTTACTGCAGTATATATATAATGATAAATTGTATTTTAATTCTCTTTTTTATGCAATAGTGAAAGGTTTTTACACTTATTGTTTGAACCCAAACACAAAAAAAAAATTTACATAATTTCCTCCGCACAAAAGCAGGCCAATCAGGTGAGTTGCATGGTTGAAGTTCTTACTTTGGGGGAGCATTAACACATGCACTATTGGGAATTACAGCAGGTTTCACAGTTACTGCTAAACTCTTACTGGATTTCAACCATGTGAGTGGATAATCCAGGGAATAAGGATATCCCGGTCTACCGTCACTGGGGGTTTTATTCTGGCTGCCCAGGGAATCAGCGGAGACATTAGAGAACAAAAAGCAAAATCCACTGGCAAGAACTCCAGGCACTTTGGTGCTGCTCAGTGAGAAATGAGCCATAAACAAGTTTTACCAAAAAAGATAAGAGGGTTATTTGTAAGAAACTTGCCCTCAACCTGGTGCATATTGAACATGGTCATGAAAACAAATTAATGCGTTGAATAATGGGAGATGCTGCCGTCTACATAGTCCTGCGATCCAGTGAATAGTGTGGCCCCCAAGGTCCTGCCGCCATGATGCAATCTCTTCAGTGCTGAGTCAACAGGAAGCAATGCCATCTTGAGGATTCTGTGATCTCTTTAGTAGTGAGCCTGGCAGATGGTGCCTCATTTATAATCTGTGATCCCATACTAGTAGACAGGGTTCCCTTTTGCACAAGTCAAAATGTTGACGTACCCTGCTTCCGGTCTTAGCCCGCCCCCTTTTGACATTTTTTGATTTTAATTTAATATATTTTGATATAAAAAGGATTTAAAAATTGGTTGATATCAATTACAAATCACCACTATGTTTAATAAATGAAACATATGCTTTACCGTGGCACATGGCATCACTCGGCCTGTCACGTTATAGTCTGCGCTAATAGAGTTGTATACTTTGTTTGCACAACACTCTCCAAAGCTTTATAAAGGTTTGTCACCATGAACATGACCACCTGTACTCATTCGAACAGCTCAAGGTTTTGCCTCTGAGATTAAAAGATTATGAAATATTTGATCGTGTTTGCTTTCGATGGCTGGAGAGTATTAGAATAAAAAGTCCTGGCTCTCATTGTGAACATCCCCAGCACCCATAGCTCACACATCCTAAGAGTTACATATATGCTGTACATGTATAATTACTATGTGTTATTTCGTATGGACCCAGGCCTCCTGCCCCAAACTTGTTACCGTCTCACAATGCCAATGTATAGGAGGATGCGTTTGCATGCACAATTACCTCTCAGCACCAGTTTGCAGAAAATGCACCCATTTCACGTGTGCATTCTTGTAAAAGTTTAGAGTTCTCAACTTATTTTGCAGCCTAGTAAGATGAACAAGGCCTTATAATTGTCAAAAAGGTTGGCTTTTCCAAAATTAACGTGCAGCAGGAACATGCCATGTAGTGGCTGCTACCGCCCATTTTGTTGAAGACCAGATCTTCGGACAACATCTGATAACCCAAACTATTGTGTATAAAATCTTAATTAAAATTGTTGCTTCAATTTGTGTGTCTTTATATTCAGCTGTTATCGGCGAACATACGCGGGCATGAAGTTGTTTGAAAAATATTAAGACAAAAGGGGCGTTGACATGTACTAAAGGCTGGTAAGAGCTTGTAGCATCAGCTGTGAAAATAAAAAATCCAGCATCTAAAAAAGCAACAGAGTTCTACTCTGTAGGCCTCATCACGAGTATTACCGCTGGGATACTGCTGGGGCTAATAGCGTTACCGCCACCCGGATAAAAGTTTGGGCGGTAATGGTATTCCCCCATTGGGTCCATTGGACCCAATGGGCAATTTTCGGCACAATGCCCAATGGCGATATTACCGTGCAGTAATTGTGACAAAAATCAGCATTTTTCCAGCACATTTACCCCCAGCTTACAGCTGGGGGTAAATGCTGCCATCTCATGTTTGGGCGGACCCTTAAATGCGTTACCGCTGCATTTAAGGGCTACTGCCCAACTCGTGATGAGGACCTGTGTTTTAACTTACAACGTGTGATTAAAAACATAGAAACTATTTCTCTAGCACGTATCAGATTGCTGTCCCCCAGCACTTCCTCGCGTTACCCCTCCGAATGCAATAACTTTAAAAAAATCAACCAGTGATGGGTTTTATTATACATAATAAAAAGGAATACGTAATAAAGAGCCAATCCATTTGATGATGTTGAACCAAATATTACATTTATATAGAAGGACATATTTAATACAGAAAGGAAAAAAGATTGTGCACAATCAGGTAATGCAGAGAGCAAATGTTTTAATGCAACAAAGAATAAATATGTAGATTCAAACAACCAGCTCTCAGACACTCAGCTCGGACGGGTGCATCACTTGTGTGGCCTACATGATTCAAGGATGGGTGCAACGCCTGTGTGGCCTAGATGATGCTAGGACGGGTGCATCGCCTGTGTGGCCTAGATGATTCAAGGATGGGTGCATCACCTGTGTGGCCTACATGATTCAAGGATGGGTACATCTCCTGTGTCGCCTAGATGATGCTGGGATGGGTACATCGCCTCTGTAACCTAGATGATGCTAGGACGAGTACATCGCCTGTGTGGCCTAGATGATGCTAGCACGGGTACATCGCCTGTGTGACCTAGATGATACTAGGACGGGTACATCGCCCCTGTGACCTAAATGATACTAGGACGGATACATCGCCTGTGTGGCCTAGATGATGCTAGGACAGGAACATCGCCTATGTGACCTAGATGATGCAAGGACGGGTATATCGACTGTGTGGCCTAGATGATGCTAGCACAGGTACATCGCCTATGTGACCTAGATGATGCTGGGATGGGTACATCGCCTCTGTAACCTAGATGATGCTAGGACGAGTACATCGCCTGTGTGGCCTAGATGATGTTAGCACGGGTGCATCGCCTGTGTGACCTAGATGATACTAGGACGGGTACATCGCCCCTGTGACCTAAATGATACTAGGACGGATACATCGCCTGTGTGGCCTAGATGATGCTAGGACAGGAACATCGCCTATGTGACCTAGATGATGCAAGGACGGGTATATCGACTGTGTGGCCTAGGTGATGCTAGCACGGGTACATCGCCTATGTGACCTAGATGATGCTGGGATGGGTACATCGCCTCTGTAACCTAGATGATGCTAGGACGAGTACATCGCCTGTGTGGCCTGGATGATGCTAGCACGGGTACATCTCCTGTGTCGCCTAGATGATGCTGGGATGGGTACATCGCCTCTGTAACCTAGATGATGCTAGGACGAGTACATCGCCTGTGTGGCCTAGATGATGCTAGCACGGGTACATCGCCTGTGTGACCTAGATGATACTAGGACGGGTACATCGCCCCTGTGACCTATATGATACTAGGACGGATACATCGCCTGTGTGGCCTAGATGATGCTAGGACAGGAACATCGCCTATGTGACCTAGATGATGCAAGGACGGGTATATCGACTATGTGGCCTAGATGATGCTAGCACGGGTACATCGCCTATGTGACCTAGATGATGCTGGGATGGGTACATCGCCTCTGTAACCTAGATGATGCTAGGACGAGTACATCGCCTGTGTGGCCTAGATGATGCTAGCACGGGTACATCGCCTGTGTGACCTAGATGATACTAGGACGGGTACATCGCCCCTGTGACCTAAATGAAACTAGGACGGATACATCGCCTGTGTGGCCTAGATGATGCTAGGACAGGAACATCGCCTATGTGACCTAGATGATGCAAGGACGGGTATATCGACTATGTGGCCTAGATGATGCTAGCACGGGTACATCGCCTATGTGACCTAGATGATGCTGGGATGGGTACATCGCCTCTGTAACCTAGATGATGCTAGGACGAGTACATCGCCTGTGTGGCCTAGATGATGCTAGCACGGGTACATCGCCTGTGTGACCTCGATGATACTAGGACGGGTACATCGCCCCTGTGACCTAAATGATACTAGGACGGATACATCGCCTGTGTGGCCTAGATGATGCTAGGACAGGAACATTGCCTATGTGACCTAGATGATGCAAGGACGGGTATATCGACTGTGTGGCCTAGATGATGCTAGCACGGGTACATCGCCTATGTGACCTAGATGATGCTGGGATGGGTACATCGCCTCTGTAACCTAGATGATGCTAGGACGAGTACATCGCCTGTGTGGCCTAGATGATGCTAGCACGGGTACATCTCCTGTGTCGCCTAGATGATGCTGGGATGGGTACATCGCCTCTGTAACCTAGATGATGCTAGGACGAGTACATCGCCTGTGTGGCCTAGATGATGCTAGCACGGGTACATCGCCTGTGTGACCTAGATGATACTAGGACGGGTGCATCGCCCCTGTGACCTAAATGAAACTAGGACGGATACATCGCCTGTGTGGCCTAGATGATGCTAGGACAGGAACATCGCCTATGTGACCTAGATGATGCAAGGACGGGTATATCGACTATGTGGCCTAGATGATGCTAGCACGGGTACATCGCCTATGTGACCTAGATGATGCTGGGATGGGTACATCGCCTCTGTAACCTAGATGATGCTAGGACGAGTACATCGCCTGTGTGGCCTAGATGATGCTAGCACGGGTACATCGCCTGTGTGACCTAGATGATACTAGGACGGGTACATCGCCCCTGTGACCTAAATGATACTAGGACGGATACATCGCCTGTGTGGCCTAGATGATGCTAGGACAGGAACATTGCCTATGTGACCTAGATGATGCAAGGACGGGCATATCGACTGTGTGGCCTATATGATGCTAGCACGGGTACATCGCCTATGTGACCTAGATGATGCTGGGATGGGTACATCACCTCTGTAACCTAGATGATGCTAGGACGAGTACATCGCCTGTGTGGCCTAGATGATGCTAGCACGGGTACATCTCCTGTGTCGCCTAGATGATGCTGGGATGGGTACATCGCCTCTGTAACCTAGATGATGCTAGGACGAGTACATCGCCTGTGTGGCCTAGATGATGCTAGCACGGGTACATCGCCTGTGTGACCTAGATGATACTAGGATGGGTACATCGCCCCTGTGACCTAAATGATACTAGGACGGATACATCGCCTGTGTGGCCTAGATGATGCTAGGACAGGAACATCGCCTATGTGACCTAGATGATGCAAGGACGGGTATATCGACTGTGTGGCCCTGGATGATGCTAGCACGGGTACATCGCCTATGTGACCTAGATGATGCTGGGATGGGTACATCGCCTCTGTAACCTAGATGATGCTAGGACGAGTACATCGCCTGTGTGGCCTAGATGATGCTAGCACGGGTACATCGCCCGTGTGACCTAGATGATACTAGGACGGGTACATCGCCCCTGTGACCTAAATGAAACTAGGACGGATACATCGCCTGTGTGGCCTAGATGATGCTAGGACAGGAACATCGCCTATGTGACCTAGATGATGCAAGGACGGGTATATCGACTGTGTGGCCTAGATGATGCTAGCACGGGTACATCGCCTATGTGACCTAGATGATGCTGGGATGGGTACATCGCCTCTGTAACCTAGATGATGCTAGGACGAGTACATTGCCTGTGTGGCCTAGATGATGCTAGCACGGGTACATCGCCTGTGTGACCTAGATGATACTAGGACGGGTACATCGCCCCTGTGACCTAAATGATACTAGGACGGATACATCGCCTGTGTGGCCTAGATGATGCTACCACGGGTACATCGCCTGTGTGACCTAGATGATGCTCGGACGGGTACATTGCCTGTGTGGCCTGGATGATGCTCGGATGGGTACATTGCCTGTGTGGCCTAGATGATGCAAGGATGGATACATTGCCTGTGTAGTCTAGATGATGCTAGGATAGGTACATCGCCTCTGTGACCTAGATGATGCTAAGACGAGTACATCGTCTGTGCGGCCTACATGATGCTAGCACGGGTACATCGCGTGTGTGACCTAGATGATGCTAGGACAGGTACATTGCCTGTGTGGCCTGGATGATGCTCAGATGGGTACATCGCCTCTGTGGCCTAGATTATACCACCACGGGTACATCGCCTGTGTGACCTAGATGATGCTAGGATGGGTACATTGCCTGTGTGGCCTTGAGGATGCTATGATGGGTACATCGCCTGTGTGGCCTAGATGATGCTAGGAAAGATACATTGCCTATGTGACCTAGATGATGCTAAGACAGGTACATCGCCTGTATGACCTAGATGATTTAAAGGTAGAGACGGCAAGGGCGCTGTGAAATAGTGAGGGGGTTGAAACCTACAGGACAATGCTTCACACTTAAATACTGTAGTGGCATCATCACATCCTGTAGTGCCGGTTCTTGCGGTCAGAATCTATATCGTCCCATGATTGATATCTTGATGGCTGTGGCATTCTCACAGCTGCATGTCCTTTGGTAATAACGAAACAATATGGGGCAATTACAGGCTCTCTGGCTTCCCAAGACACTTGTTGCTGGAGGTCCTTGAACTACCCCAAAAGCCTTTCTCCATTGTCGGAGGCAAACCCAGGCCTTTGTGGTTGAAGCCCCCGAAAAACAGCCCCTTCCGGCGACACATTCCACAAATTCTTGCTACACAGATCCAGCCTCGATGATTGCGTGAACCCATCAGCCATATCCATGGGCAACCATAGATCCATGGCATCGGCGTATGTTGGTTGCAAGATGCGACATGCCACACACAGCGCGTGAACAGCACAGAGACCATGATGGTTTGTCCGGCCCCCAAACACCATTCTCGGGCCCTCAAAACATCCAGAAATTGTTGAATTAGGTGTAGAAATGTTCATAAATTTAATGGGCATCGAATGCTGAGCTCTGCAGGCTGTTATTTTCAGGGGCGGCCTGCTGTAACATCCAGTTGTTGGAAAACATTTTTAATATAGAATCAAGATAGATCACCTTTCACTCAGCGAACATCAGCGCATTACAATATTCACAAACAATGTTACTACTGTATCAACATACAGTGTGTTGCAATGTCAGCATCAACATATTAAATCCAATGTACCAACCAAATAATGGTCCCCAAGAAATTGAAATTTCAATTTGTTTATATAAAAGAATCGTGGCTACACCACTTCATCAAAGGTGTGACCTTTGGCAAAAGAAAAATAAAATTGAATCCACTGCATCTTGGGGCGTGTCAGGTTTGTATAAAATACTGCAAAAATTCGAGCCATAATTTAAAAATCCTAGCACACTTCTAACTCGCATTTGTGTTTTAAAAGTACACATTGCAGTTTTCACATGTAAAGATGTGGGCCAGCACTCTGCACTTTCCTTGCAGACAGAGTACACATCCCCAAACATCTTGAGCCCTGAATAACACCCTGATATTGCCACCCTTAAAATATCATCAACTCTAGTACTTTGTACCGCTAAATCACGGCTGTACCATTTGCGCAACATGTGTGATCTTTGGCAGAAACTCAAATACTCAAATACCAACATCACATTGCACGTATTTGAAATATTTCATCAACTCTATCGGAGCTGTGAAGCTGAGACAAGGCATTGTGCATACAAATATGCTGCATCAGAAAAAGACAAGTGCACCAAAAGTGTAGTCTGGGTTTATTTAATGTTTAATTTAATGTTTGGAACAGCAATAAGGGTTGCAGGCTCCAATCTTTAATGTTGAAGTGTCTGAACGATTGTACACGTGTCTGATTGATCCTGTGAGTGTCTGAATGATTGTGTAGCGGTGCCATAAACACTTTGAAAACCATCTACACGCATTTTCAACTTCTTCCAAAGCACTATATTGAAAATCCCCAAAACAGTCCTTTAAAATAAGCTTCACACATAGAAATAGAATCCATCTATGTGCTATCCTAGCCAACATGCATGACCACAGAGCATTCTTAGCAAACTATACATTTTCAAACACGTCATTAAAAGCACATGTTTAGTTTAAAAATCCACAGCCTGCCTCAGAAAGGGCCTGCCTCATGTCATGCCTCATGATCTGTCTCAGAAAGGGCCGGCCTCATTGCCTGCCTCATGGCCTGTCACAAAAAGGGACTGCCTATCGATAAATACAGTAAAACAAAAGCCTGATCAAGCTTGAATAACACCACATAAATTGTACAAACCACAAAAACAATACATTAAAGTATTGAAATATCCCCAAAAGTCACTTTTTTGCTGTTGTTGAAATAAACTCAGAATAAACAGCAGGCCCAGTTTCTAATCAGCAGGCTTTGCAGGGGGTTCTCCCAGTGTTTACAGATCCATTATCAAATCCAGACGAAAGCAAGTCTGCCCTGGGCAGAGTTGCAATCAAGTGTCCCAGATCAATTAGTTGCCACTGCAGGGGATCATCGGGCAGGCGTTCTGACACTGTGGTTGACAGTACCCCTGCTGGTCTTAGATAATTGCTTTTAAAGAGTGAAAGCTTAATGTTGTTTCATTATCAACACACACATATTTCATGAACTCATGCACAGGGTTTGTAACAAATCTGATTTTAACTGTTTCCTGGGGCCCAAGCTGTTTTCTTGGGCCCAGTGCCACCTTTTCTTATCAACACACATAGATTTCCCGAACCCCTGTATGGGTTTTGTAACAAATCTAATTTTAGCTGTTTCCTGGGTCCAAGCTGTTTCCCTGGGCCCAGTGCCACTTTTTCCTATCAATACCCACAGATTTCACGAACTCATGTATGAGTTTTGTAACAAATCAAATTTGAGCTGTTTCATGGGTCCGAGCTGTTCCCGGGCCCAGTGCCACTTTTTCTTATAAAAACACACAGATTTCATGCATACGTGGCAGGAATTGCAGAGTGGCACTGTATATTGAGAATAGTTAGCTTTCTGTATCCTCATAGCAACATCTAATATTAAACAATGTTTGTGTGTATTTTCATGGGTGGTGTGTTTATACAGTTGGCACAGAACATCCTGTATTCCGGCGAGCTAAATATAAATACGATCTGTGTTTTCTGCTGATGCGGTGTCTGGTGAACACACTTAACTTATAATGTCAACTGCTTTAGTTATTTCAAAGCCAATAGTTTGAACTTTTGTACAGGCTTTGGTAAGCACATTTTACTTATGAAGCAAACTGCTTTTCATTATTTATACTCTGTATCAGACCCAGTTCATATAAGATTGATATACATTTTTATATCAAACCGTATATCAAAAACATTTTTATATGAACATTTTAGGGGAAGTTTATATAAAAAATATAAAATATTTTATAACAAAACAATATTAATTTTTATATAGCATTCACGATAAAAATGATTTTTAATAAATTGTATATTCTATAACCTATTTTTTATACAGAATTTCATATAAAAAATATGAAATTTTATATTATTTTTATATACATGTGTATATCAAAAAATATGTTTTATAATTTGTATGTAATTGTTTATATCAAGAAATATTAATTTTTATATTAAACAGGTATCAAAATTGCTTGATATCATTTACCACATCCTATCACAGTGGGTGGAACACCTATGTGACATCATCATTCGTCACTCTGCAAAACTCTAGATTCACTGTCCCTGTCTTCAGAGCTCACTTCGTTCTCATAGCTTGAACGAGCAACATTGATGAGCGCCGCTCCCAGCTGCTCCCATCTATATATAGATTTTATATCAAATTTATATTCACTTTATATCAAAACAGATATAAATTAGAAAACACTTTATTTCCAATATACATTGGCTATAAAATCAATATAAAACATTTTTTATATCCTTTTTATATCAAATATATATTAAGTTCATATCAAAGCCTATCAAAAGAGGGCGGGACTAAGACCAGAAGCAGGGGGCGTGGCCACCTGTCAAAATTATGACTTGTGCAAAAGGGGACCCCTTCTACTACTTTTCTTGAATAGTGCAACACCCAAGGCAATACAACCTTGTTAATCCTGTGATCCCCTCTGTAGTGAGACACTGGGAGGTCCTGCCTCCTTTTTGCTCCTATGATCATACGAGTAGCAAGACACAGGGCGGTGATTCGTCCGTGATTCTTCTGTAATCCATTGAGTTATAATGCCTCCTTGTTAGTAATGGGATCCCGTTGAGAAGTGAGACACTGGGAAGTGATGCCTCCACGATTCTACTGCAATCTCTTTTGTAGTAAGACACTGTGAGGCGATGCCTCCTTCTTGCTCCTGTGATCCTTTGAGAAGTGAGACACTAGGAAGAGATGCCTCCTTGTTTCGCCTGTGATTCCTTGGTTAGTGAGACAATGGTAAGTGCAGGTAACTCAATAAGTGCAACCAACAATGGCTCATAAGTGCAAAGGGAAGGGACTGTAGGGTTGCAGATACAGACCCATAAGTGCTGGGGGAGCCCAGAGGCAGTGCGAGGGCAGCTGTACATGCAAGAGCCTGGGCCCTAGTTCAGAGGGTATCCAGGTGACCGGTACGCGGAGCAGTCAGGTACATCAACAGGGGAGTGGAAAACAGAAAGCAGAAAGCGGAAACCATGGAACAACTCGGTTGATGATATTCGATCTTTCTTGCAAGATCCAAAGCCAACTTGCCGGATGGAGGGTGTACTGTCAGTGATGATAGCTCTTCATCATACCAAGACTTTAGCCATCCCTGTTGCAGACATTAATTATCTTTCTCTTCATCCAGGCATAGTAACGAAAATCACTAACAGAGTCTATTATCACAGTGTGATATTGGTGTCCGACGTCAGTTCTGACAAAATGTTCCCAATGTTTTTCGTAGCGGCAGCAATGAGCAGATACCTGCCGCAACAAGAAAGGAAACAGCAGAGTGTAACAATAACCAAGGACCATCCCCAAAGCTATTGATCTGCAGAGCGTGCTACTCCAGGCAGAAGACTGAACCGGCGAGTGGTGAAGAGCCATAGAACAAAGGTGGGGAGATGGTCCAAATGGATAGGAGTGGATGAACACTCTGCGCAAGGCAGAAACATGGATGCTCCAAACGCTGGTGGTGGTCCACATTCCTGATGTTCAGCCCCGATTTATAATGACACAAAACCAAGGGAAGGTCCAATCACAGCCCGAGGGAAAGGTACCAAATTCATTACCACAAAACAAGTCCCAGCACAGTTCCAAAATGGAGCAGGGAAGAGCAGTCTGAGTTCAAAACCAAAAGGTCGATCTAGGAGTTCAGATCGAGCAATCACAGGGAGCGACG
Source organism: Ambystoma mexicanum (assembly GCF_040938575.1). Taxonomy (NCBI): domain Eukaryota; kingdom Metazoa; phylum Chordata; class Amphibia; order Caudata; family Ambystomatidae; genus Ambystoma; species Ambystoma mexicanum. The sequence goes on along the minus strand of NC_090930.1, from coordinate 69,864,907 downwards.
GGGTAAAGTGGACGAGAAAAGAGAAAAGAAAATAACCAAGAAAAGGTAAAACAGTCGCGAGTTGGAGAGTAACCAAAATGGGAGGCACTTTCAAGCAAACCCAATCCTGTGCATCAACCCTACAAGGAGTCGTTGAGTCATGGTCTCGGTGGCAGATGTCTTCTGTGTATATTCTCCACGTAGCATGTTTTTTTCGGTAATGTCGTCCCCTCTAAACAGCCCGAACAAAGCTGTGATAAAACTGCTCAGTGCCACCATGCCACCATACATAGCAGGTAATCTGCAGAGGCATTAATCTTCATAGTTTCCAGACAGCACCCATCTAATGATTTCTCTGGGTCAGGGCACTCAGAATGATGGTGGTAAAACCAAAAACCTTTCTGGTACGTTTCCCAAAATGTTCTTCCGGTCCATAACCTTTCCGATCAATGACGCATTGGAGTTGATTTCATTCCCAAAGTGAGTCCAGAATGCCCACCACTTGATTATCCACTTGGGAGGGAACAGACACAGGGATAGACCGTTTAAGCAAGCACATGCCAGGTCTATGTATTTCCGCAAGGAAACAGGAAATACTATGTTTTCCCCAACAGGATGATGACTGTAGGACCAGTGCAATCGGATTTTTGATCCTCGCAACCTTGAATGGTCCGACATATTGTGGCGAAATTTTGCAATGAACCGGCAATTGTAGGAATCGTGTGGACAGCTATTCCCAGTCTGCAATGGACAATTTAGCAGAAGGCATACGATGATTGCTGGCTTGTCCCTTGTACACTTCTTGGGTGCATATTAGATTGTAGCTGACCGGTTTATGTACTTAAGCTATAATAGTTACAATCTCAAGTGAGGTGGCTACCAGAGAAGATGCCAGGACCTGGAAAGACAACTTATGGGGATGTCAGCCATATGTGGCATAAAAAGGGGATGTCACATAAGAAGTGTTGACAGCATTATTGTATGTGAATTCTGGATAGCAACGTCCCAGAAGCTGGTGAGCACAATAACTAAGGTATTGGTCTAGAGGTCTTGTTTAGCCTTTTAGTCTGTCCGTCACTTAGCAGATGATAGGCAGTGGCTAGTCGCACATCAATGTCCAAGTAAGAGGAGAGTGCACGCCCAATTCGAGAAGTGAATTGAGAACCTCTTTCTGAGATTAGTGCAGAGGGAATAACATGGAATCTGAAGAGATGACACACATTTAAGGCAACAGGTTGTATGGCATTTAGTAACCCTACACAGGAAATTAAAGGCACTATCTTGGTAAGGCATAATGCCAAGGTTCTTTGGATACAGGAATGGGCTGTAATAATCCTTGTGTCTTGGCTTGGGCACAAGTTATACATATCATGTCATTGATACGTGTGTCTTTCGAACGGTGCAGCTGCCACCATCTTGGCATCAAGAGATAGCTGCTTCTCACATGGAACGATCGATCAAGTACAATAGTGCCTGATCGAAAGGCAGAACCCCAGAAAAAGTGGGGAAGCACATAATTCAGGATCCTTCTTATGGGTATTACATACATTTTGTAAGGCCTGCAGAGGATAAAGGAGAGTAGAACCAATCCGTGAGAGGCCACTTTCTACGGGGTGGTTTGTTCAAAGGATGTCTAAAAGTGAGGCGTAATACGTGTCCGCCTCCATTTAACAGTGTGGCCCATTTTCGTCCCCTTTCCAGTTGTAGGAGGTACACAAAGTGGAGTTTGCGTCTCTGCTTGGCTTTCCTCCTCCATCTTCGAAGAGCACCCAGTTTTATGCCTGCATGAGATTTTAATTCGGGTGAAAACCCAATAGATTCGTATGGAATGTGTCTCGCTATGCACCGGCAAAACAGTAGGATGATTCCTTAGGAATCCATCAGAAAACCCCAATTGCAAAGCAAAAACCACAGGCAGCGTTAAAATGTTTTGGAAACACAGCGTTTTCGCCTTGTTTTGCTTTTCACAATTACACCACACTTTGTAAATGTAGAAAATTGCATACAGGGACCCCAAAACCACACAAGTGCTAACGTTGGCGATCCCCTGCATGCAATTTGCAATTTGCAATTACTGTAAAATGCCCCCCATACTGTCTTACTCAATGGAAGAGCAACTGATTTGGTTTGTATCATTTCAGGTCGAAAGGTCAGGAAGAAATCTGTTGTGAAGTGCGTGCTTGTGAATGAGAGACCCTGTGATGTCATGTGGAATGTTGATGTGTGAATGCCTCGTGAGTGTTCTACCTTATGTCAGTTATGCCTGGGTGATGGGACCCAGTGGTTCCCTTACTTGTTAGCTTAATGTAACTTACAATAAAGCCTGTTAATAAGCTACAAGAATGTACAGATGTACCATTATTACACTGGCGACAAGGCACGTGTGCTGATAAAGAGGAAGAAGAAGACTGCTGAGGGGGGAGCAGCAGAAGAAGGAGAGGAACCACTGCCCCCCAAGGAGAGAGAAGTAAGTCCCATCACCCAGGGCAGCCCATAGCAGGGGTGTCTGCGCCAACCAGGGGTAGAAGCTCAACCCAGGGCAAGGAGAAGGGGGAAGCACCTGCTCAGAGACAAGGGGCATGAAGGTTTTAATTAGAAGCAGAAGCAGAATGGGGAAGTGAAGTGAAGCCCCAAAAGTGAAATTTGAATCAGGGGCTGGGCGCAGAAAAGCCCCAAAAGTGAAGCATGCCCAGAGAGCAGAAGTGTGAAGTAGAGGCAGCCCCAAAGGCAGAGGGTTAAACCAGGGGCAAGTGCAGAAAAGCCCCAAATGTGAAGCAGGCCCCCAGAAAGGAGAAGTTTGGAGCAGAGGCAAGGCGCAGGTGGAAATGCTGTGAAAGAAAGCCTCAGCGCTGACTCGGGGTACAAGTAAAGAAAGAGGGGGAAGATTTTAAGGAAAAGCGGAGCCCCAAAATGGGAAGTAAAGCCCCAATGGAGAGAAGAGGGAAGAGTGCCAGCATCACCCAAGGGTGCAAAGAAAAGGGGGAAGTAAATTGAAGATGCTGATGGTTGTTAAGCATAGTTAGCAACAATGGTTTTATCATAGGAGAGGATCGCTGAGAACAAGTCCCAGGAATAACTCCCAGGAAATCTGACATGTATGGGACAGTGTTGTCATCCATACTGAAAGCCAGTGGGGGCGTTGGTGTGGATGGCCGTTGGCGGCTTAGTAAAGAAGGAGCTCAGCACAGCTCCGGAACCCCACAGCAAATTATGACGTAATATGAAGATAGTGGAGAGTTGGCGACATGAAAGAATGCAGGGTGCCAACGTTCTCTTTGGAAACTGTGAAAGTTACGCAGTGCTGTAGCGAGTAATCAGCAGGAAAGTTTCATATTGATAGCATATTGGGAAGTGCACAAGTAAAGGACCCTGCGGCGTGGCATAACGTAAGCAGGAAGGTGATAGAGGAACAGCAAGAGCGAGAAGTGACTAACAGCAGGAGATGTTGTCTGTGAATGAAGGTATTTATTTCCTTGTGGTATTTCCAATAGCTCCTTATAATAGGCTTGCGTCTGATAACAGTGTTCAAAAACTGGAGCTAGTGCTGCTGTTAAGTTGTGAAAACAGTATAGCATGGTGTCATTATTTTTTAACAATGGATTGGCCCAATCGGCTGCCATCCAATTAGCTAAGACTGGAGGAACACCATGTCAGAAACACAATGCAAGAAGGCCGCCTGGCAGCATAGAAAATGAAATATACATGGAGGAAGCACAAGACGTGGAGATGGTGATGGTCAGCTGGTGCCTCAGGCCGCCTCAATCATACACATACACACGCATACTAATGATACGCAGATACGTGTCTTGTCTTGATGAGGTCCCGGCGGCGACTGCCGTTCGGGACGCGTTTATTGTCAACGCGCAGGCGTGAGCCCAAACGAGGCTCGCGCATGCGTACCCATAACTAACACTGCAACATCCCTCCTTTTCTTTAAACAGAAACAATTAACCATATGTAACTTAACCAGGACTCAACGGGGGTCGTTCACTTTAGTTTGCTAAAGGCTCAGTCTCCTGAGTCCATGATGTAGTCCTTGAATCGTACCGAGGGCTGTCGCCCCTGTCTCGTCGGGTACCGGCTGCTGCTCCCGGAGGTCGGCAGCGTACAACTTCATTTTGCGGTTGTTCCACCTGCATGTCGGCCTCGGGGACACCTCCACTTGCTTCTGCTCTTAACGTCTCCTCTGGTGACCTTTCCCTGGGACTCAAATCTACTTTCTTGAAGAAGGATTTGTTTCGGGTTACGGTTCCTCTTTCACTGGCTGCTGTTGCCATCGCTCCTTTTACGTGAGTGACTGTCCAGGGTTGTGGCTCATATGTAAGCGACAGTTTCCCCTCTGGGTGGCGGTTCTTGACCAGCACAGAGTCACCCACCGTTACCTCTCTTTCCTATAGGCCTCTCCTCTCACTCTCCTTCTCATTCCTGGTCACTCTTTCTTGCCGTACCCTGGCGTTGTTGATTACGCCTGGTGCTCGTCCCTCCATTTCAGGAATTATTCCTCTTAGGCAGCGTCCAAACAGGGCTTCAGCTGGGGAAACTCCTGTTGAATGGTGGGGAGTGGTCCTGTATTCCCGTAGGAACTCGAACAGATGTCTTCTCAGTTCGCCCTTTCCATTCGCTGAGATGCGAAATACCTTGTTCAGTGTCCTCATAAATCGCTCTGCTTCCCCGTTCACCCTGGGCCATAATGATGTTACCTTCCTGTGTTGCATCCCCCTTTCCTCCAGGTATCTTGCAAACTGGTTCCCCATGAACGGGGGCCCATTGTCTGAACACAGGAAGGTCGGGAACCCATGGGTCGCAAATATTTTCTCGAGGGCCAAAAGGGTGTGATCGCATGCAGTGGAGTCCAATAGCTCTACTTCAGGGTACCTCGACCACTGGTCTACAACGGCCAAGAAATACATCCCTCTGCCAGTTGAGCCAAAATTTGCGTGTACTGTCCCCCAGGGGTGTTCGCTCCTGTCCATAAACTCTTTGGGCGGGGCCCTTTCTGACGGGCTTGCAGCTTGGCACGGTAAACATCTCCGCACATGTCCTTCCACCCGGTCCTCAAGGTCGGGAAACCACACCTTTGGCCACAACCTCGCCTTCATTTTCACGGAATCCTGATGGCCTGTATGTGCCAGTTAGAGGACTCTGGGGACCAGTGCATGGGGAATTACTATCTGTCTGCCTCGTAGGAGTAGGCCTTCTTCTGAGATGGATAGCTCGTCTCTCACCTTCCACAGCGCCTGCAGATCTCTGGGCTCTTGCCTCCCTTCTCGCGTTGTTGTTCAGGACCTCCTTCCACTCCCCACTCCGGATGGCTGACTGAATTACCATGAAGATTTCATCTTCGTTGGACGCTCTCTCGACAGCGCCACCGGCATGGCCACTTCCACGATGTTATGTATGATCTCCTGGCATGCTACAATTTCCCCTTGGCCTTGCTCCCGCTTGCTATTTGGGTGGCGGGACAGGTAGTCTGCGGGGTTGTTAGTCCCGGGCCTGTAGAGTAGTTTCACTCCATATTCTATGAGTGACAGCATCCAGTGTTCAATGCGTGGTGGGGGTTTTGATGACGCCCCGGCCATGATCGGGATCAGCGGTTTGTGATCGGTGACCACGACCACCGGCTTTCCAAGGATATAGAGGCGGAAATGCCGGCAGCCCCACAAGATCGCCAGCGCCTCTCTCTTGATTTGGGAATATCTTCTTTCAGTCTCTGACAGTGCCTTGCTTGCATACACAATTGGGCGCATACTTCCTTGTACGTCCACCTGTATCAGTACAGCTCCCAACCCACGGGGCTGGCGTCCACTACAATTTCGGACTCAACGTTGAGATCGAAGTATGCCATGGTGTCCTGATCCGATAATGCCTTCTTGATGTCATGGAACTCTTCTTGTTCTTTTCTGTCCCACGTCCACGGCACGTCGTTCTTTGTTAGAGCACGGAGGGGTTCCGAGAGTGACGCCAGTCCTTTTATAAAGCGGCCGCAGTAGTTCACCATTCCGATAAAGCTGCGTACTTCTGCCGCCGACTCAGGAGCAGCGGCCTTGAGAATGTCCCAAACCTTTTCCGGGTCTGGCGAGATCCCCCCAGCATGAAAAATGAACATGAAGAATTCTATGCGATCCCTAAAGAATTTGCACTTACTGCGGTGCAGCATCAGGCCTAGCTCATTCAGTCTATGCAGTGTCAGTTCCAGCCGCTTCATATGCTCCATCTGCGATGACGCGAACCCCAAAATGCCATCGCTCATGTTGAGCACCCCATGCAGGCTTGCCAGGGCACCCCTTATCGTGTTCTGAAACACTTCAGCGGCAGAGGACACGCCAAAACTGTGTCGCTTGACTTTGGCCCCCTGCAACTCGCTTACGATATCATCCAACGTTGGGGTAATGTGGTGCTCTCTCTTTATCGCCGCTTTGGGCAGCCGCATGGCCACACAGATGCGGACAGCACCCGTTTGCTTTGGTTTGGGCACTGCTACGATTCGTGAAACCCAGGGCGTGGGCCCTTCAACTCTCTCGATGATATCCATCTTAATTAGAGACTGCAGTTCTTTTTCCACCTGCGGTCTGAGGTGAAAGGGTATCCTCTGGTGTTTGAGTGCGGTAGGTCTTATAGACTCGTCGATGTGTAGACGAACCGGTGCCGCTTTGAGTTTGGCCACCCCTTGAAAAATGCTCTCAAACCTGCTCAGGAGCTGTTCAATGTCCGCCGGGTATACTGCCAGCGTAAAGTGGACGATGTTGAGGGCCTCTGACGCTGCGCAGTTCAGGAGAGAGAGTGGGGACTGACGTCGGTTACATAAAAACGAGCCTTGATTGCATTGGGGCCGTGTGTAACTGGCGCGACGAATACTCCTTGAATTGGCAGGGGCGTGTCGGCTCCGAATGTGTAAATCCTATCTTTTGACTGGTCCAGCTGCGGTGGGCCCGGGATGGCCATGTAGTGCTCCGTGGCCAGAACACACACCGACGCCCCTGTGTCTATGAGGACTGGTGTAGGGGTGCCCTTAATGTCCACTACATAGGTGGGTTGCCTCCTTTTCTTGGCTCCCGTGGCAATATTCGATATGAAGAAAATGTCATTGTCATCTTCTTCCTCCTCAGCAATATTTAGGCTCTGTGTGTCCTGCTCTAGTGTGGCTATGCTCCGCGGCCTCCTGAAGTTGCTCCCACTCACCCTCGCAGGACCCCTGTGTGTTGTCACTGGAGCTGCAGCTCAGCACATTGTGTAGTGCCCTGGTGTGTTGCACCTCCCACATGCCCTCGACTTCACAGGGCAGTCCTCAGCGTGCGGCAGGTCATATCCGCAATATTGGCACACTGCAGGGGATCCCTGGGCAGGAGACGTATCCTGGCGCTTCTGGCTCCAGCGGGCCTTGGATGGGGTGGATTTCCCTAGGGCGAATGCCTCCTCCCCTTTGCTCAGGCGTACGGCAGCGTCCATTTTCGCTCCCCTGCTTTCTGCTAGTTCATATATTCTGCCATTATCTAATATCTGGACTAAAGTCATCCCTGGTTCTCGCAGAATTTGCCACCGTAACTTACTTGAGCTGCATCCTTGTATCAGCTGGTTCCTGATCATCACCTCCTCATTGACCCACCTACACGTGCTCGATAGCTGACGCAGCCGTGCACAGAACTGGTCCAGGGACTCATCGTTGTGTTGCTTTTCCGCACACATCATGAACCTGTCAAAGTCTACATTCGAAAGTGGGATGAAGTGGTTCTGTAGAGCAGTCTTGACGGTAGCATACGTTACCACTTGGATATTTAGTGACTCATAGATGCGTAGCACCTCAGTTCCTGCTGAATACAGCAGCGTGGCGACCTTGGCGTCGTCGTCATCTTCCCCAGTCGCTCTGAAGAACATGTCTAACTTCTCAATCCATACGATCCACTTGGGCCCCAACTTCGAGGGCGGGCCTGATGTGTTGAACTTGGGCATGGGCGCCAGAGTGCCATTCTGCCGACGTGCTCCTCACGCAGGTGATGCAGTCTCCTCGTCTGAGACACTCATTGTCGCTGGTCGCACAGGCACCTCACACACATGACTGAGGCCGCAAACCTGTTCTTCTGGTTAGACCCCTCACTGCTAACCACTGACCTGGATGTCTTGATTGTGTGGAAAGCAGGCTCTTCCTTCAGTAGCCCCCTCAAGCTGGGCCATCAGACATGGGTTGCTGGCTCATTATGGCTGTCGTGAAGAGATGTGCCCTTCAGGCCAAGATCGTGGCTCCCTTCCTAGGAGAACCACGAAAGTTCCAAAAATTGTTCCTTTGCTAACCTGTGGGCAGCGCACGAGCACACTCGCGGGCCGCAACTGCATCACAGGTCGATTCAAGATGGCCGACGATCGTGTCAGCGTCGGATTCGGGCCGCGTCAATGAAAGATAGATGTTGCTTGTGCTCGCGTGCGCAATAGTAATCCTCCCTCGAGCGACCGTCCTCGTCGCCAATGTGATGGTCAGCTGGTGCCTCGGGCCGCCTCATTCATACACATACACACGCACGCATACTAATGATACGCGGAGACGTGTCTTGTGCTGATGAGGTCCCGGCGGTGACTGCCGTTCGGGACGCGTTTACTGCCAACACGCATGCGTGAGCCCAAACGAGGCTCGCGCATGCGTACCCATAACTCACACTGTAACAGAGCTCATTCATCAACTCCCCTAAAGGAGGTGGGGTTTGTTTCATATGTCTATCCGAACCGGAAGAAGAGGAGGGGTGGAGAAGTTCATATTCATGATTGCAGTTTATCATGCATCTAACGGCATGGCAATAGCAGCCACGTGTCTGGGGCCTTGTACCTGGGGAATGATGGCACACTGGCTCCTCAAACTGCCAGGAATGTTATCTAGGTGCAGTGCAAGGCCAACCCTCACAGACCTTTCCCAATCTCTTTTGGAGTGGCAAAAATAAGGGGATGTCCACCACAAGAAAAAACGGCGAGTAATAACAAGAACTATAGGCCAACCCCAAGGCTGTTGGTCTGCAGAGGGAGCTGCTCCAGGTGGATGATTGAACTGGAGAGAGGAGAACAGCAGTGGAATGGAGACGGGGAGACGGTCCAGGTGGATTGAACTCTCACACCCCACCAAACTGAGAGGACACACCGAACATCACACTCCAGAGTCTATAGTTCTTAAATTACAGCCTCAGCATATAATGACAAAATGTCCAGGGAAGATCTAATCACAGTTCAAGAGAAACATATGTTTGTTACGACAAATCATGACCCAGCAAAATTCCAAAAAGGTGCAGAGGGGAGCGGTGCAGGTTCAAACCTCATAGCAAATCCAGGATTTCAGGTCAAGGAATGAAGGGGAGGGGGACGTGGTGTGATGACAGCAGGCTCAAAGGAAAGAAAAGAACAAGAAATAAGTAGAGAAGGCACGGAGTGGGAAAATAAATGGGACGCACTTTTAAGCACACTCATTTTTGCAGGAATGCTACAAGGACTCACTGAGGAGCGCTCGCACTAGCAGATGTCTTCTGTATAAAAACATACCATTTCGGCACATCCCGGGGCGTCTGGGTAATTGTAGAAAACTGGTGGTTTACTGGGGTAACACCAAGCAAAGATGATAAACTGCTTAACCTCTTAAACATATTTATTTTTTACTGATCGCCTGCGCCAACACCTAGCGTACAAAATCAATTGGTGGAGGAGCGCGGGAGGGACTCTCTTCTCTGCTGTCACCACACACCTTTCTGATGCTGCGAGATGCCTGCACCAACCACGCCTCATGCTGTGTCACCCACAATGTGCCGGGATGACCCACAGTGCAGACGCGGAGCATAATGCTGCATCATCCCCAATAGTCACTAACTAAAGTTCATACTGACTAAAAGGTTCAGGCATGCATCTTCTTCTTGGTCTGTCTATTTCTGGTTGAGGATCAGCTATTCCCTCTTCCTCTCTTGCATTCCCTCTGACTTCTCCCGATTCGTTACTTTTGTCCTGTTCAACCTCACCTCTTTTAGTCTGTGATCTGCTGTTCCCTACTCTCTCTGGTTGAGTATCGTTGGCAGTTTCTGGTTGGGAGCTTCTTGCTGTAGTTTCATTTCTCCTTGTTCTTTGGTACACTGCTAATCAGAACCACTTCCCGCCTCCTTCTGTGGTTACAGTGTCCTGGTGTACTCCATTGAGGATTACAGGGTTGCTGTACTTCAAAGAAGCGTCTTGTCCTTTTGGGGCATTCGTGTCTTCACTAGGTCTCCAACATTGATATTCCTGGAAGTTTCAGCACTTTGTCTGTTGAATGATTCTTTCTATCATTGATGAATGTGAAGCACCTTGTTTTGTATTTCTGAGACATTTATCCCTTGATTATCGTGTCTCTAATGTGTCCAGGCTGGGTTTAATTTGGAATTTGCCTTTCATCATCTCATCATTTGGAATGGAGTGGCTCCTGTGGTGCAGTTGATTGTGATTCTGTGAGCCGATATTGATTTCTGGACTGCTTCATAACAATCAGTTCTGCTAGCTTCGGCCTCTTGGATTGCCTCTTTTATCATTCTGTTTTGTCTTTCTATCTGTCCATTTGTTCGTGGGTGAGAGCTGAATGAAGATGTTTTATAGTGTTATGGCTCAAAAAGCTGATCATTTCATTTGAGACGAATTGGACGTTGTCGGAGACCAACCTATACATTTAGCTTGAATCCGTTTGGATGCATAGTCCATCAGTGCTACGCTAGCAGATGCTCTTGTTCCATAGTCCATCAGTGCTATGCTAGCAGATGCTCTTGTTCCATAGTCTGTCAGTGCTACGCTAGCAGATGCTCTTGTTCCATAGTCCGTCAGTGCTACGCTAGCAGATGCTCTTGTTCCATAGTCCGTCAGTGCTACGCTAGCAGATGCTCTTGTTCCATAGTCCGTCAGTGCTACGCTAGCAGATGCTCTTGTTCCATAGTCCGTCAGTGCTACGCTAGCAGATGCTCTTGTTCCATAGTCCGTCAGTGCTACGCTAGCAGATGCTCTTGTTCCATAGTCCGTCAGTGCTACGCTAGCAGATGCTCTTGTTCCATAGTCCGTCAGTGCTACGCTAGCAGATGCTCTTGTTCCATAGTCCGTCAGTGCTACGCTAGCAGATGCTCTTGTTCCATAGTCCGTCAGTGCTACGCTAGCAGATGCTCTTGTTCCATAGTCCGTCAGTGCTACGCTAGCAGATGCTCTTGTTCCATAGAATTTGTTCCATGAGCTGATGAAATCGATGCCTATCTTCTCCCAAGTCTCCCATTCCATTCCACCGGCTTCATGAGTGGTGTGTGAGTTGTGAGGTGTTTTTCATCTTCTTTGCATGCTGTACAAAATGCTATGTATCTGTCCATGTCACATCCATGCCCAAAGTATAAAAGGTTGTGCTAGTTAATCGTGCGCGCCACAACAAATTGCTGCAAGTGAAATTGTCCAGTATTCTCTTTTTCAGGGCTCTAGCTTTATTGCAATCCACTCTTAAGAAAATACAGCCTACACGTGTTTCGACATTAAGTCTTGGCAAAGCCAAGGGTCCCCTTAATCGGGAATCCAATCCACTTAAGGATTATAGACTTGTGCTAATCTGTACAAACACTAGCACTACTTACTGAAATTACAAGCATATAAGCAGACAAACGTTTCGCTAGCTCAGGCAACAATTTAAAGAACTCGCCAAGGTAGATGGGGACATCCATTCAGTGACCATTGCCTTGAAAAAGACTTAGACCCTGATTCATGGAATTATTTGCATGTAAAACGGGCATTTGCAAATTCCTTTTTGACAAATGGGGATTTGCGGACAGAATGGCACGCAAATCTCCGTTTTACACGCAAATAATTCCATGAATCAGGGCCATAATGTCCAAACACGTGTTGGCTGTATTTTCTTAAGAGTGGACTAAAGTAAAGCTAGCACACTGAAAAAAAGAGTACTGGACAATTGCACTTGCAACAATGTGTTGGGGCGAGCACAATTAACTAACACAACCTGTTATTTCTTGTATTTCATGGGGTCAGGAGTACTAGCTACGCTGCCCACTCAACACCAGAATTCTAGGACTAGAGTACACCGAAAGTCGGGCATACTCCTAACCAACATTTTCTTTAACTACCATCCATGCCCAGCCACCAATATTATTCCCAAAGCCTGCATTTGGATAGTGTACTGCACAAGAGCCCTTTATCAACTAATCATAACAACTTACACGGGAGCATTAGAGTGGAATTAGCGTGCCAATTGTGCGTTTTGGTCCCCCTTTCTCTGTGATCTCTGTTTGGGCCTTGCTGTACCGACCTAGCTTTACTGGAAGATTATTTTCAGTCGCCCAACCAGTTTTTACATATTCAGCTACTTGCCACAGAATGCTGTCTTCTCTGGTCTGCTGTAGCCATTGACTTGCTGTAATGGTGTGCTCTTCTGCATCCTAAATGAATGCTACTACATAGTCATTTGCGTCCCACTCATCATCAGGTTTGTAAAGCAGTGGGAGTCTGGATGGACAGTCAGCCTGCGGAGTGATTCACCCAGGTACATATTTAACTCTGAATGAGAACTCCTGTAGCTTCACAGCAAGCCATGAAAGTCTGATTTTACTTAAAGTGGTGGACAAAATGGCTACACGCCAATTTCAGCATTGTATTGAAGAGCCTAATAGCCTTCACCATCGTCAGTCAGGATTTCATCCTGGTCATGGTACAGAGTCACCTTGTTTGACCTCCAGTCACAGATGTTTGACATCATTGACAGAGGGGGATTCTTATGCTGTCGGATCTATCTGCAGCATTTGATCTTTTGGGCCACGAGATCTTGCTCAATAGATTAAGCAAAAACCTGGGGTTCACTGCCAACTCTGTATCCTGTATTTCATCATTCCTGTCAAACAGGCTATCTAAAATCTGCTGAGGAGGCAAAGCGTCAGAGGAAGAGACTCTGACTAGCAGAGTTCCCCAGGGTACCTGCTTGTCACCTTCTCTTTTCAATGTAGAAATGAAGCCACTTTTTTACCTATTGTCTGAACATAATATCTTATCTTCCAACTTTGCAGGCGATACACAGTTATTGATTGAACTATCTTGCGATTTTATTACGGATCAAGAAAAGATCAATAATACTTACTGCCTGATCGAATCTTGGATGTGTGGTAACTGGGTGGGTTTAAATGGTGCTAAAACAGAGTTGATGTTGGTGGCTTCTCTGTGAAAATTAGCAAGGATAAAACAGGATCACAATCAGTTTTGCATTGATGGTTGTACCATAAATACCTTTTCGGAATGATGAGACTCTGGGTGTAACACTAGACTCCCTGACTATGGATTTTCACACCAGTGCACTGATGAGCTCCCTGTGCGTTCGTTCAAGATTGCTCCAGTAGATCCGTCCTTACCTGTCTGGAAAAAACGGTGCTACAATTGCTTGAGTGTACTGACGTAATCAGCTATTGATTCAGGTGCAGATTGCAGCCTGGTGTACAAGTTCTGGCGTTCAGGGACTATTTTTGGGACCTTTCTCAATTTGGTTTCTGATCTGGCTGGTGTTTCCACATAGTGCTGACCCATCGGGGTTCTGCCTACTTCCGCCAATGCAAAAATTCCTTGTCTTCGATGCCTAGTGCGTTTCTTAGCAGCAGAGACTTTCTTTCTGAGGCAGACTCAGTCCCATCTATTGCTTCTAGATATGTACAGAGCTGGGACTTCCATTGGGCCCAGGGGATGGCTGACTCACCGGCAGTCTGTAGAAACGTAGGCGGCAAAGTGATTCTTTGCATGTTGTCTTGAGATGATATAACTGTCTGTCTGTCCTCTCCGTGTTGGTGTGTCTTTGGTTGTCGGATCGTGAGAGAGAAACTAATGCTGAACCTCTTAATCCCATCCTCATCACCACTGTAGAAAACATGTGGTGTACTGGGGTAACACCAAGGAAAGATGGCGCACTACTTATGCTCTTGAACGTATATATTTGTAGTGAATTCCTGCGCAGACAACTGGAGTATGAAAATCAATTTGTGGCCGAGCCGCAGGAGAGACGACCCTCTCTCCTGTCTCTGCACTCCTTTCTGCTGCTGTGGCACACCCGTGCCACTCTGTGGCTTGCGACGCATCATTCACAGCATACCGTGATGACGCAAGGCACAGCGCGGACACTGAGCGCAGAGGTACTGGCATGGATGAATCTGTGACGAAGCTACCAAGTGCAACCATATAAGGATGGCCTGGGTCCAAACAGTCTGTAGAGGCAGGGCTGCCACAAGGGCCTTTCAACGGACTCACCTCCCTATTCCACATAGTTTTCTGACATACTTGAACCATGATATCTCATGTAATGTATACATTCCCGTGGCCTGCAATCCAATGGGTCAGTGCACAAACACTTTTCCTGATGCTTGTCCCCCAAACCTCATCTTCTCCTGAGAACACAGAGGTATTTTTCTAACCTTTCCTAAACTCTTACATATTTTATTATGGCATAGAATGAGGGCTGAGACCAAGTTGCACTCTACCTAACCTTGGTTATGAATTAAATGTTCTTTCTTATGCAGACAATTATTCAAATATATATATACAGTGGTGGCAATCAGAGGCTTAAGTTGGTGTGAGACTCAAAGCCAAAGTCTTACATTAAGGCACTTTCCATGATGCGCCAATGAGCCACCTGCGCCACACCCAAATGTCTTTCATTTGATCCAATGAACACAGAACTAATATTCCTGATCACACACACAATATTTAATTCAACAGCCAACACTTGTTTTGACCTTTAACCAGGTCTTCATCAGGGCACTTTTTCTATTCCTTCAGACACCAATGTCAATGTCACCACTACCTGGCCTTTCTGCTCTGATCCAGAACTTTGCAAGCTCTTCCAAATGTTCTTGCAATCACCCAGAACGTTACACACTCTTCCAGGCCGTCATGTACTTATCCAGCCCATTGCACACTCTTGCAGGCGATCATGGACTCTCCAGCACTTTACACACTCTTCCACACCTTAATGTACTTATCCAGCTCATTCCACACTCTTGCAGGCGATCATGGACTCTCCAGCACTTTACACACTCTTCCACACCTTAATGTACTTATCCAGCCCATTGCACACTCTTGCAGGCGATCATGGACTCTCCAGCACTTTACACACTCTTCCACACCTTAATGTACTTATCCAGCCCATTCCACACTCTTGCAGGCGATCATGGACTCTCCAGCACTTTACACACTCTTCCACACCTTAATGTACTTATCCAGCCCATTCCACACTCTTGCAGGCGATCATGGACTCTCCAGCACTTTACACACTCTTCCTGACATTCATGCACTTATCCAGCCCATTGGACACTCTTGCAGGCGACCATGGACTCTCCAGCACTTTACACACTCTTACTGACATTCATGCACTTATCCAGCCCATTGCACACTCTGGCAGGTGAGCATGGACTCTGCAGCACTTTACACACTCTTCCAGACCTTCATGCACTTATCCATCCCATTGCACATTCTGGCAGACCTTCATGTACGTATCTAGCACTTAACACACTCTTCCAGACCTTTGTGTACTTATCCAGCCCATTGCACACTCTTGCAGGTGATCATGGACTCTCCAGCACTTTACACACTCTTCCTGACATTCATGCACTTATCCAGCCCATTGCACACTCTGGCAGGTGAGCATGGACTCTCCAGCACTTCAGACACTCTTCCAGGACTTTGATCTAAGAAGTGCATCAGATCCATAGACTGTTTCACAAACGACTTTAGCTGTCCTGGCTCCCTGAAGACCTCTATCTCCATTGACTTTAATATTGTTTGTCCCTCATAGGTGCTGGCTTGTTGTTTACTGACACTGCTGGGAAAAGCGTATCTAGACTTCATTGGATGATTTAGTTATCCTCGCATTAACAGAGAAGCTGTTCTAACCCTTTTAGTTCCCTAAGATTTTCCTTTCTACAACCTCGGAATCTGCAAAGTGTACTAGTGTGATATATAAATGCCATTACTGTCCTTGTGATTGAAGTCACCTCAGGGTGTAGGAAGTGTGTAAGAAGCATATCCAAAGATTATTATTTTTTATTTTTTTTATTTTTTATTTTTTTTATTACGAGTATATATTCACCGAAGTGATTTTTACACTTCGGTGATTATATACTCGTAATAAAAAAATATCCAAAGATTATCCACTAACATGTTTTGATTCTGAAAAGTAATTTTAAGTCTATTTACTTTGTTACACAAATTGCCTTTTTAAAGAATGCTTATATAAAAACTGATGTTAATTAAATAAATAACTATTTATAACAGAAACCTTGGGTGTAAGTGTTACTTGGTTACTTGTAGTTACGGATTTCATTTGTACAGCTCTACAACTCACATTTACCCCTCTTGAGATAGGCCTGGCTGCTCAGTCACTCTACCATCTTGTGTAGTACAGACCTATACTAAAAGGTGGGTTACCTAATACCAAGCAGATAAGTGTTGTGTAGTCTCACACATTGTGACTGAACCAATTCTTACCTAACAGCACTCCATCTACACTTCTAGCCATATAGTATGTCATCGAGCACACATTCATTCACTCTTCACTCACCCACTCATCCAGCAACCCCCTCACTCCCCCAGCCATCTACCAACTCATAAAGCACTTCTGCATCTCATGCCCACTGCCACCCACGTTCTCCGCCTCTCACGGATCCCTCTATCCGCCCATTCATCCATCTGTCTCCCAAATCACCCCGATCGAGCGCGTCCAGCCTCTGACAGGAGTCTGCCACACTCTGACGTGTCCATTTTGAAGAGCAGTGCGGCTTTCTGGGAACCGTTCATCAAGATGGCTGACACCAGAACACCTTCTGAGGACCTCCTGCAGGACATGGTTACACCTCGAGGTGTCATTAGGGTCGGTTACCTCTCGGCTGTTAGCAGGTAGTGGTGGAGTGGCCTACAGGGAGCTGTAGGGGTTGCCCGGTGGGCCTCTGCACCATGGCCATCTATTGTGAGGGTACCCTGATCCGCTCTCCTGCCCACACCATATCCTTCCTTCCATTTCACCTTCTCCCCACATCTGTATTGAAGTGAAGAATTCGATATCAAGCTTCCAGTGTGTCACTCCTGACTTTTAACAGATCTTTTGTCATGTTTGTGTTGTGTTCAAGACCTATTTAATTGATGTATTGGGACACATTTGCTTTGAAAGTCACCGTTTGGACACATTTTTTCAAACCTTTCTTCGGGAGGGGGCTCCCTGTATTCGCTCCCCCAGTGTAATATGGGGCCACTATGAAATACATTTCCAGGGCCCCTTTTGGGTCCCAGTCCACCCGTGCTAGCAGATGGCGATCTGGAGTTGCATGCCTTTTCTCACTCACGCTCTCCATAACTGATGAAGTCTGCATTTCTTTTTCTTTTTCTGTGCAGAGTTTACAAGAAGACATGTCCAAATGCAAAGGTGAGTGCCTTCCATGTCTGGGAATTGTGCACAAGATGGTGAATCGCACACCTTGACCTATCAGGCAAGAGAGATCAGGGGTTCAAGCACTCGCACCAGACAGCTGTCTTCATCCCTCCACCCCTCCAAAGGCGATCACGTGTGTGCCATTAAATGGGGCAGTGATAACTCTTATAATTACAGCGCTTGGAAGCTCGTACGAAGCACTAAATAAAAACATGTGGTTATATTTAGCTTGTGCCCTTTCTCCTGCTGCCCAAACAGACTCTTGTGCATATCGCAGCCATGCTCTTCCTTCTATGGAGAATGTGTTTAGCTTTCTGGAGGTTGAAGGTACTTGGCACAAAAAAGATACAAACGAGATCTGGTGGAAAGTTGACAAAAAAATGGCTCCAACCTGATCTCTTTACTCGCTGCATTTGTGTTCATGTTGTAAGTAGGTGATACAGTACGTTGAGACCATGTCAATGGTGAAAGGCGCTATAGAAATGGCCATTAATATGACATAAAATGTAGCATGGCTCTACCTCTCAACAGAAGTAGGGCACTTTACAGAGAACCTTTATTTTAGCAGGATAATCTCGAACCTTCTTGTACATAGAAGAAGGCGCTAGTCACTAGGGCTGCTTCTGTGCAGGGAGGCGCTACAGGCACTAATGAAAAGCCTTAATTTACCATTGTAAAATGCACCCGAGGAGAAGATTGATAGAATGGAGCAGGAGAGCCTAAAAGAAGACATTGCATCTTGCCATAGAATAGGAGCCCCTGGACGAGCAGGGGTGCTCTATTATTGCAATGTGTGCTCTTAGATTGCAATGCGTGGTCTTAGATTGCAATGCGTGGTCTTAGACTGCAATGTGTGCTGTTAGATTGCAATGTGTGCTCTTAGATTGCAATGCATGGTCTTAGATTGCAATGTGTGGTCTTAGACTGCAATGTGTGCTGTTAGATTGCAATGTGTGCTCTTAGATTGCAATGCGTGGTCTTAGATTGCAATGTGTGGTCTTAGACTGCAATGTGTGCTGTTAGATTGCAATGTGTGCTCTTAGATTGCAATGCGTGGTCTTAGATTGCAATGTGTGGTCTTAGACTGCAATGTGTGCTGTTAGATTGCAATGTGTGCTCTTAGATTGCAATGCGTGGTCTTAGATTGCAATGCGTGGTCTTAGACTGCAATGTGTGCTGTTAGATTGCAATGTGTGCTCTTAGATTGCAATGCGTGGTCTTAGATTGCAATGTGTGGTCTTAGACTGCAATGTGTGCTCTTAGATTGCAATGTGTGCTCTTAGACTGCAATGTGTGCTCTTTGATTGCAATGTGTGCTCTTAGATTGCAATGTGTGGTCTTAGATTGCAATGTGTGCTGTTAGATTGCAATGTGTGCTCTTAGATTGCAATGCGTGGTCTTAGATTGCAATGTGTGGTCTTAGACTGCAATGTGTGCTCTTAGATTGCAATGTGTGCTCTTAGATTGCAATGCGTGGTCTTAGATTGCAATGCGTGGTCTTAGACTGCAATGTGTGCTGTTAGATTGCAATGTGTGCTCTTAGATTGCAATGCGTGGTCTTAGATTGCAATGTGTGGTCTTAGACTGCAATGTGTGCTCTTAGATTGCAATGTGTGCTCTTAGACTGCAATGTGTGCTCTTTGATTGCAATGTGTGCTCTTAGATTGCAATGTGTGGTCTTAGATTGCAATGTGTGCTGTTAGATTGCAATGTGTGCTCTTAGATTGCAATGCGTGGTCTTAGATTGCAATGTGTGGTCTTAGACTGCAATGTGTGCTCTTAGATTGCAATGTGTGCTCTTAGATTGCAATATGTGGTCTTAGATTGCAATGTGTGGTCTTAGATTGCAATGTGTGCTCTTAGACTGCAATGTGTGCTCTTTGATTGCAATGTGTGCTCTTAGATTGCAATGTGTGGTCTTAGACTGCAATGTGTGCTCTTTGATTGCAATATGTGGTCTTAGAAGAGGATGTGCAATCTTCGAACACAATGTGCATTCTTAAAAGAAGATCTGCATTCTTAGAAGAGTGCAGGTGTTATTTGACTAGAACAAGTGCTCTTAGACTAGAATATATGCTCTGAGAACACAGGGCATGGTTTATGAACAATAGAGAGTATAGTGTGAGGGTCTAGAAGAAAACTAGAGACAATGCACGATCTTAGAAGAAAATGTGCATCCTTACAAGAGAATGTGTGTTCTTAGAAGAACATGTGTGCTATGTTTTTGTGCAGTGTGCCCTTGTAATCGCACTAACAGTTTTGGATTGTGTTTTTGTTTGCGCGCCAATCAGCTATCTATCTACTTGGGAAAGAGAGATTTCGTCGACCACGTGGACCATGTGGAACCTGTGGGTCAGTATCTAAAATGTGTTTCCTATGGAGCATGTCAAACAAGTTCCTTCAAGAAGGGAATAGGAGGGAAGGCAAGATGGAAGGAAGTCAAGGCGAGATGGAGGGAAAGCAAGGCAAGGCAAGATGGAGGGAAGGCAAGGCGAGATGGAAGGAAGGCAAGGCAAGATGGAGGCAAGGCAAGATGAATGGAAGTCAAGGCAAGATGGAGGGAAGGCAAGGCAAGATGAATGGAAGGCAAGGCAAGATGGAGGGAAGGCAAAGCAAGGCAAGATGGAGGGAAGGCAATGCGAGATGGAGGGAAGGCAAGGTAAGATGGAGGGAGGGCAAGGCAAAATGGAGGGAAGGCAAGGCAAGCCAAGATGGAGGGAAGGCAAGGCAAGCTGGAGGGAAGGCAAAGCAAGGCAAGATGGAGGGAAGGCAAGGCAAGATGGAGGGACGGTAAGGCAAGATGGAGGGAAGGGAATGCAAAATGGAGGGAAGGCAAGAAGGCAAGGCAAGGCAAGATGGTGGGATGGCAAGATGGAGGGAAGGCAAGGTAAGGCAAGATGGAGGAAAGGGAAGGCAAGATGGAGGGAAGGCAAAGTAAGGCAAGATGGAGGGAAGGTAAGGCAAGATGGAGGGAAGGCAAGGAAAGGCAAGATGGAGGGAAGGCAAGGCAAGATGGAAGAAGGCAATAGATTAACAGGCTGTGGCCAAATGACTGAAACAAGTTCCTTCAAGAAGGGAATAGGAAGGAAGGCCAGATGGAGGGAAGTCAAGGCAAGATGGAGTGAAAGCAAGGCAAGGCAACATGGAGGGAAGGCAAGGCGAGATGGAAGGAAGGCAGGGCAAGATGGAGGGAAGGCAAGGCAAGACGAATGGAAGGCAAGGCAAGATGGAGGGAAGGCAAAGCAAGGCAAGATGGAGGGAAGGCAAGGCGAGGTGGAGGGAAGGCAAGGCAAAATGGAGGGAAGGCAAGGCCAGGCAAGATGGAGGGGAGGCAAGGCAAGCTGGGGGGAAGGCAAAGCAAGGCAAGATCAAGGGAAAGCAAGGCAAGATGTAGGGAAGGCAAGGCAAGATGGAGGGAAGGCAAAGCAAGGCAAGATGGAGGGAAGGCAAGGCAAGTTGGAGGGAAGGCAAAGCAAGGCAAGATGGAAGGAATGCAAGGCAAGATGGGGGGAAGGCAAGATGGAGGGACGGGAAGGCAAGATGGAGCGAAGGCAAGGTAAGGCAAGATAGAGGGAAGGCAAGGCAAGATAGAGGGAATGCAAGGCAAGGCAAGATGGAGGGAAGGGAAGGCAAGATGGAGGGAAGGCAAGGCAAGGCAAGATGGAGGGGAGGCAAGGCAAGCTGGGGGGAAGGCAAAGCAAGGCAAGATCGAGGGAAAGCAAGGCAAGATGTAGGGAAGGCAAGGCAAGATGGAGGGAAGGCAAAGCAAGGCAAGATGGAGGGAAGGCAAGGCAAGATGGAGGGAAGGCAAGGTAAGGCAAGATGGAGGGACGGGAAGGCAAGATGGAGCGAAGGCAAGGTAAGGCAAGATAGAGGGAAGGCAAGGCAAGATAGAGGGAATGCAAGGCAAGGCAAGATGGAGGGAAGGGAAGGCAAGATGGAGGGAAGGCAAGGCAAGGCAAGATGGAAGAATGCAATAGATTAACAGGCTGTGGCCAAATAACTGATACAAGGCAACGTAAAACACTTTCCAACAACAGCGGGAGGATGGCTTCTCGTATTTCCTAACTTAATTAAATTTCTCAATAGCCAAAGGGCAACTTATCCATGAGCTCAGCCTAACACGGGATACGCTTCCTTTAAGCTCAATGCAATAGAGTTCAACAACACCCACTGCAGAGGCTCTTGTGGAAATCAACACAATAGACAACAACACCAATTGGGGATCCTTCCGTGGGATCCAATCTCGTTTGCCTTCCCGGGGAGACCAGTGCTTTCAAAGTCACCCAGATTCATGGGGTTTTAGCTTCTTTCATGTGATCTGGTTCTGGAGGGTCTTCTCATCTACTTCTCATTCTAGTTAATGCAGAGGGCCTATCACAAGGCCCTCCAGGTGCATGCTTACCTGCACACCAGTCCTTGCACGGTCTGGATCTGGGGTTCGGGAAAGATGAACAATTGCACCCGGGAATTGTTAGACTAGCCGGCGTTCCTTTGGCTTGTTCAGCACATCTCAGCCACAGACTGGCTCTGTTCCCCACCATTCTGACCCCATCTACTTCCCAAATGACCAGAAATGAGTTCACACTGAGAGGGGCCTCTCTTCCGCTTTGCCCTTGCTGTGTCTCAGTTACTTCTCTTACTCTGGCTTCAAGCCTGGGTCTCTCTGTTATCTTTCCCGGGCCTTGCACCCTAGGTTGGTCCCACGAAATCCCTGATCTCCCCTTCCTAATCAACGATTCACAACAGTGTGGTTCCTAAGGGCCCTGTCCTTCTCCTCCTCTCTCCTCCTTACTCTTCTTTCTCTACGAGTGTACCACCGCGGCCCTATCTTCAATCTTTCCCATATTCTTCTCCTGGATTCCTATTGTCTCCTCTACTATACTCCTCTCGTCTTTCCCCTGGTTTTCCATGCAACGTCCACTGTAATTCTCTCCCTCCTCACAACTTCTCTGAACCCTCTTCTCACAACTATCAAAACTCCAGTCAATCCCTTTTCGGATGTTCTTTCCACCACCACCACCTTGCAACTCCTGCCAACCCCCCCTCTCTTCCTCACAACCTCGGCCCACCTCCTCTTCCCAAGTTCTCAGAAGCTCCTTGATGTTCCCTCCAGCCTTCCTTCTTGTACCCTCGCCTGCCCATTTTCCTTTCTCCGGGCCACCCAGCCTTCTTCCACAAGTGGTGACTGGTTCATTGGGGTTGCTTGATTGTGTACAGCTGGAAAAGCCGTGGGCCCACAGCCCTGCTGCATAATTGGACGAGCCTTCATAATCCTTGCATGCCATCTTGTAATTGGCATGTGTGGATCAAGTGCTAGTAGGCAGTCAGTGCTCCTGCAACGCTCTTCTAACAGTATGCGGCATCCACACCACCCTCCATGCTTCAGAACCGGACTCAAGCAGCCAAACCAGCGATGGGGAGTCCTTTAGACATGCCTTTCTTACCCCACTGCTCAGAGTACATAGTGCAAAAGAATACTGGCATGAGACCACCACTGCACAACACACTGGGCGATCCCTTAATGGGACAGGCAAGTCCCCCGTTATACTGCCTCTGGACCCAGCCTTACACTACAGACTGTGACCACCCCATCGAGCACAAACAAAACACAAATAGAAGACCTTATCACAGAGAGCAGTGGAAATAAGCTGGGAAGAGAAACTATAGAGATGGTGCAGGACAAAGAATATAGGGTACTAAACCCCGAGAACAGAGCATAGTAAAGAAGCCGGGGGTGAAACCATAGAGAGGGAGCAGACTGAAGAAGCTGGAGGCGAAACCGTAGAGTTGGGGAAGACTGAAGAAGCTGGAGGCGAAACCATAGAGAGGGAGCAGACTGAAGAAGCTGGAGGCGAAACCATAGAGAGGGGGCAGACTGAAGAAGCTGGAGGCGAAACCATAGCGAGGGGGCAGACTGAAAAAGCCGGAGGCGAAACCATAGAGTTGGGGAAGACTGAAGAAGCTGGAGGCGAAACCATAGAGAGGGGGCAGACTGAAGAAGCTGGAGGCGAAACCATAGAGTTGGGGAAGACTGAAGAAGCTGGGTGTGAAACCATAGAGAGGGGCTGACTGAAGAAGCTGGGGGTGGAACCGTAGAGAGGGAGCAGACTGAAGAAGCTGGGGGTGAAACCATAGAGAGGGGCTGACTGAAGAAGCTGGAGGCAAAACCATAGAGTTGGGGAAGACTGAAGAAGCTGGGTGTGAAACCAAAGAGAGGGGCTGACTGAAGAAGCTGGAGGTGAAACCATAGAGAGGGGCTCACTGAAGAAGCTGGAGGCGAAACCATAGAGAGTGGATGGCTGAAGAAGCTGGATGTGAAACCATAGAGAGTGGCTGACTGCAGACACTGCAGGTGAAACCATAGAAAGTGGGTGGATCAAGAACCTGGAGGTGAAACCATAGAGAGGGGCTGACTGAAGAAGCTGGCTGTGAAATCATAGAGGGGGCCCACAGAAGAAGCTGGAGGTGACACCATAGAGAGGAGCTGACTGAAGAAGCTGGAGGTGAAACCATAGAGAGGGGCTGACTGAAGAAGCTGGAGGTGAAACCACAGACAGGGAGCATACTGAATAAGCTGGATGTGAAACCATAGAGAGGGGCGACCCAAGAAGCTGCAGGCAAAACCATTGAAAGGGGGTGGTCTCAGAAAGCTGAAGATGAAACCATAGAGAGGAGCTGACTGAAGAAGCTGGAGGAGAAAGCTTAGAGTGGAGCTGGCTGAAGAAGCTGGGGGAGAAAGCTTATAGAGGAGCTGGCTGAAGAAGCTGAATGTGAAACCATAGAGAGGAGCTGACTGAAGAAGCTTGATGTGAAACCATAGAGAGGGGCTGACTGAAGAAGCTGGATATGAAACCATACAGAGGAGCTGACTGAAGAAGCTGAATGTGAAACCATAGAGAGGGGCAGACTGAAGAAGCTGGAGTGAAACCATAGAGAGGAGCTGACTGAAGAAGCTGGATGGGAAACCATAGAGTTGGGGCAGACTGAGGAAGCTGGATGTGAAACCATAGAGAGGGGCTGACTGAAGAAGCTGAATGTGAAACCATAGAGAGGGGCTGACTGAAGAATATGGATGTGAAACAATAGAGAGGAGCTGACTGAAGAAGCTGGAGGTGAAACCATAGAGAGGGGGCAGACTGAGGAAGCTGGATGTGAAACCATAGAGAGGGACTGACTGAAGAAGGTGGATGTGAAACCATAGACAGGGGATGACTGAAGAAGCTGTAGGTGAAATCATAGAGAGGGGGGTAGACTCAAGAAGCTGGAGATGAAACCATAGAGAGGGACTGACTGAAAAGCTGGAGGTGAAAACATAGAGAGGGGCAATACTGAAGAAGTTGGATGCGAAACCATAGAGAGGGACTGACTGAAGAAGCTGGATGTGAAACCATAGAAAGGGACTGACTGAAGAAGGTGGATGTGAAACCATAGACAGGGGATGACTGAAGAAGCTGGAGGTGAAATCATAGAGAGGGGGTAGACTCAAGAAGGCGGAGGTGAAATCATAGAGAGGAGCTGACTGAAGAAGCTGGAGGTGAAACTATAGAGAGGAGCTGACTGAAGAAGCTGGATATGAAACCACAGAGAGTGGATGACTGAAGAAGCTGCAGGCGAAAACATAGAGAGGCAGTGGACTCAAGAAGTTGGAGGTGAAACCATAGCGACGAGATGAATGAAGAAGCTGCAGGAAAAAACCATAGACGGGGCAGACTGAAGAAGCTGGAGGCGAAACCATAGAGTTGGGGCAGATGGAAGAAGCTGGAGGTGAAACCGTAGAGAGGAGCTGACTGAAGAAGCTGGAGGTGAAACCATAGAGAGGGACTGACTGAAGAAGCTGGATGCGAAACCATAGAGAGGGACTGACTGAAGAAGGTGGATGTGAAACCATAGAGAGGGACTGACTGAAGAAAGTGGATGTGAAACCATAGAGAGGGGATGACTGAAGAAGCTGGAGGTGAAATCATAGAGAGGAGCTGACTAAAGAAGCTGAAGACGAAACCATAAAGAGGGAGTGGACTCAAGAAGCTGGAGGTGAAACCATAGCGAGGAGCTGACTGAAGAAGCTGCAGGAAAAAACCATAGGCGGGGCAGAGTGAAGAAGATGGAGGTGAAACCATAGAGTTGGGGCTGATGGAAGAAGCTGGAGGTGAAACCGTAGAGAGGAGCTGACTGAAGAAGCTGGAGGTGAAACCATAGAGAGGGACTGACTGAAGAAGGTGGATGTGAAACCATAGACAGGGGATGACTGAAGAAGCTGAAGGTGATATCATAGAGAGGGGGTAGACTCAAGAAGCTGGAGGTGAAACCATAGAGAGGAGCTGACTGAAGAAGCTGGAGGTGAAACTGTAGAGAGGAGCTGACTGAAGAAGCTGGATGTGAAACCACAGAGAGTGGATGACTGAAGAAGCTGCAGGTGAAACCATAGAGAGGGAGTGGACTCGAAAAGCTGGAGGAGAAACCATAGCGAGGAGCTGACTGAAGAAGCTGCAGGAAAAAACCATAGACGGGGCAGACTGAAGAAGCTGGAGGCGAAACCATAGAGTTGGGGCAGATGGAAGAAGCTGGAGGTGAAACCGTAGAGAGGGGGCAGACTGAAGATGCTGGAGGCAAAACCATAAAGAGGAGCTGACTGAAGAAGCTGCAGGCGAAACCGAACTTAGGACCTGGCTGAAGAAGCTGAATGTGAAATCATAGAGAGTAGCTGACTGAAAAAGCTAGAGGTGACACCATAGAGAGGAGCTTACTGAAGAAGCTGGAGGTGAAACCATAGAGAGGAGGTGGATTCAAGAAGCTGGAGGTGCAACCATAGAGAGGAACTGACTGAAGAAGCTGGACGTGAAACCATAGATGAGGGAGACTGAAGAAGCTGGAGGTTAAACCATAGAGAGGAGCTGACTGAAGAAGCATGGTGTGAAACAATAGAGAGGGGCTGACTGAAGAAGCTGGAGGTGAAACCATAGAGAGGGGGCAGACTGAAGATGCTGGAGGTGAAACCATAGCGAGGAGCTGACTGAAGAAGCTTGGTGTGGAACAATAGAGAGGGGCTGACTGAAGAAGCTGGAGGTGAAACCATAGAGAGGGGGCAGACTGAAGATGCTGGAGGTGAAACCATAGCGAGGAGCTGACTGAAGAAGCTTGGTGTGGAACAATAGAGAGGGGCTGACTGAAAAAAGCTGGAGGTGAAACCATAGAGAGGGGCAGACTGAAGATGCTGGAGGTGAAACCATAGCGAGGAGCTGACTGAGGAGGCTTGGTGTGAAACAATAGAGAGGGGCTGACTGAAGAAGCTGGAGGTGAAACCATAGAGAGGGGGCTCACTGAAGAAGCTGGAGGTGAAAACATAGAGAGGGGATGACTGAAGAAGCTGGAGGTGAAACCATAGACGGGGCAGACTGAAGAAGCTGGAGGTGAAACCATGGAGAGGAGCTGACTGAAGAAGCTTGGTGTGGAACAATAGAGAGGGGCTGACTGAAGAAGCTGGAGGTGAAACCATAGAGAGGGGGCAGAATGAAGATGCTGGAGGTGAAACCATAGCGAGGAGCTGACTGAGGAAGCTTGGTGTGAAACAATAGAGAGGGGCTGACTGAAGAAGCTGGAGGTGAAACCATAGAGAGGGGGCTCACTGAAGAAGCTGGAGGTGAAAACATAGAGAGGGGATGACTGAAGAAGCTGGAGGTGAAACCATAGACGTGGCAGACTGAAGAAGCTGGAGGTGAAACCATGGAGAGGAGCTGACTGAAGAAGCTTGGTGTGGAACAATAGAGAGGGGCTGACTGAAGAAGCTGGAGGTGAAAGCATAGAGAGGGGGCAGACTGAAGATGCTGGAGGTGAAACCATAGCGAGGAGCTGACTAAAGAAGCTTGGTGTGAAACAATAGAGAGGGGCTGACTGAAGAAGCTGGAGGTGAAACCATAGAGAGGGGGCAGACTGAAGATGCTGGAGGTGAAACCATAGCGAGAAGCTGACTGAAGAAGCTTGGTGTGGAACAATAGAGAGGGGCTGACTGAAGAAGCTGGAGGTGAAACCATAGAGAGGGGGCAGACGGAAGAAGCTGGAGGTGAAACCATAGAGAGGGGGCTGACTGAAGAAGCTGGAGGTGAAACCATAGAGAGGGGGCTGACTGAAGAAGCTGCAGGTGAAACCATAGGCGGGGCAGACTGAAAAAGCTGGAGGTGAAACCATAGAGTTGGGGCAGATGGAAGAAGCTGGAGGTGAAACTATAGAGAGGAGCTGACTGAAGAAGCTGGAGATGAAACCATAGAGAGGGGGTGGACTCAAAAAGCTGGAGGTGAAACTATAGAGAGGAGCAGACTGAAGAAGCTGGAGGTGAAACCATAGACGGGGCAGACTGAAGATGCTGAAGGTGAAACCATAGAGTTGGGGCAGATGGAAGAAGCTGGAGGTGAAACCATAGCGAGGAGCTGACTAAAGAAGCTTGGTGTGAAACAATAGAGAGGGGCTGACTGAAGAAGCTGGAGGTGAAACCATAGAGAGGGGGCAGACTGAAGATGCTGGAGGTGAAACCATAGCGAGGAGCTGACTGAGGAGGCTTGGTGTGAAACAATAGAGAGGGGCTGACTGAAGAAGCTGGAGGTGAAACCATAGAGAGGGGGCTCACTGAAGAAGCTGGAGGTGAAAACATAGAGAGGGGATGACTGAAGAAGCTGGAGGTGAAACCATAGACGGGGCAGACTGAAGAAGCTGGAGGTGAAACCATGGAGAGGAGCTGACTGAAGAAGCTTGGTGTGGAACAATAGAGAGGGGCTGACTGAAGAAGCTGGAGGTGAAACCATAGAGAGGGGGCAGAATGAAGATGCTGGAGGTGAAACCATAGCGAGGAGCTGACTGAGGAAGCTTGGTGTGAAACAATAGAGAGGGGCTGACTGAAGAAGCTGGAGGTGAAACCATAGAGAGGGGGCTCACTGAAGAAGCTGGAGGTGAAAACATAGAGAGGGGATGACTGAAGAAGCTGGAGGTGAAACCATAGACGTGGCAGACTGAAGAAGCTGGAGGTGAAACCATGGAGAGGAGCTGACTGAAGAAGCTTGGTGTGGAACAATAGAGAGGGGCTGACTGAAGAAGCTGGAGGTGAAACCATAGAGAGGGGGCAGACTGAAGATGCTGGAGGTGAAACCATAGCGAGGAGCTGACTAAAGAAGCTTGGTGTGAAACAATAGAGAGGGGCTGACTGAAGAAGCTGGAGGTGAAACCATAGAGAGGGGGCAGACTGAAGATGCTGGAGGTGAAACCATAGCGAGAAGCTGACTGAAGAAGCTTGGTGTGGAACAATAGAGAGGGGCTGACTGAAGAAGCTGGAGGTGAAACCATAGAGAGGGGGCAGACGGAAGAAGCTGGAGGGGAAACCATAGTGAGGGGGCTGACTGAAGAAGCTGGAGGTGAAACCATAGAGAGGGGGCTGACTGAAGAAGCTGCAGGTGAAACCATAGGCGGGGCAGACTGAAAAAGCTGGAGGTGAAACCATAGAGTTGGGGCAGATGGAAGAAGCTGGAGGTAAAACTATAGAGAGGAGCTGACTGAAGAAGCTGGAGATGAAACCATAGAGAGGGGGTGGACTCAAAAAGCTGGAGGTGAAACTATAGAGAGGAGCAGACTGAAGAAGCTGGAGGTGAAACCATAGACGGGGCAGACTGAAGAAGCTGAAGGTGAAACCATAGAGTTGGGGCAGATGGAAGAAGCTGGAGGTGAAACCATAGAGAGGAGCTGACTGAAGAAGCTCGGTGTGAAACAATAGAGAGGGGCTGACTGAAGATGCTGGTGGCAAAATGTCAAGCTCTGAAACACTTGTGTATGAGCGCGATACAAATAAAATATCATATCATATCAGAACCATAGAGTTGTGGCAAACTAAAGAAGCTGGATGTGAAACCATGGAGAGTGGATGACTGAAGATGCTGGATGTGAAACAATAGAGAAGGGCTGACTGAAGAAGCTGGAGGTGAAACCATAGACGTGGCAGACTGAAGAAGCTGGAGGTGAAACCATGGAGAGGAGCTGACTGAAGAAGCTTGGTGTGGAACAATAGAGAGGGGCTGACTGAAGAAGCTGGAGGTGAAACCATAGAGAGGGGGCAGACTGAAGATGCTGGAGGTGAAACCATAGCGAGGAGCTGACTAAAGAAGCTTGGTGTGAAACAATAGAGAGGGGCTGACTGAAGAAGCTGGAGGTGAAACCATAGAGAGGGGGCAGACTGAAGATGCTGGAGGTGAAACCATAGCGAGAAGCTGACTGAAGAAGCTTGGTGTGGAACAATAGAGAGGGGCTGACTGAAGAAGCTGGAGGTGAAACCATAGAGAGGGGGCAGACGGAAGAAGCTGGAGGTGAAACCATAGAGAGGGGGCTGACTGAAGAAGCTGGAGGTGAAACCATAGAGAGGGGGCTGACTGAAGAAGCTGCAGGTGAAACCATAGGCGGGGCAGACTGAAAAAGCTGGAGGTGAAACCATAGAGTTGGGGCAGATGGAAGAAGCTGGAGGTAAAACTATAGAGAGGAGCTGACTGAAGAAGCTGGAGATGAAATCATAGAGAGGGGGTGGACTCAAAAAGCTGGAGGTGAAACTATAGAGAGGAGCAGACTGAAGAAGCTGGAGGTGAAACCATAGACGGGGCAGACTGAAGAAGCTGAAGGTGAAACCATAGAGTTGGGGCAGATGGAAGAAGCTGGAGGTGAAACCATAGAGAGGAGCTGACTGAAGAAGCTCGGTGTGAAACAATAGAGAGGGGCTGACTGAAGATGCTGGTGGCAAAATGTCAAGCTCTGAAACACTTGTGTATGAGCGCGATACAAATAAAATATCATATCATATCAGAACCATAGAGTTGTGGCAAACTAAAGAAGCTGGATGTGAAACCATGGAGAGTGGATGACTGAAGATGCTGGATGTGAAACAATAGAGAAGGGCTGACTGAAGAAGCTGGAGGTGAAACCACAGACAGGGGCAGACTGAATAAGCTGGAGGTGAAACCAAAGATAGGTGCTGATTTAAGAAGCTGGAGGTAAAACCATAGAGAGGAAGGTGACTGAAGAAGCTGGAAGTGAAACCATAAAGAGGGGGCAGACTAAAGAAGCTGGAGGTGAATCCATAGATAGGAGGCAGACTGAAGAAGCTGGAGGTGAAACCATAGATAGGAGGCAGACTGAAGAAGCTGGAGGTGAAACCATAGCTATGAGGCAGAATGAAGAAGCTGGAGGTGAAACCATAGATATGGGGCAGACTGAAGAAGCTGGTAGTGAAACCATACTGAGGAGCTGACCAAAGAATCTGGAGGTGAATCCATAGATAGGAGGAAGACTGAAGAAGCTGGAGGTGAAAACATAGACGAGGCAGACTGAAGAAGCTGGAGGCAAAACCATAGATTTGGGGCAGATGGAAGAAGCTGGGGGTGAAACCATAGAGAGGAGCTTACTGAAGAAGCTGGAGGAGAAACCATAGCGAGGAGGTGGACTCAAGAAGCTGGAGGTGAAACCATGGAGAGAAACTGACTGAAGAAGCTGGAGGTGAAACCATAGACGGGGCTGACTGAAGAAGCTGGAGGTGAAACCATAGAGAGGAGCTGACTGAAGAAGCTTAGTGTGAAACAATAGAGAGGGGCTGACTGAAGAAGCTGGAGGTGAAACCATAGAGAGGGGGCTGACTAAAGAAGCTGGTGGTGAAACCATACTGAGGAGCTGACTGCAGAATCTTGAGGTGAATTCATAGATAGGAGGCAGACTGAAGAAGCTGGAGGTGAAACCATAGATGAGGCAGACTGAAGAAGCTGGAGGCGAAACCATAGATTTGGGGCAGATGGAAGAAGCTGGGGGTGAAACCATAGAGAGGAGCTTACTGAAGAAGCTGGAGGTGAAACCATAGAGAGGAGGTGGACTCAAGAAGCTGGAGGTGAAACCATAGAGAGGAACTGACTGAAGAAGCTGGAGGTGAAACCATAGACGGGGCAGACTGAAGAAGCTGGAGGTGAAACCATAGAGAGGAGCTGACTGAAGAAGCTTGGTGTTAAACAATAGAGAGGGGCTGACTGAAGAAGCTGGAGGTGAAACCATAGAGAGGGGGCTGACTAAAGAAGCTGCAGGTGATACCATAGACGCGGAAGACTGAAAAAGCTGGAGGCGAAACCATAGAGTTGGGGAAGATGGAAGAAGCTGAAAGTGAAACCATAGAGAGGAACTGACTGAAGAAGCTGGAGGTGAAACCATAGACGGGGCAGACTGAAGAAGCTGGAGGTGAAACCATAGAGAGGAGCTGACTGAAGAAGCTTGGTGTTAAACCATAGAGAGGGGCTGACTGAAGAAGCTGGAGGTGAAACCATAGAGAGGGGGCTGACTGAAGAAGCTGCAGGTGATACCATAGACGGGGAAGACTGAAAAAGCTGGAGGCGAAACCATAGAGTTGGGGAAGATGGAAGAAGCTGAAAGTGAAACCATAGAAAGGAGCTGACTGATGAAGCTGGAGGTGAAACCATAGAGAGAGGCGGACTGAAGAAGTGGAGCTAAAACCATAGTTAGGAGCTTATATGTGATACCATAGAGAGTAATAGGACAAAAGGAGCTTAAAAAAAGCCAATCATAGAAAGTAGTTTGAAAAAAGGGGAGGACTCAGTAATCTTATCAAAAATATGGAAAAGCAGGAGAGGAGGAAAACATAGAAAGAGGGCAGGGATAGAGTAGGCATGAAATTGAAACTATAACCCTGTTGAGTGTCTAGAGCTATAGATCTGTGTGCACCCAAAGGGTATGCGTGAAATGGTCATTCAAGCACCCATGTGTCCCCTCTTCTGTTCCTTTGCAGATGGCGTCGTCCTGATTGACCCAGAATACCTGAAGGACAGGAAAGGTACGTTCCAAAATATTACAAGCTTCGTATGTGAATAGCATTGCTATAGTTTGCGGGGTGGGGGTGGGGGCCGATATAGGTAGCTCCATTCAAAGAATAAACCGTGACCACAGCGGACAAGTGGTTTTCATAATAATATCATCAACAGCACTTAGATATAGTACTACCACCAAATTACGCACAATCTGAATATTTCTGCGTTCTTTGCGAAGTGCTGGGAAAAAAGCTCACAGCAAAGAGATTTGCAGGCCGATTCATGGAATAATTAGCGCGGCGCAAGTGGCCAAAAACGTGCGATTCGCAGTGGAATAGCGAAAATCGCAGTGGAATAGCGAAAATCGCAGTGCAATTGCGAAAATCGCACGAAAAGCAGCGCACGTCGATTCATGGAAGGCCGTGCGCGAGAAAACCAGCGGATGCGCGATAAAAAAGTGCGCGGCGCACGTTGGCGCACAGGCCATCTAACAGCGTGCGCCAGGTCACAGCGAAAATCGCACAGGCCACAGCGAAATTCGCACATAGCGCGGCGCACGCAACAAAAGTAGGCGGAACACGGGCGTAACACTCGGAATGGGGAACAACTTGCCAAAACGTGGGCGTCACGGGGGAAGTACAGGGCACAAGTGCGCGGAACGCCCACACGCTCGCCTAAAACTCGTATTCATGGAATAGAATAGGGCAAAAAAGCGCACGCTCAAACCAGCGCACAGGCACAAACACGACCGCCACAAGAAAGCAGGCGGTAGCGTCCCTGCGGCTGTAAGAAATGTGCGCCAAAAGGTGCGCCAACAAATAGCACCTATATACTGCCATGATGAATGTCCCATACTGTGGCCCTCCAGGAAAAATGACGTGCAAAGGGGTACCCACAAACACGGACACCCGCTGACAAAAAATTACGTGTGCGTGTATACCGGGGTGCGCGGGAAGTCTAACACGCGATTTCAGCAGGGTACGTGCATCACAGGGGTTCGCGTGAAGTTCCTCACGCGATCGGGCCTGGGGGAGCGTGCTACGTGTATTTCAGGGGTTCGCGTGAAGTTTCACACGTGATCGGGCCTGGGGGAGCGGGCTACGTGTATTACAGGGGTTCGCGTGAAGTTCCTCACGCGATCGGGCCTGGGGGAGCGGGCTACGTGTATTCCAGGGGTGCGCGTGAAGTTCCACGCGCGAATAGCCTGGGCGCGTGTATTTCAGGGGTGCGCGTGAAGTTCCACACGCGAATAGCCTGGGGGCGTGTATTTCAGGGGTGCGCGGGAAGTTCCACACGCGAATAGCCTGGGCGCGTGTATTTCAGGGGTGCGCGGGAAGTTCCACACGCGAATAGCCTGGGCGCGTGTATTTCAGGGGTGCGCGGGAAGTTCCACACGCGAATAGCCTGGGCGCGTGTATTTCAGGGGTGCGCGGGAAGTACCACACGCGAATAGCCTGGGCGCGCGTGTATTTCAGGGGTGCGCGGGAAGTTCCACACGCGAATAGCCTGGGCGCGTGTATTTCAGGGGTGCGCGGGAAGTTCCACACGCGAATAGCCTGGGCGCGTATATTTCAGGGGTGCGCGGGAAGTTCCACACGCGAATAGCCTGGGCGCGTGTATTTCAGGGGTGCGCAGGAAGTTCCACATGTGATTTGACAGTGTGGGTCCTCCCGGGTGTACCCTGTACACCCTCCACGGCCCCTGCAGGCAGCCCACACCACAGGGGACTACCCTGCATCCCTGGTCATGTCCCGCAGGCAGCCCACCCACCATGGGCATGCCCCCCAGCAAAGGCACATGTCTCCTTGAACTAATGAACACCAACTCATGTCCCCTTGCACCCCCACCCCCCAGCACTGTGGGGCACCTGCCAGCAGGCCCCCACCCATGTCCAACTCATGTCCCCCAGCACCCCCACCCCCCAGCCACCAGGGTCACCCTCCACCAGGCCCCCACTCATGTCTCCCACCACCCCCAAACCCCAGCAGTGCAGGGGCAGCCTCCACCAGGCCCCCACTCATGTCTCCCACCACCCCCACCCCCCAGCCACCAGGGGCACCCTCCACCAGGCCCCCACTCATGTCTCCCACCACCCCCACCCCCCAGCCACCAGGGTCACCCTCCACCAGGCCCCCACTCATGTCTCCCACCACCCCCACCCCCCAGCCACCAGGGTCACCCTCCACCAGGCCCCCACTCATGTCTCCCACCACCCCCAAACCCCAGCAGTGCAGGGTCACCCTCCACCAGGCCCCCACTCATGTCTCCCACCACCCCCACCCCCCAGCCACCAGGGGCACCCTCCACCAGGCCCCCACTCATGTCTCCCACCACCCCCACCCCCCAGCACTGTGGGGTCACCCTCCACCAGGCCCCCACTCATGTCTCCCACCACCCCCACCCCCCAGCCACCAGGGGCACCCTCCACCAGGCCCCCACTCATGTCTCCCACCACCCCCACCCCCCAGCCACCAGGGGCACCCTCCACCAGGCCCCCACTCATGTCTCCCACCACCCCCACCCCCCAGCACTGTGGGGTCACCCTCCACCAGGCCCCCACTCATGTCTCCCACCACCCCCACCCCCCAGCCACCAGGGGCACCCTCCACCAGGCCCCCACTCATGTCTCCCACCACCCCCACCCCCCAGCACTGTGGGGCACCTGCCAGCAGGCCCCCACCCATGTCCAACTCATGTCCCCCACCACCCCCACCCCCCAGCCACCAGGGTCACCCTCCACCAGGCCCCCACTCATGTCTCCCACCACCCCCAAACCCCAGCAGTGCAGGGGCAGCCTCCACCAGGCCCCCACTCATGTCTCCCACCACCCCCACCCCCCAGCCACCAGGGGCACCCTCCACCAGGCCCCCACTCATGTCTCCCACCACCCCCAAACCCCAGCAGTGCAGGGGCAGCCTCCACCAGGCCCCCACTCATGTCACCCACCACCCCCACACCCCAGCAGTGCAGGGGCAGCCTCCACCAGGCCCCCACTCATGTCACCCACCACCCCCACACCCCAGCAGTGCAGGGGCAGCCTCCACCAGGCCCCCACTCATGTCTCCCACCACCCCCACCCCCCAGGGGCACACTCCACCAGGCCCCCACTCATGTCTCCCACCACCCCCACCCCCCAGCCACCAGGGTCACCCTCCACCAGGCCCCCACTCATGTCTCCCACCACCCCCAAACCCCAGCAGTGCAGGGTCACCCTCCACCAGGCCCCCACTCATGTCTCCCACCACCCCCACCCCCCAGCACTGTGGGGTCACCCTCCACCAGGCCCCCACTCATGTCTCCCACCACCCCCACCCCCCAGCCACCAGGGGCACCCTCCACCAGGCCCCCACTCATGTCTCCCACCACCCCCACCCCCCAGCCACCAGGGGCACCCTCCACCAGGCCCCCACTCATGTCTCCCACCACCCCCACCCCCCAGCACTGTGGGGTCACCCTCCACCAGGCCCCCACTCATGTCTCCCACCACCCCCACCCCCCAGCCACCAGGGGCACCCTCCACCAGGCCCCCACTCATGTCTCCCACCACCCCCACCCCCCAGCACTGTGGGGCACCTGCCAGCAGGCCCCCACCCATGTCCAACTCATGTCCCCCACCACCCCCACCCCCCAGCCACCAGGGTCACCCTCCACCAGGCCCCCACTCATGTCTCCCACCACCCCCAAACCCCAGCAGTGCAGGGGCAGCCTCCACCAGGCCCCCACTCATGTCTCCCACCACCCCCACCCCCCAGCCACCAGGGGCACCCTCCACCAGGCCCCCACTCATGTCTCCCACCACCCCCAAACCCCAGCAGTGCAGAGGCAGCCTCCACCAGGCCCCCACTCATGTCACCCACCACCCCCACACCCCAGCAGTGCAGGGGCAGCCTCCACCAGGCCCCCACTCATGTCACCCACCACCCCCACACCCCAGCAGTGCAGGGTCACCCTCCACCAGGCCCCCACTCATGTCTCCCACCACCCCCACCCCCCAGGGGCACCCTCCACCAGGCCCCCACTCATGTCTCCCACCACCCCCACCCCCCAGCCACCAGGGTCACCCTCCACCAGGCCCCCACTCATGTCTCCCACCACCCCCACCCCCCAGCCACCAGGGGCACCCTCCACCAGGCCCCCACTCATGTCTCCCACCACCCCCACCCCCCAGCCACCAGGGTCACCCTCCACCAGGCCCCCCTCATGTCTCCCACCACCCCCACCCCCCAGCCACCAGGGTCACCCTCCACCAGGCCCCCACTCATGTCTCCCACCACCCCCACCCCCCAGCCACCAGGGTCACCCTCCACCAGGCCCCCACTCATGTCTCCCACCACCCCCACCCCCCAGCCACCAGGGGCACCCTCCACCAGGCCCCCACTCATGTCTCCCACCACCCCCACCCCCCAGCACTGTGGGGTCACCCTCCACCAGGCCCCCACTCATGTCTCCCACCACCCCCACCCCCCAGCCACCAGGGGCACCCTCCACCAGGCCCCCACTCATGTCTCCCACCACCCCCAAACCCCAGCAGTGCAGGGGCAGCCTCCACCAGGCCCCCACTCATGTCACCCACCACCCCCACACCCCAGCAGTGCAGGGGCAGCCTCCACCAGGCCCCCACTCATGTCACCCACCACCCCCACACCCCAGCAGTGCAGGGTCACCCTCCACCAGGCCCCCACTCATGTCTCCCACCACCCCCACCCCCCAGGGGCACCCTCCACCAGGCCCCCACTCATGTCTCCCACCACCCCCACCCCCCAGCACTGTGGGGTCACCCTCCACCAGGCCCCCACTCATGTCTCCCACCACCCCCACCCCCCAGCCACCAGGGGCACCCTCCACCAGGCCCCCACTCATGTCTCCCACCACCCCCACCCCCCAGCACTGTGGGGTCACCCTCCACCAGGCCCCCACTCATGTCTCCCACCACCCCCACCCCCCAGCCACCAGGGGCACCCTCCACCAGGCCCCCACTCATGTCTCCCACCACCCCCACCCCCCAGCCACCAGGGGCACCCTCCACCAGGCCCCCACTCATGTCTCCCACCACCCCCACCCCCCAGCACTGTGGGGTCACCCTCCACCAGGCCCCCACTCATGTCTCCCACCACCCCCACCCCCCAGCCACCAGGGGCACCCTCCACCAGGCCCCCACTCATGTCTCCCACCACCCCCACCCCCCAGCCACCAGGGTCACCCTCCACCAGGCCCCCACTCATGTCTCCCACCACCCCCAAACCCCAGCAGTGCAGGGTCACCCTCCACCAGGCCCCCACTCATGTCTCCCACCACCCCCACCCCCCAGCCACCAGGGGCACCCTCCACCAGGCCCCCACTCATGTCTCCCACCACCCCCACCCCCCAGCACTGTGGGGTCACCCTCCACCAGGCCCCCACTCATGTCTCCCACCACCCCCACCCCCCAGCCACCAGGGGCACCCTCCACCAGGCCCCCACTCATGTCTCCCACCACCCCCACCCCCCAGCACTGTGGGGTCACCCTCCACCAGGCCCCCACTCATGTCTCCCACCACCCCCACCCCCCAGCCACCAGGGGCACCCTCCACCAGGCCCCCACTCATGTCTCCCACCACCCCCACCCCCCAGCACTGTGGGGCACCTGCCAGCAGGCCCCCACCCATGTCCAATCCATGCCCCCCTGCACCTGGGTCCCAACATTCCCCAATCATGTCCGTAATGCCCATCCTCCCCTGCCAAAAGGCCCAACCAACTATCACACCCACCCACATATCAAAGGCAATTACATGTTACACCCCCAATTTAAATAATGCAATTGAACACATGTCTGTCACACACAATGGCTGCAAGTGAATGACAAAACACCCAACATGACATGCCTGAAAGCAATGAGATGATACGACACATTGAAGAATAAAAAAAATAATGTATTGAACAGCAAGTATAATGGAAATGAAATAAGAAAAAATACAAAGCAAATCAAACAAAACAAGATGAATGTCCAAGAAAATAATCTGAAAAATAAAAATAAGCCAACGAAGAACCATGAAGAAGATCATCCTGGGTCCATGAGCCCAACCAAATTAAACCTAACTATGACTACTAACTAAAAACTGAACTATATACAAAAAAGTGGTGCATTGTCCAATCGCTACCAAAAAAAATCAAAAAAACAAAGGAAACCTAAACCTAACTATACAACTATATACAAAGGCAGCGGGCTATTCGGACGGCTCACTGGTTGTTGTCATGGGCCAGGGCATCATCGAACTCCTGGTCAATGGCTTGGAGGCGGACATGTTCCCTGGCCCCGAGGTCCCGCAGGGTTAACGCAGTGTCAAGCTCAAACTCCCTGCGAAGACCCTCGAGGCACTCAGCCCGCCTCAGCGCCCTCCGCATGGAGTCCTCCGCCCTGACCATCGTGAGCCGTTCCTCCTCTGCCCGCTGCCGCTCCGCACCTATCCGCTGGCACAACCGCTCCCACACGGAAGCCACTCCCATTCCAGGGTTCTCCTGCCCTCTGGCCGATGCCTGCACCCCTGATGTTGATGGCCCCGAGCCATGATGCCTCCCACGTTGAGCCTGCTGCTGCCTCCGACGCAACTGCCTGTGCCAGCACGACGGCATCACGGCTGATGGAAACCACCGACGCCGTCGTGCACGTGCCCTGCCCGATGATGCCGTCACATCCTCCATCTGCTGGGGTCCAGTTGCTCTGGTGTCCACCCCTGCTGGATCACTGACTCCCGACTGTGGCAGGGATGGGATCCCCACCGAGCTGGCTGCATTGGTCGGGGCAGGTCCACAGGGGGCCCTGGTGGCATCTGGGCTGGAAGACGGCAAGGAGAACGACTGGTGGATAGCCTGCACAGAGGAGGAGAGGGCCGCCACATTGGCCAACACATGCAGGAAACCCCCGAACATGGCCGATCCCAATTGGGCCACGTCGGCACGGTGCACTTCGTGATGCCGTGCGTGCTCCTCCCGGGAAGCACGCACGGCATCACGAATCACAGCCGTGCGCATCGCGACCCCAATCAGGACCTTCTCCGCACGGCCAGGGGTTCCCACGTCCGCAGGTGGAGGGGAGTCAGGTGACATGGACATCCCCTCTACCTGCGGACAGGCCTGGGACGGGGCATCCCTGCTGGTGCATGGTGGTGCACTCACAGGGTCAGGGACAGCGACATGCACAGGCCCCTCCACGGTGACCTGTGCTGCCTCCTGCCCCTGGCCCTGGACTGCACCACTTGCACCAGCAGGGATGCCCCCACCAGGCCCCATGTGTGCCCCAGTGGCGGCCTCCTCCTCCTCTGTGCAAACCACCA
This sequence comes from Ambystoma mexicanum, assembly GCF_040938575.1. Classification (NCBI taxonomy): domain Eukaryota; kingdom Metazoa; phylum Chordata; class Amphibia; order Caudata; family Ambystomatidae; genus Ambystoma; species Ambystoma mexicanum. Next base: position 69,825,371 of record NC_090930.1, on the reverse strand, counting down.
ACCTGGATGGCTCCTCACCGTCTCCCACCGTAGCAGGCCCCTGTGGGGGCTCACCCACCCCTTCCGCTGCAGCCGTGGGGGCATCCCCGCCGCCTTGCTCCACAGCGCCGTCTCCGCCCTCCTCTTCACTAGCCGCTGCGTAGAGGGAGACAAAGAACACAAGCATCAGGGCACTGTACAATGGTCCCCTAGACAGGAAGCAATAGCAGATGAGCACCACTGTCAAAGTACACTTCCATCATGTCCCTCCACAACACATGGGTCAGTCCAGGCAATACACACACAGTAACAGGCATGGTGCATGCCATGGACATTTCCATGCATGTCCAATGGACTCTTGGAACATTCAATGATATGTAACTCACATGCATCATGGCTCATGCCTATCACATGCACACACTTCACCTCAGTCACATCCATCTGGCCCCAAACACACCAAACACAGCGGATACAAGGGTCATTTGGCTGCTTTACTGAATCTGTGCATTGTCACACATATGTGTCATGCATCCATGGCATGCACAAGTCACAGACACGCAGGTCAGGCACACAGACATGGCTACCATATATGTACCTGGCATCAGCACCCATCCCTCACCCCCACCCATGTCCAGGTACAGAGACTGGCATGCTCTCATGTTCAAAATTTGCATAGGGCTCCCCATGCGGCATTTCAACACATGCAACAACCATGTGGGTCACACATCACTGCTCGCACATGCATTACCATGATGTCCCTGCACACATACATGCATACATGGCCTATGGCACACATACAGGCAAGTATCATAGAACCAGCACACCGCAACATGCCCTGTCTCACACAGTAATGCATGGACACTTACCGCTCAACTCCAGACGGGCCTCCCTCTCAAGGATCTGGGCGTGGAGCGCTGGGCGTACGCGTTCCAGGACCCTCATCTGGATGGAACTCATGCGGCCCCGGCCCCCCTCCACGAGGCGCCGGGCCTTCACAAGGGTCCTGGACCTCAAGTCCTCCCAGCGCTTCTTGATCTTCAGGACGTCGCGGGTTGCCACCCCCTCCGCGTTGATGGCAACCACACAGTCGGCCCAGATCCTCTGCCGTCCTTCCTTGCTGGCGCGGGACGATCCAAAGAGGGCATCATACTGCCCCAGGACATGCTCCACCAGGACACCAACTTCGGTGACAGTGAAGCTGGTGCCCCTCTGCCCCTCTGGCCTGGGGTTGCCACTGGTGCCAGATGTGGAAGTGCCCGACATGGCAACCCCAGAGGCAGGTGTGGGTGGGCAACTGGGTCCTGGGGCTGGGCTGTGGAGCGATGTAATCCCAGTCGGGAGTCTTCAGTTCCAGCAGGGGTGGACACAGCAACTGGACCCCTGCAGATGGCTGATGTGCAGGCACCAAATGGCAGGGCACGGTGGCAGCAGGCAGGCAGGCAGGCAGGCAGCAGCAGATGGCACGTGGGAGGCTGCTCGGGGCACGGGGGGCAGTAACTCGGCCTTCTGGGCAGGAGCGTGGTCTTTCCGTGTGTTTTCGCATAGCCAGCTTGATACGGAGTGATTTGGCACGTGAAAATCCTGCACGTCAGCGTGAAATCCGAGGAAAGGCCCTTAGCGCGTAAGCGCGTCAGCACGCATACGCGATTCTATTGGACCAGAGTCCCTCAGCGCGTAAGCGCGTCTGTGACGTGACCCGCACGGGTGTTCCCCACTCAGCACGTGATGACGGGGCACACGTGGAGATACTGCACGTCAGAGTGTCATCGCGTGTAATTGGACAAAAGTGCGCGTACACGCGATTGGCCTATGTACGTGTATTCAATGGGTGCGCGGGCACTTACACACGCAAGTACGTCAGCGAACCTGTATCCCGTGGTGCGTGTGAATTTCCACACGCTATTGGACTGGGAACTGGATTCCAGGGGTGCGCGGGTCACACGCTGTATCCCGTGGTGCGTGTGAATTTCCACACGCTATTGGACTGGGAACTGGATTCCAGGGGTGCGCGGGTCACACGCTCGCCTAGAACACGCGCAAAGCATAAATTTGCGCACTATAACAATAACAAGCTCAGACGCCAGGATGAACATACCGTTCCTAGCAGCAGTGGCAGTGGACTACCAAAGGAGGAGGAGGATAGTCAGGGCCAGAATATTCACACACAGAACCAGCCTTTTCGGGATGCCTGATGACCAGGTGTATGGGAGGTACAGGTTTCCACCACACATCATACTGGACCTGGTGAGTGAGTGGGAGGATGACCTCACATCACCCACCCTGTGCTCCCAAGCACTCAGCCCCCTGGAGAAGGTCCTCAATGTACTGCACTTCTTAGCCACTGGATCATTTCAGCGAACAAGTGCCATAGTGGGTGGGGTGTCACAGGCCACCCAGTCACGCTGCCTACACCAGGTCTTGAACATCATCACTGCACGGCCATCAGTCCGCAGGCACATATACCTGCCCAGAACACCTGCAGAAAGGCATGCTGCCGCCCTGGATTTTTACGCTGTGGCACGATTCCCCAAAGTGCTAGGTGCCATCGACTGCACCCATGTGGCTCTACGTCCCCCCAGGGCATCTGAGCACATCTATAGGAACCGCAAGCACTGGCATTCCATCAACGTGCAGGTAGCATGTAATGCCAAGGGAATCATCACCTCAGTATATGCCAACTATCCCGGCTCCACCCACGACAGCTTCATTTACCGAATGTCCACCCTAAGCCGGGACCTAGAAGCTGGGCGGCATGGCGATACATGGCTGCTTGGTGAGTATGTATGCCACTGCACATGCATGCATGTTGGATACTGAGCAAGGTCACAACCTCACCAATGATACCAATCCCCACCTCCACAGGGGACAGTGCCTACCCTCTCAGCCCCCACATGATGACGCCAATTCGGAACCCCACCACGCCACCCCAGGTAAGATATAACACAGCCCACATTACAACCAGGGGCATAGTGGAGCGCACATTCGGAGTGCTAAAGTCACGCTTTCGCTCCCTTGACCGTTCTGACGGGCAGCTGTTATACGCTCCCCCAGTAGTGTGCAGGATCATAGTGGCAGCATGTGTCCTGCACAACGTTGCAACACGCCGGGGCCTGGCCGTGGACATGGTGGTGGCCCCACATCCCCAACCACATGCACAGCCGCTGCGCATGGGAGGGGAAAGGGCACGGGGGGAGGCAGCCCGTACACAGCTAGTGGCTAATTACTTCACATAGAAATCACACCCCTGTGGAGTGCACACTGCCCTGGCACATTCCATCTGACAATCAATGATGACTCAACCTGACACTGATCATGAATGTCTGGAGAATGAACCGGGAATACCATGTCAGCCTGAGATTGTTCACCTGGAAGTGTCACAATGTGTGCATCCCTACCCACACAGACACCACCAATGCAGTTTTGTGAAGTTACACATTGAAGCAGCTAAAATGAATACCCACTTGCAAAATGCAACAAGAGGACAGTGCCATGTCAGCCAACCCAACCCCAGCACTGCCACACGACACACCGTGCCATGTCATGCTAATTGCAGGGAAACAAAGTAATCCCCACAACATGACATCACTCTCACTATGTACAGTGGCACTATTAGAAACCTGCAACACCTGATATGCTCACAGCAATGCCGGACCAACAACATACTTGAGCACGTAGTACCATTAACATGACATCACAAATGTTACATATTAGTAGTCTCACCACCTGGAAATGCCTGCACTCCCACCACTACCAACTGTGCAGTGTTGGCGCCATGTAGAGTTGTAGGTGCACTGCTGCCAACATGGTCCCCATCTCCAGACTAGAGGTCCTTGTGTGGACTTGAGGAAGGGACCTGCAAATTGGGAGGTAGACACAGAAGAAGAGTTACACATCAATGCAACATGCAGTGTACAACACAACAGCAATATGCACTATGAATGTATACACAGTATTGACTACAGACTGGCCACACAGCTCATGGGAGTCCAACGTCACTGTGTAATTCACTGTCACTTGGGCACACCCTTTGCAAGCCCATGGTAACGGGAAGCAGGAGGGGTGTGTGTGACTCAAACCCAAGCATCTGAACCAAATACATTACAAGCCTGCATGTGCCCAGCCACAATGCAGCGTATGCCCACAGGAACCACGGAAGCCAACAGATCGGAGCCAACAGATCGGAGCCAACACATCGAAGCCAACACATCGGAGCCAACACATCGAAGCCAACAGATCGGAGCCAACAGATCGGAGCAAACAGATCGGAGCCAACAGATCGGAGCCAACAGATCGAAGCCAACAGATCGAAGCCAACAGATCGTCCCAAAAAAATTGGGAATAAAAGAAATCAAAATAAAAATAAAAATAAGAAACAATCAAAAATGGCCATTGATGGGCCCGGGGGGGTTGGGGAGGCCACCCAGGAGGTCCGAGGACAGGATGCACACCAGAACCCACCTGCGTGGATCCTGGGAAGATAAAACACCTCCATGGGCTCATGGCCCACACGGCTACCCTATTGTGGGAGTATCACTGCTGTCGCTATTATCACCCTGTGCAGCTGCATCCGGAGGTGGTTGCACTATGGGAGGCAGCCCACGCAAGGCCCTAGTCTGCTCCTCCATGGCTGCAAGCATGCGGGTGTGGTAGGTCTGGTTCTGGAGGATGAGTGTGCGGAGGTCCCCATGCAACAACTCACGGGATGCCCGGACCTCCGCCCTCGTTGCCTGCATCTCAGCTGAGAGCGTACGGGTGAGACGCTCCAGCTGCTGTTCTGTCCTTTGGTGTGTTGAAGCCTCAAGCTCAACAAGAGTCGTCCTGAGGTGTAGGAGCTCCTGCCTCAGGGCTTCCCTGTGGCCCTGGGACTCAATGGAGATGGCCTCCTGCAGAGTCGCCAGTGCCGCCCGCCTGTCCCTGTTGGACCCCAACATGTCCTCCCTGTGTGACTGGCAGATGGAGTCGGTTGCCTGCTCTAGTCGCTCCATCAGCCTTTCTGGGGGGACAATGGAAGTGGCCACCCTATCCATGGCCTGAGCCATCATCTCGGATGATGCAGCCTGTTGGGTAGCCATACCGTAAATGGATTGCTCCCATGCGGTATTGCCGGGTGGCGTACGGCCACCACGTCGGCGGGCACCACACCTGTCTGGGGCAAGGCGAACTGCGCCTTGCTGTGCCGGCACTGCCTGAGGCTGCAGGACTGCATTCCCCCTCTGATCTGCTGGCCCAGGAACAGGATCAGATGTCGCGGAGTGTGACCCTGCATCCGTAACCACCGAAGGCGTAGCTGCCAACACTGACATCCCCATGGAGGGTACTGACCCTGGTGCAGGTGGGTGAGACAGAACAGAATCCCTCCCTGGAACACTCACCTGCGACGGCACGTAGGTCTCATCCGAATCAACACCTGAGTACAGCTCGGGGGAGGTGCAGCCAGAGACACCCCTTGAGAGCACGACCTGCAGCACTTGTGGGTTTTCCCCCACCACCACACCACGTCCCTCACTGGTGGTTGGTCGGCCCTGGGACACCTCCTGGGTCTGCACCATCTCCACAACCCCAGCAGTATCAGGTGCGTCTTCCCCTGCAAAGACATGAAAAGAAAGAAATGGAAACAGGCATTAGCACCATGGCACACATTGAGGGCTGAGAAGCAAGAGAACCAGTACTTGATTGACACATGTCCCACATGACTAAAACCCTCCCATGCATGCACCCTCACTGCGTATGTAGTGCAGGCAAATGGCACACACTGATGACACCAAGATGGAAGATGAACAAATTTTCTGCATGCTGCCTGGCAGTGGCATCACACATTGGCCTGTGATTGGCAGGTGAGACACACATGCCATCACACAGATGGCATGTACCATTGCTATTGAGTGAAGATGGAGAGGAGGGCAGCACCTATTCATTCAGTCCAGTTCCCGCATGTAATAGCTTTTCTAATTCTAACAGGTCAGATTTTTCACCTGGAGCTGCCAGTCTGAAATGGTCAAATTGCACAGGGACATGTGTGTACAAATGATATCCAGGTAACAAAGTCACTCCACTTTACCATACCCATGTCAGACATGTGACTAGTGGACAGCGACATGCCTAGTGAAAGTGGTGGAATGCAAACAAACAGACTGAATGAACAGTGAAAAATAAGCAAATATGTTGTGTCAAGGTGACACTTCAAGGGCAACTGGCGTGCAGTTGTGCTAGATGTCTACTGTTGGCAGAAGGGATACTGCTATGGCCAAATGCAGCTGCGCAGGAAGGATTGCATGAAGCACATGGCTGACCCATACGACTCAGGCGCACACACTCTCACCTGGCACCCGAACAGAAGCCCTCACACACACACCATGCACATGGATGACACACACATGCATGTGCACTCACCGGACAATGCCTCGTAATCAGCCAGATCTCCCACGCCTTGGATCTGTTCCTCCGTGACGTAGGTCCCAGCGACTGACTCATGTGGAGTGAGTTCCATGTCTACTACTGGAGACCCACCTCCAGTCACTAGAGTTGCGGCATGACTTGAGGCCAGCTTACTCTTTGCCCTGCGCTTTAGGTCATTCCAGCGCTTATAGCAATCATTGGCTGTGCGCCTCACGATTCCAAGGGCACTTACGATGTCCGCAACGGTCTGCCAGTGTGCCTGGCGTTGTGCAGGTGTGGTCTTGGATCCTGCAACAATGACCATCTCGTTGTCATGTCCGGACACATACTCGACAAGTGCATTCAGTTCGTCATCCGTGAAGCTGGGCTTCCTGGACGGGCCGGACTGTGTAGCCGTGTCTGGGGCATCAGCCTGTGCGGGACGAGCACTCTTCCTCTTCCGCTTGGAAGGTGGTGGTGATCCTGAGTGTCCTGCGCCGCTCTGGACACTAGGGGCAGGAGCCCTGGTGGACTCTGTATCAGGAGTGTGGGATTGCACACTCAGCATGGGAGTTGGTGCAGGCATTGGCTCTAGTGTGATGGTGTCAGGGGGAATGTCAGCAGCATGGACTAGGACCGACACTGTCCTGGCTGGGTGTGTGAGGGCTGGGGTGGATGGAGCCGCAGCTGCCCCTGCAGCCTCTCCGCCCTGCCTCCTTGGTGCAGCAGATTACCTTGCTGCCCCAGATCCACGTGGCATGATGGCATCAACGTGCACCAGCGCACGTGTCGTAGCCCTGCTGACCTGGAAGTCAGCCATGGAGTCAGCCTGGTCTGGTGCCACAATGGGCTGGTCCAACAAGGGCTGAGCATGGATGGTGTCAGCCACTTCAGCCTCAACGGGAGGGGGGTGGGGGGGGAGGGGGGGATGATGGGTGCCCTTGACTGGTCCTCCACACATGGGGGGACAGGCTCACCCTGCAAGTTACGACCACGTCCCCTACCGGATCCACCACGGCCACCACTTGTGGCTCTTCCACCTTTGCCACCCTTACGGTATCCTCGCCTCCCAGCCATGGCACTGATGTTAATGTGCGTATGGGAGTGGATGTAGACTATTGTCCTGGGCAATTGGGGGTCAAAGGGGTTGGGTACCAGATGGTAATTGTACCCTAGTGCTCTAGCAAGGCTGAATGTAACCCCTAGGGAAAGATGACGGGTCACGCAACGCACAGGAGGCCCAAAAAAGGGAGATGACGTGCACGCAACCCCTCCTAGACCACGTGTGCAGAAAGAAAAACCTGCACTACGCTGTGGCACCCAGAAACACAAGAATGAACGTATGCGTGTCACACGCAGCCTAGAATGACCTCTGAAGGGGTAGGCTACACACGGGGCAAGCACAGATGTTAGATACGTGCGTGACTCACCGTCTGCCTGGTAAACGAGCGTGTAAAAGGAGCACGTTTGGTTGGCAACACCCCCGCCAAAAGAAGATTTGTACGCTGTCTGAGGAGACAGGACAACAGTAGAAGGGAACACTGTTTGAGGGAACAGGCCCAGGTAAACCAGTAAAAGAGAAAAAAGGGAAAAAGCTGTCAGAGGTAACAGGGAATACGAACTAGAAACGCCGTGAAGTAAATCGCGTGTGAAACGACAAGAAGTACAGAATTCACCCACTCGCTCTCCACGAAAAGCACGTACAAGGAAAACGTGTTCTACACGTACCTTTTATACAGGCCCACACGTCCAGCGTCACTTACGCGGCGTGTACGCGCTAGGGCCATTTCCACCTATTACATGCTTTGTCACTTCTGCGTGTAGGGCTATTTCCACCAATTACACGCTTTGTCACTTCTGCGTGTAGGGCCATTTCCACCAATCACACGCGATTACACTCTGACGTGCAGTCTTTCCACGTGTGCTCTGTCATCACGTGCTGTGTGGGAAACACCTGTGCGGGTCACGTCACAGAAGCGCTTACGCGCTGAGGGCCTTTCCTCAGTTTTCACGCTGACGTGCAGGATTTTCACGTGCAAAATCACTCCGTACCAAGCTGGCCACGCGTACGCACACGGAATACCACGCTCCTGCCCGGAAGGCCGAACTACTGCCCCCCAGAGCCCGAGCACGCTCCCACCTGCTGCTGCCTGACTGCCTGCTGCCCCTGCACTGCTGGGGGGTGGGGGTGATAGGGGACATGAGTGGGGGCCTGGTGGAGGGTGCCCCTGGTGGCTGGGGTGTGGGGGTGGTGGGAGACATGAGTGGGGGCCTGGTGGAGGCTGCCCCTGGTGGCTGGGGGGTGGGGGTGGTGGTAGACATGGGTGGGTGCCTGGTGGAGGCTGCCCCTGGTGGCTGGGGGGTGGGGGTGCAGGGGGACATGAGCAGGTGTGCAGGGTAGTCCCCTGTTTTGTGGGCTGCCTGCAGGGGAGCGTGGAGGGTGTACAGGGAACACCTGTGAGGACCCACCCAGCCTAATCGCGTGTGTAACTTCCCACGCACCCCTGTAATACACGTACCCAGCCAAATCGCGTGTGAGAATTCCCGCGCATACCTGAAATACACGTACCCTGCTGAAGTCGCGTGTAAAACTTCCCGCGCACCCCTGAAATGCATGCGCCCAGACTATTCGCGTGTGGAACTTCCCGCGCACCCCTGAAATACACGCGCCCTGGCTATTCGCGAGTGGGACTTCCCGCGCACCCCTGAAATACACGTAGCACGCTGGGAGACATGAGTGGGGGCCTGGTGGAGGGTGCCCCTGCACTGCTGGGGGGTGGGAAGGGTGGTAGACATGGGTGGGGGCCTGGTGGAGGCTTCCCCTGGTGGCTGGGGGGTGGGGGTGCAGGGGGACATGGGTGGGCGCCTGGTGGAGGCTTCCCCTGGTGGCTGGGGGGTGGGGGTGGGGTGGTAGACATGAGTGGGGGCCTGGTGGAGGCTGCCCCTGGTGGCTGGGGGGTGGGGGTGATAGGGGACATGAGTGGGGGCCTGGTGGAGGGTGCCCCTGCACTGCTGGGGGGTGGGGGTGGGGTGGTAGACATGAGTGGGGGCCTGGTGGAGGCTGCCCCTGGTGGCTGGGGGGTGGGGGTGATAGGGGACATGAGTGGGGGCCTGGTGGAGGGTGCCCCTGCACTGCTGGGGGGTGGGGGTGGGGTGGTAGACATGAGCAGGTGTGCAGGGTAGTCCCCTGTTTTGTGGGCTGCCTGCAGGGGCCGTGGAGGGTGTACAGGGAACACCTGTGAGGACCCACCCAGCCTAATCGCGTGTGTAACTTCCCACGCACCCCTGTAATACACGTACCCAGCCAAATCGCGTGTGATAATTCCCGCGCACCCCTGTAATACACGTACCTGGCCAAATCGCGTGTGATAATTCCAGCGCACCCCTGTAATACACGTACCCAGCCAAATCGCGTGTAAAACTTCCTGTGTACCCCTGTAATACACCTACCCAGCCAAATCGCGTGTGATCATTCCCGCGTACCCCTGTAATACACGTGCCCTGGCTAATCGCGTGTTAAACTTCCCGCGTACCCCTGTAATACACGTACCATGGCTAATCGCGTGTAAAACTTCACGCGTACCCCTCTAATACACGTACCCTGGCCAATCGCGTGTTAAACTTCCCGCGTACCCCTGTAATACACGTACCCTGGCTAATCGCGTGTCAAACTTCCCGCGTACCCCTGATATGTACGTTACCCGCTTTGCGTTCCTTGTTTGGCAGCCCTGTGAACTGGTCCAGGGTTAGCGCAGCCCTTTGCGATGATTTAGCGATTTTGATGGCTTTTCCTTGCGCGAGGGCGTTCTTGGGGGCGTTACTGGCGCTGCTGCAGGGTCGCTGCGATACTCTGCGCCACGGCTGGTTTGGGAGCCTAAAATCCATGAATACGCTGTGCGCGGAAATCGGTTTTAGCGCACGTGCCTGGCGCAGACAATCGCACGCGGACACTCTGCGCCAGCCGCTTGCGACACTTTTCTGCGAAATTCTATGAATTACCCTGAAAGTTGGGAGGCTTAAGTCATGAAGAGTTTTGTGAAGAGGGAGAGAGAGCAAGAGGGATAAGTCTTTGAACATGCAGGAGAAACCGAGAAACATAATGTGTGGGAGAGCAGAGCGGGAGGTCCAAGAGTGGGAGCGTCGAGAAGAACGGGCAATGTGCCAGAGGAATCGGGCTCTTTGGGCGAATGTATGGCAATATTAGAAGCATAGCAGAAACTAGAGGTACCTGGAACTGGGGAAAGTACAGGATACGACAAACCTCTGGATCAAGAGAAACAGTCATAATAAAATACTAATCCTGGCGTTTGATACAGTGACCTTCTCAGAAGGCAAGCCTTTCTTCTCATCCTGTATCTTTCCTTTGACCCGTCTTCCCCACCTATCCCCAGTTTTTGTCACTCTGACCTGTGCCTTCCGCTATGGCCGCGATGACTTGGACCTCATTGGGATGAGCTTCCGGAAGGATCTTTATTCCTTGGCTACCCAGGTGTACCCCCCAGAGACCAAGGAACCCCTCACTCCACTGCAAGAGAAGCTGATGAAGAAGTTGGGAGCCCATGCCTACCCTTTCTGCTTCAAGGTACTGCCAAAGGGGAAACATTTACTCTGGGATATCTTCTCCAACAGGAGTTTCGGGGAGGGGGAGTTGTCGGGAGTGAGGGGGGGAAGAGATGTGGTAGAGCCATAGCAGGAACGTGATATGCTTGTAAAGAAAGTTTTAAAAAAACACATGACTAAAATAACAGCCCATTTTATAGATATGGTTTGAAAGGTACACAAATCACTTAATGAAACAACCCAACTATAGTAATAGTAACGTGTTAAGCATAAGGAGTATGTTTGTAGCTTCATTTCCCCCATCCGGAATCACACGCCTACAATTACCATCATGCAAAGTAATGTGATAGTATCCTAAGGAAATATCTTGGTTTTAACTCGGTAGTGTTAAGACAAGTCTTAAAGAAATAGTGAAAGAAAAAGCGTATGATTACATGCTTGTAGTGAATGTACCACACAACATGCAGTCTTATGCAGTCTTTCCATTTCTAATGACCCAACATTTCCAAACCTTAATGGACACCACTCACTACGTTGGATGTGTCTTTCCAACAAAGCAAAACACATAGAAAGACACACCAGAGCAGCGGTCGGAATGTGGTTCTCTGTGTGCTGGGAAGAGCAGTGTAAATGTTGTGCGGCAGGTTGGGCATGAGCTTGGGGTTTCGCCAGATCTGTAATGTTAAGTGGAATTTGTATAGTGCCCCACTTCCATTTCCATGACATCGGGACGCTGATATCAAGGTCCGTTCAAGCTGGCACAGGCACGTGACAGTGGAGCCCAACATGTATAGACGCTGCCACATCCCAGTGTTCCCAAGCATCGCGAGACAGTGTGTCCCTATCACGCTATTCAGCAACCTATTAACCCATAGGGGCGAATACGAATAGATGTAATAGCCCTCGCCCACATCTGAAAAATAAAGCAGTATGATATATGATATGATAGGTTATTTATAAGGCGCTTAATACCCAGAGGTTTCTAAGCACGGACCCGGGGATCGAATCTGTGTGGCTTTGTGCCGTCTTGCTTCCACGGCGAGCATGTTGCCACTGAGCTATCCTCCCAAGACTTTTTAGATTGGTTTTTTAGATGTTGGTACAACAGCCGAGACTAAAAATTGAGTTTGACCAGTTGAGAACCATCAAATCTTTGAAAAATAGAATCCGAATGGTTGGTTTTGTATTAACCAGGTGGCATAGATAGGCACAGCCCTCTGTCTGTCTTTCACCTAGATAGGCGGCCCACCACCGCCCACTAGGGACAGTGCGCCCGCACATAGGGACAGTTAGAGTCTGTGCAGGGACATTTACCTACTTCTACAGGTATTCTAAAGTGAAGTAAAAGTTCCTCTCTCTTCAGTGTTTTCAGAGTTAGGACCTTCTCACTCACAACACACTGGAATCCTTCACCCTTCTTAATTATTAGTATTATTATTAGGATATTTATTGAACGTGCACATAGCATCGGCAAGCAATGGAGCGCTTTACAAGTCATAAGGTGAACTACATGGTGAGGGAAGCAGAGAGACAAGGGACCGGGGAGCTTCCAATGGGGACAGGGGATGGGGTGACATTTAGCCTCAGTGGATCTACAGGGAACTAGGAGAGGAACTAGGGGGTCGGATAGGTCATCCAGTCACATGTCAAGTGGACCTAGGTGTTGGCTAGGAGGGTCGTGAGGTCCTCCCATGAATGCAGAAGCAAGGGTTCCATATTCTATGAAGCCCCCAGGACAGGGAGGTGCACCTCATACAGCAGAGTGTAACATGGGCCATCCTGCGGCACTTAGATCACCAATGCAAAGTATACACAGTGAAGAGCAGGTGTGATACCAGAGGCAGTAACAGAGCTGTGATATACCCTTAGCCGTATGACACCCCACCAGCAATGAAGCAGCCCAGAAACCTCTTGTAACCACTTCCTTCAAATTCTGTGCCCAGATGCCCCAGGGCAAGGTGCGCAACACAAGTAAAATAAATACAAATACAGATATCACGATCAGGCATGGACGAACATCTGAAAAGTCGATCCTTCCCCCGGGAGGTGGGTCTCCAAAGAAGCCACCATGCAAGACTTCTCAGCATCATTTCTATGTTTTTATTTAAGATATATGGTTAAATTACTTAAACCTTTATCTTAACATCCAAAATCAAACATACTAAAACCAGAAGGCAAAGAAAGTTTCATACATTAAGCCCAGTAAGGTCCACCCTTCCCCTGCAGAGGCCAGCATTCCATCAATTACCCCCAAAAGAATTCATTAGAACGTTCACCCTCCCCTTTCCCGTCTGAAAGGTTACCTTTCGCCCCCTGGCATCCACCCCCAAAATTTAATTTAAAAACGGAATGGTCGCAATTGACAATGGGTAAGGACCACTGCTGCACCATCTTCTTACCATAATCTACAGATGAACAATAACCTGCGACAAGGGGATGAAGTATGGGGGCGCCGCTGTTAAAGGATTTCAGCACCCATGGCGCGGGGGCCTAAGACCAATACATGGAGCTTCACCACAGATCACTCCAGTCCACATTTTGGGAATGCTGAAGATAGTCCGCAAAAAAGTATGTGTGTACTGAGTGTGTGTTCATAAGATCTCTGTACTGTATGGTTACCCCAAAATCAGCATTTCCTTAAAGAAAACCAAAAAGGTTGGTTCTGCAGGTCTAAGCCTGAGGGCGAAATGCATATGTTACGTTATGTTATGTTGATGTATACCGCGCATCGCTACCACCCAAGGGCGGTCTCCGGGTGCTCTCATATCTCCAAACACTAACAGTGCCACCGATGGGGTTATTTTTCCAAATTCCTGAACTATGCAAAAAAGCAGGCTCCGGCATAACCCAACAGCTGTGACTCGCAGTCACACACATGTCATATAACATGGCACACATGTGCTACACAAATCTTCCCCATAAATACCTGGTACTAGCATGATATTGCTGCAGCGTTAGGAAAATATCACTCTGCACCATGCAGAAAAAAGCCTGAATTGGACCTTCTATCCAATGGAGTCTGAGTCCCATGTAGGTAGGACAAGAAAATAATTAGCACGCCTTCAAGGGCATATTACCTACAAACCTGGACTATGTGGTGTTCTTTCACAAGGGGTCTGAACCTGAGGTGCACACAGGTACACAAGCATCAAGGTATATGCGCCCAGACCCGGTCCATACACAGGCACTCCTGGTGTAGAGAGCCATTTCCAGTTCCTAGCATACACAGGCAACGCTGGACTTTCCACATACAAAAGACATACACAGGCAACACTGGAATATGCACATACAAAAGACATACACAGGCAACTCTGGACTATGCACGTACAAAAGACATACACCGGCAACACTGGACTATGCACGTACAAAAGACATACACAGGCAACATTGGACTGTGCACATACAAAAGACATACACAGGCAACACCAGACTATGCACATACAAAAGACATGCTCAGGCAACACTGGAGTATGCACGTACAAAAGAGATACACAGGCAACACTGGACTGTGCACTTACAAAAGTCATACACAGGCAACACCAGACTATGCACGTACAAAAGACATACACAGGCAACACCACACTATGCACGTACAAAAGACATACACAGGCAATACTGGACTATGCATGTACAAAAGACATACACAGGCAACATTGGACTGTGCACATATAAAAGACATACACAGGCAACATTGGACTGTGCACATACAACAGACATGCCTAGGAGATGCGCACACAGGGAGATCTAGGTCACACCAAGGTGAAGGAAGGCATCTGCAAGGACATGTATGTCTTGACCCTGCCTGGACATGTGCCTGTACAGGAACACCTAGACCCTGTGTGAACACTGGCAGGCCTATACTCTGAAGCCTAGACACCATGCGTGCACTGGAACACTCAGATCCTGGCTGCTAGCAGGGAAGCCTTCTTTTGAGCATAGTAGACTTGTTGCTGGGAAACCTTGCCATTCTTAGCAGGTCTACATGGATGATGATCACCAGGGTGTGTGCTATGTTGACGCCTATGAGGACATTTCTTCAGTTTGCATTCTCTCTCTCTCCTAGATGGGAACAAACCTGCCATGTTCGGTCACTCTGCAGCCGGGTCCAGACGACACGGGGAAGGTAAGAAAGCGTGCAGGATGTGGTCACTGATGCAGATAAGGTCTTGGGTTCTTCTAAACCAGGTGTCTTCAACTTGTAGCTCTCCAGATGTTTTGGAATGGACTCCCATGACCCCTGACCCTTCACTACGCTGGCTAGGGTTGATGGGGGTTGTAGTCCACAAGACATGTTAGTTGCCTAAATGCTAACCGTTGGCTGCTGTGAGTATGTGGCTTCGCACAGAAACCCCCGCTACCTTACCTTCCTCTAAGAAAAGAGCAATGAAGGGTGATGCACAAAATGACAAAGAAAAGGGAGAAAAAACAAAAAGAGACTGAAACAAGCAAATGCGGGAAGGCAAGAAGAAAACAGAACATCAAGAAGGGGAACAGAAAGAATTGTTGTGCCTTTGGTGGTGTTCCCTTTCTGTCTTCAGAAGCACACTATACTAGGGCTAGGTGGAAAATGTCAATTTATTCTGTAGAATATACAATCTATAATCCATCAAATATAAAAATCGAATCATGGTAAATTCAGAAATACATAGACAGCGCACACCGATCTAGACAGAAAGTGAATATTAATCAGAAAAGGGGTACGTAGAGAAATTTGAGGGTGGTGGGGGTGGGCAGTGTTTTCTGTGATTCAGTAATTGGCAGAAGATGGGGGTGTACTTTGAAGGCCAGAGTCTTCAGCTCCTTCCCTAGGTCAAGGGGAGCAGATACCAGTCTGGTGTGGCTTGCTGTGCCAGAGTCTATGCAGATGCAGTCAGATTGCATTATAGATGAGAAAGAAATACAGAACTGCTAAAGGATTACATTACAGGATATTAGTCCCTGAAGAAGCATAATTTTATAAACAAGTGGTGCGAAACATGTGTCGGCCATTATTAAAAGTGTTTACAAAGGATACCAAGCATCTTTCATATGAAAACTTGGGCTATGTAGTGCTTGGACTAGATGTGTATCCCTCTTTCTATTTTTGACTACTTGTTTTGTACAAATAAATATACCTAAACCATATGAAAATCATTCATTTGTGGCACTTAGGAATACATGCACAGTGTGTCCCTTTAAGGATTATAATGTGGAGGGCTGTGTGAGGTGGCCTTCTCATAACTAGGTCGAAATCCTGGGCCTGAAGGCTTGCCTCCTGCATCTGTGAGCTGCCTGCCCTATGTGTTAATGTCCCATACAATAATGTCTCCCGTCGGGAGGACTTCGTGGCTGTAGGTTGGTAGAGGTGTGCTAATGCTAGCCCAGCATTCTGCCTCTACTGTGATAAACGATGCCACGTGTGATCAGATCTTCAGCAGCGTTATTGGTTGCACCTGTGATTGCAGAACATGTCCTTCCTTTGGCATACGTTAGATAATAGATATTCAACCTCTTTGCTCCTATTCTGTGTTGCCCGGGTGAGGCACCTCATCCATTGATGGGGCAGAGGTATCTAAAACCCGGCTTGGCATTCAGAAGGTGCTGCTTCCGTGTCAGAGTTGTTTACAGTCCTGCCCTCACTAGTGCGTTGCATGTTTCCTAAGATAGCAGGGCTAGTCTATTTAAGTGTTTCCGATATGACTATGGCCGGGCTCCCTATTTGGAAATTTTGAGTGCCACAAGACAAAGCTCACCACAGAACCTCCCTCGTGGTGCGACATTCCACCACTGACATCCAACGGCGAGTTTTATTGGGTGCCTTTCAGTCTCCTCCCTTTTCACCACCTCTTCAGTGCATGTGTGGACCGGCTTCTCATCACAGTTGTCCTGACCATTTATTTATTTATGTATGTATGTATGTATGTATGTATGTATGTATGTATGTATGTATTTATTTATTTATTTCAGTTTGTAAAGCGCACCCAACCCAAAGGCATCTGGGCGCTGGACAATGCCAGGGCAAGGAACTTTGTTGATCATTTCATGATATAATGTGGCTCCCTCGTTGTGCAGTGCCAAGGGCATATGGTGGTAGAATTCCCTGTTCGAGGAAGAGTGGCATATATCACTGTGGAATCAGATCCTTCCCCGTCCCTTTCATTATAGGTTTACACTCATCTTCCACTACTGCTAAAGAGAAATGGTCCACCCAATTCTCATGAGAGAATTGGTTCATAATGTGCTGCCCGTGTATTGTTTGGCAGAGCACTCTTGGGCAGCAGATTCCTCTGCTTGCATTTACCTAATATACATTTGTTTTACTTGCAATTATTCTCTCAGTCTCATTCCCTAGCGGGGTGTGTACATTTATTTGGTCTCAGGTATAGGTGCATTGTTGGGGATAACCCTCATTTGTCTCTGATGAATAAACGTGCACTCTAAGGCATAGTCTCCATGGAGCATCCGCTCCCTTACACATGTCTATTGGGGGTCTGCAAGTTATATGTTTTGGACTACATCTCCCATCAGCCTTAACCAGCATAGTCAATAGTGAGAGATTGGGGCGGCCAGTGACCAAAACATCTGAAGAGTCAAAGGTTGCAGACCTCTGACCTATTGGGACCATTCCAATGTCTTATTGTACGGCTTGGATTTGACTTGATTTTCAAAGCCTTTACTTGCATCTTCTTTGCTGAGATGGGTTCTTGACCACATCACTCAGCACCATAAACTACTACTGGCAGAATGGTGCCAATACTTGGAATCAATGATTTAGAGCCACACATAGGTTTTGCCAGTTTTAGGTCATATTGCTATCAGTGGAATACCACCAGTGAAACATACCCCAGGTGGCATTCTTACTGCATAGCTGATTCACAAATCTTAACATTGGAGCCCGCCTGAATTGGAGCCTGGAATTTCTTTGAGGGACTCACATGCAAATGCAATTCGCAAAGAGTTGCTCAAGGGCATGGTGATGCGAGCATCTCAGGGGTGATGCGGGCAGCTCAGCGGTGATGCGGGCATCTCAGGGGTGATGCGAGCATCTCAGTGGTGATGCGGGCATCTCAGGGGTGATGCGGGAATCTCAGGGGTGATGCGAGCATCTCAGGGGTGATGCGGGCAGCTCAGGGGTGATGCGAGCATCTCAGGGGTGATGCGGGCAGCTCAGCGGTGATGCGGGCATCTCAGGGGTGATGCGGGAATCTCAGGGGTGATGCGAGCATCTCAGTGGTGATGCGAGCATCTCAGGGGTGATGCGGGAATCTCAGGGGTGATGCGAGCATCTCAGTGGTGATGCGAGCATCTCAGGGGTGATGCGGGCAGCTCAGGGGTGATGCGGGCAGCTCGGGGGTAATGCGGGCAACTCAGGGCTGATGCGGGCCACTCCGGGGTGATGCAAGCATCTCAGGGGTGATGCGGGCAGCTCAGCGGTGATGCGGGCATCTCAGGGGTGATGCGGGAATCTCAGGGGTAATGCGGGCAGCTCAGGGGTGATGCGGGCAGCTCGGGGCTAATGCGGGCAACTGAGGGCTGATGCGGGCCACTCGGGGGTGATGCAAGCATCTCAGGGGTGATGCAGGCATCTCAGAGGTGATGCGAGCATCTCAGGGGTGATGCGGGCATCTTAGGGGTATTGCGAGCATCTCAGTGGTGATGCGAGCAGCTCAGGGGTGATGTGGGCAGCTCAGGGGTGATGCGGACATCTCAGAGGTGATGCGGACATCTCAGAGGTGATGCAAGCATCTCAGGGGTGATGCGAGCATCTCAGGGGTGATGTGAGCATCTCAGGGTGATGCAGGCATCTCAGGGGTGATGCGAGCATCTCAGTGGTGATGCGAGCATCTCAGGGGTGATGCGGGCATCTCAGGGGTGATGCATCTCAGTGGTGATGCGGGCATCTCAGGGGTGATGCGGGAATCTCAGGGGTGATGCGAGCATCTCAGGGATGATGCGAGCATCTCAGGGGTGATGCGGGCAGCTCAGGAGTGATGCGAGCATCTCAGGGGTGATGCGGGAATCTCAGGGGTGATGCGGGAATCTCAGGGGTGATGCGAGCATCTCAGGGGTGATGCGGGCAGCTCAGGAGTGATGCGGGCAGCTCAGTGGTGATGCGGGCATCTCAGGGGTGATGCGGGAATCTCAGGGGTGATGCGAGCATCTCAGGGGTGATGCGGGCAGCTCAGCGGAGATGCGGGCATCTCAGGGGTGATGCGGGAATCTCAGGGGTGATGCGAGCATCTCAGTGGTGATGCGAGCATCTCAGGGGTGATGCGGGCAGCTCAGGAGTGATGCGGGCAGCTCAGGGGTCATGGGGGCAGCTCGGGGGTAATGCGGGCAGCTCGGGGTAATGCGGGCAACTCAGGGCTGATGCAGCCGCTCGGGGGTGATGCGAGCATCTCGGGGGTGATGCGGGCAGCTCAGGGGTGATGCGAGCATCTCAGGGGTGATGCGGGCATCTCAGAGGTGATGCCGGCATCTCAGGGCTGATGCGAGCATCTCAGGGGTGATGAGGGCAGTTCAGGGGTGATGTGGGCATCTCAGGGGTGATGCATCTCAGTGGTGATGTGGGCATCTCAGCGGTGATGGGGGCATCACAGGGGTGATGCGGGCATCTCAGGGATGATGCGAGCAGCTCAGGGGTGATGCGGGCAGCTCAGGGGTGATGTGGGCATCTCAGGGGTGATGCGGGCATCTCAGAGGTGATGCATCTCAGTGGTGATGTGGGAATCTCAGGGGTGATGCGGGCAGCTCAGGGGTGATGTGGGCATCTCAGGAGTGATGCATCTCAGTGGTGATGTGAGCATCTCAGGGGTGATGCGAGCATCTCAGGGGTGATGCAAGCATCTCGGAGGTGATGCAAGCATCTCAGGGGTGATGTGGGCATCTCAGGGGTTATGCGAGCATCTCAGTGGTGATGAGAGCATCTCAGTGGTGATGTGAGCATCTCAGGGGTGATGCAGGCATCTCAGGGGTGATGCATCTCAGTGGTGATGCGGGCATCTCAGGGGTGATGCAAGCATCTCAGGGGTGATGCGGGCATCTCAGGGGTGATGCGAGCAGGTCGGGAGTGATACAAGCATCTCAGGGGTAATGCGGGCATCTCAGGGGTGATGTGGGCCGCTCGGGGGTGATGCGAGCATCTCAGGGGTGATGCGGGCAGCTCAGGGGTGATGCGAGCATCTCAGGGGTGATGTGGGCATCTCAGAGGTGATGCGAGCATCTCAGGGCTGATGTGAGCATCTCAGGGGTGATGCAGGCAGCTCAGGGGTGATGTGGGCATCTCAGGGGTGATGCATCTCAGTGGTGATGTGGGCATCTCAGGGGTGATGGGGCATCACAGGGGTGATGCGGGCATCTCAGGGATGATGCGAGCAGCTCAGGGGTGATGCGGGCAGCTCAGGCGTGATGTGGGCTTCTCAGGGGTGATGCGGGCATCTCAGAGGTGATGCATCTCAGTGGTGATGTGGGCATCTCAGGGGTGATGCATCTCAGTGGTGATGCGGGCATCTCAGGGGTGATGCAGGCATCTCGGGGGTGATGCATCTCAGTGGTGATGCGGGCATCTCAGGGGTGATGTGAGCATCTCAGGGGTGATGTGGGCATCTCATTGGGATGCGGGCATCTCAAGGGTGATGCGGGCATCTCAGTGGGGATGTGGGCATCTCAGGGGTGATGCGGGCATCTCAGTGGGGATGTGGGCATCTCAAGGGTGATGCGGGCATCTCAGTGGTGATGCGGGCATGTCAGGGTGATGCGGGCATCTCAGGGGTGATGCGGGCAGCTCAGGGGTGATGCGGGCATCTCAGAGGTGATGCATCTCAGTGGTGATGTGGGCATCTCAGGGGTGATGTGGGCATCTGAGGGGTGATGCGGGCATCTCAGGGGTGATGCGAGCATCTCAGGGGTGATGCGGGTAGCTCGGGGGTGATGCGAGCATCTCAGGGGTAATGCGGGCATCTCAGGGGTGATTGCGGGCATCTCAGGGGTGATGCGGGTCGCTCGGGGTGATGCAAGCATCTCAGGGGTGATGCAGGCATCTCAGGGGTAATGCGGGCAGCTCAGGGGTGATGCGAGCATCTCAGGGGTGATGCATCTCAGTGGTGATGTGGGCATCTCAGGGGTGATGGGGGCATCACAGGGGTGATGCGGGCATCTCAGGGATGATGCAAGCAGCTCAGGGGTGATGTGGGCAGCTCAGGGGTGATGTGGGCATCTCAGTGGTGATGCGGGCATCTCAGAGGTGATGCATCTCAGTGGGAGTGTGGGAAATCCCAGGGGTGATGCATCTCAGTGGTGATGCGGGCATCTCAGGGGTGATGCAGGCATCTCGGAGGTGATGCGAGCATCTCAGGGGTGATGTGGCATCTCAGTGGTGATGAGAGCATCTCAGTGGTGATGTGAGCATCTCAGCGGTGATGCGGGCATCTCAGGGTCGATGCATCTCAGTGGTGATGTGGGAATCTCAGGGGTGATGCAAGCATCTCTGGGGTGATGCGGGCAGCTCAGGGGTGATGCGAGCATCTCAGGGGTGATGCGGGCATCTCAGAGATGATGCGAGCATCTCAGGGCTGATGTGAGCATCTCAGGGGTGATGCGGGCAGCTCAGGGGTGATGTGGGCATCTCAGGGGTGATGCATCTCAGTATTGATTTGGGCATCTCAGGGGTAATGGGGGCATCACAGGGGTGATGCGGGCATCTCAGGGATGATGCGAGCAGCTCAGGGGTGATGTGGGCATCTCAGGGGTGATGCGGGCATCTCAGAGGTGATGCATCTCAGTGGTGATGTGGGCATCTCAGGGGTGATGCATCTCAGTGGTGATGCGGGCATCTCAGGGGTGATGCGGGCATCTCAGGGGTGATGCATCTCAGTAGTGATGCGGGCATCTCACGGGTGATGTGAGCATCTCAGTGGGGATGCGGGCATCTCAAGGGTGATGCGGGCATCTCAGTGGGGATGTGGGCATCTCAGGGGTGATGTGGGCATCTCAGTGGGGATGTGGGCATCTCAAGGGTGATGCGGGCATCTCAGTGGGGATGCAGGCATCTCAGGGGTGATGCGGGCATGTCAGGGGTGATGCGGGCATCTCAGGGGTGATGCGGGCAGCTCAGGGGTGATGCAGGCATCTCAGAGGTGATGCATCTCAGTGGTGATGTGGGCATCTCAGGGTTGATGCATCTCAGTGGTGATGTGGGCATCTCAGTGGTGATGTGGACATCTCAGGGGTGATGTGGGCATCTGAGGGGCGATGCGGGCTGCTCGGGGGTGATGCGAGCATCTCAGGGGTAATGCGGGCATCTCAGGGGTGATGCGGGCCGCTCGGGGGTGATGCAAGCATCTCAGGGGTGATGCGGGCAGCTCGGGGGTGATGCGGGCAGCTCAGGGGTGATGCGAGCATCTCAGAGGTGATGCGGGCATCTCAGAGGTGATGCGAGCATCTCAGGGGTGATGCGGGCAGCTCAGGGGTGATGTGGGCATCTCAGGGGTGATGCGGGCATCTCAGAGGAGATGCATCTCAGTGGGAGTGTGGGAAATCCCAGGGGTGATGCATCTCAGTGGTGATGCGGGCATCTCAGGGGTGATGCAGGCATCTCGGAGGTGATGCGAGCATCTCAGGGGTGATGTGGCATCTCAGGGGTGATGCGAGCATCTCAGTGGTGATGAGAGCATCTCAGTGGTGATGTGAGCATCTCAGGGGTGATGCGGGCATCTCAGGGTCGATGCATCTCAGTGGTGATGTGGGAATCTCAGGGGTGATGCAAGCATCTCAGGGGTGATGCGGGCAGCTCAGGGGTGATGCGAGCATCTCAGGGGTGATGCAGGCATCTCAGAGGTGATGCGAGCATCTCAGGGCTGATGTGAGCATCTCAGGGGTGATGCGGGCAGCTCAGGGGTGATGTGGGCATCTCAGGGGTGTTGCATCTCAGTATTGATTTGGGCATCTCAGGGGTAATGGGGGCATCACAGGGGTGATGCGGGCATCTCAGGGATGATGCGAGCAGCTCAGGGGTGATGTGGGCATCTCAGGGGTGATGCGGGCATCTCAGAGGTGATGCATCTCAATGGTGATGTGGGCATCTAAGGGGTGATGCATCTCAGTGGTGATGCGGGCATCTCCGGGGTGATGCGGGCATCTCAGGGGTGATGCATCTCAGTAGTGATGCGGGCATCTCAGGGGTGATGTGAGCATCTCAGTGGGGATGCGGGCATCTCAAGGGTGATGCGGGCATCTCAGTGGGGATGTGGGCATCTCAGGGGTGATGTGGGCATCTCAGTGGGGATGCGGGCATCTCAAGGGTGATGCGGGCATCTCAGTGGGGATGCGGGCATCTCAGGGGTGATGCGGGCATGTCAGGGGTGATGCGGGCATCTCAGGGGTGATGCGGGCAGCTCAGGGGTGATGCAGGCATCTCAGAGGTGATGCATCTCAGTGGTGATGTGGGCATCTCAGGGGTGATGCATCTCAGTGGTGATGTGGGCATCTCAGTGGTGATGTGGACATCTCAGGGGTGATGTGGGCATCTGAGGGGTGATGTGGGCCGCTCGGGGGTGATGCGAGCATCTCAGGGGTAATGCGGGCATCTCAGGGGTGATGCGGGCCGCTCGGGGGTGATGCAAGCATCTCAGGGGTGATGCGGGCAGCTCGTGGTGATGCGGGCAGCTCAGGGGTGATGCGAGCATCTCAGAGGTGATGCAGGCATCTCAGAGGTGATGCGAGCATCTCAGGGGTGATGCGGGCATCTCAGGGCTGATGTGAGCATCTCAGGGGTGATGCGGGCAGCTCAGGGGTGATGTGGGCATCTCAGGGGTGATGCATCTCAGTGGTGATGTGGGCATCTCAGGGTGATGGGGGCATCCCAGGGGTGATGCGGGTATCTCAGGGATGATGCGAGCAGCTCAGGGGTGATGCGGGCAGCTCAGGGGTGATGTGGGCATCTCAGGGGTGATGCAGGCATCTCAGAGGTGATGCATCTCAGTGGGAGTGTGGGAAATCCCAGGGGTGATGCATCTCAGTGGTGATGCGGGCATCTCAGGGGTGATGCGAGCATCTCAGGGGTGATGCGGGCATCTCAGTGGGGATGTGGGCATCTCAAGGGTGATAAGGATTATAATGTGGAGGGCTGTGTGAGGTGGCCTTCTCATAACTAGGTCGAAATCCTGGGCCTGAAGGCTTGCCTCCTGCATCTGTGAGCTGCCTGCCCTATGTGTTAATGTCCCATACAATAATGTCTCCCGTCGGGAGGACTTCGTGGCTGTAGGTTGGTAGAGGTGTGCTAATGCTAGCCCAGCATTCTGCCTCTACTGTGATAAACGATGCCACGTGTGATCAGATCTTCAGCAGCGTTATTGGTTGCACCTGTGATTGCAGAACATGTCCTTCCTTTGGCATACGTTAGATAATAGATATTCAACCTCTTTGCTCCTATTCTGTGTTGCCCGGGTGAGGCACCTCATCCATTGATGGGGCAGAGGTATCTAAAACCCGGCTTGGCATTCAGAAGGTGCTGCTTCCGTGTCAGAGTTGTTTACAGTCCTGCCCTCACTAGTGCGTTGCATGTTTCCTAAGATAGCAGGGCTAGTCTATTTAAGTGTTTCCGATATGACTATGGCCGGGCTCCCTATTTGGAAATTTTGAGTGCCACAAGACAAAGCTCACCACAGAACCTCCCTCGTGGTGCGACATTCCACCACTGACATCCAACGGCGAGTTTTATTGGGTGCCTTTCAGTCTCCTCCCTTTTCACCACCTCTTCAGTGCATGTGTGGACCGGCTTCTCATCACAGTTGTCCTGACCATTTATTTATTTATTTATGTATGTATGTATGTATGTATGTATGTATGTATGTATGTATGTATGTATGTATTTATTTATTTATTTCAGTTTGTAAAGCGCACCCAACCCAAAGGCATCTGGGCGCTGGACAATGCCAGGGCAAGGAACTTTGTTGATCATTTCATGATATAATGTGGCTCCCTCGTTGTGCAGTGCCAAGGGCATATGGTGGTAGAATTCCCTGTTCGAGGAAGAGTGGCATATATCACTGTGGAATCAGATCCTTCCCCGTCCCTTTCATTATAGGTTTACACTCATCTTCCACTACTGCTAAAGAGAAATGGTCCACCCAATTCTCATGAGAGAATTGGTTCATAATGTGCTGCCCGTGTATTGTTTGGCAGAGCACTCTTGGGCAGCAGATTCCTCTGCTTGCATTTACCTAATATACATTTGTTTTACTTGCAATTATTCTCTCAGTCTCATTCCCTAGCGGGGTGTGTACATTTATTTGGTCTCAGGTATAGGTGCATTGTTGGGGATAACCCTCATTTGTCTCTGATGAATAAACGTGCACTCTAAGGCATAGTCTCCATGGAGCATCCGCTCCCTTACACATGTCTATTGGGGGTCTGCAAGTTATATGTTTTGGACTACATCTCCCATCAGCCTTAACCAGCATAGTCAATAGTGAGAGATTGGGGCGGCCAGTGACCAAAACATCTGAAGAGTCAAAGGTTGCAGACCTCTGACCTATTGGGACCATTCCAATGTCTTATTGTACGGCTTGGATTTGACTTGATTTTCAAAGCCTTTACTTGCATCTTCTTTGCTGAGATGGGTTCTTGACCACATCACTCAGCACCATAAACTACTACTGGCAGAATGGTGCCAATACTTGGAATCAATGATTTAGAGCCACACATAGGTTTTGCCAGTTTTAGGTCATATTGCTATCAGTGGAATACCACCAGTGAAACATACCCCAGGTGGCATTCTTACTGCATAGCTGATTCACAAATCTTAACATTGGAGCCCGCCTGAATTGGAGCCTGGAATTTCTTTGAGGGACTCACATGCAAATGCAATTCGCAAAGAGTTGCTCAAGGGCATGGTGATGCGAGCATCTCAGGGGTGATGCGGGCAGCTCAGCGGTGATGCGGGCATCTCAGGGGTGATGCGAGCATCTCAGTGGTGATGCGGGCATCTCAGGGGTGATGCGGGAATCTCAGGGGTGATGCGAGCATCTCAGGGGTGATGCGGGCAGCTCAGGGGTGATGCGAGCATCTCAGGGGTGATGCGGGCAGCTCAGCGGTGATGCGGGCATCTCAGGGGTGATGCGGGAATCTCAGGGGTGATGCGAGCATCTCAGTGGTGATGCGAGCATCTCAGGGGTGATGCGGGAATCTCAGGGGTGATGCGAGCATCTCAGTGGTGATGCGAGCATCTCAGGGGTGATGCGGGCAGCTCAGGGGTGATGCGGGCAGCTCGGGGGTAATGCGGGCAACTCAGGGCTGATGCGGGCCACTCCGGGGTGATGCAAGCATCTCAGGGGTGATGCGGGCAGCTCAGCGGTGATGCGGGCATCTCAGGGGTGATGCGGGAATCTCAGGGGTAATGCGGGCAGCTCAGGGGTGATGCGGGCAGCTCGGGGCTAATGCGGGCAACTGAGGGCTGATGCGGGCCACTCGGGGGTGATGCAAGCATCTCAGGGGTGATGCAGGCATCTCAGAGGTGATGCGAGCATCTCAGGGGTGATGCGGGCATCTTAGGGGTATTGCGAGCATCTCAGTGGTGATGCGAGCAGCTCAGGGGTGATGTGGGCAGCTCAGGGGTGATGCGGACATCTCAGAGGTGATGCGGACATCTCAGAGGTGATGCAAGCATCTCAGGGGTGATGCGAGCATCTCAGGGGTGATGTGAGCATCTCAGGGTGATGCAGGCATCTCAGGGGTGATGCGAGCATCTCAGTGGTGATGCGAGCATCTCAGGGGTGATGCGGGCATCTCAGGGGTGATGCATCTCAGTGGTGATGCGGGCATCTCAGGGGTGATGCGGGAATCTCAGGGGTGATGCGAGCATCTCAGGGATGATGCGAGCATCTCAGGGGTGATGCGGGCAGCTCAGGAGTGATGCGAGCATCTCAGGGGTGATGCGGGAATCTCAGGGGTGATGCGGGAATCTCAGGGGTGATGCGAGCATCTCAGGGGTGATGCGGGCAGCTCAGGAGTGATGCGGGCAGCTCAGTGGTGATGCGGGCATCTCAGGGGTGATGCGGGAATCTCAGGGGTGATGCGAGCATCTCAGGGGTGATGCGGGCAGCTCAGCGGAGATGCGGGCATCTCAGGGGTGATGCGGGAATCTCAGGGGTGATGCGAGCATCTCAGTGGTGATGCGAGCATCTCAGGGGTGATGCGGGCAGCTCAGGAGTGATGCGGGCAGCTCAGGGGTCATGGGGGCAGCTCGGGGGTAATGCGGGCAGCTCGGGGTAATGCGGGCAACTCAGGGCTGATGCAGCCGCTCGGGGGTGATGCGAGCATCTCGGGGGTGATGTGGGCAGCTCAGGGGTGATGCGAGCATCTCAGGGGTGATGCGGGCATCTCAGAGGTGATGCCGGCATCTCAGGGCTGATGCGAGCATCTCAGGGGTGATGAGGGCAGTTCAGGGGTGATGTGGGCATCTCAGGGGTGATGCATCTCAGTGGTGATGTGGGCATCTCAGCGGTGATGGGGGCATCACAGGGGTGATGCGGGCATCTCAGGGATGATGCGAGCAGCTCAGGGGTGATGCGGGCAGCTCAGGGGTGATGTGGGCATCTCAGGGGTGATGCGGGCATCTCAGAGGTGATGCATCTCAGTGGTGATGTGGGAATCTCAGGGGTGATGCGGGCAGCTCAGGGGTGATGTGGGCATCTCAGGAGTGATGCATCTCAGTGGTGATGTGAGCATCTCAGGGGTGATGCGAGCATCTCAGGGGTGATGCAAGCATCTCGGAGGTGATGCAAGCATCTCAGGGGTGATGTGGGCATCTCAGGGGTTATGCGAGCATCTCAGTGGTGATGAGAGCATCTCAGTGGTGATGTGAGCATCTCAGGGGTGATGCAGGCATCTCAGGGGTGATGCATCTCAGTGGTGATGCGGGCATCTCAGGGGTGATGCAAGCATCTCAGGGGTGATGCGGGCATCTCAGGGGTGATGCGAGCAGGTCGGGAGTGATACAAGCATCTCAGGGGTAATGCGGGCATCTCAGGGGTGATGTGGGCCGCTCGGGGGTGATGCGAGCATCTCAGGGGTGATGCGGGCAGCTCAGGGGTGATGCGAGCATCTCAGGGGTGATGTGGGCATCTCAGAGGTGATGCGAGCATCTCAGGGCTGATGTGAGCATCTCAGGGGTGATGCGGGCAGCTCAGGGGTGATGTGGGCATCTCAGGGGTGATGCATCTCAGTGGTGATGTGGGCATCTCAGGGGTGATGGGGCATCACAGGGGTGATGCGGGCATCTCAGGGATGATGCGAGCAGCTCAGGGGTGATGCGGGCAGCTCAGGCGTGATGTGGGCTTCTCAGGGGTGATGCGGGCATCTCAGAGGTGATGCATCTCAGTGGTGATGTGGGCATCTCAGGGGTGATGCATCTCAGTGGTGATGCGGGCATCTCAGGGGTGATGCAGGCATCTCGGGGGTGATGCATCTCAGTGGTGATGCGGGCATCTCAGGGGTGATGTGAGCATCTCAGGGGTGATGTGGGCATCTCATTGGGATGCGGGCATCTCAAGGGTGATGCGGGCATCTCAGTGGGGATGTGGGCATCTCAGGGGTGATGCGGGCATCTCAGTGGGGATGTGGGCATCTCAAGGGTGATGCGGGCATCTCAGTGGTGATGCGGGCATGTCAGGGGTGATGCGGGCATCTCAGGGGTGATGCGGGCAGCTCAGGGGTGATGCGGGCATCTCAGAGGTGATGCATCTCAGTGGTGATGTGGGCATCTCAGGGGTGATGTGGGCATCTGAGGGGTGATGCGGGCATCTCAGGGGTGATGCGAGCATCTCAGGGGTGATGCGGGTAGCTCGGGGGTGATGCGAGCATCTCAGGGGTAATGCGGGCATCTCAGGGGTGATTGCGGGCATCTCAGGGGTGATGCGGGTCGCTCGGGGTGATGCAAGCATCTCAGGGGTGATGCAGGCATCTCAGGGGTAATGCGGGCAGCTCAGGGGTGATGCGAGCATCTCAGGGGTGATGCATCTCAGTGGTGATGTGGGCATCTCAGGGGTGATGGGGGCATCACAGGGGTGATGCGGGCATCTCAGGGATGATGCAAGCAGCTCAGGGGTGATGCGGGCAGCTCAGGGGTGATGTGGGCATCTCAGTGGTGATGCGGGCATCTCAGAGGTGATGCATCTCAGTGGGAGTGTGGGAAATCCCAGGGGTGATGCATCTCAGTGGTGATGCGGGCATCTCAGGGGTGATGCAGGCATCTCGGAGGTGATGCGAGCATCTCAGGGGTGATGTGGCATCTCAGTGGTGATGAGAGCATCTCAGTGGTGATGTGAGCATCTCAGCGGTGATGCGGGCATCTCAGGGTCGATGCATCTCAGTGGTGATGTGGGAATCTCAGGGGTGATGCAAGCATCTCTGGGGTGATGCGGGCAGCTCAGGGGTGATGCGAGCATCTCAGGGGTGATGCGGGCATCTCAGAGATGATGCGAGCATCTCAGGGCTGATGTGAGCATCTCAGGGGTGATGCGGGCAGCTCAGGGGTGATGTGGGCATCTCAGGGGTGATGCATCTCAGTATTGATTTGGGCATCTCAGGGGTAATGGGGGCATCACAGGGGTGATGCGGGCATCTCAGGGATGATGCGAGCAGCTCAGGGGTGATGTGGGCATCTCAGGGGTGATGCGGGCATCTCAGAGGTGATGCATCTCAGTGGTGATGTGGGCATCTCAGGGGTGATGCATCTCAGTGGTGATGCGGGCATCTCAGGGGTGATGCGGGCATCTCAGGGGTGATGCATCTCAGTAGTGATGCGGGCATCTCACGGGTGATGTGAGCATCTCAGTGGGGATGCGGGCATCTCAAGGGTGATGCGGGCATCTCAGTGGGGATGTGGGCATCTCAGGGGTGATGTGGGCATCTCAGTGGGGATGTGGGCATCTCAAGGGTGATGCGGGCATCTCAGTGGGGATGCAGGCATCTCAGGGGTGATGCGGGCATGTCAGGGGTGATGCGGGCATCTCAGGGGTGATGCGGGCAGCTCAGGGGTGATGCAGGCATCTCAGAGGTGATGCATCTCAGTGGTGATGTGGGCATCTCAGGGTTGATGCATCTCAGTGGTGATGTGGGCATCTCAGTGGTGATGTGGACATCTCAGGGGTGATGTGGGCATCTGAGGGGCGATGCGGGCTGCTCGGGGGTGATGCGAGCATCTCAGGGGTAATGCGGGCATCTCAGGGGTGATGCGGGCCGCTCGGGGGTGATGCAAGCATCTCAGGGGTGATGCGGGCAGCTCGGGGGTGATGCGGGCAGCTCAGGGGTGATGCGAGCATCTCAGAGGTGATGCGGGCATCTCAGAGGTGATGCGAGCATCTCAGGGGTGATGCGGGCAGCTCAGGGGTGATGTGGGCATCTCAGGGGTGATGCGGGCATCTCAGAGGAGATGCATCTCAGTGGGAGTGTGGGAAATCCCAGGGGTGATGCATCTCAGTGGTGATGCGGGCATCTCAGGGGTGATGCAGGCATCTCGGAGGTGATGCGAGCATCTCAGGGGTGATGTGGCATCTCAGGGGTGATGCGAGCATCTCAGTGGTGATGAGAGCATCTCAGTGGTGATGTGAGCATCTCAGGGGTGATGCGGGCATCTCAGGGTCGATGCATCTCAGTGGTGATGTGGGAATCTCAGGGGTGATGCAAGCATCTCAGGGGTGATGCGGGCAGCTCAGGGGTGATGCGAGCATCTCAGGGGTGATGCAGGCATCTCAGAGGTGATGCGAGCATCTCAGGGCTGATGTGAGCATCTCAGGGGTGATGCGGGCAGCTCAGGGGTGATGTGGGCATCTCAGGGGTGTTGCATCTCAGTATTGATTTGGGCATCTCAGGGGTAATGGGGGCATCACAGGGGTGATGCGGGCATCTCAGGGATGATGCGAGCAGCTCAGGGGTGATGTGGGCATCTCAGGGGTGATGCGGGCATCTCAGAGGTGATGCATCTCAATGGTGATGTGGGCATCTAAGGGGTGATGCATCTCAGTGGTGATGCGGGCATCTCCGGGGTGATGCGGGCATCTCAGGGGTGATGCATCTCAGTAGTGATGCGGGCATCTCAGGGGTGATGTGAGCATCTCAGTGGGGATGCGGGCATCTCAAGGGTGATGCGGGCATCTCAGTGGGGATGTGGGCATCTCAGGGGTGATGTGGGCATCTCAGTGGGGATGCGGGCATCTCAAGGGTGATGCGGGCATCTCAGTGGGGATGCGGGCATCTCAGGGGTGATGCGGGCATGTCAGGGGTGATGCGGGCATCTCAGGGGTGATGCGGGCAGCTCAGGGGTGATGCAGGCATCTCAGAGGTGATGCATCTCAGTGGTGATGTGGGCATCTCAGGGGTGATGCATCTCAGTGGTGATGTGGGCATCTCAGTGGTGATGTGGACATCTCAGGGGTGATGTGGGCATCTGAGGGGTGATGTGGGCCGCTCGGGGGTGATGCGAGCATCTCAGGGGTAATGCGGGCATCTCAGGGGTGATGCGGGCCGCTCGGGGGTGATGCAAGCATCTCAGGGGTGATGCGGGCAGCTCGTGGTGATGCGGGCAGCTCAGGGGTGATGCGAGCATCTCAGAGGTGATGCAGGCATCTCAGAGGTGATGCGAGCATCTCAGGGGTGATGCGGGCATCTCAGGGCTGATGTGAGCATCTCAGGGGTGATGCGGGCAGCTCAGGGGTGATGTGGGCATCTCAGGGGTGATGCATCTCAGTGGTGATGTGGGCATCTCAGGGGTGATGGGGGCATCCCAGGGGTGATGCGGGTATCTCAGGGATGATGCGAGCAGCTCAGGGGTGATGCGGGCAGCTCAGGGGTGATGTGGGCATCTCAGGGGTGATGCAGGCATCTCAGAGGTGATGCATCTCAGTGGGAGTGTGGGAAATCCCAGGGGTGATGCATCTCAGTGGTGATGCGGGCATCTCAGGGGTGATGCGAGCATCTCAGGGGTGATGCGGGCATCTCAGTGGGGATGTGGGCATCTCAAGGGTGATGCGGGCATCTCAGTGGGGATGTGGGCATCTCAGGGGTGATCCGGGCGTCTCAGTGGGGATGCGGGCATCTCAAGGGTGATGCGAGCATCTCAGTGGGGATGCGCGCATCTCAGGGGTCATGCGAGCATCTCAGGGGTGATGCGGGCAGCTCGGGGGTGATGCGAGCATCTCAGGGGTAATGCGGGCATCTCAGGGGTGATGCGGGCCGCTCTGGGGTGATGCAAGCATCTCAGGGGTGATGCGGGCAGCTTGGGGGTGATGCGGGCAGCTCAGGGGTGATGCGAGCATCTCAGGGGTGATGCGGGCATCTCAGAGGTGATGCGAGCATCTCAGGGGTGATGCGGGCATCTCAGGGCTGATGCAAGCATCTCAGGGGTGATGCGGGCAGCTCAGGGGTGATGTGGGCATCTCAGGGGTGATGCATCTCAGTGGTGATGTGGGCATCTCAGGGGTGATGGGGGCATCACAGGGGTGATGCGGGCATCTCAGGGATGATGTGAGCAGCTCAGGGGTGATGCGGGCAGCTCAGGGGTGATGTGGGCATCTCAGGGGTGATGCGGGCATCTCAGAGGTGATGCATCTCAGTGGGAGTGTGGGAAATCCCAGGGGTGATGCATCTCAGTGGTGATGCGGGTATCTCAGGGGTGATGCGGGCATCTCAGGGGTGATGCATCGCAGTGGTGATGCGGGAATCTCAGGGGTGATGCGGACAGCTCAGGGGTGATGTGGGCATCTCAGCGGTGATGGGGGCATCACAAGGGTGATGCGGGCATCTCAGGGATGATGCGAGCAGCTCAGGGGTGATGCGGGCAGCTCAGGCGTGATGTGGGCATCTCAGGTGTGATGCGGGCATCTCAGAGGTGATGCATCTCAGTGGTGATGTGGGCATCTCAGGGGTGATGCATCTCAGTGGTGATGCTGGCATCTCAGGGGTGATGCGGGCATCTCAGGGGTGATGCATCTCAGTGGTGATGCGGGCATCTCAGGGGTGATGCGAGCATCTCAGGGGTGATGCGGGCATCTCAAGGGTAATGCGAGCATCTCAGGGGTGATGCGGGCATGTCAGGGGTGATGTGAGCATCTCAGGGGTGATGCGGGCAGCTCAGGGGTGATGCATCTCAGTGGTGATGTGGGCATCTCAGGGGTGATGTGGGCATCTGAGGGGTGATGCGGGCATCTCAGTGGTGATGCAAGAGCTCAGGGGTGATGCGGGCAGCTCGGGGGTGATGTGAGCATCTCAGGGGTAATGCGGGCATCTTAGGGGTGATGCGGGCTGCTCGGGGGTGATACGAGCATCTCGGGGGTGATGCGGGCAGCTTGGGGGTGATGCGGGCAGCTCAGGGGTGATGCAAGCATCTCAGGGGTGATGCGGGCAGCTCAGGGGTGATGTGGGCATCTCAGGGGTGATGCATCTCAGTGGTGATGTGGGCATCTCAGGGGTGATGGGGGCATCACAGGGGTGATGCGGGCATCTCAGGGATGATGCGAGCAGCTCAGGGGTGATGCGGGCAGCTCAGGGGTGATGCGGGCATCTCAGAGGTGATGCATCTCAGTGGGAGTGTGGGAAATTCCTGGGGTGATGCATCTCAGTGGTGATGCAGGCATCTCAGGGGTGATGCGGGCATCTCAGGGGTGATGCATCTCAGTGGTGATGCAGGCATCTAAGGGGTGATGCGAGCATCTCAGTGGGGATGCGGGCATCTCAAGGGTGATGCGGGCATCTCAGTGGGGATGTGGGCATCTCAGGGGTGATGCGGGCATCTCAGTGGGGATGTGGGCATCTCAAGGGTGATGCGAGCATCTCAGGGGTGATGCGGGCAGCTCAGGGGTGATGTGGGCATCTCAGGGGTGATGCATCTCAGTGGTGATGTGGGCATCTCAGGGGTGATGGGGGCATCACAGGGGTGATGCGGGCATCTCAGGGATGATGTGAGCAGCTCAGGGGTGATGCGGGCAGCTCAGGGGTGATGTGGGCATCTCAGGGGTGATGCGTGCATCTCAGAGGTGATGCATCTCAGTGGGAGTGTGGGAAATCCCAGGGGTGATGCATCTCAGTGGTGATGCGGGTATCTCAGGGGTGATGCGGGCATCTCAGGGGTGATGCATCGCAGTGGTGATGCAGGAATCTCAGGGTTGATGCAGACAGCTCAGGGGTGATGTGGGCATCTCAGCGGTGATGGGGGCATCACAAGGGTGATGCGGGCATCTCAGGGATGATGCGAGCAGCTCATGGGTGATGCGGGCAGCTCAGGCGTGATGTGGGCATCTCAGGTGTGATGCGGGCATCTCAGAGGTGATGCATCTCAGTGGTGATGTGGGCATCTCAGGGGTGATGCATCTCAGTGGTGATGCTGGCATCTCAGGGGTGATGCGGGCATCTCAGGGGTGATGCATCTCAGTGGTGATGCGGGCATCTCAGGGGTGATGCGAGCATCTCAGGGGTGATGCGGGCATCTCAAGGGTAATGCGAGCATCTCAGGGGTGATGCGGGCATGTCAGGGGTGATGTGAGCATCTCAGGGGTGATGCGGGCAGCTCAGGGGTGATGCATCTCAGTGGTGATGTGGGCATCTCAGGGGTGATGTGGGCATCTGAGGGGTGATGCGGGCATCTCAGTGGTGATGCAAGCATCTCAGGGGTGATGCGGGCAGCTCGGGGGTGATGTGAGCATCTCAGGGGTAATGCGGGCATCTTAGGGGTGATGCGGGCTGCTCGGGGGTGATACGAGCATCTCGGGGGTGATGCGGGCAGCTTGGGGGTGATGCGGGCAGCTCAGGGGTGATGCAAGCATCTCAGGGGTGATGCGGGCAGCTCAGGGGTGATGTGGGCATCTCAGGGGTGATGCATCTCAGTGGTGATGTGGGCATCTCAGGGGTGATGGGGGCATCATAGGGGTGATGCGGGCATCTCAGGGATGATGCGAGCAGCTCAGGGGTGATGCGGGCATCTCAGGGGTGATGTGGGCATCTCAGGGGTGATGCGGGCATCTCAGAGGTGATGCATCTCAGTGGGAGTGTGGGAAATCCCAGGGGTGATGCATCTCAGTGGTGATGCGGGCATCTCAGGGGTGATGCGGGCATCTCAGGGGTGATGCATCTCAGTGGTGATGCGGGCATCTCAGGGGTGATGCGAGCATCTCAGTGGGGATGCGGGCATCTCAAGGGTGATGCGGGCATCTCAGTGGGGATGTGGGCATCTCAGGGGTGATGCGGGCGTCTCAGTGGGGATGTGGGCATCTCAAGGGTGATGCGAGCATCTCAGGGGTGATGCGGGCAACTCAGGGCTGATGCGAGCATCTCAGGGGTGATGCGGGCAGCTCAGGGGTGATGTGGGCATCTCAGGGGTGATGCATCTCAGTGGTGATGTGGGCATCTCAGGGGTGATGGGGGCATCACAGGGGTGATGCGGGCATCTCAGGGATGATGCGAGCAGCTCAGGGGTGATGCGGGCATCTCAGGGGTGATGCGGGCATCTCAGAGGTAATGCATCTCAGGGGTGATGCAAGCATCTCAGGGGTGATGCGGGCATCTCAGTGGGGATGCAGGCATCTCAAGGGTGATGCGGGCATCTCAGTGGGGATGTGGGCATCTCAGGGGTGATGCGGGCATCTCAGTGGGGATGTGGGCATCTCAAGGGTGATGCGGGCATCTCAGTGGGGATGTGGGCATCTCAGGGGTAATGCAGGCATGTCAGGGGTGATGCGGGCATCTCAGCGGTGATGCGGGCAGCTCAGGGGTGATGTGGGCCTCTCAGAGGTGATGCATCTCAGTGGTGATTTGGGCATCTCAGGGGTGATGCATCTCTGTGGTGATGTGGGCATCTCAGTTGTGATGTGGACATCTCAGGGGTGATGCGTGCATCTGAGGGGTGATGCGGGCATCTCAGTGGTGATGCGGGCAGCTCGGGGTGATGCGAGCATCTCAGGGGTAATGCGGGCATCTCAGGGGTGATGCGGGCCGCTTGGGGGTGATGCGAGCATCTCAGGGGTGATGCGGGTAGCTCGGGGGTGATGCGGGCAGCTCAGGGGTGATGCGAGCATCTCAAGGGTGATGCGGGCATCTCAGAGGTGATGCGAGCATCTCAGGGGTGATGCGGGCATATCAGGGCTGATGCGAGCATCTCAGGGGTGATGCGGGCAGCTCAGGGGTGATGCATCTCAGTGGTGATGTGGGCATTTCAGGGGTGATGGGGGCATCACAGGGGTGATGCGGGCATCTCAGGGATGATGCGAGCAGCTCAGGGGTGATGTGGGCATCTCAGGGGTGATGCCGGCATCTCAGAGGTGATGCATCTCAGTGGTGATGTGGGCATCTCAGGGGTGATGCATCTCAGTGGTGATGCGGGCATCTCAGGGGTGATCCGGGCATCTCAGTGGGGATGCGGGCATCTCAAGGGTGATGCAGGCATCTCAGTGGGGATGCGGGCATCTCAGGGGTCATGCGAGCATCTCAGGGGTGATGCGGGCATCTCAGGGCTGATGCGAGCATCTCAGGGGTGATGCGGGCAGCTCAGGGGTGATGTGGGCATCTCAGGGGTGATGGGGCATCACAGGGGTGATGCGGGCATCTCAGGGATGATGCGAGCATCTCAGGGGTGATGCGGGCAGCTCAGGGGTGATGTGGGCATCTCAGGGGTGATGCATCTCAGTGGTGATGTGGGCATCTTAGGGGTGATGGGGGCATCACAGGGGTGATGCAGGCATCTCAGGGATGATGCGAGCAGCTCAGGGGTGATGCGGGCAGCTCAGGGGTGATGTGGGCATCTCAGGGGTGATGCGGGCATCTCAGAGGTGATGCATCTCAGTGGTGATGTGGGCATCTCAGGGGTGATGCATCTCAGTGGTGATGCGGGCATCTCAGGGGTGATGCGGGCATCTCAGGGGTGATGCATCTCAGTGGTGATGCGGGCATCTCAGGGGTGATGCGAGCATCTCAGGGGTGATGCATCTCAGTGGTGATGTGGGCATCTCAGGGGTGATGCATCTGAGGGGTGATGTGGGCATCTGAGGGGTGATGCGGGCATCTCAGGGGTGATGCGAGCATCTCAGGGGTGATGCGGGCATGTCAGGGGTGATGCGGGCATCTCAGGGGTGATGCGGGCAGCTCAGGGGTGATGCATCTCAGTGGTGATGTGGGCATCTCAGGGGTGATGCATCTGAGGGGTGATGTGGGCATCTGAGGGGTGATGCGGGCATCTCAGGGGTGATGCGAGCATCTCAGGGGTGATGCGGGCAGCTCGGGGGTGATGTGAGCATCTCGGGGGTAATGCGGGCATCTCAGGGGTGATGCGGGCCGCTCGGGGGTGATACGAGCATCTCAGGGGTGATGCGGGCAGCTCGGGGGTGATACGAGCATCTCAGGGGTGATGCGGGCCACTCGGGGGTGATACGAGCATCTCAGGGGTGATGCGGGCAGCTCGGTGGTGATGCGGGCAGCTCAGGGGTGATGCGAGCATCTCAGGGGTGATGCGGGCATCTCAGGGCTGATGTGAGCATCTCAGGGGTGATGCGGGCCTCTCAGGGGTGATGTATCTCAGTGGTGATGTGGGCATCTCAGGGGTGATGGGGGCATCACAGGGGTGATGCAGGCATCGGAGGGATGATGCGAGCAGCTCAGGGGTGATGCGGGCAGCTCAGGGGTGATGTGGGCATCTCAGGGGTGATGTGGGCATCTCAGAGGTGATACATCTCAGTGGGCGTGTGGGAAATCCCAGGGGTGATGCATCTCAGTGGTGATGCGGGCATCTCAGGGGTGATGCGGGCCTCTCAGGGGTGATGCATCTCAGTGGTGATGTGGGCATCTCAGGGGTGATGCGGGCATCTCAGTGGGGATGCGGGCATCTCAAGGATGATGCGGGCATCTCAGTGGGGATGTGGGTATCTCAGGGGTGATGCGGGCGTCTCAGTGGGGATGTGGGCATCTCAAGGGTGATGCGGGCATCTCAGTGGGGATGCGGGCATCTCAGTGGGGATGCGAGCATCTCAGGGGTGATGCGAGCATCTCAGGGGTGATGCGGGCATCTCAGGGCTGATGCGAGCATCTCAGGGGTGATGCGGGCAGCTCAGGGGTGATGTGGACATCTCAGGGGTGATGCATCTCAGTGGTGATGTGGGCATCTCAGGGGTGATGCGGGCATCTCAGTGGGGATGCAGGCATCTCAAGGGTGATGCGGGCATCTCAGTGGGGATGTGGGCATCTGAGGGGTGATGCGGGCATCTCAGTGGGGATGTGGGCATCTCAAGGGTGATGCGGGCATCTCAGTGGGGATGCGGGCATCTCAGGGGTGATGCGGGCATGTCAGGGGTGATGCAGGCATCTCAGGGGTGATACGGGCAGCTCAGGGGTGATGTGGGCATCTCAGAGGTGATGCATCTCAGTGGTGATGTGGGCATCTCAGGGATGATGCATCTCAGTGGTGATGTGGGCATCTCAGTTGTGATGTGGACATCTCAGGGGTGATGTGTGCATCTGATGGGTGATGGGGGCATCACAGGGGTGATGTGGGCATCTCAGGGATGATACGAGCAGCTCAGGGGTGATGCGGGCATCTCAGGGGTGATGCCGGCATCTCAGAGGTTATGCATCTCAGTGGTGATGTGGGCATCTCAGGGGTGATGCATCTCAGTGGTGATGCGGGCATCTCAGGGGTGATGCGGGCATCTCAGGGGTGATGCATCTCAGTGGTGATGCGGGCAGCTCAGGGGTGATGCGGGCATCTCAGGGGTGATGCATCTCAGTGGTGATGCGGCCATCTCAGGGGTGATGTGAGCATCTCAGGGGTGATGCGGGCATCTCAGTGGGGATGGGGGCATCTCAGGGGTGATGCGGGCATCTCAGTGGGGATGTGGGCATCTCAGGGGTGATCCGGGCATCTCAGTGGGGATGCGGGCATCTCAAGGGTGATGCAGGCATCTCAGTGGGGATGCGGGCATCTCAGGGGTCATGCGGGCATCTCAGGGCTGATGCGAGCATCTCAGGGGTGATGCATCTCAGTCGTGATGCGGGCATCTCAGGGGTGATGCGAGCATCTCAGGGGTGATGCGGGCATCTCAGGGGTGATGCATCTCAGGGGTGATGCGGGCATCTCAGGGGTGATGCGGGCATCTCAGGGGTGATGCATCTCAGTGGTGATGCGGGCATCTCAGGGGTGATGCGAGCATCTCAGGGGGGATGCGGGCATCTCAAGGGTGATGCGGGCATCTCAGTGGGGATGTGGGCATCTCAGGGGTGATGCGGGCGTCTCAGTGGGGATGTGGGCATCTCAAGGGTGATGCGAGCATCTCAGGGGTGATGTGGGCATCTCAGGGGTGATGCATCGCAGTGGTGATGTGGGCATCTCAGGGGTGATGGGGGCATCACAGGGGTGATGCGGGCATCTCAGGGATGATGTGAGCAGCTCAGGGGTGATGCGGGCAGCTCAGGGGTGATGTGGGCATCTCAGGGGTGATGCGGGCATCTCAGAGGTGA
The DNA here is from genome assembly GCF_040938575.1 of Ambystoma mexicanum. Lineage (NCBI taxonomy): Eukaryota > Metazoa > Chordata > Amphibia > Caudata > Ambystomatidae > Ambystoma > Ambystoma mexicanum. The sequence goes on along the minus strand of NC_090930.1, from coordinate 69,785,990 downwards.
TGCATCTCAGTGGGAGTGTGGGAAATCCCAGGGGTGATGCATCTCAGTGGTGATGCGGGTATCTCAGGGGTGATGCGGGCATCTCAGGGGTGATGCATCGCAGTGGTGATGCAGGAATCTCAGGGGTGATGCGGACAGCTCAGGGGTGATGTGGGCATCTCAGCGGTGATGGGGGCATCACAAGGGTGATGCAGGCATCTCAGGGATGATGCGAGCAGCTCAGGGGTGATGCGGGCAGCTCAGGCGTGATGTGGGCATCTCAGGTGTGATGCGGGCATCTCAGAGGTGATGCATCTCAGTGGTGATGTGGGCATCTCAGGGGTGATGCATCTCAGTGGTGATGCTGGCATCTCAGGGGTGATGCGGGATTCTCAGGGGTGATGCATCTCAGTGGTGATGCGGGCATCTCAGGGGTGATGCGAGCATCTCAGGGGTGATGTGGGCATCTCAAGGGTAATGCGAGCATCTCAGGGGTGATGCGGGCATTCCAGGGGTGATGTGAGCATCTCAGGGGTGATGCGGGCAGCTCAGGGGTGATGCATCTCAGTGGTGATGTGGGCATCTCAGGGGTGATGTGGGCATCTGAGGGGTGATGCGGGCATCTCAGTGGTGATGCAAGCATCTCAGGGGTGATGCGGGCAGCTCGGGGGTGATGTGAGCATCTCAGGGGTAATGCGGGCATCTCGGGGGTGATGCGGGCTGCTCGGGGGTGATACGAGCATCTCGGGGGTGATGCGGGCAGCTTGGGGGTGATGCGGGCAGCTCAGGGGTGATGCAAGCATCTCAGGGGTGATGCAGGCAGCTCAGGGGTGATGTGGGCATCTCAGGGGTGATGCATCTCAGTGGTGATGTGGGCATCTCAGGGGTGATGGGGGCATCACAGGGGTGATGCGGGCATCTCAGGGATGATGCGAGCAGCTCAGGGGTGATGCGGGCAGCTCAGGGGTGATGTGGGCATCTCAGGGGTGATGCGGGCATCTCAGAGGTGATGCATCTCAGTGGGAGTGTGGGAAATCCCAGGGGTGATGCATCTCAGTGGTGATGCGGGCATCTCAGGGGTGATGCGGGCATCTCAGGGGTGATGCATCTCAGTGGTGATGCATCTCAGTGGTGATGCGGGCATCTCAGGGGTGATGCGAGCATCTCAGTGGGGATGCGGGCATCTCAAGGGTGATGCGGGCATCTCAGTAGGGATGTGGGCATCTCAGGGGTGATGCGGGCGTCTCAGTGGGGATGTGGGCATCTCAAGGGTGATGCGAGCATCTCAGGGGTGATGCGGGCAACTCAGGGCTGATGCGAGCATCTCAGGGGTGATGCGGGCAGCTGAGGGGTGATGTGGGCATCTCAGGGGTGATGCATCTCAGTGGTGATGTGGGCATCTCAGGGGTGATGGGGGCATCACAGGGGTGATGCGGGCATCTCAGGGATGATGCGAGCAGCTCAGGGGTGATGCGGGCATCTCAGGGGTGATGTGGGCATCTCAGGGGTGATGCATCTCAGTAGTGATGTGGGCATCTCAGGGGTGATGGGGGCATCACAGGGGTGATGCGGGCATCTCAGGGATGATGCGAGCAGCTCAGGGGTGATGTGGGCATCTCAGGGGTGATGCCGGCATCTCAGAGGTGATGCATCTCAGTGGTGATGTGGGCATCTCAGGGGTGATGCATCTCAGTGGTGATGCGGGCATCTCAGGGGTGATGCGGGCATCTCAGGGGTGATGCATCTCAGTGGTGATGCGGGCATCTCAGGGGTGATGCGGGCATCTCAGGGGTGATGCATCTCAGTGGTGATGTGGGCATCTCAGGGGTGATGCATCTCAGTGGTGATGCGGGCATCTCAGGGGTGATGCGGGCATCTCAGGGGTGATGCATCTCAGGGGTGATGCGAGCATCTCAGGGGTGATGTGGGCATCTCAGTGGGGATGGGGGCATCTCAGGGGTGATGCGGGCATCTCAGTGGGGATGTGGGCATCTCAGGGGTGATCCGGGCATCTCAGTGGGGATGCGGGCATCTCAAGGGTGATGCAGGCATCTCAGTGGGGATGCGGGCATCTCAGGGGTCATGCGAGCATCTCAGGGGTGATGCGGGCAGCTCAGGGGTGATGTGGGCATCTCAGGGGTGATGCATCTCAGTGGTGATGTGGGCATCTCAGGGGTGATAGGGGCATCACAGGGGTGATGTGGGCATCTCAGGGATGATGCGAGCAGCTCAGGGGTGATGCGGGCAGCTCAGGGGTGATGTGGGCATCTCAGGGGTGATGCGGGCATCTCAGAGGTGATGCTTCTCAGTGGGAGTGTGGGAAATCCCAGGGGTGATGCATCTCAGTGGTGATGCGGGCATCTCAGGGGTGATGCGGGCATCTCAGGGGTGATGCATCTCAGTGGTGATGCGGGCATCTCAGGGGTGATGCGAGCATCTCAGTGGGGATGCGGGCATCTCAAGGGTGATGCGGGCATCTCAGTGGGGATGTGGGCATCTCAGGGGTGATGCGGGCGTCTCAGTGGGGATGTGGGCATCTCAAGGGTGATGCGAGCATCTCAGGGGTAATGCGGGCAACTCAGGGCTGATGCGAGCATCTCAGGGGTGATGCGGGCAGCTCAGGGGTGATGTGGGCATCTCAGGGGTGATGCATCTCAGTGGTGATGTGGGCATCTCAGGGGTGATGGGGGCATCACAGGGGTGATGCGGGCATCTCAGGGATTATGCAAGCAGCTCAGGGGTGATGCGGGCATCTCAGGGGTGATGCGGGCATCTCAGAGGTAATGCATCTCAGGGGTGATGCAAGCATCTCAGGGGTGATGCGGGCATCTCAGTGGGGATGCAGGCATCTCAAGGGTGATGCGGGCATCTCAGTGGGGATGTGGGCATCTCAGGGGTGATGCGGGCATCTCAGTGGGGATGTGGGCATCTCAAGGGTGATGCGGGCATCTCAGTGGGGATGTGGGCATCTCAGGGGTGATGCAAGCATGTCAGGGGTGATGCGGGCATCTCAGGGGTGATGCGGGCAGCTCAGGGGTGATGTGGGCATCTCAGATGTGATGCATCTCAGTGGTGATTTGGGCATCTCAGGGGTGATGCATCTCTGTGGTGATGTGGGCATCTCAGTTGTGATGTGGACATCTCAGGGGTGATGCGTGCATCTGAGGGGTGATGCGGGCATCTCAGTGGTGATGCGGGCATCTCTGGGGTGATGCGGGCAGCTCGGGGTGATGCGAGCATCTCAGGGGTAATGCGGGCATCTCAGGGGTGATGCGGGCCGCTTGGGGTGATGCGAGCATCTCAGGGGTGATGCGGGTAGCTCGGGGGTGATGCGGGCAGCTCAGGGGTGATGCGAGCATCTCAAGGGTGATGCGGGCATCTCAGAGGTGATGCGAGCATCTCAGGGGTGATGCGGGCATATCAGGGCTGATGCGAGCAACTCAGGGGTGATGCGGGCAGCTCAGGGGTGATGCATCTCAGTGGTGATGTGGGCATCTCAGGGGTGATGGGGGCATCACAGGGGTGATGCGGGCATCTCAGGGATGATGCGAGCAGCTCAGGGGTGATGTGGGCATCTCAGGGGTGATGCCGGCATCTCAGAGGTGATGCATCTCAGTGGTGATGTGGGCATCTCAGGGGTGATGCATCTCAGTGGTGATGCGGGCATCTCAGGGGTGATGCGGGCATCTCAGGGTTGATGCATCTCAGTGGTGATGCGGGCATCTCAGGGGTGATGCGGGCATCTCAGGGGTGATGCATCTCAGTGGTGATGTGGGCATCTCAGGGGTGATGCATCTCAGTGGTGATGCGGGCATCTCAGGGGTGATGCGGGCATCTCAGGGGTGATGCATCTCAGGGGTGATGCGAGCATCTCAGGGGTGATGTGGGCATCTCAGTGGGGATAGGGGCATCTCAGGGGTGATGCGGGCATCTCAGTGGGGATGTGGGCATCTCAGGGGTGATCCGGGCATCTCAGTGGGGATGCGGGCATCTCAAGGGTGATGCAGGCATCTCAGTGGGGATGCGGGCATCTCAGGGGTCATGCGAGCATCTCAGGGGTGATGCGGGCATCTCAGGGCTGATGCGAGCATCTCAGGGGTGATGCGGGCAGCTCAGGGGTGATGTGGGCATCTCAGGGGTGATGGGGCATCACAGGGGTGATGCGGGCATCTCAGGGATGATGCGAGCAGCTCAGGGCTGATGCGGGTAGCTCAGGGGCGATGCGGGCATCTCAGGGGTGATGTGGGCATCTCAGAGGTGATGCATCTCATTGGTGATGTGGGCATCTCAGGGGTGATGCATCTCAGGGGTGATGCGGGCATCTCAGGGGTGATGCGAGCATCTCAGGGGTGATGCGGGCATCTCAGTGGGGATGCGGGCATCTCCAGGGTGATGCGGGCATCTCAGTGGGGATGCGGGCATCTCAGGGGTGATGCGGGCATGTCAGGGGTGATGCGGGCATCTCAGTGGGGATGTGGGCATCTCAGGGGTGATGCGGGCAGCTCGGGGGTGGTGCGGGCAGCTCGGGGGTGTTGCGAGCATCTCAGGGGTGATGCGGGCATCTCAGGGCTCATGTGAGCATCTCAGGGGTGATGCGGGCATCTCAGGGCTGATGCGAGCATCTCAGGGGTGATGCGGGCAGCTCAGGGTTGATGTGGGCATCTCAGGGGTGATGCATCTCAGTGGTGATGTGGGCATCTCAGGGGTGATGGGGGCATCACAGGGGTGATGCGGGCATCTCAGGGATGATGCGAGCAGCTCAGGGGTGATGCGGGCAGCTCAGGGGTGATGTGGGCATCTCAGGGGTGATGCGGGCATCTCAGAGGTGATGCATCTCAGTGGGAGTGTGGGAAATCCCAGGGGTGATGCATCTCAGTGGTGATGCGGGCATCTCAGGGGTGATGCGGGCATCTCAGGGGTGATGCATCTCAGTGGTGATGCGGGCATCTCAGGGGTGATGCGAGCATCTCAGTGGGGATGCGGGCATCTCAAGGGTGATGCGGGCATCTCAGTGGGGATGTGGGCATCTCAGGGGTGATGCGGGCGTCTCAGTGGGGATGTGGGCATCTCAAGGGTGATGCGAGCATCTCAGGGGTGATGCGGGCAACTCAGGGCTGATGCGAGCATCTCAGGGGTGATGCGGGCAGCTCAGGGGTGATGTGGGCATCTCAGGGGTGATGCATCTCAGTGGTGATGTGGGCATCTCAGGGGTGATGGGGGCATCACAGGGGTGATGCGGGCATCTCAGGGATGATGCGAGCAGCTCAGGGGTGATGCGGGCATCTCAGGGGTGATGCGGGCATCTCAGAGGTAATGCATCTCAGGGGTGATGCAAGCATCTCAGGGGTGATGCGGGCATCTCAGTGGGGATGCAGGCATCTCAAGGGTGATGCGGGCATCTCAGTGGGGATGTGGGCATCTCAGGGGTGATGCGGGCATCTCAGTGGGGATGTGGGCATCTCAAGGGTGATGCGGGCATCTCAGTGGGGATGCGGGCATCTCAGGGGTGATGCAGGCATGTCAGGGGTGATGCGGGCATCTCAGGGGTGATGCGGGCAGCTGAGGGGTGATGTGGGCATCTCAGAGGTGATGCATCTCAGTGTTGATTTGGGCATCTCAGGGGTGATGCATCTCTGTGGTGATGTGGGCATCTCAGTTGTGATGTGGACATCTCAGGGGTGATGCGTGCATCTGAGGGGTGATGTGGGCATCTCAGTGGTGATGCGGGCATCTCAGGGGTGATGCGGGCAGCTCGGGGTGATGCGAGCATCTCAGGGGTAATGCGGGCATCTCAGGGGTGATGCGGGCCGCTTGGGGGTGATGCGAGCATCTCAGGGGTGATGCGGGTAGCTCGGGGGTGATGCGGTCAGCTCAGGGGTGATGCGAGCATCTCAAGGGTGATGCGGGCATCTCAGAGGTGATGCGAGCATCTCAGGGGTGATGCGGGCATATCAGGGCTGATGCGAGCATCTCAGGGGTGATGTGGGCAGCTCAGGGGTGATGCATCTCAGTGGTGATGTGGGCATCTCAGGGGTGATGGGGGCATCACAGGGGTGATGCGGGCATCTCAGGGATGATGCGAGCAGCTCAGGGGTGATGTGGGCATCTCAGGGGTGATGCATCTCAGTGGTGATGTGGGCATCTCAGGGGTGATGCATCTCAGTGGTGATGCGGGCATCTCAGGGGTGATGCAGGCATCTCAGGGGTGATGCATCTCAGTGGTGATGCGGGCATCTCAGGGGTGATGCGGGCATCTCAGGGGTGATGCATCTCAGTGGTGATGTGGGCATCTCAGGGGTGATGCATCTCAGTGGTGATGCGGGCATCTCAGGGGTGATGCGGGCATCTCAGGGGTGATGCATCTCAGGGGTGATGCGAGCATCTCAGGGGTGATGTGGGCATCTCAGTGGGGATGGGGGCATCTCAGGGGTGATGCGGGCATCTCAGTGGGGATGTGGGCATCTCAGGGGTGATCTGGGCATCTCAGTGGGGATGCGGGCATCTCAAGGGTGATTCAGGCATCTCAGTGGGGATGCGGGCATCTCAGGGGTCATGCGAGCATCTCAGGGGTGATGCGGGCATCTCAGGGCTGATGCGAGCATCTCAGGGGTGATGCGGGCAGCTCAGGGGTGATGTGGGCATCTCAGGGGTGATGGGGCATCACAGGGGTGATGCGGGCATCTCAGGGATGATGCGAGCAGCTCAGGGCTGATGCGGGTAGCTCAGGGGCGATCTCAGGGGTGATGCGGGCATATCAGGGCTGATGCGAGCATCTCAGGGGTGATGCGGGCAGCTCAGGGGTGATGCATCTCAGTGGTGATGTGGGCATCTCAGGGGTGATGGGGGCATCACAGGGGTGATGGGGGCATCTCAGGGATGATGCGAGCAGCTCAGGGGTGATGTGGGCATCTCAGGGGTGATGCCGGCATCTCAGAGGTGATGCATCTCAGTGGTGATGTGGGCATCTCAGGGGTGATGCATCTCAGTGGTGATGCGGGCATCTCAGGGGTGATGCAGGCATCTCAGGGGTGATGCATCTCAGGGGTGATGCGGGCATCTCAGGGGTGATGCGGGCATCTCAGGGGTGATGCATCTCAGTGGTGATGTGGGCATCTCAGGGGTGATGCATCTCAGTGGTGATGCGGGCATCTCAGGGGTGATGCGGGCATCTCAGGGGTGATGCATCTCAGGGGTGATGCGAGCATCTCAGGGGTGATGTGGGCATCTCAGTGAGGATGGGGGCATCTCAGGGGTGATGCGGGCATCTCAGTGGGGATGTGGACATCTCAGGGGTGATCTGGGCATCTCAGTGGGGATGCGGGCATCTCAAGGGTGATGCAGGCATCTCAGTGGGGATGCGGGCATCTCAGGGGTCATGCGAGCATCTCAGGGGTGATGCGGGCATCTCAGGGCTGATGCGAGCATCTCAGGGGTGATGCGGGCAGCTCAGGGGTGATGTGGGCATCTCAGGGGTGATGGGGCATCACAGGGGTGATGCGGGCATCTCAGGGATGATGCGAGCAGCTCAGGGCTGATGCGGGTAGCTCAGGGGCGATGCGGGCATCTCAGGGGTGATGCGGGCATCTCAGAGGTGATGCATCTCATTGGTGATGTGGGCATCTCAGGGGTGATGCATCTCAGTGGTGATGCGGGCATCTCAGGGGTGATGCGAGCATCTCAGGGGTGATGCGGGCATCTCAGTGGGGATGCGGGCATCTCAAGGGTGATGCGGCATCTCAGTGGGGATGCGGGCATCTCAGTGGGGATGTGGGCATCTCAAGGGTGATGCGGGCATCTCAGTGGGGATGCGGGCATCTCAGGGGTTATGCGGGCATGTCAGGGGTGATGCAGGCATCTCAGTGGGGATGTGGGCATCTCAGGGGTGATGCGGGCAGCTCGGGGGTGGTGCGGGCAGCTCGGGGGTGTTGCGAGCATCTCAGGGGTGATGCAGGCATCTCAGGGCTGATGTGAGCATCTCAGGGGTGATGCGGGCATCTCAGGGCTGATGCGAGCATCTCAGGGGTGATGCGGGCAGCTCAGGGGTGATGTGGGCATCTCAGGGGTGATGCATCTCAGTGGTGATGTGGGCATCTCACGGGTGATGGGGGCATCACAGGGGTGATGCAGGCATCTCAGGGATGATGCGAGCAGCTCAGGGGTGATGCGGGCAGCTCAGGGGTGATGTGGGCATCTCAGGGGTGATGCGGGCATCTCAGAGGTGATGCATCTCAGTGGTGATGTGGGCATCTCAGGGGTGATGCATCTCAGTGGTGATGCGGGCATCTCAGTGGTGATGTGGGCATCTCAGGGGTGATGCATCTGAGGGGTGATGTGGGCATCTGAGGGGTGATGCGGGCATCTCAGGGGTGATGCGAGCATCTCAGGGGTGATGCGGGCAGCTCGGGGGTGATGTGAGCATCTCGGGGGTAATGCGGGCATCTCAGGGGTGATGCGGGCTGCTCGGGGGTGATACGAGCATCTCAGGGGTGATGCGGGCAGCTCGGGGGTGATACGAGCATCTCAGGGGTGATGCGGGCCGCTCGGGGGTGATACGAGCATCTCATGGGTGATGCGGGCAGCTCGGTGGTGATGTGGGCAGCTCAGGGGTGATGCGAGCATCTCAGGGGTGATGCGGGCATCTCAGGGCTGATGTGAGCATCTCAGGGGTGATGCGGGCATCTCAGGGGTGATGCGGGCCTCTCAGGGGTGATGTATCTCAGTGGTGATGTGGGCATCTCAGGGGTGATGGGGGCATCACAGGGGTGATGCAGGCATCGGAGGGATGATGCGAGCAGCTCAGGGGTGATGCGGGCAGCTCAGTGGTGATGCGGGCATCTCAGGGGTGATGCGGGCCTCTCAGGGGTGATGCATCTCAGTGGTGATGTGGGCATCTCAGGGGTGATGCGGGCATCTCAGTGGGGATGCGGGCATCTCAAGGATGATGCGGGCATCTCAGTGGGGATGTGGGTATCTCAGGGGTGATACAGGCGTCTCAGTGGGGATGTGGGCATCTCAAGGGTGATGCGGGCATCTCAGTGGGGATGCGGGCATCTCAGTGGGGATGCGAGCATCTCAGGGGTGATGCGAGCATCTCAGGGGTGATGCGGGCATCTCAGGGCTGATGCGAGCATCTCAGGGGTGATGCGGGCAGCTCAGGGGTGATGTGGACATCTCAGGGGTGATGCATCTCAGTGGTGATGTGGGCATCTCAGGGGTGATGCGGGCATCTCAGTGGGGATGCAGGCATCTCAAGGGTGATGCGGGCATCTCAGTGGGGATGTGGGCATCTGAGGGGTGATGCGGGCATCTCAGTGGGGATGTGGGCATCTCAAGGGTGATGCGGGCATCTCAGTGGGGATGCGGGCATCTCAGGGGTGATGCGGGCATGTCATGGGTGATGCCGGCATCTCAGAGGTTATGCATCTCAGTGGTGATGTGGGCATCTCAGGGGTGATGCATCTCAGTGGTGATGCGGGCATCTCAGGGGTGATGCGGGCATCTCAAGGGTGATGCGGGCATCTCAGAGGTGATGCGAGCATCTCAGGGGTGATGCGGGCATATCAGGGCTGATGCGAGCAACTCAGGGGTGATGCGGGCAGCTCAGGGGTGATGCATCTCAGTGGTGATGTGGGCATCTCAGGGGTGATGGGGGCATCACAGGGGTGATGCGGGCATCTCAGGGATGATGCGAGCAGCTCAGGGGTGATGTGGGCATCTCAGGGGTGATGCCGGCATCTCAGAGGTGATGCATCTCAGTGGTGATGTGGGCATCTCAGGGGTGATGCATCTCAGTGGTGATGCGGGCATCTCAGGGGTGATGCGGGCATCTCAGGGTTGATGCATCTCAGTGGTGATGCGGGCATCTCAGGGGTGATGCGGGCATCTCAGGGGTGATGCATCTCAGTGGTGATGTGGGCATCTCAGGGGTGATGCATCTCAGTGGTGATGCGGGCATCTCAGGGGTGATGCGGGCATCTCAGGGGTGATGCATCTCAGGGGTGATGCGAGCATCTCAGGGGTGATGTGGGCATCTCAGTGGGGATAGGGGCATCTCAGGGGTGATGCGGGCATCTCAGTGGGGATGTGGGCATCTCAGGGGTGATCCGGGCATCTCAGTGGGGATGCGGGCATCTCAAGGGTGATGCAGGCATCTCAGTGGGGATGCGGGCATCTCAGGGGTCATGCGAGCATCTCAGGGGTGATGCGGGCATCTCAGGGCTGATGCGAGCATCTCAGGGGTGATGCGGGCAGCTCAGGGGTGATGTGGGCATCTCAGGGGTGATGGGGCATCACAGGGGTGATGCGGGCATCTCAGGGATGATGCGAGCAGCTCAGGGCTGATGCGGGTAGCTCAGGGGCGATGCGGGCATCTCAGGGGTGATGTGGGCATCTCAGAGGTGATGCATCTCATTGGTGATGTGGGCATCTCAGGGGTGATGCATCTCAGGGGTGATGCGGGCATCTCAGGGGTGATGCGAGCATCTCAGGGGTGATGCGGGCATCTCAGTGGGGATGCGGGCATCTCCAGGGTGATGCGGGCATCTCAGTGGGGATGCGGGCATCTCAGGGGTGATGCGGGCATGTCAGGGGTGATGCGGGCATCTCAGTGGGGATGTGGGCATCTCAGGGGTGATGCGGGCAGCTCGGGGGTGGTGCGGGCAGCTCGGGGGTGTTGCGAGCATCTCAGGGGTGATGCGGGCATCTCAGGGCTCATGTGAGCATCTCAGGGGTGATGCGGGCATCTCAGGGCTGATGCGAGCATCTCAGGGGTGATGCGGGCAGCTCAGGGTTGATGTGGGCATCTCAGGGGTGATGCATCTCAGTGGTGATGTGGGCATCTCAGGGGTGATGGGGGCATCACAGGGGTGATGCGGGCATCTCAGGGATGATGCGAGCAGCTCAGGGGTGATGCGGGCAGCTCAGGGGTGATGTGGGCATCTCAGGGGTGATGCGGGCATCTCAGAGGTGATGCATCTCAGTGGGAGTGTGGGAAATCCCAGGGGTGATGCATCTCAGTGGTGATGCGGGCATCTCAGGGGTGATGCGGGCATCTCAGGGGTGATGCATCTCAGTGGTGATGCGGGCATCTCAGGGGTGATGCGAGCATCTCAGTGGGGATGCGGGCATCTCAAGGGTGATGCGGGCATCTCAGTGGGGATGTGGGCATCTCAGGGGTGATGCGGGCGTCTCAGTGGGGATGTGGGCATCTCAAGGGTGATGCGAGCATCTCAGGGGTGATGCGGGCAACTCAGGGCTGATGCGAGCATCTCAGGGGTGATGCGGGCAGCTCAGGGGTGATGTGGGCATCTCAGGGGTGATGCATCTCAGTGGTGATGTGGGCATCTCAGGGGTGATGGGGGCATCACAGGGGTGATGCGGGCATCTCAGGGATGATGCGAGCAGCTCAGGGGTGATGCGGGCATCTCAGGGGTGATGCGGGCATCTCAGAGGTAATGCATCTCAGGGGTGATGCAAGCATCTCAGGGGTGATGCGGGCATCTCAGTGGGGATGCAGGCATCTCAAGGGTGATGCGGGCATCTCAGTGGGGATGTGGGCATCTCAGGGGTGATGCGGGCATCTCAGTGGGGATGTGGGCATCTCAAGGGTGATGCGGGCATCTCAGTGGGGATGCGGGCATCTCAGGGGTGATGCAGGCATGTCAGGGGTGATGCGGGCATCTCAGGGGTGATGCGGGCAGCTGAGGGGTGATGTGGGCATCTCAGAGGTGATGCATCTCAGTGTTGATTTGGGCATCTCAGGGGTGATGCATCTCTGTGGTGATGTGGGCATCTCAGTTGTGATGTGGACATCTCAGGGGTGATGCGTGCATCTGAGGGGTGATGTGGGCATCTCAGTGGTGATGCGGGCATCTCAGGGGTGATGCGGGCAGCTCGGGGTGATGCGAGCATCTCAGGGGTAATGCGGGCATCTCAGGGGTGATGCGGGCCGCTTGGGGGTGATGCGAGCATCTCAGGGGTGATGCGGGTAGCTCGGGGGTGATGCGGTCAGCTCAGGGGTGATGCGAGCATCTCAAGGGTGATGCGGGCATCTCAGAGGTGATGCGAGCATCTCAGGGGTGATGCGGGCATATCAGGGCTGATGCGAGCATCTCAGGGGTGATGTGGGCAGCTCAGGGGTGATGCATCTCAGTGGTGATGTGGGCATCTCAGGGGTGATGGGGGCATCACAGGGGTGATGCGGGCATCTCAGGGATGATGCGAGCAGCTCAGGGGTGATGTGGGCATCTCAGGGGTGATGCATCTCAGTGGTGATGTGGGCATCTCAGGGGTGATGCATCTCAGTGGTGATGCGGGCATCTCAGGGGTGATGCAGGCATCTCAGGGGTGATGCATCTCAGTGGTGATGCGGGCATCTCAGGGGTGATGCGGGCATCTCAGGGGTGATGCATCTCAGTGGTGATGTGGGCATCTCAGGGGTGATGCATCTCAGTGGTGATGCGGGCATCTCAGGGGTGATGCGGGCATCTCAGGGGTGATGCATCTCAGGGGTGATGCGAGCATCTCAGGGGTGATGTGGGCATCTCAGTGGGGATGGGGGCATCTCAGGGGTGATGCGGGCATCTCAGTGGGGATGTGGGCATCTCAGGGGTGATCTGGGCATCTCAGTGGGGATGCGGGCATCTCAAGGGTGATTCAGGCATCTCAGTGGGGATGCGGGCATCTCAGGGGTCATGCGAGCATCTCAGGGGTGATGCGGGCATCTCAGGGCTGATGCGAGCATCTCAGGGGTGATGCGGGCAGCTCAGGGGTGATGTGGGCATCTCAGGGGTGATGGGGCATCACAGGGGTGATGCGGGCATCTCAGGGATGATGCGAGCAGCTCAGGGCTGATGCGGGTAGCTCAGGGGCGATCTCAGGGGTGATGCGGGCATATCAGGGCTGATGCGAGCATCTCAGGGGTGATGCGGGCAGCTCAGGGGTGATGCATCTCAGTGGTGATGTGGGCATCTCAGGGGTGATGGGGGCATCACAGGGGTGATGGGGGCATCTCAGGGATGATGCGAGCAGCTCAGGGGTGATGTGGGCATCTCAGGGGTGATGCCGGCATCTCAGAGGTGATGCATCTCAGTGGTGATGTGGGCATCTCAGGGGTGATGCATCTCAGTGGTGATGCGGGCATCTCAGGGGTGATGCAGGCATCTCAGGGGTGATGCATCTCAGGGGTGATGCGGGCATCTCAGGGGTGATGCGGGCATCTCAGGGGTGATGCATCTCAGTGGTGATGTGGGCATCTCAGGGGTGATGCATCTCAGTGGTGATGCGGGCATCTCAGGGGTGATGCGGGCATCTCAGGGGTGATGCATCTCAGGGGTGATGCGAGCATCTCAGGGGTGATGTGGGCATCTCAGTGAGGATGGGGGCATCTCAGGGGTGATGCGGGCATCTCAGTGGGGATGTGGACATCTCAGGGGTGATCTGGGCATCTCAGTGGGGATGCGGGCATCTCAAGGGTGATGCAGGCATCTCAGTGGGGATGCGGGCATCTCAGGGGTCATGCGAGCATCTCAGGGGTGATGCGGGCATCTCAGGGCTGATGCGAGCATCTCAGGGGTGATGCGGGCAGCTCAGGGGTGATGTGGGCATCTCAGGGGTGATGGGGCATCACAGGGGTGATGCGGGCATCTCAGGGATGATGCGAGCAGCTCAGGGCTGATGCGGGTAGCTCAGGGGCGATGCGGGCATCTCAGGGGTGATGCGGGCATCTCAGAGGTGATGCATCTCATTGGTGATGTGGGCATCTCAGGGGTGATGCATCTCAGTGGTGATGCGGGCATCTCAGGGGTGATGCGAGCATCTCAGGGGTGATGCGGGCATCTCAGTGGGGATGCGGGCATCTCAAGGGTGATGCGGCATCTCAGTGGGGATGCGGGCATCTCAGTGGGGATGTGGGCATCTCAAGGGTGATGCGGGCATCTCAGTGGGGATGCGGGCATCTCAGGGGTTATGCGGGCATGTCAGGGGTGATGCAGGCATCTCAGTGGGGATGTGGGCATCTCAGGGGTGATGCGGGCAGCTCGGGGGTGGTGCGGGCAGCTCGGGGGTGTTGCGAGCATCTCAGGGGTGATGCAGGCATCTCAGGGCTGATGTGAGCATCTCAGGGGTGATGCGGGCATCTCAGGGCTGATGCGAGCATCTCAGGGGTGATGCGGGCAGCTCAGGGGTGATGTGGGCATCTCAGGGGTGATGCATCTCAGTGGTGATGTGGGCATCTCACGGGTGATGGGGGCATCACAGGGGTGATGCAGGCATCTCAGGGATGATGCGAGCAGCTCAGGGGTGATGCGGGCAGCTCAGGGGTGATGTGGGCATCTCAGGGGTGATGCGGGCATCTCAGAGGTGATGCATCTCAGTGGTGATGTGGGCATCTCAGGGGTGATGCATCTCAGTGGTGATGCGGGCATCTCAGTGGTGATGTGGGCATCTCAGGGGTGATGCATCTGAGGGGTGATGTGGGCATCTGAGGGGTGATGCGGGCATCTCAGGGGTGATGCGAGCATCTCAGGGGTGATGCGGGCAGCTCGGGGGTGATGTGAGCATCTCGGGGGTAATGCGGGCATCTCAGGGGTGATGCGGGCTGCTCGGGGGTGATACGAGCATCTCAGGGGTGATGCGGGCAGCTCGGGGGTGATACGAGCATCTCAGGGGTGATGCGGGCCGCTCGGGGGTGATACGAGCATCTCATGGGTGATGCGGGCAGCTCGGTGGTGATGTGGGCAGCTCAGGGGTGATGCGAGCATCTCAGGGGTGATGCGGGCATCTCAGGGCTGATGTGAGCATCTCAGGGGTGATGCGGGCATCTCAGGGGTGATGCGGGCCTCTCAGGGGTGATGTATCTCAGTGGTGATGTGGGCATCTCAGGGGTGATGGGGGCATCACAGGGGTGATGCAGGCATCGGAGGGATGATGCGAGCAGCTCAGGGGTGATGCGGGCAGCTCAGTGGTGATGCGGGCATCTCAGGGGTGATGCGGGCCTCTCAGGGGTGATGCATCTCAGTGGTGATGTGGGCATCTCAGGGGTGATGCGGGCATCTCAGTGGGGATGCGGGCATCTCAAGGATGATGCGGGCATCTCAGTGGGGATGTGGGTATCTCAGGGGTGATACAGGCGTCTCAGTGGGGATGTGGGCATCTCAAGGGTGATGCGGGCATCTCAGTGGGGATGCGGGCATCTCAGTGGGGATGCGAGCATCTCAGGGGTGATGCGAGCATCTCAGGGGTGATGCGGGCATCTCAGGGCTGATGCGAGCATCTCAGGGGTGATGCGGGCAGCTCAGGGGTGATGTGGACATCTCAGGGGTGATGCATCTCAGTGGTGATGTGGGCATCTCAGGGGTGATGCGGGCATCTCAGTGGGGATGCAGGCATCTCAAGGGTGATGCGGGCATCTCAGTGGGGATGTGGGCATCTGAGGGGTGATGCGGGCATCTCAGTGGGGATGTGGGCATCTCAAGGGTGATGCGGGCATCTCAGTGGGGATGCGGGCATCTCAGGGGTGATGCGGGCATGTCATGGGTGATGCCGGCATCTCAGAGGTTATGCATCTCAGTGGTGATGTGGGCATCTCAGGGGTGATGCATCTCAGTGGTGATGCGGGCATCTCAGGGGTGATGCGGGCATCTCAGGGGTGATGCATCTCAGTGGTGATGCGGGCAGCTCAGGGGTGATGCATCTCAGTGGTGATGCAGCAATCTCAGGGGTGATGCGAGCATCTCAGGGGTGATGCGGGCATCTCAGTGGGGATGGGGGCATCTCAGGGGTGATGCGGGCATCTCAGTGGGGATGTGGGCATCTCAAGGGTGATCCGGGCATCTCAGTGGGGATGCAGGCATCTCAAGGGTGATGCAGGCATCTCAGTGGTGATGCGGGCATCTCAGGGGTGATGCGAGCATCTCAGTGGGGATGCGGGCATCTCAAGGGTGATGCGGGCATCTCAGTGGGGATGTGGGCATCTCAGGGGTGATGCGGGCGTCTCAGTGGGGATGTGGGCATCTCAAGGGTGATGCGAGCATCTCAGGGGTGATGCGGGCAGCACAGGGGTGATGTGGGCATCTCAGGGGTGATGCATCTCAGTGGTGATGTGGGCATCTCAGGGGTGATGGGGGCATCACAGGGGTGATGCGGGCATCTCAGGGATGATGTGAGCAGCTCAGGGGTGATGCGGGCAGCTCAGGGGTGATGTGGGCATCTCAGGGGTGATGCGGGCATCTCAGAGGTGATGCATCTCAGTGGGAGTGTGGGAAATCCCAGGGGTGATGCATCTCAGTGGTGATGCGGGTATCTCAGGGGTGATGCGGGCATCTCAGGGGTGATGCATCGCAGTGGTTATGCAGGAATCTCAGGGGTGATGCGGACAGCTCAGGGGTGATGTGGGCATCTCAGCGGTGATGGGGGCATCACAAGGGTGATGCGGGCATCTCAGGGATGATGCGAGCAGCTCAGGGGTGATGCGGGCAGCTCAGGCGTGATGTGGGCATCTCAGGTGTGATGCGGGCATCTCAGAGGTGATGCATCTCAGTGGTGATGTGGGCATCTCAGGGGTGATGCATCTCAGTGGTGATGCTGGCATCTCAGGGGTGATGCGGGCATCTCAGGGGTGATGCATCTCAGTGGTGATGCGGGCATCTCAGGGGTGATGCGAGCATCTCAGGGGTGATGCGGGCATCTCAAGGGTAATGCGAGCATCTCAGGGGTGATGCGGGCATGTCAGGGGTGATGTGAGCATCTCAGGGGTGATGCGGGCAGCTCAGGGGTGATGCATCTCAGTGGTGATGTGGGCATCTCAGGGGTGATGCGGGCATCTGAGGGGTGATGCGGGCATCTCAGTGGTGATGCAAGCATCTCAGGGGTGATGCGGGCAGCTCGGGGGTGATGTGAGCATCTCAGGGGTAATGCGGGCATCTTAGGGGTGATGCGGGCTGCTCGGGGGTGATACGAGCATCTCGGGGGTGATGCGGGCAGCTTGGGGGTGATGCGGGCATCTCAGGGGTGATGCGAGCATCTCAGGGGTGATGCGGGCATCTCAGTGGGGATGCGGGCATCTCAAGGGTGATGCGGGCATCTCAGTGGGGATGCGGGCATCTCAGTGGGGATGTGGGCATCTCAAGGGTGATGCGGGCATCTCAGTGGGGATGCGGGCATCTCAGGGGTGATGCGGGCATGTCAGGGGTGATGCAGGCATCTCAGTGGGGATGTGGGCATCTCAGGGGTGATGCGGGCAGCTCGGGGGTGATGGGGGCAGCTCGGGGGTGTTGCGAGCATCTCAGGGGTGATGCGGGCATCTCAGGGCTGATGTGAGCATTTCAGGGGTGATGCGGGCATCTCAGGGCTGATGCGAGCATCTCAGGGGTGATGCGGGCAGCTCAGGGGTGATGTGGGCATCTCAGGGGTGATGCATCTCAGTGGTGATGTGGGCATCTCAGGGGTGATGGGGGCATCTCAGGGATGATGCGAGCAGCTCAGGGGTGATGCGGGCAGCTCAGGGGTGATGTGGGCATCTCAGGGGTGATGCGGGCATCTCAGAGGTGATGCATCTCAGTGGTGATGTGGGCATCTCAGGGGTGATGCATCTCAGTGGTGATGCGGGCATCTCAGGGGTGATGCGGGCATCTCAGGGGTGATGCATCTCAGTGGTGATGCGGGCATCTCAGGGGTGATGCGAGCATCTCAGGGGTGATGCGGGCATCTCAAGGGTGATGCGAGCATGTCAGGGGTGATGCGGGCATGTCAGGGGTGATGCGGGCATCTCAGGGGTGATGCGGGCAGCTCAGGGGTGATGCATCTCAGTGGTGATGTGGGCATCTCAGGGGTGATGCATCTGAGGGGTGATGTGGGCATCTGAGGGGTGATGCGGGCATCTCAGGGGTGATGCGAGCATCTCAGGGGTGATGCCGGCAGCTCGGGGGTGATGTGAGCATCTCGGGGGTAATGCGGGCATCTCAGGGGTGATGCGGGCAGCTCGGTGGTGATGCGGGCAGCTCAGGGGTGATGCGAGCATCTCAGGGGTGATGCGGGCATCTCAGGGCTGATGTGAGCATCTCAGGGGTGATGCGGGCATCTCAGGGGTGATGCGGGCCTCTCAGGGGTGATGTATCTCAGTGGTGATGTGGGCATCTCAGGGGTGATGGGGGCATCACAGGGGTGATGCAGGCATCGGAGGGATGATGCGAGCAGCTCAGGGGTGATGCGGGCAGCTCAGGGGTGATGTGGGCATCTCAGGGGTGATGCGGGCATCTCAGAGGTGATACATCTCAGTGGGCGTGTGGGAAATCCCAGGGGTGATGCATCTCAGTGGTGATGCGGGCATCTCAGGGGTGATGCGGGCCTCTCAGGGGTGATGCATCTCAGTGGTGATGTGGCCATCTCAGGGGTGATGCGGGCATCTCAGTGGGGATGCGGGCATCTCAAGGATGATGCGGGCATCTCAGTGGGGATGTGGGTATCTCAGGGGTGATGCGGGCGTCTCAGTGGGGATGTGGGCATCTCAAGGGTGATGCGGGCATCTCAGTGGGGATGCGGGCATCTCAGTGGGGATGCGAGCATCTCAGGGGTGATGCGAGCATCTCAGGGCTGATGCGGGCAGCTCAGGGGTGATGTGGACATCTCAGGGGTGATGCATCTCAGTGGTGATGTGGGCATCTCAGGGGTGATGCGGGCATCTCAGTGGGGATGCAGGCATCTCAAGGGTGATGCGGGCATCTCAGTGGGGATGTGGGCATCTGAGGGGTGATGCGGGCATCTCAGTGGGGATGTGGGCATCTCAAGGGTGATGCGGGCATCTCAGTGGGGATGCGGGCATCTCAGGGGTGATGCGGGCATGTCAGGGGTGATGCAGGCATCTCAGGGGTGATGCGGGCAGCTCAGGGGTGATGTGGGCATCTCAGAGGTGATGCATCTCAGTGGTGATGTGGGCATCTCAGGGATGATGCATCTCAGTGGTGATGTGGGCATCTCAGTTGTGATGTGGACATCTCAGGGGTGATGTGTGCATCTGAGGGGTGATGGGGGCATCACAGGGGTGATGCGGGCATCTCAGGGATGATACGAGCAGCTCAGGGGTGATGCGGGCATCTCAGGGGTGATGCCGGCATCTCAGAGGTTATGCATCTCAGTGGTGATGTGGGCATCTCAGGGGTGATGCATCTCAGTGGTGATGCGGGCATCTCAGGGGTGATGCGGGCATCTCAGGGGTGATGCATCTCAGTGGTGATGCGGGCAGCTCAGGGGTGATGCGGGCATCTCAGGGGTGATGCATCTCAGTGGTGATGCGGCCATCTCAGGGGTGATGTGAGCATCTCAGGGGTGATGCGGGCATCTCAGTGGGGATGGGGGCATCTCGGGGGTGATGCGGGCATCTCAGTGGGGATGTGGGCATCTCAGGGGTGATCCGGGCATCTCAGTGGGGATGCGGGCATCTCAAGGGTGATGCAGGCATCTCAGAGGGGATGCGGGTATCTCAGGGGTCATGCGGGCATCTCAGGGCTGATGCGAGCATCTCAGGGGTGATGCGGGCAGCTCAGGGGTGATGTGGGCATCTCAGGGGTGATGCATCTCAGTGGTGATGTGGGCATCTCAGGGGTGATGGGGCATCACGGGGTGATGCGGGCATCTCAGGGATGATGCGAGCAGCTCAGGGGTGATGCGGGCAGCTCAGGGGTGATGTGGGCATCTCAGGGGTGATGCAGGCATCTCAGAGGTGATGCATCTCAGTGGGAGTGTGGGAAATCCCAGGGGTGATGCATCTCAGTGGTGATGCGGGCATCTCAGGGGTGATGCGGGCATCTCAGAGGTGATGCATCTCATTGGTGATGTGGGCATCTCAGGGGTGATGCATCTCAGTGGTGATGCGGGCATCTCAGGGGTGATGCGAGCATCTCAGGGGTGATGTGGGCATCTCAGTGTGGATGCGGGCATCTCAAGGGTCATGCGGGCATCTCAGTGGGGATGCGGGCATCTCAGTGGGGATGTGGGCATCTCAAGGGTGATGCGGGCATCTCAGTGGGGATGCGGGCATCTCAGGGGTGATGCGGGCATGTCAGGGGTGATGCGGGCATCTCAGTGGGGATGTGGGCAGCTCAGGGGTGATGCGGGCAGCTCGGGGGTGATGCGGGCAGCTTGGGGGTGTTGCAAGCATCTCAGGGGTGATGCGGGCATCTCAGGGCTGATGTGAGCATCTCAGGGGTGATGCGGGCATCTCAGGGGTGATGCGGGCCTCTCAGTTGTGATGTATCTCAGTGGTGATGTGGGCATCTCAGGGGTGATGGGGGCATCACAGGGGTGATGCAGGCATCGGAGTGATGATGCGAGCAGCTCAGGGGTGATGCGGGCAGCTCAGGGGTGATGTGGGCATCTCAGGGGTGATGCGGGCATCTCAGAGGTGATACATCTCAGTGGGCGTGTGGGAAATCCCAGGGGTGATGCATCTCAGTGGTGATGCGGGCATCTCAGGGGTGATGCGGGCCTCTCAGGGGTGATGCATCTTAGTGGTGATGTGGGCATCTCAGGGGTGATGCGGGCATCTCAGTGGGGATGCGGGGATCTCAAGGATGATGCGGGCATCTCAGTGGGGATGTGGGTATCTCAGGGGTGATGCGGGCGTCTCAGTGGGGATGTGGGCATCTCAAGGGTGATGCGGGCATCTCAGTGGGGATGCGGGCATCTCAGTGGGGATGCGAGCATCTCAGGGGTGATGCGAGCATCTCAGGGGTGATGCGGGCATCTCAGGGCTGATGCGAGCATCTCAAGGGGGATGCGGGCAGCTCAGGGGTGATGTGGACATCTCAGGGGTGATGCATCTCAGTGGTGATGTGGGCATCTCAGGGGTGATGCGGGCATCTCAGTGGGGATGCGGGCATCTCAAGGGTGATGCGGGCATCTCAGTGGGGATGTGGGCATCTGAGGGGTGATGCGGGCATCTCAGTGGGGATGTGGGCATCTCAAGGGTGATGCGGGCATCTCAGTGGGGATGCGGGCATCTCAGGGGTGATGCGGGCATGTCAGGGGTGATGCAGGCATCTCAGGGGTGATGCGGGCAGCTCAGGGGTGATGTGGGCATCTCAGAGGTGATGCATCTCAGTGGTGATGTGGGCATCTCAGGGATGATGCATCTCAGTGGTGATGTGGGCATCTCAGTTGTGATGTGGACATCTCAGGGGTGATGTGTGCATCTGAGGGGTGATGGGGGCATCACAGGGGTGATGCGGGCATCTCAGGGATGATACGAGCAGCTCAGGGGTGATGCGGGCATCTCAGGGGTGATGCCGGCATCTCAGAGGTTATGCATCTCAGTGGTGATGTGGGCATCTCAGGGGTGATGCATCTCAGTGGTGATGCGGGCATCTCAGGGGTGATGCGGGCATCTCAGGGGTGATGCATCTCAGTGGTGATGCGGGCAGCTCAGGGGTGATGCGGGCATCTCAGGGGTGATGCATCTCAGTGGTGATGCGGCCATCTCAGGGGTGATGTGAGCATCTCAGGGGTGATGCGGGCATCTCAGTGGGGATGGGGGCATCTCAGGGGTGATGCGGGCATCTCAGTGGGGATGTGGGCATCTCAGGGGTGATCCGGGCATCTCAGTGGGGATGCGGGCATCTCAAGGGTGATGCAGGCATGTCAGGGGTGATGCGAGCATCTCAGGGGTGATGCGGGCAGCTCAGGGGTCATGCGAGCATCTCAGGGGTGATGCGGGCAGCTCAGGGGTGATGTGGGCATCTCAGGGGTGATGCATCTCAGTGGTGATGTGGGCATCTCAGGGGTGATGGGGCATCACAGGGGTGATGCGGGCATCTCAGGGATGATGCGAGCAGCTCAGGGGTGATGCAGGTAGCTCAGGGGTGATGCGGGCATCTCAGGGGTGATGCGGGCATCTCAGAGGTGATGCATCTCTTTGGTGATGTGGGCATCTCAGGGGTGATGCATCTCAGTGGTGATGCGGGCATCTCAGGGGTGATGTGGGCATCTCAGTGGGGATGCGGGCATCTCAAGGGTGATGCGGGCATCTCAGTGGGGATGTGGGCATCTCAAGGGTGATGCGGGCATCTCATTGGGGATGCGGGCATCTCAGGGGTGATGCGGGCATGTCAGGGGTGATGCGGGCATCTCAGTGGGGATGTGGGCATCTCAGGGGTGATGCGGGCAGCTCGGGGGTGATGCGGGCAGCTTGGGGGTGTTGCAAGCATCTCAGGGGTGATGCGGGCATCTCAGGGCTGATGTGAGCATCTCAAGGGTGATGCGGGCATCTCAGGGCTTTTGTGAGCATCTCAGGGGTGATGCAGGCAGCTCAGGGGTGATGCATCTCAGTGGTGATGGTGGCATCTCAGGGGGGATGGGGGCATCACAGGGGTGATGCAGGCCTCTCAGGGATGATGCGAGCAGCTCAGGGGTAATGCAGGCAGCTCAGGGGTGATGTGGGCATCTCAGAGGTGATGCGGGCATCTCAGAGGTGATGCATCTCAGTGGTGATGTGGGCATCTCAGGGGTGATGCATCTCAGTGGTGATGCGGGCATCTCAGGGGTGATGCGGGCATCTCAGGGGTGATGCATCTCAGTGGTGATACGGGCATCTCAGGGGTGATGCGGGCATCTCAAGGGTGATGCGAGCATGTCAGGGGTGATGCGGGCATCTCAGGGGTGATGCGGGCAGCTCAGGGGTTATGCATCTCAGTGGTGATGTGGGCATCTCAGGGGTGATGCATCTCAGGGGTGATGTGGGCATCTGAGGGGTGATGCGGGCATCTCAGGGGTGATATGAGCATCTCAGGGGTGATGCGGGCAGCTCGGGGGTGATGTGAACATCTCAGGGGTAATGCGGGCATCTCAGGGGTGATGCGGGCCGCTCGGGGGTGATACGAGCATCTCAGGGGTGATGCGGGCAGCTCGGGGGTGATACGAGCATCTCAGGGGTGATGCGGGCCGCTCGGGGGTGATACGAGCATCTCAATGGTGATGCGGGCAGCTCGGGGGTGATGCGGGCAGCTCAGGGGTGATGCGAGCATCTCAGGGGTGATGCGGGCATCTCAGGGCTGATGTGAGCATCTCAGGGGTGATGCGGGCAGCTCAGGGGTGATGTGGGCATCTCAGGGGTGATTTATCTCAGTGGTGATGTGGGCATCTCAGGGGTGATGGGGGCATCACAGGGGTGATACAGGCATCTCAGGGATGATGCAAGCAGCTCAGGGGTGATGCGGGCAGCTCAGGGGTGATGTGGGCATCTCAGGGGTGATGCGGGCATCTCAGAGGTGATGCATCTCAGTGGGCGTGTGGGAAATCCCAGGGGTGATGCATCTCAGTGGTGATGCGGGCATCTCAGGGGTGATGCGGGCATCTCAGGGGTGATGCATCTCAGTGGTGATGTGGGCATCTCAGGGGTGATGCGAGCATCTCAGGGGTGATGCGGGCATCTCAGTGGGGATGCGGGCATCTCAAGGGTGTTGCGGGCATCTCAGTGGGGATGTGGGTATCTCAGGGGTGATGCGGGCGTCTCAGTGGGGATGCAGGTGTCTCAAGGGTGATGCGGGCATCTCAGTGGGGATGCGAGCATCTCAGGGGTGATGCAAGCATCTCAGGGCTGATGCGAGCATCTCAGGGGTGATGCGGGCAGCTCAGGGGTGATGTGGGCATCTCAGGGGTGATGCATCTCAGTGGTGATGTGGGCATCTCAGAGGTGATGGGGGCATCACAGGGGTGATGCGGGCATCTCAGGGATGATGCGAGCAGCTCAGGGGTGATGCAGGCATCTCAGGGGTGATAGGGCATCTCAGAGGTGATGCATCTCAGGGGTGATGCGAGCATCTCAGGGGTGAAGCGGGCATCTCAGTGGGGATGCGGGCATCTCAAGGGTGATGCGGGCATCTCAGTGGGGATGTGGGCATCTCAGTGGGGATGTGGGCATCTCAGGGGTGATGCGGGCAGCTCGGGGGTGATGCGAGCATCTGAGGGCTTTTGTGAGCATCTCAGGGGTGATGCAGGCAGCTCAGGGGTGATGCATCTCAGTGGTGATGGTGGCATCTCAGGGGGGATGGGGGCATCACAGGGGTGATGCAGGCCTCTCAGGGATGATGCGAGCAGCTCAGGGGTAATGCAGGCAGCTCAGGGGTGATGTGGGCATCTCAGAGGTGATGCGGGCATCTCAGAGGTGATGCATCTCAGTGGTGATGTGGGCATCTCAGGGGTGATGCATCTCAGTGGTGATGCGGGCATCTCAGGGGTGATGCGGGCATCTCAGGGGTGATGCATCTCAGTGGTGATACGGGCATCTCAGGGGTGATGCGGGCATCTCAAGGGTGATGCGAGCATGTCAGGGGTGATGCGGGCATCTCAGGGGTGATGCGGGCAGCTCAGGGGTTATGCATCTCAGTGGTGATGTGGGCATCTCAGGGGTGATGCATCTCAGGGGTGATGTGGGCATCTGAGGGGTGATGCGGGCATCTCAGGGGTGATATGAGCATCTCAGGGGTGATGCGGGCAGCTCGGGGGTGATGTGAACATCTCAGGGGTAATGCGGGCATCTCAGGGGTGATGCGGGCCGCTCGGGGGTGATACGAGCATCTCAGGGGTGATGCGGGAAGCTCGGGGGTGATACGAGCATCTCAGGGGTGATGCGGGCCGCTCGGGGGTGATACGAGCATCTCAATGGTGATGCGGGCAGCTCGGGGTGATGCGGGCAGCTCAGGGGTGATGCGAGCATCTCAGGGGTGATGCGGGCATCTCAGGGCTGATGTGAGCATCTCAGGGGTGATGCGGGCAGCTCAGGGGTGATGTGGGCATCTCAGGGGTGATTTATCTCAGTGGTGATGTGGGCATCTCAGGGGTGATGGGGGCATCACAGGGGTGATACAGGCATCTCAGGGATGATGCAAGCAGCTCAGGGGTGATGCGGGCAGCTCAGGGGTGATGTGGGCATCTCAGGGGTGATGCGGGCATCTCAGAGGTGATGCATCTCAGTGGGCGTGTGGGAAATCCCAGGGGTGATGCATCTCAGTGGTGATGCGGGCATCTCAGGGGTGATGCGGGCATCTCAGGGGTGATGCATCTCAGTGGTGATGTGGGCATCTCAGGGGTGATGCGAGCATCTCAGGGGTGATGCGGGCATCTCAGTGGGGATGCGGGCATCTCAAGGGTGTTGCGGGCATCTCAGTGGGGATGTGGGTATCTCAGGGGTGATGCGGGCGTCTCAGTGGGGATGCAGGTGTCTCAAGGGTGATGCGGGCATCTCAGTGGGGATGCGAGCATCTCAGGGGTGATGCAAGCATCTCAGGGCTGATGCGAGCATCTCAGGGGTGATGCGGGCAGCTCAGGGGTGATGTGGGCATCTCAGGGGTGATGCATCTCAGTGGTGATGTGGGCATCTCAGAGGTGATGGGGGCATCACAGGGGTGATGCGGGCATCTCAGGGATGATGCGAGCAGCTCAGGGGTGATGCAGGCATCTCAGGGGTGATAGGGCATCTCAGAGGTGATGCATCTCAGGGGTGATGCGAGCATCTCAGGGGTGAAGCGGGCATCTCAGTGGGGATGCGGGCATCTCAAGGGTGATGCGGGCATCTCAGTGGGGATGTGGGCATCTCAGGGGTGATGTGGGCATCTCAGTGGGGATGTGGGCATCTCAGGGGTGATGCGGGCAGCTCGGGGGTGATGCGAGCATCTGAGGGGTAATGCAGGCATCTCAGGGGTGATGCGGGCATCTCAGAGGTGATGCATCTCAGTGGTGATGCGGGCATCTCAGGGGTGATGCGGGCAGCTCGGGGGTGATGCGAGCATCTCAGGGGTAATGCGGGCCGCTTGGGGGTGATGCGAGCATCTCAGGGGTGATGCGGGCAGCTCAGGGGTGATGCGAGCATCTCAAGGGTGATGCGGGCATCTCAGAGGTGATGCGAGCATCTCAGGGGTGAAGTGGGCATCTCAGGGCTGATGCGAGCATCTCAGGGGTGATGCGGGCAGCTCAGGGGTGATGTGGGCATCTCAGGGGTGATGCATCTCAGTGGTGATGTGGGCATCTCAGAGGTGATGGGGGCATCACAGGGGTGATGCGGGCATCTCAGGGATGATGTGAGCAGCTCAGGGGTGATGTGGGCATCTCAGGGGTGATGCCGGCATCTTAGAGGTGATGCATCTCAGTGGTGATGTGGGCATCTCAGGGGTGATGCATCTCAGTGGTGATGCGGGCATCTCAGGGGTGATGCGGGCATCTCAGGGGTGATGCATCTCAGTGGTGATGTGGGCATCTCAGTGGGAATGGGGGCATCTCAGGGGTGATGCGGGCATCTCAGTGGGGATGCGGGCATCTCAGGGGTGATGCGGGCATCTCAGTGGGGATGCGGGCATCTCAAGGGTGATGCAGGCATCTCAGTGGGGATGCGGGCATCTCAGGGGTGATGCGAGCATCTCAGGGGTGATGCGGGCATCTCAGGGCTGATGCGAGCATCTCAGGGGTGATGCGGGCAGCTCAGGGGTGATGCGGGCATCTCAGGGGTGATGCGGGCATCTCAGGGATGATGCGAGCAGCTCAGGGGTGATGCGGGTAGCTCAGGGGTGATGTGGGCATCTCAGAGGTGATGCATCTCATTGGTGATGTGGGCATCTCAGGGGTGATGCATCTCAGTGGTGATGCGGGCATCTCAGGGGTGATGCATCTCAGTGGTGATGCGGGCATCTCAGGGGTGATGCGAGCATCTCAGGGGTGATGCGGGCATCTCAAGGGTGATGCGGGCATCTCAGTGGGGATGCGGGCATCTCAGTGGGGATGTGGGCATCTCAAGGGTGATGCGGGCATCTCAGTGGGGATGCGGGCATCTCAGGGGTGATGCGGGCATCTCAGAGGTGATGCATCTCAGTGGTGATGTGGGCATCTCAGGAGTGATGCATCTCAGTGGTGATGTGGGCATCTCAGTGGTGATGCTGGCATCTCAGGGTGATGCGGGCATCTGAGGGGTGATGCGGACATCTCAGGGGTTATGCGAGCATCTCAGGGGTGATGTGGGCATCTCAGGGAGATGCGGGCATCTGAGGGGTGATGCGGGCATCTCAGGGGTGATGCAGGCATCTCAGAGGTGATGCATCTCAGTGGTGATGTGGGCATCTCAGGGGTGATGCATCTCAGTGGTGATGTGGGCATCTCAGTGGTGATGCGGGCATCTGAGGGGTGATGCGGGCATCTCAGGGGTGATGTGGGCATCTCAGTGGTGATGTGGGCATCTGATGGGTGATGTGGGCATCTGAGGGGTGATGCGGGCATCTCAGGGGTGATGTGGGCATCTCAGTGGGGATGCAGGCAGCTCAGGGTTTGCTCCAGTCTTAGTTCTTTGTTAATCAGCTAAAAGGAAGCAGGTGAAATGATGATGCTGGTGCAGCCCTTTCATGGAGAAGGCCCATGACTTTACCATATGACTTCCTCTTTGTGAACTGCCAGATGCCGGGACGTGTGTAGAAATTGCGTTGGGTCCACCTATCCGTTGGTACTCTTCAGATTCCGGCTTATTTTGATTCCCCGATCCCAAGTCATGGGGGAGTGTCCAAGTGGGATCCCATTGGCACAGCTGCCGCACACCCCATTTTCTAATCTTTACGAGTCACTGAAGTTTGCCTTTCATTTCTTTCACAGTCTTGCGGTGTTGACTTTGAGGTGAAGGCCTTCTGTGCGGAGAACCTGGAGGAGAAGATTCACAAGAGGTAATGCTTGCACGTCGATTCATACCTTAGATTCCGGAGCGCTCCTGGCTACTCATCCGGGTGGCCACTGGGGAGGGGGGGAAGAGAGAGAGAGTGAAAGAGAGAGAGCGAGATCTTCCAGATACTATTAGTTGCTGGAGCTTTGAGATTCTTGGAGTCACTCTGAGAAGGCTCCCCTACCTGTCTTCAAAGATACTGCATGAAGTACCATGCACGCACTCCTTTTCTACGAAATAAGGGGCGTGTGTGGTCCTTTTATTTCCCTGCAATGTTCCAGTGTGGTTCATGCATGCATGATAAATCCCCTAGCTTATCTTAGAAAAAGACACACTGGGTCATTGTGCAGCACCAGTTGAGCGTCCGAGCTATGAGAGTGCTCTGAGTGAGGAAGGCACGCTAGAGACATCCCCCGACTTCCCGAAACTTTGAGAACGGCCCAGAACACTGTGACCCTCGATGCAGGATCTGCTGGTGCGTTTAAGGGACCACCCCCCTCCCCCAGCCACACTGGCGCCAACATTCGTTAGATGCGTCCATCTTGGAACGATGGCCTTCTATCAGAAGATAATTCTATGGTCATTGCAGGTTTTGATAAGGTGCTTTCCTCACTAATACAAGATACACTGGAAGGGATCATTGGAACTACACCTTGTAATATTTTGAAAAATAGCCAGTTTACAATGTTACCACAATTAAAAAATGTACCTTTTTAATAGCTTCTCTTGCCAAGAATACATAGCAATTGGTCTCTCAGATGCTCTTCCTTCTTGCTAAGGGTCGCTCTCAAACCAATGACCTGCTTCCTTTCAGCTTCTCCATTTACATGGCTTCGTGGCTCTAGGATGGCCACTGCTCCTTTCTGTTAGTCCTCAGGATGGCCACTGCCCCTTTCTCTTAGTCCTCAGGATGGCCCCTGCTCCTTCCTAATGGCCCCAAGTATGGCCCCTGCTCCTGTTTACTGGCCCTCCGGATGGCCACCGCTCCTTTCTAATGCCCCTCAGGATGGCCACCGCTCCTTTCTAAAGCCCCTCAGGATGGCCACTGCTCCTTTCTAAAGCCCCTCAGGATGGCCACTGCTCCTTTCTAAAGCCCCTCAGGATGGCCACTGCTCCTTTCTAAAGCCCGGCAAGATGGCCATCGCTCCTTTCTAAAGCCCCTCAGGATGGCCACTGCTCCTTTCTAAAGCCCCTCACAATGGCCACTGCTCCTTTCTAAAGCCCCTCAGGATGACCACTGCTCCTTCCTAATGGCCCTCAGGATGGCCACCGCTACTTTCTGTTTTTTTTAAACTTCTCTTTATTGGCAAGAAGCAGTAGCAGGTGGATCACATATTACATCAACAAAAGCATATTGCATAAACAAGGGTATGGACAGACAATCAATACATAAGCGTCAGACCGGGCACATTCAAAGAAAGCAGATCGAGTCTCGTGGGAAGAGTCACAGTACAGCCTCCACCTCTGCCTGATCCGGCGTTGGAGGCGAGGATAAAAGTTCCAGATCAGCTTTAGCGTTCAGGTAGCTACAAAACTCAGTCCATATGTTTTTAGGGCGAGCATTCACAGGCAATGTGTTGATATAGTCCTCCTCACACACCTGTGTCCAGGTGAGAGCCTTAAGCCACATTTCTAGTGTATGGGGGATCGCCGCTTCCAGCACTGCAGTATGCATCTCTTGGCCACTATGGCTCCCATGTTCAAGAATTTTACAACCCGTCTAGCCCCCTCACCCTCCCACTTCCCAAACAACACAGCCAAGGGGTCAGGATCTATGCGGAATCCCACCATCTCTGAGAGGGCCTCCAGCACAGCCTCCCAGAACGGGGCCAACGCCCTGCAGGCCCAAAACATGTGGGCGTGATCCGCCTCGCTGGATTTGCATCTCTGACAAACATGGGGTTGATCCCGTGCGAACCTCCCAACCGCTTGAGGAGTGTAGTACAGACGATTAAGGAGTTTGAATTGTATGCATCTAAATCTAGAGTTGAGGGAAACCTTACGCGTGTGCGCACACACCTTGACCCACATCTCGTCAGTGATTACCAACCCCAGTTCCTGGCTCCAAGCGTCGCAAACTTTGCAAGATGGTTCCGCAGAGCGCTCAGCCAACATTTTATAAAGTGCGGATATCATGCCCCTATCCCCCGCTGAATTAGCAATGTAGCAAATTTCGGTGGACTCTTGGGGTTCGTCCGGGCATGAGGGCCACATGTCCTGCACAGCCGCTCTGAGCCTAAAGTACTGCAGCAACTCCAGTGGTGAGCCTGAGTGTCCTGGGCTCCATGTCTGCAGGGTGATGAATTTCCCCTCTGGGAACAGGTCAGAGAGCGCCCGATACCCCAAGTCCTGCCAGTGTTGCATGAGGAGCCTATCCTGCGTGGGGGCAAGGCCTGGGAATGACCATATGGGAAGCCATTTATAGTACGGACGGAGGTTAGAATGGGGTTGCAGCATATGTCTCCATGCCCTGATAGTGGTGGACACTGGATCTGCCGGGGCGTCAGACTGGTACGAGTGGAAGAGGATCAATGACATAACATTTATCTCCTCAGTTGCCAGGATCTCGAGTTTGACATGCAGAGGTGGGTCTTGGTGTTTGTACCAATGGGTCGCGTGTTGGGCCTGTGCGGCTATCCAGTATTGTGCTATGTCCGACGCATTGAGTCCCCCTCTCTCGTATGGTAAGGTGATATGCTGCCACTTCCTGCGACCGGCCTCAGCATGCCACAGGAACCGGGCGAACCCTGCGTGCAAGTTTGTGAAATAGTGCTTCCCGGGCCAGAGTGGGACGTTGGTGAATATGTATAGGAGCTTTGGAACTATAATCATTTTGATTAGGGACAGTCTTCCCGCTAAGGACAGGGGGAGATTACGCCACCTCTCCATTTTTGCCTCCGCGTACTGCGCTGCAGCACCGTAGTTGTCTGCCAAGAGGGAAGCCCTAGCCAGGGACCCCAAGGTATTTGATGCCATCTGGGGCCCACCTGAGTGGGAATTCGCATGATGGTTGGGGGGTTGCCGGTGTGAGGGGGAAGATGTCTGATTTGGTGTAGTTTATAGTGAAGCCCGAAAATGTGCCCATTTTGATGATCTCTCGGATGATTGGATCTAAGTGGACCGAGGGGTCCCTGACATACAGAAGCACGTCATCTGCGTACAAAGATTTAATTTCAGGTGTGTCATGCAGACGAATCCCCTTACGAGTGTGTTTGTCTCTGACACTGTCCGCAATTGGCTCGATAGCCATCGCAAATAGAAGGGGGGAGAATGGACACACCTGGCTCGTCCCTCTGTGGAGGGCAAAGGGAGCCCAAATATGGGAATTAACCAGGACTCTGGCCATTGGGTTTGTGTACAGTAGCTTGATATAGGAGAGCATGCGTGGGCCAATTTCCATCTTTTCCAGCACGGCCCACAGGTATTGCCATGACACCATGTCGAACGCCTTTTGGGCATCCAGTGTCACCACGACCGCATTAGCGTTAGGGCCAAATCTAGACATGACGTTGAAGAGGCGTCGGATATTTAAGGAGGTAGAGCGGGCAGGGACAAAGCCGCTCTACCTGTTCGCAATTATCTTGGCGAACATTTTCGTGTCTGTGTTAATAAGGGAAAGAGGTCTGTAGGGGCCACATTCCTCCGGGGGCTTGCCTGGCTTTGGGAGTACAGTGATTATAGCCTCGCGCAGGGACTGGGGGAGAGTGGCAAGGCGAAGGGAATTGTCCCATACTTCATGCAAGCGCGGGGCCAGTAGGGCGACATGCTCTTGGTAAAATTCAGCGGTCAGGCCGTCCGGTCCGGGGGCCTTGCCTTTTGGGAGGGCGGAAATAGCCTCAGTGATTTCATCTAGGGAGATGGGAGCGTCAAGCTGCTCTTTGGTGGCGGGAGATATATAGGACATGGGGATATTATCGAGGAGAAGATCCAGATCCTGAGGACTGTGCTCACTCTGCGGGGCGTAAAGGGTTGCATAAAAGTCGCAAAAGGCCTCCAGAATGGGTTGGTCAGCCCAGTGACATACGCCATCCTCGCCCCTAATGCTATCAATACAGGTTCTGCCCCCCTCCATTCGGGCCAGCCTGGCCAGAGTTCGACCGGGTCTTTCCCCCTCGCCGTATTTGCGAGCCGCAATGGGTCATGCGTAATATCTTATTTCCCTGAGGGCATGCGCCTCGAAGCTTTCCAATTCCGCCCGTATCTGTGCCAACTTGGGCAGGGAGGGAGCAGAGGCGTATTCATGCTCTAGTTCCTTGAGTTTTGATTCAGATCTTTGTAGAGAGTTCTTGATGTCTTTCAGGACCCCTGCTTCCCTAGAAATACACATCCCTCTGATGTACACCTTGAAAGCCTCCCACTGGACCCCGTCTGTTGTGTCATGACGTTTATTGGTGTCAAAAAAGGTGTTGATGTCTGCGAGGATGTCGGCCTTGAACACTATGTCATGTAGTGCCTCAGATTTGAAGCGCCAGCCGGAGTGGCGAGGTAGCGTGTGTTGTAGGGTAATATCGAGTGTCACTGGGGAGTGATCTGAGACTGTGCGTGGCAAGATCTGCATGCTGAGGTTCCTCCCCATCAGCCCGGCTGACAGGAGAAAGAGATCGATTCTGGAATGGCTGTCGTGTGCAGAGGAATAAAACGTGTATTCCCTAGCTATTGGGTTGAGTGCTCGCCAGACATCTATTAGGCCAGCCGGGCCCATGTGTGCTTGGAGCCGACGAGCGGCTCTAGACAGTGTCCTGTGTGCAGTGCCCAATCTGTCTAGCTCATTGTTCAGTATGAGGTTCATGTCCCCTCCCCCCCCCCAGATAACCGGGATCCCTATGTATCTCGAAAGTAGGGTATTGATATCATCGAAAAAGTCGGGGGTGTCTGTACTCGGGGCATAAGTGTTGACCAGTAGGCATTCCGTGTTAGCCAACAGGCAGTGGAGGATAACATATCTACCCTCTCGATCTATGTGGCTAGTACGTAAGGTAAACTCCACTGATTTATGAATTAAGGTTAGCACCCCCCTGGATTGAGAGGAGTACACTGTGTAGAATGTATTGCCTCCCCATGCCGGCGCCAGGGAGGCAGAAAGGTGCGCAAGTGCATGGGTATGCAGTTATCCTACGAGCCTTGGGGAAATTACTGAGCCCCCGCACATTCCACGACATTAGCCTAATAGCTATGTTACAAGCTTAAGGAACATCCCAGCACCGCGTAGCATTGATTGTTGACCATGTAGTAATCTTCAATGCAGGGCCACCATCTTCCACCCTCCAAGCCACACGCTCCTTGCCATTTTCACAATAACATCCCTCAACGTTACCACCCCCCACCCTCACTGCCCTCCCCAACCAAGCAGTGTATAAGACCCCATCCCAATACCCAGCAGGAGCACGCCCTGCGGAACAAGGTTGCACCCAGCTGCGTGCCCAACTGGGGCGCGTACAACGGCCGTAACATGTCAAACTCGGCATTGCAGCTGCAACGGGGGTCACTGTTGCTGTAAACCCAACTTGAATGTGAGATTGGTGCGGCGCACCGTGTATTATGCAGCGGTAACAATTAGTACATTACGGGAGCTTTAACAATAGGTTACACTTAACAAAGGATATAGATGATGCGAGATTCATAAGTACCACAAAGGAAGCGTAAAGGGCGCGCTTAAGTAGCGCCCATGGCGGCCCACATGTATGGGTCAATGTTCACCTCTTCAGTCACCCGCTGCTGGCTCCTCGAGTGGGTCGGGGAGAGGAATGTGGGCTTCGATGAATTTCACTGCCTCCTCAGGTACCGTGAAGAAGTACAACTTGTTGCGATGAGTAAGCTTCAGGCGTGCCTGAAATAGCATGGCGTATTCAATTTTCTTTTCTCTGAGCAGTTTTTTCACACCGTTGAACTGCCTACGCTCCATTTGCACACCCATGGAAAAGTCTGGGAAAACTCTGATGGTTTGGGATTCAAATTTCAGTTCCCCTTTCTCCCGGGCCAAGCGTAGTATGTGGTCTCTGTCCCGAAAGCTCAGAACCTTGGCAATGATCGGCCTGGGGAAGTCTCCCGGTTTGGGACGTGGGGCAAGCGCCCGATGGGCGCGTTCAATCGTGAAGAACGGGGAGAGTTGGGGGTTGCCCAAGAGTTCTCTCAGTAGATCCTCAACTGCCTGCTCCTTCTTACCCTTTAGTGCGGACTCCGGGTCCCCCACGATACGGAGATTATTCCGGCGACACCTGGATTCCAAGTCGTCGCACTTTGCCTTGACTTGCCTCATATCCCGCACTAGTTCAGAAACAGTGTTTTGAAGAGTGTGCACGCCATCCTCGGTGGTCCCAATGCGTGTCTCGGCCTCCGCCAGTCTGGTGCCATACTGGTCCAATTTGGCTCGCATAGAAGCAACACTTGCATTTATGTCGTCCAATTCTTTGTGAAATGAGGTGAGGTTTTTCGCCATAGTTTCCATCAGGGTGGTGAGGTCAGGCTGCAGGGGTCTGGATGGTGGGTCAGAGTCGTCCCAGCTCAGAGGTGACCTCCCCTGCTCCTGTCTGGGGAGCGACTTAGCGTATTTGTCCATTGCTCCCGCCTTGTCGGTTCCGCGTGATTTACTTGGCATGCTACGGGAGTGCAATGAAGCACCACGGGGCAGCTCCTGCCAATTGTTAGGACCGTAATCCTTGGGCCCCTTTGGTGCAGTAGTATCGGGACAGGCAGGGGAGTCCCACCCCTTTGCCAGCAGGAGTCTAAATTCGGTGTACGGGTAGTGCTGAACTGCTCACCGGGCGACACCGTTCCAGAGCTGGATCACAGGTCCCGGTAGTTGCAGCGGCAGAAAAGGCTCAGACGGAGGCTCGGACGTAGGCCGCAACTCCGGCACCTCGTGTGAGCGGCCCAATGTAATCAGGGTAGGCCTCAAGGGCGGTGGGTCCGCAATGGTCGGGCTGGATCCCCAGCAGTTCAGTTTATCGCCCCAGGGCTGCAGCCCCACAGCAGTTGACGAGTATAAGGGCCCCAGAGCCGGAGGGGCGCCGCGCCACAACCACAGCCCCCAACCTCCTCACCCGCAGGGGCGTAGCTCGGATCTTTAAGCCGCGGGCCAGCAAGCAACCAGGAGGCGCACAGGATAGGAACCGCTCCAGGCACCGGTCAGCCCATAAGGAGAGGCTCGGGAGGAGGGCACCGCCCGGGCGGTTTTTGGAGGGTCAAGTGCGCAGGTGGGGCCTCCCCCCTGACAATATTGCACGGCTCCATAGGTCACCAGAGGTAGGAAGCCGCTTCGCCAGGCTTAGGAAGTCGCAGTCACAGCAGCACGCTAGGGCCAAGCCCGCCGCAGCGTCACGTGATGCAGTAGGCCTCAGCGAGCGGGGAGCCGGGTCGGGAGGAAAAAGAGCCCTGCTTGGTGAAAAGGTCACGGTTTTCACCACGACTTGGATCAAAATGTCGTTCCGAGGGCAGCCAAGATGATGGGCTCACTCCCATCGACGGATGGTACAGGGAACCGCTGATAAAGGTGGATATACAGCAGTCGGGCACGGAGCTTGAAAGCTAGGCAGCCATCTTGCAGGCTGCTCAACACCGCCCCCGGCCACCGCTACTTTCTAATGGCCCTCAGGATGGCCCCTGATCCTTTTAACTGGCTCTTGGGATGGCCACCGCTCATTTCTAATGGCCCTTAGGATGGCCACCGCTCCTTTTATATTGGCCCTCGGGATGGCCCCTGATGCTTTTTACTGGCCCTCAGGATGGCCAGCGCTCATTTCTAATGGCCCTCGTGATGGCCACCGCTCATTTCTATTGGCCCTCAGGATGGCCCCTGATCCTTTTTTACTGGCCCTTGGGACGGATACTGCTCATTTCTAATGTCCCTCAGGATGGTCATCACTCCTTTGAAATGGCCCTCAGGTTGGCCACAGCTCCTTTCCAATGACCCTCAGAATGGCCCCTGCTTCTTCCTAATGGCCCTAAGTATGGCCCCTGCTCCTTTGTAATGGCCCTCAAGGTGGCCACTGCTCCTTTGTAATGGTCCTCAGGATGGCACCACTCCTTTCTAATGGCCCTCAGGATGGCCACTGCTCCTTTCCAATGGCCCTCAGGATTACACCTGCTCTTTTCCAATGGCCCCTGCTCCTTTCTAATGTCCCTCAGGATGGCCCCTACTCCTTCTAATGGCCCTCAAGGTGGCCAACGCTCCTTTCTAATGGCCCCTTAGTGTGGTCCCTGCTCTTTTCTATTGTCCCCCAGGATGGCTATCACTCTTTTCTGTGGCCTCTGTTCCTTTCTAAGGCCCTTATGGGGGCCACCGCTAATTTCTACTTTCCCTCAGATGGCCAGCGCTCCTTTCGAATGGCCCCAAGGCAACTATGGTTGGTACTTCATCTGCTTTAACTCACTGAGATGGGATGTGGCTCTATATCAACATTCAGGTTCTGATACATTCGAGCGCCTTTTGACTCTTCATGGAGTCCTCAGGATGGCCACCGCTCCATGAAATGAAATGACCTTGCCCATTGGTATAATCCAAGTCACCAATTATGGGAACATGACTCCTACTTGCTTGGACTCGTCCCATGGTGTTCTTTTGCATTTTAAAGGTTAAATCCCCATGACTGCTAGAAGAAGCATAAGGGAGGGAAAGAGAGACAGAGAGAGAGAGAGAGAGAGAGAGAGAGAGAGAGAGAGAGAGAGAGAGAGAGAGACACTAAAGCCCTGAAGATAATCTGATGCGCCAACATTGATGAATCGCTCGATAAGTATTTTTAACTGCACTGCGTACATTCTATATCCTCCAGTCTAAGGTGGTTACTGGTTGATGTTTCTCGACCACATTCAATGATTATGGCTATTTGAAACCTTGTGATTTTAAAAGGTTTTCAGTTTTTTTCTTAATATCATCTGCCTTAATGCCCACAGTGTTTAGTACATTTCCTTATTAGTATTTTTTTGTTTGTTAACTTGCTCATGAGATCATCAAGGCGGGTCTTGTCTATTTTTCATCTATTCCATGTGTGTCCTGCCCCTTTAAATGTCCCCTGTTTTGGCGAGAGCTGTAAACCTATTGCAGCATCGGTGTCATTGGCAATCTCTGTCCACGTCATTCCTTTATTTCTTGCCATCTGTGTAATTATCCTATTTCATTTTTGAACATCTCTGTTGGGGCCTGGCTGGTATAGATGACTCATTGTATGTTATTTCCATGAACTTGTAGGCATTGCCTCGCCTCATTATAGCAGAGCTGAACACAGTTGTCTAGAAGTCAAGTATTAGGGAAGCCTTCTCTCTGAACAATGCTGTCCATGAACGTTATGTCATTTCTTCGTTTTCTATCAGGATACAAGATGACATGAGTCAATTTCAACAAATGAATGCACAGAGCTATGCAATGTTCTGAAATGGCGTTTTCATCGGCCTTTCCAAGCTTATAACGCGTATTCGCGCACACAACATACTTGGTACATTCAAAGGTCACTGGGGACTTTGTTGTACTTTTCATTTCTTGCTTACTTGACAGGATTATACACTCTCTAATTTTACTTTCACTATCCTTCTTAACCCCTGGCCACCGATATCACACCCTCTGTTTCATTTTATGTATCCCTTGACATCTTTCACTTCCTGGATTGGTTACTTTACTCCACAGACCTTCGGGAGACAGCACTCTTGCTGCTCTTTCCAATTTCTCCCCTTTCAAGATGAATCTCATTGCTTGCTAATAGCAGATGTTCATATGCCAATATTTCCTTCGTATAACATTCCCTTTCCTAACAGTTTCTCAATAAATGCCAGGTCCTCCATGGACAGAAGGTCCACTTCAGATTAAATGAACGATTTATTAACAGAACATATAGAAATATATCCCCAAACTAGGCCCACCTCCAACTGACTCTGTCCCCATATTCTGTGCATCATCACACTGCACAGGTATCATACAAACAAATTCGACACAGGTAGTGGCAATGCGCTCGTCTTGGAAGCAAGACAATGCAGAGAAACACAGGTTCTATTAAGCGTGTTATAAAAAACAATGATAATTACATGACATATAAGTACGTGTGTGGCTTTGAAGATCCTAGGGTGCTCATGTACATATAATTGGCTATGAAGTGTTGGGGATGACACAATATATTTGTGTATGTGTTGTGTGTCCTTCTCAGGGATCATAATCTTAATACAAGCACTGTTTCCGTTTTCCAAAGGAACTCAGTACAGCTGGTCATTCGAAAGGTCCAATTTGCTCCAGCCAACCTGGGTGTAGCCCCCAAGACAGAGATCACCCGCCAGTTCATGTTGTCTGACAGACCCCTGCACCTGGAGGCATCGCTGGATAAAGAGGTGAGTAACGGTCGTGCCGTCTTCTGGCCTAACTCATTACCAGATAGGACCAGACCTGTGGCTTTCCCTGGAGATCAGGTCCATTATTTCCTGCGTCCTATTCTTGCTGCTCACTCTGCTTCTTCTGGTTTTCCTCCCTTGCGATCCATAGATCTATTATCATGGAGAGCCCATCAACGTCAATGTGAAAATCAACAACACCACCGGCAAGATCGTAAAGAAGATCAAAATAATAGGTAAAAAGAAGAAAGCGTTCTGCACCACAGGGGATTCAGGAGCCGTGTTCATCCTCTTAGAAAGTTCATATTAGGATGCATTCTGGGATTGGCAGTGGTTACGCAGTTGCTCCTGAGCCCTGATGCGCTTTTGAATTCTTTGCAGATTTCCTCGGATTCCTTAGGAACCTTGTATCAAACTACGTGCTCCTGTAGGTGTCCGCCACATACTAAATTAGTCACCCTAATAATACCCTTTAAATAGCAGCCTTTAATTTTCCATGGGGCCTAGAGGTCTCTGCTAATTTGAGACACACTCTGTTCCAAATTAGATGCCATTCTTAGACGCTCTCAAGTTTTCCAAAGGCTGTCGGTTAAACATGTGTGTTTTCCATGAAATCTCTGATCTCTCCCTAGGGTCCAGATTCTGAAAACACAGCTTTCCCGTTTTAGGTCATATTTTCCTTAAAAATGCCAAGAGTCTTATAGGATTCTCTGACTTCTTCTGGGAATATCGGCAGAAAGGGCCAAGGATTGAATGAGCATGAAGTATGAAGACCAATATCTTCTTCCAGCTCAGGGTCACTCACCTACGTAGAGTTTCTGGGTCTTCATTAGGCCCCGCTCTCTTTGGAATTAACTCTTTAAGCACTCATGAGACAATTCCATTATCTACACACAATCTAAACTATTCTGGGACAGAAGATCTCTGACCTCACTTGAGACACTCCAATTATCCAGATATAACCTCTAAGCTATCTTAAGATATATCACTCACCAAGGTAAAATCTCTAAGCTCTCGTAAGATATATCAATCACCCAGGTAAAACCTCTAAGCTCTCGTAAGATATATCAATCACCCAGGTAAAACCTCTAAGCTCTCTTAAGATATATCACTCACCGAGGTAAAACCTCTGAGCTCTCGCAAGATATATCAATCACCCAGGTAAAACCTCTAAGCTCTCTTAAGATATATCACTCACCGAGGTAAAACCTCTAAGCTCTCGTAAGATATATCAATCACCCAGGTAAAACCTCTAAGCTCTCTTAAGATATATCACTCACCGAGGTAAAACCTCTGAGCTCTCGCAAGATATATCAATCACCCAGGTAAAACCTCTAAGCTCTCTTAAGATATATCACTCACTGAGGTAAAACCTCTAAGCTCTCATGAGATATATCAATCACCCAGGTAAAACCTCTAAGCTCTCGCAAGATATATCACTCACTGAGGTAAAACCTCTAAGCTCTCGTATGATATATCAATCACCCAGGTAAAACCTCTAAGCTCTCGTAAGATATATCAATCACCCAGGTAAAACCTCTAAGCTCTCTTAAGATATGTCAGACACTGAGGTAAAACCTCTAAGCTCTCGCGAGATATATCAATCACCCAGGTAAAACCTCTAAGCTCTCTTAAGATATATCACTCACCGAGGTAAAACCTCTAAGCTCTCGTAAGATATAACAATCACCCAGGTAAAACCTCTGATCTCTCTTAAGATATGTACGTGAGAAGGAGTTGGAGCTTGTAGCAACTGTGGATCTCTGCGCTCGGTTGTGATTCCGTGTTGGTGATTGTTTGTTTGGGGGTAGACTGGTTGGGTCCTGCAGCCTGTATATGAGTTTCTAAATGGACAGAGCTCCTGCAATCCAAGGTTTAAGTATACATTTTTTGCTGGGATTGGAACTATTTTGTACGTTGGCGCTGGATCGGCTGATAGCCCGTTGTCAACGACAGCACATTGGTTTCTTCTTCAATGACTATCCAACACTTTTTAGATTTGAGAAGATTTGGTTTATTTATAATTATGTCAATTGGTCACGCATGTTCCTTGGTTAACATTGGTTGTCACTTGTGTGACATATATTCTAATGTGTGCGATGTTCACAATGCAAGTCATCAAGCTACATGCCTATGATTTGGGAGTGCCGACACGTGTTTCAACCAATGGTTTTTCTCAAGGCAGTTGAATATTTGGGGATATCCCATGCAGGTCTCAATGATGATGTTTGGGAGTGGACTGCTAATTAGTATCTGCACCCGGTTGGTTTCAGTGAGGTCTTGTGGTCTCGCAGTGATCGGACAACGGGCTATCAGCCGATCCAGCGCCAATGTACAAACGAGATCCAATCCAAGCAAAAAACTCTCTTAAGATATATCACTCATCCACTTTAAACCTCTAAGCTCTCCTAAAATATATCACTCAGCCAGGTAAAACCTCTAAGCTCTCTTAAGATATATCACTCACCCAGGTAAAACCTCTAAACTCTCCAAAGATATATCACTCATCCACTTAAAATGTCTAAGCTCTCCTAAGATATATCACTCATCCAGTTTAAGCCTCTAAGCTTTCGTAAGATATATCACTCATCCACTTAAAACCTTTAAGCTCTCCTAAAATATATCACTCACCCAGGTAAAACCTCTAAGCTCTCCTAAGATATATCACTCATCCACTTCAAACCACTAAGCTCTCGTAGGATATATCACTCGCCCAGGTAAAACCTCTAAGCTCTCCTAAGATATAGAATTCATCCAATTAAAACCTCTAAGCTCTCATTAAACACTTACCATACTTATACTTCTTTATCTGAATATAA
Organism: Ambystoma mexicanum; assembly: GCF_040938575.1. Taxonomy (NCBI): domain Eukaryota; kingdom Metazoa; phylum Chordata; class Amphibia; order Caudata; family Ambystomatidae; genus Ambystoma; species Ambystoma mexicanum. Next base: position 69,745,205 of record NC_090930.1, on the reverse strand, counting down.
GGGGGTTCCTTCATTAAAGAAATTGTGCCACCACAGTAGATTCCCCAGGTGGCTGTAGACCACTTGCCTGGGCCCACCCACTATGAGTGAACAGGTAGTAGCACAAAAGGAACAGTACCTTGGTTGTGGTCTAGCCAGGTTTCACATAGAAACAAATAAATAAAAAAGCAAGCCATAAGGAGCCCACAAAAGTAGACCCGTAGCACTGGAGCGCCACAATAAACACCACACAACGTTTGCTGGTCACAAAGCCCAGATTTGTCGTGATTAACCTAGTGCATCATGCTACTTTTTAAGCCGCATAAACAGGGCTGACATGAGGATCCAGTTAAATTGGTGGAAAATGTTAGTTGTGATGCGTGTTAGAGATGCCCACAAGCAAAGAACAACATTAAAATCCTGGTTTGAACAATGACCTCAAACCTAATGTGGTCATTGTGTAAGCAACCCTAAATACATAACCATGCAGCCAAGTTGACAGTCCCTCCTCTAATGTGGCGGCAACCCCCCAGAAGCTAAGATTACTTCTTCATAATCACACACCAGTTCCAACCCTTCCAAATTATAAAGAGCACTGAAACTTTGACAATATTAAGTCCTTTTGCCCCATCTGCCAGTAAACACCAATGGTCACCAACACCCCACTCATCTAGTGATCAGTCTGATGCATAGACTGTGCACACTTTGGAGGGCCAGGCCCCGCCCCATGTCAGACCAGGTGCTCATAAACATCCACCAGTACCTCTTCCCCAATGACCCCTATAAAAACGTCCATCTCTGACCTGCCACTCAGATTTGCTACCACAGATTCACCACCAACACACCAACCGGTGGAGAGAGCATACAGTAGATGCACAAACACTTGGTCACCCAACATACCCATGCCGATACACCTAAGCTTGCCCCACATGCTCATGCCCACACACCTATGCTTGCCCCACATACACATGCCCACACACCTACGCTTGCCCCACATACACATGCCCACACACCTAAGCTTGCCCCACGTACTCATGCCCATACATCTAAGTGTGCCCCACATACTCATGCCCACACACCTACGCTTGCCCCACATACACATGCCCACACACCTATGCTTGCCCCGCAAACCCAGGCCCATACATCTAAGTGTGGCCCACATACTCATGCCAATACACCTAAGTGTGCCCACATACTCATGCTCATACATTGAAGGGTACCCCACATACACATGCCCATACACTTAAGCTTGCCCCACATACTCATGCCCACACACATAAGCTTGCCCCACATGCTCATGCCCACACACCTAAGCTTGCCCCACATACACATGCCCACACACCTAAGCTTGCCCCACGTACTCATGCCCATACATCTAAGTGTGCCCCACATACTCATGCCTATACACCTAAGTGTGCCCACATACTCATGCTCATACATTGAAGGGTACCCCACATACACATGCCCATACACTTAAGCTTGCCCCACATACTCATGCCCACACACATAAGCTTGCCCCACATGCTCATGCCCACACACCTAAGCTTGCCCCACATACACATGCCCACACACCTAAGCTTGCCCCACGTACTCATGCCCATACATCTAAGTGTGCCCCACATACTCATGCCTATACACCTAAGTGTGCCCACATACTCATGCTCATACATTGAAGGGTACCCCACATACACATGCCCATACACTTAAGCTTGCCCCACATACTCATGCCCACACACCTAAGCTTGCCCCACATACTCATGCCCACACACAAAAGCTTGCCCCATGTACTCATGCCCATACATCTAAGTGTGCCCCACATACTCATGCCCATACACTTAAGCTTGTCCCACATACTCATGGCCACACACCTAAGCTTGCACCACGTACTCATGCCCATACATTGAAGGGTACCTCACATACACATGCCCACACACCTAAGCTTGCCCCACATACACATACCCACACACCAAAGCTTGCCCACATACTCATGCCCTTACATCTAAGTGTGTCCCACATACTTATGCCCATAGACTTAAGCTTGCCCCACATACTCATGCCCACACACCTAAGTGTGCCCCACATACTCATGCTCATACATCTAAGTGTGCCCCACATACTCATGCACATACACCTAAGCTTGCCCCACATACCCATATCCATACACATAAGCTCGCCCCACATGCTCATACCCATACACTTAAGCTTGCCCCACATACTCATGCCCATACACCTAAGCTTGCCCCGCATATTCATGCCCACACGCCTAAGCTTGCCACACATACTCATGCCCATACACCTAAGCTTGCCCCACATACTCATGCCCATACACCTAAGCCTGCCCCGCATACACATGCCCACACACCTAAGCTTACCCCACGTACTCATGCTCATACATCGAAGTGTGCCCCACATACTCATGCCCATACACCTAAGCTTGTCCCACATACTCATGCCCATACACCTAAGCTTGCCCCACATACTCATGCCCATACACCTAATCTTGCCCTGCAAACTCAGGCCCACACACCTAAGCTTGCAACACATACTCATGTCCATACACCTAAGCTTGCCCCACATACACATGCCCACACACCTAAGCTTGCCCCACGTACTCATGCCCATACACCTAAGCTTACCCCACATACTCATGTCCATACACCTAAGCTTGCCCCACATACACATGCCCACACACCTAAGCTTGCCCCACGTACTCATGCCCATACATCTAAGTGTGCCCCACATACTCATGCCCATACACTTAAGCTTGCCTCACATACTCATGCCCACACACCTAAGTGTGCCCCACATACTCATGCTCATACATCAAAGTGTGCCCCACATACTTATGCTCATACACCTAAGCCTGCCCAACATACTCATGCCCATACACCTAATCTTGCCCCACATACTCATGCCCACACACCTAAGCTTGCCCCACATACTCATGCCCATACACCTAAGCCTGCCCTGCATACTCATGCCCATACACCTAAGCTTGCCCCAGATACTCATGCCCACACACCTTACCTTGCCCCACATACTCATGCCCATACACCTAGGCTTTCCCCACATACTCATGTGCCATACACCTAAGCTTTCCCCACATACTCATGTGCCATACACCTAAGCTTGACCCACATACTCATGCCCACACACCTAAGCTTGCCCCACATACCCATGCCTATACACCTAAGCCTGCCCTGCATACTCATGCCCATACACCTAAACTTGCCCCACACCCTCATGCCCATACACCTAGGCTTGCCCAACATACTCATGTCCATACACCTAAGCTTGCCCCACACACTCATGCCCATACACCTAAGCTTGGCCCACATACTCATGCCCATACACCTAAGCTTGCCCCAGATACTCATTCCCACACACCTTACCTTGCCCCACATACTCATGCCCATACACCTAAGCTTTCCCCACATACTCATGTGCCATACACCTAAGCTTGACCCACATACTCATGCCCACACACCTAAGCCTGCCCTGCATACTCATGCCCATACACCTAAACTTGCCCCACACCCTCATGCCCATACGCCTAGGCTTGCCCAACATACTCATGTCCATACACCTAAGCTTGCCCCACACACTCATGCCCATACACCTAAGCGTACCCCACATACACATGCCCACACACCTAAGCTTGCCCCACATACTCATGCCCATACATCTAAGTGTGCCCCACATACTCATGCTCATACATCAAAGTGTGCCCCACATACTTATGCTCATACACCTAAACTTGCCCCACACCCTCATGCCCATACACCTAAGCCTGCCCAACATACTCATGCCCATACACCTAATCTTGCCCCACATACTCATGCCCATACACCTAAGCCTGCCCCGCATACTCATACCCATACACCTAAGCTTGCCCCAGATACTCGTGCCCACACACCTTACCTTGCCCCACATACTCATGCCCATACACCTATGCCTGCCCTGCATACTCATACCCATACACCTAAGCTTGCCCCACATACTCATGCCCATACACCTAAGCTTGCCCCACATACTCATGTCCATACACCTAAGCTTGCCCCACATACACATGCCCACACACCTAAGCTTGCCCCACGTACTCATGCCCATACATCTAAGTGTGCCCCACATACTCATGCCCATACACTTAAGCTTGCCTCACATACTCATGCCCACACACCTAAGTGTGCCCCACATACTCATGCTCATACATCAAAGTGTGCCCCACATACTTATGCCCATACACCTAAGCCTGCCCAACATACTCATGCCCATACACCTAATCTTGCCCCACATACTCATGTCCACACACCTAAGCTTGCCCCACATACTCATGCCCCTACACCTAAGCCTGCCCTGCATACTTATGCCCATACATCTAAGCTTGCCCCAGATACTCATGCCCACACACCTTACCTTGCCCCACATACTCATGCCCATACACCTAAGCTTTCCCCACATACTCATGTGCCATACACCTAAGCTTTCCCCACATACTCATGTGCCATACACCTAAACTTGACCCACATACTCATGCCCACACACCTAAGCTTGCCCCACATACCCATGCCTATACACCTAAGCCTGCCCTGCATACTCATGCCCATACACCTAAACTTGCCCCACACCCTCATGCCCATACACCTAGGCTTGCCCAACATACTCATGTCCATACACCTAAGCTTTCCCCAAACACTCATGCCCGTACACCTAAGCTTAGCCCACATACTCATGCCCATACACCTAAGCTTGCCCCAGACACTCATGCCCACATACCTTACCTTGCCCCACATACTCATGCCCATACACCTGAGCTTTCCCCACATACTCATGTGCCATGCACCTAAGCTTTCCCCACATACTCATGTGCCATACACCTAAGCTTGACCCACATACTCATGCCCACACACCTAAGCTTGCCCCACATACCCATGCCTATACACCTGAGCTTTCCCCACATACTCATGTGCCATGCACCTAAGCTTTCCCCACATACTCATGTGCCATGCACCTAAGCCTGCCCTGCATACTCATGCCCATACACCTAAACTTGCCCCACACCCTCATGCCCATACACCTAGGCTTGCCCAACGCACTCATGTCCATACACCTAAGCTTGCCCCACACACTCATGCCCATACACCTAAGCTTGGCCCACATACTCATGCCCATACACCTAAGCTTGCCCCACATGCTCATGTCCATACACCTAAGCGTGCCCCACATACACATGCCCACACACCTAAGCTTGCCCCACTTACTCATGCCCATACATCTAAGCGTGCCCCACATACTCATGCCCATACACCTAATCTTGCCCCACATACTCATGCCCATACACCTAAGCCTGCCCCGCATACTCATACTCATACACCTAAGCTTGCCCCAGATACTCGTGCCCACACACCTTACCTTGCCCCACATACTCATGTCCATACACCTAATCTTGCCCCACATACTCATTCCCATACACCTAAGCCTGCCCCGCATACTCATACCCATACACCTAAGCTTGCCCCAGATACTCGTGCCCACACACCTTACCTTGCCCCACATACTCATGCCCACACACCTAAGCTTGCCCGACATGCTCATGCCCACACACAAAAGCTTGCCCCATGTACTCATGCCCATACATCTAAGTGTGCCCCACGTACTCATGCCCACACACCTTACCTTGCCGTACTCATGCCCATACATTGAAGGGTACCTCACATACACATGCCCACACACCTAAGCTTGCCCCACATACACATGCCCACACACCAAAGCTTTCCCCACGTACTCATGCCCTTACATCTAAGTGTGTCCCACATACTTATGCCCATAGACTTAAGCTTGCCCCACATACTCATGCCCACACACCTAAGTGTGCCCCACATACTCATGCTCATACATCTAAGTGTGCCCCACATACTCATGCCCATACACCTAAGCTTGCCCCACATACTCATATCCATACACATAAGCTCGCCCCGCATGCTCATACCCATACACTTAAGCTTGCCCCACATACTCATGCCCATACACCTAAGCTTGCCCCGCATATTCATTCCCACACGCCTAAGCTTGCCACACATACTCATGCCCATACACCTAAGCTTGCCCCACATACTCATGCCCATACACCTAAACCTGCCCCACATACACATGCCCACACACCTAAGCTTACCCCACGTACTCATGCTCATACATCGAAGTGTGCCCCACACACTCATGCCCATACACCTAAGCTTGCCCCACATACTCATGCCCATACACTTAAGCTTGCCCCACATACCCATGCCCATACACCTAATCTTGCCCTGCAAACTCAGGCCCACACACCTAAGCTTGCAACACATACTCATGCCCATACACCTAAGCTTGCCCCACATACTCATGCCCATACACCTAAGCTTGCCCCACATACTCATGTCCATACACCTAAGCTTGCCCCACATACACATGCCCACACACCTAAGCTTGCCCCACGTACTCATGCCCATACATCTAAGTGTGCCCCACATACTCATGCCCATACACTTACGCTTGCCTCACATACTCATGCCCACACACCTAAGTGTGCCCCACATACTCATGCTCATACATCAGTGTGCCCCACATACTTATGCTCCTACACCTAAGCCTGCCCAACATACTCATGCCCATACACCTAAGCCTGCCCAACATACTCATGCCCATACACCTAGTCTTGCCCCACATACTCATGCCCACACACCTAAGCTTGCCCCACATACTCATGCCCATATACCTAAGTCTGCCCTGCATACTCATGCCCATACACCTAAACTTTCCCCAGATACTCATGCCCACACATCTTACCTTGCCCCACATACTCATGCCCATACACCTAAGCTTTCCCCACATACTCGTGTGCCATACACCTAAGCTTGACCCACATACTCATGCCCACACACCTAAGCTTGCCCCACATACCCATGCCTATACACCTAAGCCTGCCCTGCATACTCATGGCCATACACCTAAACTTGCCCCACACCCTCATGCCCATACACCTAGGCTTGCCCAACATACTCATGTCCATACACCTAAGCTTGCCCCACACACTCATGCCCATGCACCTAAGCTTGGCCCACATACTCATGCCCATACACCTAAGCTTGCCCCACATGCTCATGTCCATACACCTAAGCTTGCCCCACATACACATGCCCACACACCTAAGCTTGCCCCACATACTCATGCCCATACATCTAAGTGTGCCCCACATACTCATGCTCATACATCAAAGTGTGCCCCACATACTCATGCTCATACATCGAAGTGTGCCCCACATACTCATGCCCATACACCTAAGCTTGCCCCACATACTCATGCCCATACACTTAAGCTTGCCCAACATACTCATGCCCATACACCTAATCTTGCCCTGCAAACTCAGGCCCACACACCTAAGCTTGCAACACATACTCATGTCCATACACCTAAGCTTGCCCCACATACACATGCCCACACACCTAAGCTTGCCCCACGTACTCATGCCCATACACCTAAGCTTACCCCACATACTCATGTCCATACACCTAAGCTTGCCTCACATACTCATGCCCACACACCTAAGTGTGCCCCACATACTCATGCTCATACATCAAAGTGTGCCCCACATACTTATGCTCATACACCGAAGCCTGCCCAACATACTCATGCCCATACACCTAATCTTGCCCCACATACTCATGCCCACACACCTAAGCTTGCCCCACATACGCATGCCCATACACCTAAGCCTGCCCTGCATACTCATGCCCATACACCTAAGCTTGCCCCAGATACTCATGCCCACACACCTTACCTTGCCCCACATACTCATGCCCATACACCTAGGCTTTCCCCACATACTCATGTGCCATACACCTAAGCTTTCCCCACATACTCATGTGCCATACACCTAAGCTTGACCCACATACTCATGTCCACACACCTAAGCTTGCCCAACATAACCATGCCTATACACCTAAGCCTGCCCTGCATACTCATGCCCATACACCTAAACTTGCCCCACACCCTCATGCCCATACACCTAGGCTTGCCCAACATACTCATGTCCATACACCTAAGCTTGCCCCACACACTCATGCCCATACACCTAAGCTTGCTCCAGATACTCATGCCCACACACCTTACCTTGCCCCACATACTCATGCCCATACACCTAAGCTTTCCCCACATACTCATGTGCCATACACCTAAGCTTTCCCCACATACTCATGTGCCATACACCTAAGCTTGACCCACATACTCATGCCCACACACCTAAGCCTGCCCTGCATACTCATGCCCATACACCTAGGCTTGCCCAACATACTCATGTCCATACACCTAAGCTTGCCCCACACACTCATGCCCATACACCTAAGCGTGCCCCACATACACATGCCCACACACCTAAGCTTGCCCCACATACTCATGCGCATACATCTAAGTGTGCCCCACATACTCATACATCAAAGTGTGCCCCACATACTTATGCTCATACACCTAAACTTGCCCCACACCCTCATGCCCATACACCTAAGCCTGCCCAACATACTCATGCCCATACACCTAATCTTGCCCCACATACTCATGCCCATACACCTAAGCTTGCCCCACATACTCATGCCCATACACCTAAGCTTTGCCACATACTCATGTCCATACACCTAAGCTTGCCCCACATACACATGCCCACACACCTAAGCTTGCCCCACGTACTCATGCCCATACATCTAAGTGTGCCCCACATACTCATGCCCATACACTTAAGCTTGCCTCACATACTCATGCCCACACACCTAAGTGTGCCCCACATACTCATGCTCATACATCAAAGTGTGCCCCACATACTTATGCCCATACACCTAAGCCTGCCCAACATACTCATGCCCATACACCTAATCTTGCCCCACATACTCATGCCCACACACCTAAGCTTGCCCCACATACTCATGCCCATACACCTAAGCCTGCCCTGCATACTCATGCCCATACACCTAAGCTTGCCCCAGATACTCATGCCCACACACCTTACCTTGCCCCACATACTCATGCCCATACACCTAAGCTTTCCCCACATACTCATGTGCCATACACCTAAGCTTTCCCCACATACTCATGTGCCATACACCTAAACCTGACCCACATACTCATGCCCACACACCTAAGCTTGCCCCACATACCCATGCCTATACACCTAAGCCTGCCCTGCATACTCATGCCCATACACCTAAACTTGCCCCACACCCTCATGCCCATACACCTAGGCTTGCCCAACATACTCATGTCCATACACCTAAGCTTGCCCCACACACTTATGCCCATACACCTAAGCTTAGCCCACATACTCATGCCCATACACCTAAGCTTGCCCCAGACACTCATGCCCACACACCTTACCTTGCCCCACATACTCATGCCCATACACCTGAGCTTTCCCCACATACTCATGTGCCATGCACCTAAGCTTTCCCCACATACTCATGTGCCATACACCTAAGCTTGACCCACATACTCATGCCCACACACCTAAGCTTGCCCCACATACTCATGCCTATACACCTAAGCCTGCCCTGCATACTCATGCCCATACACCTAAACTTGCCCCACACCCTCATGCCCATACACCTAGGCTTGCCCAACACACTCATGTCCATACACCTAAGCTTGCCCCACACACTCATGCCCATACACCTAAGCTTGGCCCACATACTCATGCCCATACACCTAAGCTTGCCCCACATGCTCATGTCCATACACCTAAGCGTGCCCCACATACACATGCCCACACACCTAAACTTGCCCCACTTACTCATGCCCATACATCTAAGCATGCCCCACATACTCATGCCCATAGACCTAATCTTGCCCCACATACTCATGCCCATACACCTAAGCCTGCCCCGCATACTCATACTCATACACCTAAGCTTGCCCCAGATACTCGTGCCCACACACGTTACCTTGCCCCACATACTCATGTCCATACACCTAATCTTGCCCCACATACTCATGCCCATACACCTAAGCCTGCCCCGCATACTCATACCCATAGACCTAAGCTTGCCCCAGATACTCGTGCCCACACACCTTACCTTGCCCCACATACTCATGCCCACACACCTAAGCTTGCCCCACATGCTCATGCCCACACACAAAAGCTTGCCCCATGTACTCATGCCCATACATCTAAGTGTGCCCCACATACTCATGCCCATACACTTAAGCTTGTCCCACATACTCATGGCCACACACCTAAGATTGCCCCACGTACTCATGCCCATACATTGAAGGGTACCTCACATACACATGCCCACACACCTAAGCTTGCCCCACATACACATGCCCACACACCAAAGCTTGCCCCACGTACTCATGCCCTTACATCTAAGTGTGTCCCACATACTTATGCCCATAGACTTAAGCTTGCCCCACATACTCATGCCCACACACCTAAGTGTGCCCCACATACTCATGCTCATACATCTAAGTGTGCCCCACATACTCATGCCCATACACCTAAGCTTGCCCCACATACTCATATCCATACACATAAGCTCGCCCCGCATATTCATGCCCACACGCCTAAGCTTGCCACACATACTCATGCCCATACACCTAAGCTTGCCCCACATACTCATGCCCATACATCTAAGTGTGCCCCACATACTCATGCCCATACACTTAAGCTTGCCCCACATACTCATGCCCATACACCTAAGCTTGCCCCGCATATTCATGCCCACACGCCTAAGCTTGCCACACATACTCATGCCCATACACCTAAGCTTGCCCCACATACTCATGCCCATACACCTAAACCTGCCCCACATACACATGCCCACACACCTAAGCTTACCCCACGTACTCATGCTCATACATCGAAGTGTGCCCCACATACTCATGCCCATACACCTAAGCTTGCCCCACATACTTATGCCCATACACTTAAGCTTGCCCCACATACTCATGCCCATACACCTAATCTTGCCCTGCAAACTCAGGCCCACACACCTAAGCTTGCAACACATACTCATGCCCATACACCTAAGCTTGCCCCACATACTCATGCCCATACACCTAAGCTTGCCCCACATACTCATGTCCATACACCTAAGCTTGCCCCACATACACATGCCCACACACCTAAGCTTGCCCCACGTACTCATGCCCATACATCTAAGTGTGCCCCACATACTCATGCCCATACACTTAAGCTTGCCTCACATACTCATGCCCACACACCTAAGTGTGCCCCACATACTCATGCTCATACACCTAGTCTTGCCCCACATACTCATGCCCACACACCTAAGCTTGCCCCACATACTCATGCCCATACACCTAAGCCTGCCCTGCATACTCATGCCCATACACCTAAGCTTGCCCCAGATACTCATGCCCACACACCTTACCTTGCCCCACATACTCATGCCCATACACCTAAGCTTTCCCCACATACTCATGTGCCATACACCTAAGCTTGACCCACATACTTATGCCCACACACCTAAGCTTGCCCCACATACCCATGCCTATACACCTAAGCCTGCCCTGCATACTCATGCCCATACACCTAAACTTGCCCCACACCCTCATGCCCATACACCTAGGCTTGCCCAACATACTCATGTCCATACACCTAAGCTTGCCCCACACACTCATGCCCATGCACCTAAGCTTGGCCCACATACTCATGCCCATACACCTAAGCTTGCCCCACATGCTCATGTCCATACACCTAAGCTTGCCCCACATGCACATGCCCACACACCTAAGCTTGCCCCACATACTCATGCCCATACATCTAAGTGTGCCCCACATACTCATGCTCATACATCAAAGTGTGCCCCACATACTCATGCTCATACATCAAAGTGTGCCCCACATACTCATGCTCATACATCAAAGTGTGCCCCACATACTCATGCTCATACACCTAAACTTGCCCCACACCCACATGCCCATACACCTATGTGTGCCCAACATACTCATGCCCATAAACCTAAGCTTTCCCCACATACTTATGCCCATACACCTAATCTTGCCCCACATACTCATGCCCATACACCTAAGCCTGCCCCGCATACTCATACCCATACACCTAAGCTTGCCCCAGATACTCGTGCCCACACACCTTACCTTGCCCCACATACTCATGCCCATACACCTAATCTTGCCCTACATACTCATGCTCATACACCTAAGCCTGCCCCGCATACTCATACCCATACACCTAAGCTTGCCCCACATACTCATGCCAATACACCTAAGCTTTCCCCACATACTCATGTGCCATACACCTAAGCTTGACCCACATGCTCATGCCCACACACCTAAGCTTGGCCCACATACTCATGCCCATACACCTAAGCATGCCCCACATACTCATGCCCATACACCTAACATTGTCCCACATACTCATGCCCATACACCTAAGCTTGCCCAACATACTCATGTCCATATACCTAAGCTTGCCCCACACACTCATGCCCATACACCTAAGCTTGGTCCACATACTCATGCCCATACACCTAGGCTTGCCCAACATACTCATGCCCATACACCTAAGCTTGCCCCACATACACATGCCCACACACCTAAGCTTGCCCCACGTACTCATGCCCATACATCTAAGTGTGCCCCACATACTCATGCCCATACACTTAAGCTTGCCTCACATACTCATGCCCATACACCTAATCTTGCCCCACATACTCATGCCCATACACCTAGTCTTGCCCCACATACTCATGCCCACACACCTAAGCTTCCCCCACATACTCATGCCCATACACCTAAGCCTGCCCCAGATACTCATGCCCACACACCTTACCTTGCCCCACATACTCATGCCCATACACCTAAGTTTCCCCACATACTCATGTGCCATACAACTAAGCTTTCCCCACATACTCATGTGCCATACACCTAAGCTTGACCCACATACTCATGCCCACACACCTAAGCTTGCCCCACATACCCATGCCTATGCACCTAAGCCTGCCCTGCATACTCATGCCCATACACCTAAACTTGCCCCACACCCTCATGCCCATACACCTAAGCTTGGCCCACATACTCATGCCCATACACCTAAGCTTGCCCCACATGCTCATGTCCATACACCTAAGCTTGCCCCACATACTCATGCCCATACACCTAAGTGTGCCCCACATACTCATGCTCATACATCAAAGTGTGCCCCACATACTTATGCTCATACACCTAAGCCTGCCCCACATACTCATGCCCATAAACCTAAGCCTGCCCCACATACTCATGCCCATAAACCTAAGCTTGCCCCACATGCTCATGCCCACACACCTAAGCCTGCCCCAGATACTCGTGCCCACACACCTTACCTTGCCCCACATACTCATGCCCATACACCTAAGCTTTCCCCACATACTCATGTGCCATACACCTAAGCTTGCCCCACATACCCATGCCTATACACCTAAGCCTGCCCTGCATACTCATGCCCATACACCTAAGATTGCCCCACATACTCATGCCCATACACCTAAGCTTGCCCCACATACTCATGCCCATACACCTAGACTTGCCCAACATGCTCATGTCCATACACCTAAGCTTGCCCCACACACTCATGCCCATACACCTAAGCTTGCCCCATATACTCATGCCCATACACCTAACATTGTCCCACATACTCATGCCCATACACCTAAACTCGCCCCACATGCTCATACCCATACACCTAAGCTTGCCCCATATACTCATGCCCATACACCTAACATTGTCCCACATACTCATGCCCATACACCTAAACTCGCCCCACATGCTCATACCCATACACTTAAGCTTGCCCCATACCCATGCCCATACACCTAAACTTGAACAAAGAAGGGCAATTAAGCATGCCAGGCCACATCCCTGATACATTAAATCACAGCCATATCTCCCTAATGAATCCCACCAAGCATGTCAATAGAGCAGGAGTGCATGCAGCGTGTTACACGTGGAGAGGTATGGAGTGTGGGCATGCAGAGTATGAGTGCCTGTGGCGTGTTACACGTCGAGAGGTATGGAGTGTGGGCATGCAAAGTATGAGTGCATGCAGCGTGTTACACGTGGAGAAGTATGGAGTGTGGGCATGCAAAGCATGAGTGCATGCAGCGTGTTACACGTGGAGAGGTATGGAGTGTGGGCATGCAGAGTATGAGTGCCTGTGGCGTGGTACACGTGGAGAAGTATGGAGTGTGGGTATGCAGAGCGGGAATGCATGTGGCATGTTACACGTCGAGAGGTATGGAGTGTGGGCATGCAGAGTATGAGTGCATGTGCCGTGTTACACGTGGCGAGGTATGGAGTGTGGGTATGCAGAGCAGGAGTGAATGTGGCTTGTTACACGTCGAGAGGTATGGAGTGAGGGCATACAGAGCAGAAGTCCATGTGCCGTGTTACACGTGGCGAGGTATGGAGTGTGGGCATGCAGAGTAGGAGTGCATGCTGTTAACGGCACAATTGCAGGACATTCCAACCATTTTGGAAACACTCAGAACCAAGTGCTCTTGCTTGTGCCATGGCCTTCCCAATAGCACCAACAAGTAGGGGGCAGCTAATAAAGGCAGTGGGCGCTGAGACAAAACCCCTGGCCGTGCGCAATATGCAGCAAGGCATTTACCCAATCCATGAGTCAACAGTGAGGCCCTTGATTGGTGTCTCTGTCTAAATTCAGAAGTGTCCAAATGATGCTTCCGTATAGCTTCCCTGTATGTGTCATGTGTATTTTGGTCATTGCTAATATCTTTATTTTTACATTACAGTTGAGCAGGTCACAGACGTTGTCCTCTTCTCCCTGGATAAATACGTCAAGACTGTGTGTGCCGAGGAGACAAAGTGAGTAAAAGTTGCTAGACTAAGCTACCAAGATGGTAGGGAACATGGCCGTCAAGGGAATATGCCCTCAGGAAAAGAAGAGACCACAGACATACTGCTCAACTCACCCTTATTTAGAGGGTGTAACCCTTCTTGAAATGATCTTCACCCTCCAAACTGCTAATTGGTGCCCCCTAGACCTCACTGTGATCAGCTTCTATGCAAGCTTCCATCACCCTCCAAAGGATTGTTCACAACTTTTGACTGCAAAGAGGTCACCCTCAAAACACATCTTATGCCGCTATTCATGATCTCAACAGGTTTAGAGATTAACCGGCCCGTCAGGAGAGCCGAAGGTCAAAACAGGGGAGGAGAGAGACCAACAAGAGATGGAAAAGAATCACCAATAGGGAGGTGCCTCTCAAAATCCAGTAGGGTGGGTTAGAACCAATCACGGGACAGATGGAAAGTGAAATGCAAATGCCCCAATTCAGTGCCCTTTGAAAGGCACCTGTGGGCCTTGAAGTCATCAGTGAATCCTTCAGGTCAGTCGCATGTAGACCTCAGTCAGACAGTAGAAGAGGGAGATATGCCGACAAGAAAAGATGGATTCAAAGGATGAGAGACAGACACAGAAACAGTGATATGGAGACAGAAGAGAAAGTGTGAGAAGTGAATTGGAAGCAGAGAATCAGAAATGGAGAGGCAGGTAGACTAAGAGAGCATGTCAGAAAAGGGCGCGGACAGACACTTAGCGCGAAAGAGTAAGCTACAGGTAGACAAAACAAAAACAGAAAAAGAGGCACTGGGCAGGATGATACAAATCACCTTCAGCTCTTGTAGCCAAATTTCCTCCAAAGTGGACAGATCTGCCCCAGATGTAGCCAATAAAGCTTTGTGAAGGGGGACATCCTGCAGGAGAACACATAATACTCCAGATGTTTGAATGTCTTCAATGGTATTTATTCTCAAGTTTATACAGAGAAGAAAATTCTATACACTGATGTCCATAATTCAATCAATAAATTCCTTAGGAGGCCATTTTCAAAATGATTGTTATTGCTATTCTTGACATAAATCCAGACTTGGGAAATTAGGTGAGTGGTTGTCTGAAGACAGCCTTCTACATTGACATCTTTGAGTTGGAGTGAACCTTGCATGTAGAAATCAATCTATAAAGTAAATTCTGCTACAATATTGCACTTGGTATTTCAATTCCAATTCATCAAATTCTCTCGGGGTGAATGCGCATGTGCCCGGCCTCATAAACACACTAGTGAGAGTGATGTGGAAAATGTAACAATGCCAACTGGGCATTGTGCTTAGTGGCTCAAGCATACAACCCTTATATCGCAAGACATAGTAATCAAATATAAAGATACGCTGTAATTCCTTTGCTCCCAAAATACTCTTTACTATTATGCAAAGCAGCCAAGAACCATCACTGCTGTCATTCGCCCCATTTCCCTTAAAGGTCTTTCCAAAGAGTAAGATAGAAGAGTGCGAGACCGTCCATCTTGAAATGATACCTTTCTATCGTAAAATAATGTATATGCTTATCATAGGTTTTCATAATGGTGTTTGCTCAGTAAAATAGTGTAACAGTCTTATTATGACTACAATATATAATGAAATTGATCATAAGAAATAGGCATTGTAACATTTTGAAAAGGGCACATTTTTTATTTTTTTTATTTTATTGCATCAATTAGTTACCAAAGGAAACTTTAAATGCATTGTGGAGATAAAAAGAAAAGAAAAGAATTGAAAAAAAGGAAGAAGAAAAAAAAAACACAGTTACATCAATTATATATATATATATAGGGGGGGAACAGTATAACTCAAGAAAAATAACTAAATGTCCAGAATTGTAAAAGTTTCTCTCATAAAGTTCAACATAGCCAGGGTCGTAGATACTTTTTCCCCCCTTCTCAGAATTATCCACCTGTCCTGCAAGGTTAAAGTGCTTAAATTTGAAAGGTGCGTCCCCAACCATTTCCCTCTGAACTTAGTTAAGGTAACACAATTCATCACTAGGTGCTGTAAGGTTTCAGCCTCTTGCCCACAGCCTTGACACAGCAAACTGGGTTTTTCCTCTTTTTTGGTTCTTCTCCCTAAGACTTCTCTTGTGTGGAAGAGGTTTAGTCGGAATTTTAAGAACCGCTGTCTTTCCGTATTTGAGGGAAATTTATCCAAGTAAGGGTGGAATGTGCCTCTGCAATAGTGCTCGTCCATGCCTTGGGTGATTGATGGCAAAGCACTGAGCCTGTCCAGGGTGGCTATCCAGTCCCAGTCCAAGAGTTTTCTCTTTACCATGAGCGGATTTAACATGAGATTGTCTGGTTTTAGTGCTATGGTATTCAGGATTTCTAAACAAATTAATTGCCACTTGGTTAGGACCGGAATCAATTGTCTTTTGATTGCTTCATTAATTGCCACAAATCCACTTCTTTCCTGGGGGTGCAGACATTTGCAGAGGAGTGTCAGGGATTTCCAGACCGTAGATATGTAAAGGGACGATAGGCCTAGTTCCTTACGCACACTTTCCATTGGAGTTGATGTCGGTAAGCCCAATACTCTTTTCCAGAATGGGCCCTCCAACAGTTTCCAAACATCTGAATTGATGAAGAAATTCGCCTCTGCTGCGTAAGTGAGAATTGGCACAACTTTCAGTTTGTAGAAATCTATCAGAGGACGAAGGGAAAAAGAACAGTATCGTTGCTTGATTAACAAAGCTTTCTAAGCTAAGTTCGTAACTTTACTTCTAGGCCTGCAGATACCTGGACCATCTTGGATGCTGTTGTTTAAGGTTACTCCAAGGTATATCATGGACGAAACCACTGGTACTTCTTCCCCGGAAAGGTACCACCTTAGATTTTTCATGCCGATGATAGGTCCTAGCCTCAGGATCTTTGATTTTTTTGGATTTATACGGAGGCCGTTTCCTTGTGTGTATGACTCGAGTGCCTTTAGTTGCCGCTGAAGTCCGATGGCCGTTTGGTCTAGCAACAGAAGATCTTCCGCAAATAACAGCCTTCCCACGACGGTCTCTGCGATTTTTGGGGGGAAACACCTCACTGCTTCGAAAGCTTCCTGCATGTCGGATATAAAAAGGCAAAAAACAGCGGGAGCCAACCGACAGCCCTGTTTAAGACCGTGCATGGCCACCACATTGTTTGAGAGGTTGCCCTGTCTGTCCAACCTTACTCTGAGGGTTGTCCCCGTGTGTAGTGCTTCGAGAGGTTCTCTCAGGTTGGTCGGACATCCCCATTTCCTTAATTTGTGCCATAGCATTCCGCGATCAACAGAATCGAATGCCTGTTCCAAGTCTATTGACGCGATATAAATGTTCTTATATTTCTTGGCCTTAACCATGCATTTGATTATATTGATGAGTAGCACATTTAAGGATGTTCCAATGCCCTTTCGAAAGCCTGATTGCCAAGGGTCCAGATGGTCTGCCAGCCGACTCCAATCATTTAGATGTTTCAAGATTAGTGCTGCAAATATTTTGCCGACGACATCCAAAAGGGCAATCGGTCTGTAGTTAGTGGGCACGGACCTATCTCCCTTCTTAAAGATTGGCACAATTATGGACGTCGTCCAAGATTTAGGTAATTTTTTTAGTCTTGTTATGTTGTTATACAAATCCAGCATGAACGAAGCCCATTTTTCCGGGTCCCTTTTGAGGATGTCGTTGGTGAGACCATCAGGTCCTGCAGCCCTTGAAGAATCGGATTGTTTAATAAGGTCTAGAATATCTTGTTTTCCAAATTTAAAGTCCCAGGGCTCATTCGATGGTAAGAATGGGGCAGGACCACATATTTTCCCCATAGAGTAAAGGTTCCGAAAGTGAGTTTCCCAAACTTCTGAGGCTATTGGATTTACCATTTTTGAGTCGGAAGGGATGTTTATTTCATTGATCAACTTCCAAATACCAGTGATGTTTTTAGTAGATAGTAGGTGAAGCATCTTCTCACTGTCTTGTTGCATTATTTGATGTTTGTGTTGCTTAAGCCAGTTCCTGTAGGTGTTTCTAGCTTTAGTATACAGGACTAAGTCAGCTGGTGCTCTGGTTTTAACACATAATCTCCTGGCTTTTTTTACCAGTTTTTTTTTGTCACTACTTGGTGATCATAGTGGTACCGCTTGCATTGGTGAATTTCCTTGGCGACTACTTTTGGGCGAAAGATCTTCAGTGTTTCAGCATATTCTATCAGGTTGGGACCTTGGTCCTTGATTAAGGAATCCAGCACCAGGGCCATCTCTTTTCTTCCCATGCGTAGTCTATTGCCACCAGGAGTTGACTCAAGAAATTGGTTTGGTAGATGTTTGCCTGGTACAGACGAGAGCTTGTTCCAGGCCTCAGATTTGAGTTCCAGGATGTTGTGATCACTCTGGATCGTGGGGATCACTTCCAACGATATTCATTTGCCAAAGAGATTTTCTGATGCAAACATATAGTCCAGTGTACTTGTTTGGGCACCCCGTTTCCATGTGCGGGCGGCTGGTTTGTCGCCCGCCAAGTTACCGTTTACCAAGTGTATATTTCTGGCTAGTAGTTCCTTCTCCATGACCACGCCTCTCGTTATTTTTTTTGAGGCGTTCAAAGGCAGGAACTCTATTTTCCTCTGATTCTTGTCGTAACATTCCATGTTCAAGTCACCACATAGCAGAATTTCAAGTAGTGGGCATTCAATCCCGGCGTCGTCCATGGCTTCCAGTAGGACTTCCATGAGTTTGTCCTCATCTCGGGCTGTCGGGCCCCAGTATACGTTGCATATAAGCAACTGCCAGTCTGAAGTAAGTGAAGCTGGTTCTGACGTGGATGAAATCCTAGTAAGTTGGATCCAAGGGTTTCTGTTTAGAGAAGAGAACACTTTTATGCCACTGGTGCGCTTTACCCCCAACAGTAAACCCGAGCTCGGTCTGCCTTTTGTGCCCTTTGTTGCGGGGTTTAGATATAGCTCAAACCTGTCCAGAAGAGGTAGATCACACAACCAGGTTTCTTGCAAGCAAAATAGGTCGTAAGAGGACAGGTGTGTTGCTGAATTGCCAAGTAAATGCACATAACCCCTTGTGTTCCAACTCATGATCTTTATCCCTTTTGGTTTGGAGTTGGAGTGGGCACTCATAGATGGGTGTTGGCGTTATGACTTAGCAGATAGGACCCCAGCCAGCCAACTCCAGTCGTCTTGACTATTCACCAAGTTTGGTCCTGCTTTTTCTGATTGAATATGCACTTGGTCTCCTCCACTATCAACCTCTCGGGTCCCTCTACCACTATTTCCTGCTTTCATCGGATGATCCTTATAGGGTTTGGTAGTGGTACTTCGGTGGTTGTGTAGTAGATGTTTCCGAGTAGCTACACGGTCGGATCTGTTTTCCTCCTCCAACTCCCCAAGCACAAATCCACATAAGTTAAGTTTTGGGCCCAACTCTAAGAGTACATTTTTAGTGTTTTGATCACTTGTGTGAAGAATCACACTGTCGTGTCGCTGTTCATTATGAAATTTGATCCAGTCTAAATCCCTCGATTTTAATTCCTCCAGAAGATCCAGGGATTGTAAGAGCCTCATAACGTTAGCCCGATTCATAATTAAGTTGTCTTCGTAGCCTAGAGTTCTTTCCAATAGTATTCTGTAATGTTCCTTGGCATTTTTTGCCCCCGGTCCATTGTGGGCATTGTGATTGTTGGGCCCACATGCCGGTTTTCTCTCAATCGTTTCTGCCCATGACACTGTTCTTTTTGTTTCCTTTGACGCGTCAGGGCTGACTCCTTTATTACTGGTAGTTTCCAGGGATCTCTGGACAAGAATGTTCTGTCTGTCTCCCAGTGTTGTGTAAACCAAGGCGTTAGATGGATGTATGTCTGCCCTCTCTTTTTCTGTGGGGCTGGCCGATATTTCTCTACTCTCTAGTTTTCCACTTCAGTTTTTTATCGAAAACCGAGTTCGGAATCGATAACGTGGGCATTGAGGGCTTTTTGAAGGACACTAGCCGCACCGCCCTGTCTATTATTGTCTGAGCCTTCATCTCCCCTTTAAGGTCGACTTCTTATATCTTGCTGTATATTTCTGGATCTTCTTCCTCGATACCACTTTCTGTTCCGGAGGTATTCGATCCTGACTCCCCCTCCCGTGTGGTGTTTATGTCTGAATAAACAGATAAGTCCATGAGAGAGATGTCCATGTTGTCATATGTCGACGTGATGTCCAGTGGGCGAGGGGACTCATCAGGAGTTACTTTTAGGCGGGCAGCAGGAGCAATTTCTGTTTTTTTTATTACTGGTCTCTCATGAGTTGGCAGTTTGCACGTAAGTGCCAAGTTCCTTGGAAGGGATAGACCAGTTGCAATTTTAGATCTCAATGTGGGTTTTCTTGTAGGCAAAGGTCTCTGTCCTATAGGTTTGTCTGTTGGTATGACTATTTTCCCATAGTTTTTGTCGCCTTTCTTGTTTACTTTAAGTAGACCTTCCTTCATTAGGGATAAACCTGATTTTGGTTTCTTAAATAAGTCAAATAATTTGATGTTGCTAGTTGGCACTGGAGCCTCGAGCTGATCCCGTGTAACCAGGGGCAGAGTATTAGTTGCAATGGAAGATGCTGAACATCCTTCCTTCGGTGCTAGCCTACCCTCCTTCATTGCTGGGCTAATTGCCCACACAGGAGGGTCTGTGTTGGTAGAACTGTCCTTGTATTTAGTAGTGGAAAGTTCCTCAAAAGTACTCTTTGTAGACAGAACCACCTGCTGGTTATGAGTCTGTTCCAGGGAAGTCGGACCACTCTCCGGGCCACCTGCACTCCCTAACCTGAGACTTGTCCTTTCCGATCTTCTTATTTCTTTTTCTTTTATGATTGGCTCGATGATACTTTTCAAAATGTTTGTTGTATGTTCGTCATTTTTTTCGAGTTTCGACTGAATTGCCGAAACAAAGCCTTCTATAAAGATCATTTTAGACAACATCATTGCGATTGTTGTCGTATAGTCCCGAAGCTGATCATTTTGCGACTCAATAAGTTTCATAAAGGGGGCCATTACAAGAGCAAAAGCTGTGATCATTCCAGGCTCGATTTGGGGATCCTTTTTAGAAGGAGCATCTCCTTGAGTTGATTCCAAGACGGACAAGAGATCCTCGTCTGTGGGAGAGGGTTGTCTTCTTTGCCGTTTACTTGGAAACGGCGCTTGCTGGGGGAATACTCCTTTATGGAATCTTTGTGGGGGTCCCTGAGGTAAATTTTTGTTGACTGAGGCAAGAGACCCCCCCCATTTATTTGGTGATGACCCCTTACGCTCAGGGATAAATGTGTACGACCCTGGGGTGGTCATTTGTTGGGATCTAGACCGTGGCGTAGAGGGGTCCAGAAGACACTCTCGAATAGTCACCCTGTTTTGCTGGTTCGTACTTGAATAGTTTGTGTGGAAATCGGTGTTCAGTAAGGAAATCCCAAAGGGTTTCCAACCGTTGTCCGATTTTTTTGCTGGAGGCTGATCTCTTTTGTTCCCATTTAAGGAACCGAAGACAAAGGGGTTCACAACAGGAGGTGCGGTTGGCCTTAGAGAACCCGTCTCATCATCATAAGTTGCGCCCAAGTCCTTTGGGGAGGAGAGAGTAGAATTTAAGGTAATCGAATTGGGCGAAACCTCCCGCACTGTGTCCTTGGGGGACAGTCCTATTTGTGGTTTCGCGTTCTGGCCCCTATCGTCAATGACCACCGTGCTATTTAAAAGTCCCCGATTTTCAATTTCTATGGGGGGCACTGATGTATCCGGGGTCTTGGAAGACTGTTGGGGCTGTAGGTGAAGCTGTGTGTGGGAGCCTTCCCCTTCTCCTATACTTGATCCGTTCACCACCTCCTCAGCCGTTTCCACATTTGTTTGTAAAATATTTTCGAATGAGGCAGTGCTGCATATAATGGCTACCTCGGGGTAGCAGCCCACCCCTGTCCTATATGGCGAGAGCTTTGAGAGCGGGGAGTCCGCCATTGTGAACAGTTAGTCAGTAAGACCAGGCCGAATTACTAAGATTTCAGAAGTACCAGGTTGATATACAGGTCTTTTCAGAATAAATAGAGCTTGCAGTTACCTTGCTGCCTTCTTGTCTCCCTGCCACAGTCTGCACATAGGCGCACTTCCCGAGTGAATCTGGCACCACCAGCGCCTAACAGCCGCACAACAGCTGATGGGCTTTTCCCCGCTGGGCTTAACGCCGCGAGGGTGACTCACGGCTGAATAAAAGGTCCGGATAAGTCACTTGATCCGTCACGTGTTGCAGCGTGGCTCCGCCTCCTCCAGGAAGTAGAGGGGGCCACAGCAAGAGCTATATGCAGCTCGCAATGCTGTGAATAGCAGGGTAGAGTTCAAACTGCAAAACAAAGCTCCAAGGAAATGCAAATTTAAATTGCTAGATGAATTAAATTATTTCCTTTTTTAGAGCTTCTTTTGGCTAGAATCCAAACCATTTTGCCATTTTGATTCTCAAAATATCTTTCCGTCTTGGAAAGGATTATGCTCAAATAACGTGGCGCAACAAAGGTTTGAATCTCGATCCCGCGCTTAGAAACCACTCACTGGTATTAAGCGTGTTATAAATTAACAATAAAATAAATAAATAAAAATAAGATTAGAATGAACGATCTGTTTCTTCTGTGAGCAACTAGGCAATGCTCACTTTTGCATGCAGGCCACTGATTGGTTGATTGTGCCACTAAAGTTGTACATCTCGTAGGACTGCGACTCGCTTCTCCAAGAACTCAACCCCACCCTCACAACCAACATCAACTGCTATGCCGCAGTGAAACAACGCACCCTCAAACCTTGCGCACGCTAGCGCACTCAAGCACTCAATTTCAACAAAAGAACCATCAGAAAAAGTGACTGATTACCACCTCCAAAGCAAACTAACATGAAAAAACATAGCCAAGTCCAACAATGAAAGCCGAGCCAGCTTCAATGCATACAGCATTGCATCAACCCTCTGCCCGACCCACCTGTGCCACGCTCCATCGAGATATTCACTGCAACTGTTTCTTCATCAGCAAGTTCAGCCCACAGACATCAGCGCTACAACTGACAGAACACTACACATCCCATTTCGCAGAACCACTACTACCTGGAAAACGCTCAGGAGACTCACTATGGAAGAACTCACTGCCACTCTCGCATCCCTAATGGCCACATTGTATGGGGATGACATCCTCTAGTGCTACATATTTAAGACCCTTCTGACTAAAGCACTCCTCCCTTAACTGACAATCATCAACAGCTCCCTTACAAAGCACCTTTCTCTAGACCCTCAAGACCAGACAAACCCTTGCACTTTTCATTAAAAACACTGGACCCTGACAATCTCATCAACTATCCCATCGCCCATCTTCCTTTCCTATGTAAGATCCTTGAGAAAGCAGTAGCCACGCAACTGCTCCACCGAAGCCAACAACCTCCTTCAATACTACCAAAATGGCTTCAGACGCAGATGCACACATGGAAACAGCTACCATCAAGGTGATCGAAGGTGCCCTTAACATCCTCGATGATGGCTATTCTTGCCTCCTGATTCTCCTTGACATTTCAGCACCATTCAACACAGTACACCAGCAGACACTCACTGACAATCCACATCACTGCATGGGGATCAGTGTGGTCGTCCTCAGCTAGTACAAATCCTGTCTAGCTATCCACCTCCAATTTGTCCAAATAGATTACCCCAGATCATCAACTTTACCAATCACCTCTGGAGTCCCTGCAAGGATGTATCCTCTCACCATGAGATCTTCAACCTTTACATGGAACTGCTCTGATCCATGATGGCTCCACATAACAGAACATCCATAGGTTCAAAGCCTGACTCACATTGATCCAGTCGTTGATATGCAGTGCTGACCTCTACCTTAACCCCTCCCGAATTCCTACTGCTAACCAACAAGACAGAATACCCTGACATCCTGCTCTGGCTCTTGGCTATGAACTGTGAGTGCTTCACGCCCTAGCTGGACACCTGCACACAGTCCCTTGCATATGGCTTTGACAGACACCACTCCTTCAAGCAGCATAGAGCAAGGAAGACACAAACAGCTTGGTACCAACGGTGAAAAATCCAGCTCTTCATCCCAGAAAGGTACTTCAGATCTGCTGTCCAAGCCTAGTCTTCTCCAACCTGGATGGTGGCAATGCCCTTCTGGAAAGCCTTCCGGCGACTACTGTGGCACCCCTGAGATGTGTAGTACATGCTGCAGCATGACACATCAAAGGACTGTGCCAGCTGCCCCGCAAAAGCTGGAATGACATGGCCATATGTGTCCACTGTGATCATTCCACTGACTGCAAGGGGAAGGCCCTATTTATAGTGCTGAGGGACTTCCCCGGCCATAGTCCACAGTTTGGGTGTCAATGTTTCAATGATATTATCCCTGGGGATACGTGTGAACCTCTCTGGCCTGGCTATTTCAGGCTGATATGTTTAAGAAAGTTGGATCATTTCCTGACTATGGTGACCTTTTGAGAAGACACAGTCATGTTGAGGTTCTTCAGGGCCAGAAGGACACTGTCGGTGGTGATATTGCACTGGACAGCAGTATTTCACATCACACACCGTAGCAGTACTCAGAGGGCTATCCCGGCCCCCGGTGGCTATTTGCTGATTGAGATTCTTGTGATTTTCGCTGCACTGGATGCCAGGTATTTGATTCACATGTGAGTTAGGATCTTTGACTGTTCAGGGGTCTGTCGGTTGCTCTTTCTGCATTTTAGGGCTTCTGCTTGCATATAGCTATCGGTTCTTCCATCGGCGCCTACATACGCTTTGGTTCGTCCGGAGCGCGAAACAACCAAATTGAAATCATATCAAAATTCAAATCAGGTAAAAATATTTTCCATAGGATTCTCAGCTTCTGCCGAGGCGGACGGCTGCTAGGATTTGTCCCTAAGAGGAGTCCAGCAGACAGGATAAACCATATTCCAGAGATGTTGCAATGACGTCAGAGCCTGGGAAATGGCCAGACAATCAGGGAGACTGGCCACAACTCAATAGGACTTAAGCTGCTTGCTAAAGTCTCTGCAAGTCACCCCAGGCCAGGCAGGCCACTTCACTTGGAGCATTTTCTAATCATTGTGAATTTCCCTCCACCTGGTGAGGGGATGTGATCTAACGACCAATGGGATCCAGTCCCTTAGTGTGAGGCTTTTAGAAGTGCGGGCAATACTGGGCTCAGAGTTATACACCTGAAGACACTCATGTGTTTCTGCGGGGCTTCAAGTATCCTACCCAGGCCGTTATCAGTTCAGTGCTTCTATTAACACCTTCTGACCATGGTCCACCTGCCAATATGAGGTCACAGCATCTGTCGTTACTTTAAGTGCCTACGTCTAGGTACAAGATGGCGTAGAAGGGAGTGTGGACGTCACTGTCTCAGGCAAAGTTCATACTTAACACGGAGCAAATTGGCCACAAACTTTCTATATAGATCAGGCTTACCAAGTGAGTACTGGGGGAGTGGTCGTGATAGGCTAAGGGGGGTTGCCCAAAACATCAGAGCAGCTGCTAGTTCTGCAGGTACGTCCTCAGTCCTCATTATTTCCACCTATTGGGTGAGTAGCGAGGTGCTAAGAAACCCAACTAGGCTGAACTCACTCACTGATATGATATGATATGATATGGCATGATATGATATGATATGGCATTTATAACGCGCCTATACACAAGTGTCTACAGGCACACAGCTGGACATAGGTGAGGGGTGTCAACCCCCTTTCCAGCAATGCACTCTTGAAATACCCTCTGATGGAGGTACAGTCAATCTAAAAACAGTGGGCAGTCTGAAAACCCCCTAAACAAACCGCCTTCGCCAACCATCCACGGTCGAGTTTGATCTGTAGTTGTGTGCATTGTCCCAAAGTGATTTAAAAATGAGCCTTTCATCCTAAACTCGAAATCGAGGCCATGATATTAATAGCTGGGGGTGTATGGGGATAAGTAGGGTACACTTGCAGATAGTCACATAGTTTGCGTCAGTGTAGCTGGGCGTCTGTGGGTAAGCAGTTGCAGGTTTACAGGTCACTGGGATCTGGAAGATAAAATCCTGAATAGTAACGCATAATGATGCTGCTCACCACTTCCTCTCTGCAACAAGCTGTCATTGCACCACTTCCTCTTTGCATCAAGCTATCATTTCACCACTTCCTCTCTGCATCGAGCTATCATTTCACCACTTCCTCTCTGCATCGAGCTATCATTTCACCACTTCCTCTCTGCATCGAGCTATCATTTACCACTTCCTCTCTGCATCAAGCTATCATTTCACCACTTCCTCTCTGCATCGAGCTATCATTTCACCACTTCCTCTCTGCATCGAGCTATCATTTACCACTTCCTCTCTGCATCGAGCTATCATTTCACCACTTCCTCTCTGCATCGAGCTATCATTTCACCACTTCCTCTGTGCATCGAGCTATCATTTCACCACTTCCTCTCTGCATCGAGCTATCATTTCACCACTTCCTCTCTGCATCAAGCTATCATTTCACCACTTCCTCTCTGCATCAAGCTATCATTTCACCACTGCCTCTCTGCATCAAGCTATCATTTCACCACTTCCTCTCTGCATCAATCTACCATTTCACCATTCCTCTCTGCGTCAAGGTATCATTTCACCACTTCCTCTCTGCATCAAGCTGTAATTTCACCACTTCCTCTCTGCTTCAGGCTGTCATTTCACCACTTCTTCTCTGCATCAAGCTATCATTTCACCACTGCCTCTCTGCATCAAGCTATCATTTCACCATTCCTCTCTCCATCAAACTATCATTTCAACATTCCTCTCTCCATCAAGCTATCATTTCACCACTTCCTCTCTGCATCAAGCTATCATTTCACCACTTCCTCTCAGCATCAAGCTGTCATTTCACCAGTTCCTCTCTGCATCAGACTATCATTTCAACATTCCTCTCTGCATCAAACTATCATTTCACCACTTCCTCTCTGCATCAAGCTATCATTTCACCATTCCTCTCTGCATCGAGCTATCATTTCACCACTTCCTCTCTGCATCAAGCTGTCATTTCACCACTTCCTCTCTGCATCAAGCTATCATTTCACCATTCCTCTCTGCATCAAGCTGTCATTTCACCACTTCCTCTCTAAATCAAGCTATCATTTCACCATTCCTCTCTCCATCAAACTATCATTTCAACATTCCTCTCTCCATCAAACTATCATTTCAACATTCCTCTCTGCATCAAACTATCATTTCACCACTTCCTCTCTGCATCAAGCTATCATTTCACCATTCCTCTCTGCGTCAAGCTGTAATTTCACCACTTCCTCTCTGCATCAAGCTATCATTTCACCACTGCCTCTCTGCATCAAGCTATCATTTCACCACTTCCACTCTGCATCAATCTACCATTTCACCATTCCTCTCTGCATCAAGCTATCATTTCACCATTCCTCTCTGCGTCAAGGTATCATTTCACCACTTCCTCTCTGCATCAAGCTGTAATTTCACCACTTCCTCTCTGCTTCAGGCTGTCATTTCACCACTTCCTCTCTGCATCAAGCTATCATTTCACCACTGCCTCTCTGCATCAAGCTATCATTTCACCATTCCTCTCTCCATCAAACTATCATTTCAACATTCCTCTCCATCAAGCTATCATTTCACCACTTCCTCTCTGCATCACGCTATCATTTCACCACTTCCTATCAGCATCAAGCTGTCATTTCACCACTTCCTCTCTGCATCAGACTATCATTTCAACATTACTCTCTCCATCAAGCTATCATTTCACCACTTCCTCTCTGCATCAAGTTATCATTTCACCATTCCTCTCTGCATCGAGCTATCATTTCACCATTCCTCCCTGCATCAAGCTATCATTTCACCATTCCTCTCTGCGTCAAGGTATCATTTCACCACTTCCTCTCTGCATCAAGCTGTAATTTCACCACTTTCTCTCTGCTTCAGGCTGTCATTTCACCACTTCCTCTCTGCATCAAGCTATCATTTCACCACTGCCTCCCTGCATCAAGCTATAATTTCACCACTTCCTCTCTGCATCAATCTACCATTTCACCATTCCTCTCTGCATCAAGCTATCATTTCACCATTCCTCTCTGCGTCAAGGTATCATTTCACCACTTCCTCTCTGCATCAAGCTTTAATTTCACCACTTCCTCTCTGCTTCAGGCTGTCATTTCACCACTTCCTCTCTGCATCAAGCTATCATTTCACCACTGCCTCTCTGCATCAAGCTATCATTTCACCATTCCTCTCTCCATCAAACTATCATTTCAACATTCCTCTCTCCATCAAGCTTTCATTTCACCACTTCCTCTCTGCATCAAGCTATCATTTCACCATTCCTCTCTGCATCGAGCTATCATTTCACCACTTCCTCTCTGCATCAAGCTGTCATTTCACCACTTCCTCTCTGCATCAAGTTATCATTTCACCATTCCTCTCTGCATCGAGCTATCATTTCACCACTTCCTCTCTGCATCAAGCTGTCATTTCACCACTTCCTCTCTGCATCGAGCTATGATTTCACCATTCCTCCCTGCATCAAGCTATCATTTCACCATTCCTCTCTGCGTCAAGGTATCATTTCACCACTTCCTCTCTGCATCAAGCTGTAATTTCACCACTTTCTCTCTGCTTCAGGCTGTCATTTCACCACTTCCTCTCTGCATCAAGCTATCATTTCACCACTGCCTCCCTGCATCAAGCTATCATTTCACCACTTCCTCTCTGCATCAATCTACCATTTCACCATTCCTCTCTGCATCAAGCTATCATTTCATCATTCCTCTCTGGTCAAGGTATCATTTCACCACTTCCTCTCTGCATCAAGCTGTAATTTCACCACTTCCTCTCTGCTTCAGGCTGTCATTTCACCACTTCCTCTCTGCATCAAGCTATCATTTCACCACTGCCTCTCTGCATCAAGCTATCATTTCACCATTCCTCTCTCCATCAAACTATCATTTCAACATTCCTCTCTCCATCAAGCTATCATTTCACCACTTCCTCTCTGCATCAAGCTATCATTTCACCACTTCCTCTCTGCATCAAGCTATCATTTCACCACTGCCTCTCTGCATCAAGCTATCATTTCACCATTCCTCTCTCCATCAAACTATCATTTCAACATTCCTCTCTCCATCAAGCTATCATTTCACCATTCCTCTCTGCATCGAGCTATCATTTCACCACTTCCTCTCTGCATCAAGCTGTCATTTCACCACTTCCTCTCTGCATCAAGCTAATATTTCACCATTCCTCTCTGCATCAAGCTGTCATTTCACCACTTCCTCTCTAAATCAAGCTATCATTTCACCACTTCCTCTCTGCATCATGTTACCATTTCACCACTTCCTGTCTGCATCAAACTATCATTTCACCACTTCCTGCTTGCTTCAAGCTATAATTTCACCACTTCCTCTCTACATCAAGCTATCATGCTGAGTTGTTTTGGAATAATGCTGTCCTTCTGCTCCTTTCAGTGATACTGTGGCTGCCAACTCCACCTTGTCAAAGACCTTTTCTGTCACACCGATGCTGGCGAACAACCGTGAAAAGCGTGGACTGGCTCTGGATGGCAAACTCAAGCATGAAGACACAAATCTGGCCTCCACCACTGTGTAAGTGAAGCCTTTCTTGCACTATAGACCCATAACTCCACTACTGTGCACGTGAAGACTTTACTACAGTGCTGCCTCCCTCTGCTGCTGGATAAAACATTCACTGCTGTACTGCTCCACCCCACACACACCCCTCTTTAAATAAAGTGTTCACTAAAGTAATGCCCCACGCCATACCTCACCATTATAAATATATGATATGATATGTTATTTATAACATGCTTAATACCCAGACGTTTCTAAGCGCGGACCTGGGGATCGAACCTATGTTGCCCCGTGTCGTCTTACATCCAAGGCGAGTATGTTGCCCTTGAGCTATCCTCCCGAGACAACCGATTTCTGCAGTGCATCGTCAGCTCACATCTGCACCAGTGTTTATCCAAAGCCTTCCTTGCAGGTCTGTGCTACCCTACAGACCACCACCGTATGAATGATGCCCTCAGTGTAACCATTTCCCATACCACACTTGTGGTGTAGTAGTGCCCCACCCCACACCTTCTCCAGTGTTTACCATTTGCTGTGGTACTGTCTATTCCCCCACTTCCATCACTCAGTAAATTGACCATTCACTGTTGTACTGTTGGGTGGGAGGATAGCTCAGGGGCAACGTGTTTGTCTTGGAAGCAAGACAATACAGAGCGTCACAGGTTTGAATCCAGGTACCACACTTAGAGGCTAGTCCCCAGCATGAAGAACGATATACACAAATCAATGTAATGTCCTATCGCACACTTGCTTCCTCACTTTGTAAGTAAAGCTTTCACTGCAGTACTGTCCCACCCTCCACCCCCTAGTAAAACCTTAACCACAGTACCATGCTACCCTACACCCCCAATCACTATGTAATTAAAGCCTTTATTGCAGTACTGTATGACTCTACAGAACCACCAATCTGGAAATAAAGTATGAAAAGCCTTTACTGCAGTATTGTTCCATAGGCCCATGAGTTGCTCCTTCAACGGTGCACCACCTTCTCCTAGACACCTTCAACCCGGTGTACCAGCCCATCCCACTCCGTAATCCCATGTTCCATCTCTCGGCCCACCACAGTCCTAGAAGCCCTTTCTTCCTCGGTTGGTAATTTGACAAGTGCCTTGAATTCTTGATTCTGTGTGTATTCCCTGTGGGTATCTTGGCGAGGGATCCTTTCGGCCAATCAGACCTTTCGTGCACTGTTGCGGTGCTCTTGTCAGCAGCTGAGTGGCTGAAGAATATCTGCTTTCTGGGCGAGGGATCTTTTTGGCCAATCAGACCTTTCTGTGCCCTGTTGCGATGCTCTTAGGAACAGCTGAGTGGCTAAAGAATATCTGCTTTCGGGGCGAGGGATCTTTTCGGCCAATCAGAACTTTCTGCACCCTGTTGTGATGCTCTTAGGAACAGCTGAGTGGCTGAAGAATATCTGCTTTTGGGGCGAGGGATCTTTTCGGCCAATCAGACCTTTCTGTGCACTGTTGCAATGCTCTTGGGAACAGTTGAGTAGCTGAGGAAGATCTGATGATCTGATGAGTGGGTCTTGTCTGTGCATCTCCTTATGATGTATGTCCTTGCCTCCTTCTCTCCTGCAGCATCCGGCCGGGCATGGACAAGGAGGTGCTGGGTATCCTCGTGTCTTACAAAGTGAAGGTGCACCTGGTGGTGGCCAGAGGAGGGTAAGTGCCAACCTTAGCTCTGCTGCTTGGGTAGGAGCTCGGCTGTCAGTAAAGAAGGGTGAACAATGAGAGGTCCAGTGAAATGCCACATCCTGGACCTCAGACGCCACAATCATGTCATGATTATTGCTTGATGCCCGTCTACGGGTCGCACCCATTCTCATATTACAGCCCCCTTAGGTTTTTTTGGCAATCACTCCTTACGCATCACCAACCTCGTATACAATGATATCGATCTCACTCAATCAGTAGCCATGTACACTTCAATAGAGTCACTGTCAGTCTCCATTACTGGCCTCATAGGTTTCAAGGAGCACCACTTCTCCCCCAAATGAATGGTCTTACACATTTCCGTCGGGCTCACTGATTTCCAGATTTCTGACCTCATTGACTTCAATAGTCTTCCCCGTCACTGTCGAAACAGACGGAGCGGCACTAATTCCAGAACCACTGGGCTCAATGTCCAAGACTCTAATTCATTCCCACTTACTAGACTAACTGAATTGATAACTGTGGAAGAATGGGGAGAATCTGAAGAAGAGGGAGAAGTGGTAGAAAGCCATAAACCGAGGAGAACTTTCGCTTCCAACCCATTGAGAAGGAAGACATAGAAGCTTTAATACTTAAATTAAAACCCACTAAGGACTTGGCTTTTCCTATACCAGCATGTGCCGCCATTCGCTTAGCAGCCAACCTCACTCCTTTTTTTTAACAACTTTTGTAAATAAATCCCTATCAGAGGGCTATGTTCCTTGCTCACTTAAGCAAGCGGTGGTAAAACCGCTACTAAAAAAAGCCCAAGTTGGACCCCATGATACTAAAAAATTACCGTCCTGTGGCTAATCTATGCTGGCCCACTAAAATCCTTGAAAAAATGTTTGTAACCAATTCCAGCAGTTTGTCGACAATAGAGACATTCTGGACGAACACCAATCAGGATTTCGCCCGAATCATGGGACAGAGACTGCCTTACTGGCAGTCCAGGATGATCTACTAGAAGCCACGGACAGAGGAAGTAACACAATATTGTTGATGCTCGATTTGTCGGCAGCATTCGACACAATCAACCACAAAATTATACTCCAACGGATTGGAAGTATAAGCAGGGCAGCAAAAGTTGTGGTGGATTGGTTTGATTCCTTCCTACAAGACAGATCTCAACAGGTGGCCCTGGGAGCCTTCCTCTCAGAGTTAATACAACTGAGATGTGGAGTCCCCCAAGGCTCAGCGCTTTCACCTCTGATTTTCAACCTATATATTCGACCACTGTTTGACATCCTGAGGAAACACGGGCTACGTTTCCACTCTTATGCCGACGATACGCAGATCTATGTGGAGACAGATAATCTGCCAGAAGGATTTGAAAGGATAGATCGGTGTATGCAAGATGCCAAAAAATGGATTCAGCCAAAACGGAGGTAATCCTGTTCAGATCAGAGAACAAAAATAGAGAGGAAGGAACCCACATAACTCTACAGATCTTAGGTGAAAACGTCCATTCTCTAGGAAAGTAAAAAATCTTGGTTATATCTGGCAAGAAAACTTGGCCAGTGAAGCACAAGTTGGGGCAAAAATAAAAGCAGTCTATTATGCCCTGCGCCTGCTTAGGAACGTACTTCCTTTTTTAACACCCCAAGATCAGCCAGTGGTGGTGGGAGCCTTGATAAATGCTCATCTTGACTATTGTAACAGTCTCATGAGAGGGATTCCTATGAAACAAATGTCAAGACTACAAAAGGCCCAGAATGCGGAGTGAGGTTAACTGCCCACCTGGGCAAAAGAGACCACGTTTCCACATCTCGGAAAGCACTCAACTGGCTGATGGTGGAGGACCGTATTAAATTCAAGGTGGCGTGTCTGGTCTAGAAATGTTACCACAAACTCACACCCAGATACCTGAACACGAGAATCCACCAGCATTAGCCTACCAGAGACCTCCGTTCAGGAGACAAACTCCTGCTATGTGTCCCTCGGACAAAATACACCTCTAAAGGAGACAGGAGGTTCTCCGTGTTCGGCCCCAAGCTGTGGAATCAGCTGCCTTTTGGCATTCGTTCATGTACTACACTGGCAGCGTTCAGAAAAGAATTAAAAACATTCCTATTCAAATGAACTTAAGTAACCATGGTGACCCTAAGCCTCCACAGCTAAACATAACATATAGTTAACATCTGCGCCCGAATGCAATTGCTGCTTGGTGCATGTAAGAAATGAATCAAAATCAAAATCAAAATCAAACCATAGGAATGGCCTCACACACATTCCAGAACCACTGCACTCAATGTCCAAGACTCTGATTCATTCCCAATTACTAGACTAACCATAGGAATGGCCTCACACACATTCCAGAACCACTGGGCTCAATGGCCAAGACTCCGATTCATTCCCACTTAATAGACTAACCATAGGAATGGCCTCACACACATTCCAGAACCACTGGGCTCAATGTCCAAGACTCCGATTCATTCCGACTTAATAGACTAACCATAGGAATGGCCTCACACACATTCCAGGACCACTGGGCTCAATGTCCAAGACTCCAATTCATTCCCACTTACTAGACTAACCATAAGAATGGCCTCACACACATTCCAGAACCACTGGGCTCAATGTCCAAGACTCCCATTCATTCCCACTTACTAGACTAACCATAGGAATGGCCTCACACACATTCCAGAACCACTGGGCACAATGTCCAAGACTCTGATTCATTTGCACTTACTAGACTAACCATGGGAATGGCCTCGCACACATTCCAGAACCACTGGGCTCAATGTCCAAGACTCTGATTCATTCCCACTTACTAGACTAACCATAGGAATGGCCTCACACACATTCCAGAACCACCTGGCTCAATGTCGAAGACTCTGATTAATTCCGGATTAATAGACTAACCATAGGAATGGCCTCACACACATTCCAGGACCACTGGGCTCAATGTCCAAGACTGTGATTCATTCCCACTTACTAGACTAACAATAGGAATGGCCTCAACACATTCCAGGACCACTGGGCTCAATGCCCAAGACTCCGATTCATTCCCACTTACTAGACTAACCATAGGTTTGGCCTCACACCCATTCCAGGACCACTGGCCTCAATGTCCAAGACTCTGATTCATTCCCACTTACTAGACTAACCATAGGAATGGCCTCACACACATTCCAGAACCACTGGGCTCAATGGCCAAGACTCTGATTCATTCCCACTTACTAGACTAACCATAGGAATGGCCTCAACACATTCCAGAACCACTGGGCTCAATGGCCAAGACTCCGATTCATTCCCACTTACTAGACTAACCATAGGAATGGCCTCAACACATTCCAGGACCACTGGGCTCAATGGCCAAGACTCCGATTCATTCCCACTTACTAGACTAACCATAGGAATGGCCTCAACGCATTCCAGGACCACTGGGCTCAATGCCCAAGACTCCGATTCATTCACACGTACAAGACTAACCATAGGAATGGCCTCAACACATTCCAGGACCACTGGGCACAATGCCCAAGACTCCGATTCATTCACACGTACAAGACAAACCATATGAATGGCCTCAACACAAACCAGGACCACTGGGCACAATGCCCAAGACTCCGATTCATTCACACTTACTAGACTAACCATATGAATGGCCTCACACACATTCCAGGACCACTGGGCTCAATGCCCAAGACTCCGATTCATTCCCACTTACTAGACTAACCATAGGAAGAGCCTCACACACTTCAACTGAGTCTTGCCTACGGTATTAGGCAATGGTCCTCCAACATTCAAGGAATCGGATCTTGTAAACCTACAACCCCCGCCCCACAACTCAAATGATATCCAACCATTGAAAGGCCGCCTTCTTTAGGTAGCATAAAGTCCTCGGAATACGTCATGATTCCCCATTTTTGCTGTCCCCAAATGGCCACAGGGTACGTGAGTAGAAATAATTGTAAACCAAACAATGGAAAAGGAACAGCCTTAAAAGGATGTGCAACTACACACTGGTGCACCAGGTATACACTTGTACAGTTTCAAGGAAGTTCCCAATGGCTTTGGCGCTGGTCCTGCTACTGGAATGTGGCTTGGTAGTCAATTCCATTTTTTTGTAGCTCCATTAGAGAAGTGTCTGCCTCCTTCCATGTAGCAGCAGGTGTTTGGAACAGTCAGTAAAGTGCTGATAGATTACCTTGCAATCTGTCCAATCCTCATTGCATGCACATATGTGATTGACAGCGTGAGAGATGTTATAGTAGGAAGAGGTCAACATTTCCAGTTGCAAGCTGATAGCCAGCCATACAAAGTCACTTTCCACCTCGGTTTTACACTTACACAGAGCACGCCATTTCTTACTGGCCAGGAGTCAATTATCATTAGCTAGTGGCTAGTGGTGAGGGCAGGTTTTCAGCCCGGATAGGAGGGATGATGGCTGAAACTCTGTGTGTATGTTAAGCGTCAGTGATCTGGAGAGTCTGCTGGTCCGTGATCCAGTGGCTGTGCCTCTTATCATGATTATAGCTCAATATAACCTGATTGGCTGAAGAATCATGAGCAAGGGAGTATCTTTTATACCAGCCGCTAGCCTCCTGTGTGAGCCTTCACTTTCATTTATGAGATACAACAGTGGCGACGCGGATGGGATGGCATAATAACAATAGAAAATCCATTGGTGTGTGTCCATGCAGTTCCGCATCCTGCCGACTACGCCACTAAAGAAGCAAGACTGTGTTCCTCACTTGAGAGGGTTCAACTTTCGGATGAATGTGAAGACAGGGATCAGCCTGTGTGAGTTCAGTCAATCCCAGATACCCTTCCCGTGGTTGGCCTAGGCCTACCATCTCCTGCAAAGCTTCAAGACAAGAACATGTGTCCAGCTGTTGTTCTAAGTCAGTGCTTGGAAGAGGCTCTCCTGCATTCTTTCTTTTTAAGCAATGCTTCCATCCACTTTCATTAGTTTATCACAATTTACAACATGATACACGCTCAACCTGCTCATGCGACCGTCCAGAAGGTGCCTAATGATAGTCGCGCACTCCGCCAA
The DNA here is from genome assembly GCF_040938575.1 of Ambystoma mexicanum. Lineage (NCBI taxonomy): Eukaryota > Metazoa > Chordata > Amphibia > Caudata > Ambystomatidae > Ambystoma > Ambystoma mexicanum. The sequence continues at coordinate 69,708,064 of NC_090930.1, read as the reverse complement.
CATTACTGTGAACATTTACTATGTGGGTGCGAAGAGTGCAAAATGTGTGCAAAGTGTGTGCGAAGTGTGTGCGGAATGTGTGCAAAGTGTGTGCGAAGTGTGTGCAAAGTGTGTGCAAAGTGCGTGAAAAGTGCCTGTGTGTTCTTATTGATGAAAGGAGGTAGGCTTATCCTATCCTCAGTGCTTGCACCTGTATAGCAGGCACCAGGCACCATTAGTGAGTTCATACTAGGGATTGCGAGACCAAACGGCAGAGCTGTGCCTAAGGCCAAGTAAAAGTGATGTGCAAGTGTGCAAAGGAGAGAAGGAAAACAAGAGAACTAAAAAGCTGTGAGAAAGAGAACAATAAGCATTTGTCAACTGTAATGTCCATCTTCCCTCGACCATTCTTTTATTGAGGTTACCTCTTATGACCTGACTTTTTATTTCCTTGCAGCATTCTTGGAGACCTCACTTCCAGGTAACGCACATTTTTTCTGTGAATATTATTAGCACATGGAAGTCATTACTGACCTCTTCTCAGCCAATCAGCATGCTCGGAATGCAGTCAATAACTACCAATATTGACTTCATTTGAGCCATTGTACGTTCGGAAGCAGCCAGAAAATAGCCGAAGCCATTTCGCTACCTTTAAAAAAATAGCAATTCAATTTCCAAGCAAGATTTCCTTCAGCAAGACAATCCAACCTTATTTAGAATGAAAACTAAAACATGGAACCATGCTTTCACTTTTCTAAGGAATAGCCTTTCACTTAAACAATGCACCTCATGCGAGTTTATGCTGAAATTGTTCCAGTTCAACCAATTTTACAAGTGAAAATGCTTACATTATAAAGACAATGCAGTCATTTAAATATTACAAAATTTAACCATATATAATTTACTAACACATTTTCTGTATTTTTTTCAGTATTAGTAACCTGCACAGGGGTCACGTGTTTTCTAAACACGCATTTGATCTGCTGCGATGTGGGGATTATCCGACCGGGAATCCCTCACCCCCACAATGTTCCTTCCCTTCTGTCCCTGGTGGGGGTGTGTGGCAGCCACTCAGCCAATGAGGAGGCTCAGAATGGATGGGGTAATCCCCCGCTCCGAGCCACCACACGGCTGGAGGCTGCCTTCTTCTGCCGCCGGGGATCGAGTGTTGTTCCATCCCTCCACCCCCAACCCCCACTCCCTCATTCCACGGAATTCCCTCCCCACCCTCCCAACCCCACTTACCTTCTTTGGTGTCCATTTCGGGAGCGGACACACTGGGAACACGTCTGTCCCCAGCTCATCTGCTCCTGATCCGCGATAGGCCATCATGGAAAGGAAGAAGGGACTACATAAGGTCCCTTCTCTTCTTTCCATGGCACCATTTTTTTGTTTACATTTTTCCCAATCTTTTAAATTACCGCCAAGTAAAGGGAGAAGGCACTACTTGTATTCCCTTCTCCCTTTCCATGGTGGCCATTTTGTTTATTTACTTTTTCACACTTATTTTTAATGGCCGCCATGGAAAGGGAAAATGGACTTTGTTTTCCCTTCCCAGGCGGCCATTTTTGAAAGTTTTTCGCCATTTCGGAACAGAAAAAAAATGCTTTTAGTACCCCTGAATTACGGTGAACGCACCAATATCTGTGGGCCTTTGCACTGCTAACACCATATTTAAGGGCATTTCAACCATACAAGCAAAGCAGATGGCGCAGTCTCCCGTAGACAAATATGATGAGGTTGCTTAGATGGCGGCCGCAGTGCGTGAGAGCACCCACACTGTGCACAGTCTCTGGAATCACTTGGCAGATTTTAGAAGAGCAGTGTGGTCTTCCGGCGGTCACTCGATGGCTGGGTTTCGTTGTCAGACATTACGAGGGTCTTTAGTCTCTTCTGAAGTTCAGCAGTGTGTATAGATTGTCGTGCTTGTGACCGACTGTTCTTATCTCTCTCTTAGTGACGTCGCGGTGGAGCTGCCACTCACACTGATGCACCCAAAGCCTTCGGATGGTGAGTCCAGCTGCAGATTTATGTATGGTGACGATTTAATTAGAAGCAAACCTTTTAACCCCTTTTGAACGATCAGCCATGAGCGTGTAACAGTAGGGGTGGATGGCACATAGACCCCCCGCATTCGACTATTGCCCTCATATCGTTCCCAGACGCTGTTCCCTTCCCCGTCTCTCTTATCCTGTACTTTCAGAGGTTATATCTGCTGCAGCCTACTCTGCCCCCGGCATTATCTCATATTGGTCCTTCAGTGCCTTTAAATGACTTTCAAGCTGCGTTCTCTTTCACGCCTGTCACCCATTCCCACAGCTGGGAACACCCCCCACCCTCAGCTTTTCCTGTATGTAGGCAGGTCCTCACCCCCTCAATGCAGGCACCCCACCTTCTACCCATGCAGTCAGGCCTTCCGTGTATCTCCCCTCCCCAGTAAGGGGTACACAGGGAAACTAAGCTCCGCCAGCCATATCCTCAAGAATGCCACCCAGACATAGTCGTCTAAGTCTTATAGTCACAGATTTATTTGCAAAAATCTTAAAGTGAAACATATTGACGGGCAGTGCATATAAAATGTAAAATCGGCAGAATTCCAGACTGCGTACTAGGGTTCCCTATTACTTTAGTGGCAGTCTTTTTGATTTTGGCAATTTTGTGTGGCATTTGTGCCACAAAATGGACTAAACCATTGTTACAGAAGTGAGTGGGAATGGGGGTTCTGAGCTGGGAATATCTGGTTGGCATAGCAGGCAAGACCACGATATGAAACTGCCAAATTACAAAAATCTCTTTAAAGCTTCCTCTGCCGCACTACCCACTATTTGCTCCAATCAGCAGCCTTGTAAGAAGCAAGTCGGGTGTCTGGCTTTCCATTTCCCAGCTGCACAGTGATTTCATATTGGGCTATTTGTCACTGACACGTGAGCTATTTTTGGGCTTAAATGGAAGGCAGATCAGTTTGTTGGTCCTCCTGAGACTGCCTTTCTACAACCACCCACCGCACACTCTCCTCCCTGACCCCAACCCACCCCACTCCCACATGAGCTGGTTGGATTGTGTTTGGTCTATTTTGGGCTACTTTTGACAAGTCTTCCCAAAGCTGCTTTGTTCTTCATATTTGTTGCCCCCTTCTCAGCTTCCATCACCCACCCACTCTACACCCACCCACTCTCTCTACTCCACCCACATTACCCAAATCCACTCTACCCCCACCCACACCGTAGCCCCAGCCTGCCTACCTCCACCCACTCACCCTTCCCCAGTCACCCTACCCCACTCTCTCTACAAACAGCCACACACCCCAGCCCCACTCTCTCTAGCCCCACCCACGCTACCCCAGTCTCTCTTACCTATACCCAACCACCCTACTGCCATTCCCTCTACCCCCAGCCACCCACCCTACCCCAACTTTCTCTCCACCCCCACCGACCCTGCTCCAACTCTCTCTGCCCCCACCCATTCACCCTACCCCCAGTCTCTCTACCGCCATGGCTCTCGCTACACCAGCCTACCCATCCTACTGCTGCTCTCTCTACCACCGCTCTCTCCACCCCCACCCACCATACCTCCACCCCCATCCACCCTACCTCCACTCTCTACTCCGACCCACCCTATCTCCCATCTCTCTACCCCACCCACACTACCCCCATCAATCAATCCCAACTGTATTCGGCTCCAAGCCATAAAGTCAAAAATCATCAATAAAATACATTATTAGAAATGAGAATATTCATTCCATAACAATATCAAAATTCATCATAATATAATACACCTCGAACATATGAATAACAATAAGAAAGCGCATTCCCAATAACCACCATATTTCACAGCCAGCTGGTAATATGGAGTTAAAATCACAGTATCAGCACATGTATAATTAAAATCAAATAATGAGATAAAAAGGAACACTAAAAAGCCCCCAAGGGGAGCGAGAACTCACAGCCCCTTGCAGGAATTCATGTCCTTAGCACCATATACATAAAGAACATTATTTGACCTAAGATGAACACACGCCAAATCGCCAGGTATCATTGATGCTAGCATGGTGGCAATGTCATTCTTAGCAACCACGCCCGGTGGATATCCTTTGCCACAATAACAACAATGGTCTCATGAGTAGAGCTGTTACACAATGCCAGGGCGCTAGGTAAGTTACACACGCCTACAGCTCTCACAAGGGCCTTCGTACATTGGTTCTTTGTGAACTTAGGCTGAGGCACAGGAACATAAAATGAATACTAGTTTCTTCTGTAAGTCCATACAGTGGACAGTTGCCTGAAGCTCCCGCGTACCATGTTTTCGTGAACGGAGCATCCTTCTGAGTTCCCAGGCTAAATCCCAAATACAGTGCTCGTACATATGGAGGGGTGACTTTAGCGAGGAAACTTTCATACCTGAAATCGCCTTTAATAGGCAGGTAACCAGGGCCCAAACGAGCTTCCGGCTAACCTCCTCCATCTTTCTCTTAAGGTGAGATGCAATGGCCCTCATCACTCTGGTGACAGCTGCTTCGTCTACTCGATCTGGATTTGTCCATAGCACGGACTCATTCAGTACAGATACAGTATCTTTCAGGTCCTTCACCCAGGGGAGACTCCTACCTCCCGCCAGGCTCTGCACGTGAATCAGAGCTTCTCTATATTGCACGAGCCATTCATTATGACTAAGCCTTAGCCAATACATTCCCGGTTGGAGAGCTGCCATCCCCCCTGAAGGAAGTATGTCATTGTTTTTTCAGCCCCAAACAACGAAGAGGTGCAAGCTTGTTTTTTACACAACTCCAGGGCAGGTGGCTGTTAAAGAAGCCCCTCACTACTGCACTGTGCTTCTCCAACGCGACACAAACTTCATTAAGCTGAGCGGTCCAAGAGACCGTTCTCATGAAGTCTGATTCCTAAGTAATCATACGATGAGACCTGCCCAAGCCTACTATCCGCTAGTCTAACCTCAAGGACAGACCTTTCTCATGAAATCTGATTCCTAAGTAATCATACGATGAGACCTGCCCAAGCCTACTATCCGCTAGTCTAACCTCTAGGACAGACCGTTCTCATGAAATCTGATTCCTAAGTAATCATACGATGAGACCTGCCCAAGCCTACTATCCGCTAGTCTAACCTCTAGGACTTGTTGTTTAGCAAACTTAAGCTTGAAGACCATGGTGTTGGTTTTCTCAGTGCTCAGTATCCGTGTTATGTCCTCGCATTTCCTCAAAAACACAGCCAGGGTAGACTAACCCTGAGATTTTGGGGGGAGGTTGTGAAAAGGACGGCGTCATTAGAATAAATAACACTGGATATCTGTCCTGGCCCATTTTAGGTGGATCAAGCCTTCGCTCAGCAGGGCAGATATCACTTCCTCTATATATATGCAAAACAAGAGTGATGCGAGGACACAGCCCTGCCTCATCCCTTTAGAAACACTAAAAGGCTCAGTAGTGTCCCCTGTTAGCCCATTCCGAACCACTGCCTTGTTTTCTAAGTATAGGAACCGTATAATGGCTGTCAGCTGGTTTGGCATGTTCCTTTTACTTAAGACCTGCCAAAGCAGGACACAAGGGACCACGTCTATACCCCCAGCATCCCACCTTACCTCACTCTTTCTACTACCACCCACCATACTCCCACTCCCTCTACACCCACCAGCCACTCTCTACCCGCATCCCCTCTACCCCTATCTATTCACACTACCGCCACTCATTGTACCCCACCCACCCTATCCCCACTCTCTCTACCCCACCCACCCTACCCCAATCTCTCTACCCCAACCATCTCTAAAGCCCCCACTGCCCCTATACCCACCACCCACCATACCCCCACTCCCTCTACACCCACCAGCCTCTCTACCCCATCCATTCAGCCTACCCTGACCCGCTCTACCCCACCCACCCTATCCCCACTCTCTCTACCCCCACCCACCCCACCCCAATCTCTCTACCCCAACCATCTCTATCCCAAAACCACTCCCTTTACCCCCACCAACCCTAAGCCTGCACTCTCTACCCCACCCAACCACCCTACCCCCACTCTCTCTACCCCTGTCTACCCACCCTGCCCACACTCTATCTACATCACCCACCCACTCTACCCCAACTCTCTCTACCAAAATCAGCCAACCCTGCACCTGCTCGCTCTACCACCACCCACCCTGCCCCCTCTTGCTCTTTATTCTGGTAATCCCATTCAGCACTTGGGACACTCCAGGTGCCATTGCACAAAGGCTTGTAGGATGGAGGGTTCATTATGAAAAGGAAATGGGAGATGCCATGTTTCACCTAAGGACGTCCTCAAGTTCCCTCCACCCAGGTGATCCTCCCTCGCATATCCACCCCCAGAGTCAGGATCCAAAGCGATGGCCTTTTCCTGGCCACCCGAGAGGAGGATACAGGGGGAAAAGAAGTGAGGACGCCCTGAGGTTCCTCACACCACCCAACCCTCACTCTCTCTAGCCACACCCGCCCACTCTACCCTTGCCCTCTCTACCCATAGCCCTGTCTACCCCACCCACCTACCCTACCCTCCTTATCACTGACACCACAAAACAACAATACCCCCGCTCACTCTACCCTCACCCAACCTCTCTCTACCCCCTCCCACCGACCCATCCCCACTTTCTCTACCCCAACTCTCTCTACCCCCACCGACCATACCACCATTCTCTCTACCATAGCCCCATCCCCCAACTGCCGCTCTCCCGACCCCCACCCGACCTACCCCCACTGTCTCTATCACCACCAACCTACCCTACCCCTGCTCGTTCTAGCTCACCCACCCACCCTAACCCGCTCTCTCTACTCCATCCACCCAACGGCCATACTCTCTATCTCTTCCAACCTACCCTACCCCACTCTCTCTACCTCCACACATTCTACCACCACTCTCTCTACCCGTACACCAACTCACCCTAAACTCATTCTCTCTACACCCACCCTATCCCTGCTCTCCCTACCCCTACTCACCCTATCCCCACTTTCTATACCCCACTCAGCCACCCTATCCTCAATCTCTCTCTTCCCCCACCCGCCCACCCTATCCCCACACTCTCTACTCCCACTGACTCTACTGCTGCTCTCTCTACTCTCACTGCCCCCACACTATCTACCCTCACCCACCCTACTCCCACCCTCTACATCCACCCACCTTACCCCCTCCCTCTCTACCTACACCGCCTCCTCTACCCAGTGTCTATCCTACCCACACCCACCCAACCCCTGCTCATTCTACCCTCGACCACCCATCCTACCACCACTCTCTCTACATACCACCCACCCTACCCTTACTCTCTCTACCATCACCCACCTACCCTACCCTTGCCCGCTGTACCCCCACCCACCCCGTTCTCTCTACCCCATCCACCCTACCCCCACACACTCTACCCCTGGCACCTATCCTACCCCCCTCTCTCTACCCCCACACACCTACCCTAAGACCACTCTTTCTACCCCCACACTCTCGACCCCCACCCACTCTTCCTCCCCTCTCTCTTCCTCTACCCACCTACCCTACACCCACACTTTCTACCCACACCCAGCCTACCCTCACTCTCTATACCCCACCCTACATCCCCTCTCTCTACACGCACCCACATTACCCCTGCTCTCTCTACCTCTACCCACCCACCCTATCTCCCCTATCTCTACCTTGGCTCTCTCTACCCCTGCTCTCTTTACCTGTACACCTACCAACCCAACTCCCACTTTCTCTACCCATAATCCCCACTTTTTCTACCACCACTCTCTCTACCCCCACTCATCCTGCCCCCACCCTCTGTACTCCAACCCACCCTACCCCCCTCTATCTACCCCACCTACCCTACTCCTACTCTCCAAAACCACCCACCCTACCCCTGCCCTCTCTACCTACCCCACCTCCTCTATCCACATGAACCTACCATACCCCCAGACACACACCAACTCCCGCTCGCTCTACCCCCACACACCAACCATTACACCACTCTCTCTACCCCACCCAACTGCCGCTCTCTTTACATACCACCTACCCTACCGCCACTAGATCTACCCTCACCCACCCTACCCCCACCCTCACCCACCCTACCAAACACCTGCTTGCTCTACCTCCTCCCACCCTCCCTACCAATGCTCTTTACATACCACCCACCCTACCCCCACTCTCTCTACCATCGCCCACCTACCCTACCCTTGCTCACTCTACCATAACCCCCTCCCTACCCATGCTCTCTCTACCCCATCCACCCTACCCCCACTCTCTCTATTGCTTCACACCCTACCACTGGTCTGTCTATCCCCCACTGTTATCTACCATCACCCAGCTAACCTACCGCTGCTCGATCTACCCCCACCCACCCAAACCATGACCTCTCTATCCCCATACACCCTACCCCCACACTCTACCCCTGCCCTCCTATCCTTCTCCCACTCTCTACCCCATGCACGTACCCTATGCCCACTCTTTCTACCCCCACCCACCCTACCCTCACTCTCTCTACCCCACCCTACATCCCCTCTCTCTACACCCACCCACACTAGCCCACTCTCTCTACCTCTACCCACCCACCCTATCTCTCCTCTCTGTACCCCTGCTCTCTCAACCCATACACCCAACCGAGCCTGAATATCTCTACCCCCACCCAACCCAGACTTTCTCTATCCCTACTCTCTCTACCCCAACCCACCATACCCCATCTCTCCATCTCCCTACCATAGCCCTGTTGTCTCTAACAACACCCACCCAACCACCGCTCTCTCTACCTCTACCCACCCTATCTCCTCTCTCTCTACCCCTGCTCTCTCTACCTGTACACCCACCAGCCCAACTCCGACTTTCTCTACCCCCACCCTCTATAATGGCTCATAGTAACAACCGCGTTCTACTACTGTACGGCTTAAGTATATGCTCTCATTATCTACGATTAATAACCAGTTACCATCAACTTGTATTTTGTCAAAAGTGGGCCACTTTCATTGATGTTTATTTTTGAGTCATTGTATTGTATTGTATTTTTATTTATAACGTGCCGAAAACCTGCAGGGATCAGATAAACGCATTGGCGCTCATCTGACCACGACATTTCTTGGTGTACTGTCCTTTTCTACTTCCAGTGATATTGGTGCGTTGTTAATAAATGTTGACAAATCCGTAATCACTAATTATTTCCATTTCTCTTACTTGATGCATCGGGATGGTAGATAAACCCAGGTAAGTAATTGGCCAGTGAACACTTAACGTGTGCCATTGATTCACTTAATTATGGTCATACTGCTCCAAGCTTGTCACTGAATGGATGTTGCATTTGCAATGCAGTAGTGAGGCGGGTCAGTCTGTGCGGAATATTGGGGTCAAAGAGGCGAAAGTCTACCCGACTGAGTTGGGTAGGCGGAATTCACAGCAGATGAATAGTCTTTCACCTCGGTCGCTAATATCCCATATGGCTTAGGTTGGCCTGTCACTAATATCCCATATGGCTTAGGTTGGCCTCTGTCGCTAATATCCCATATGGCTTAGGTTGGCCTGTCACTAATATCCCATATGGCTTAGGTTGGCCTCTGTCGCTAATATCCCATATGGCTTAGGTTGGCCTCTGTCGCTAATATCCCATATGGCTTAGGTTGGCCTCTGTCGCTAATATCCCATATGGCTTAGGTTGGCCTGTCACTAATATCCCATATGGCTTAGGTTAGCCTCTGTTGCTAATATCCCATATGGCTTAGGTTAGCCTCTGTTGCTAATATCCCATATGGCTTAGGTTGGCCTCTGTCGCTAATATCCCATATGGCTTAGGTTGGCCTGTCACTAATATCCCATATGGCTTAGGTTAGCCTCTGTTGCTAATATCCCATATGGCTTAGGTTGGCCTGTCACTAATATCCCATATGGCTTAGGTTAGCCTCTGTTGCTAATATCCCATATGGCTTAGGTTAGCCTCTGTTGCTAATATCCCATATGGCTTAGGTTGGCCTCTGTCGCTAATATCCCATATGGCTTAGGTTGGCCTGTCACTAATATCCCATATGGCTTAGGTTAGCCTCTGTTGCTAATATCCCATATGGCTTAGGTTAGCCTCTGTTGCTAATATCCCATATGGCTTAGGTTGGCCTCTGTCGCTAATATCCCATATGGCTTAGGTTGGCCTGTCACTAATATCCCATATGGCTTAGGTTAGCCTCTGTTGCTAATATCCCATATGGCTTAGGTTGGCCTGTCACTAATATCCCATATGGCTTAGGTTAGCCTCTGTTGCTAATATCCCATATGGCTTAGATTGGCCTCTGTCGCTAATATCCCATGTGGCTTAGGTTGGCCTCTGTCGCTAATATCCCATATGGCTTAGATTGGCCTGTCACTAATATCCCAAATGGCTTAGGTAAGCCTGTCGCCAATATCCCATATGGCTTAGGTTGGCCTGTCGCCAATATCCCATATGGCTTAGGTTGGCCTCTGTCGCTAATATCCCATATGGCTTAGGTTGGCCTGTCGCTAATATCCCACATGGCTTAGGTTGGGTTCTGTCGCTAATATTCCATATGGCTTAGGTTGGCCTGTCGCCAATATCCCATATGGCTTAGGTTGGCCTGTCGCCAATATCCCTTATGGCTTAGGTTGGCCTCTGTCGCTAATATCCCATATGGCTTAGGTTGGCCTGTCGCTAATATCCCACATGGCTTAGGTTGTCCTCTGTCGCTAATATCCCATATGGCTTAGGTTGGCCTGCCGCTAATATCCCATATGGCTTAGGTTGGCCTCTGATGCTAATATCCCATATGGCTTAGGTTGGCCTGTCGCCAATATCCCATATGGCTTAGGTTGGCCTCTGTCGCTAATATCCCATATGGCTTAGGTTGGCCTGCCGCTAATATCCCACATGGCTTAGGTTGGCCTCTGACGCTAATATCCCATATGGTTTAGGTTGGCCTGTCGCCAATATCCCATATGGCTTTGGTTGGCCTCTGTCGCTAATATCCCATATGGCTTAGGTTGGCCTGTCGCTAATATCCCACATGGCTTAGGTTGGCCTCTGTCGCTAATATCCCATATGGCTTAGGTTGGCCTGTCACTAATATCCCATATGGCTTAGGTTGGCCTCTCTCTCTGGCAAATGTTAAAAGTATGCTTGCCTTTTAACGGGGCAACGTCCACTTGTTTTAAAGAAATGTGTCCTCTTAGTAAACAAAAAAGAGGTCTGATTAACTATTGCTCAACCTGTTTGCTCCTTTTCCTATGGCACAAGCAATACATTAAGGGCCTGATTCCTGGAACGTTTTCCTATGGGATTTCGCCATTATAAAACACTTCGATGAATCGGGCCCTAAGTGTCCCCATGTTTTTTTTGCGCAAGGGAAAGTGTAGATGACCTGGCCCCTAATTGGCCACATGAAGATAGAATCCATGTTATACTTCTACCCTCCTCAGTAGGATTGGTGTTGTAATGTGAGTTACGGGTCGTGATGTCATGGACAGCAGGTGTGTGGAATGTACCTATGTCATGTTGGAGTGTTGATGTGTGAGCGGCTCTCGGGGTTCCAGGTGTGTCACTTAAGATCTGGAAGCTGGCTGGATGGGATGTGCCAGAGTCTCTCTACCAAGTAACATACTTGGAATAAACGTACCTATGAAACTTACCTGCTGGCTCTGGCGTGGTGTGTAACCTAAGAACCCCGCTACTGCAATTTGCATGGGCATAACCTGAGCCCAAAAGGAGCCCACTTATATAATAAACTAAACTAAACTTAATCAGGAAGATGGTCACTAAGATGGCCTCAACCTTGTGTCTTGGAAAGTGTGGCCGGGTGCCATCCTCTTCATTGGGCAAGGTGAGATTTTAAGAAATGTTTCTGTTCCCTGGTCAATAACTTGAACATAAGAACCGTGTTGATGAGAAACATACCTTCACAAGACTCAGTATTGATTGATAGAGAAAGTATTGTGTTGAAACCACTGTCCTCATGAAGCTATCTATACGGCGAGCCTCCTGCCGGAGGGAATGGTACACTGTCCACCCGTATAAGCTTGGACTCAGCAGGCTAATAACCATCACTCCCTATAGATCAGTGTACAGATCTACCCCTGCTCATTGGATGGACAGCTGAGAATGACCGGGCACGTACAGGTACCATGCATAGATTTGTGAACCCCCAAACCCTGTGCAGAATTTCTAAAGGGCACTGATCCCTGAATGTTGAAGGTGCCCATGTGCAACCCATCCTCAGCTTTGTGAATCCCTGATATTGATTCAAAAACCATCTTGGATTTGCTAACTTACCCAGCCCCTATTGGTTGTTTTTTTTCCACATATGTGTGGATTGTTTGCCAAGTTCCTGGTGGCGCCAGTACGGTGTGGCTCCTAAGCTTTTCAGATGCTTGGATAAGTGTATAATTTGGGACCATGATCATTTGGCACAGTCATTGTTGCTTGCAGATGGATGGTGCAGTGGCACAGTCATTGTTGCTTGCAGATAGATGGTGCATTTGGCATAATCATTGTTGCTTGCAGATAGATGTTTCATTTGCAACAGTCATTGTTGCTTGCAGATAGATGGTGCATTTGGCAGTCATTGTTGCTTGCAGATAGATGGTGCATTGGCACAGTCATTGTTGCTTGCAGATAGTGTATTTGGCACAGTCATTGTTGCTTACAGATGGATGGAGCCGTGGCACAGTCAATATTGCTTGCAAATAGATGTTGCATTTGGCACAGTCATTGTTGCTTGCAGATAGATGGGGCAGTGGTACAGCCATTGTTGCTTGCAGATAGTGCATGCGCACAGTCATTGTTGCTTACAGATGGATGGAGCATTGGCACAGTCATTGTTGCTTGCAGATACATGGTGCGGTGGAATCATCATTGTTGCTTGCAGATAGATGGTGCATTTGGCACAGTCTTTGTTGCTTGCAGAAAGATGGTGCAGTGGCACACACACACCAGCTGCATTACCATGGCTTGTAATGTCTGGAATCCCATGATGACCCATAGGAGGCTGATGGATGAACCTGGTCCATGCTGACAACAGTGAAGGCCTTAAGACAAAGGGCAAGATGTGGATTGATGGATCTGAGAGCAGATGAAGGAGGTCTGCCCTGTACCATTTCACTGGTATAAGCCCCATACGGGTAAAACCTGGTCAGGGAGTACTCTAGGGCAGTATGGGGAAGCCAAGGGGAAAATAGTCATATAATGCGCTTCTTGCAGCTGTATATTTTTGTAGGTGCTATCAAAAGAGCTGTTGACCAACTGAGTCAACGAGTGCCCCATCGCCACAGGCCGTTTCTGTAGTAAATCCAGAACTTTAATCCAAACTCTCTGTATCCAAACTTCCCCTGTGGTTCTTCCTGCCCTTAGCTGTATGAACTGGATTGGCCTCTGCGGTAGACATAGATGCTCATCTACCTCTCAAGGCGTAATCGTGTGGCCTTCATCTTAACTGGGTACTTACCTCTCTTGGCATGGACGTTTAAACTCCTTAAGTGCTAACAGCGTGTATGTTTATCTACTTACCTAGGAATGCCTATCGGCCAGCAGCTTGCAGTTGATGTTAATAAGTGAGATTGGGCTGTCAGTTTGTGGGTTGGTGGGGTCTTTGTTGTTTTTCAGTAGATTATATTGCTTTCTTCAAAGGTAATGGGGGAGGGGAATTGTTGCTTAAAGGATGATATAATTTTAGTAGCTTGGGAGTAACAGAGGTCAGGAAGGTTTGGTATAATTCTATTGGGTAGCCATCTCGACCTGGAGCTTTCCCTCTCTTCGTGGTTGAGATTGCTTTTGTAAATTTCAGCCATTGCGATAGGGGTATTCAGGTATACTAGGTCAGTTTTCCTTATCCTGTTTAATGGAATTCTATCCAGGCAGTGAACCATGTCTGCCTGTGTGTTTGGAGAGTCTGAGGTGTTAGAGGAGTATAGAGAGAGGTAGAAGACAGGAAAAACATGCAATATTTCCCCGTCCTTAGTTAGGGTTTTTCCCTTCTTATTTTCGATCGATTACATTTTAGCTTTCTCTCTTATGCCTTATAAGTATCTTGCCAACAGTTTCCCAGCGTTATTTTATCCTCCATGGTATTTTGCCTTAATATTAACCAACGTTATATTAGCAGCTATTGTCCATTTTTTATTAAATTTGAATATTAGTTTTATCAGGTTCTTTAGGGCTTGGTTTGAGTTGTCATCTCGATACTGTCTCGCTTCCTCTTTGATTTTATTGAGGTTGTCTGCGCGTTCCATTTTATCTTTCTTTTTCTTAGATGAAACTTTGTTGATTACCTCTAAGTGTTCCTTTGAAAGCATCCCATGCAATTTACATGCTAGTGTGTTCTGTTTGGTTAATTGCGAACTCCCTAGAAAAATTCTATGATCCGTTAATATCGTCTGAATTTTGACCTTAGTTTTGATGCCTACTTATCATGTCTAGATCCTGGTTTCACAATCTGTTTATTTGTCCCTGTTTTTTCACCTTCTGCTACCTGGGCACCATGGTGACACTGGTATCACGGTCTGTTTATTTGTCTCTGCTTTTTCAACTTCTTCTGCCTGGGCACCATGGTGACGCAATGTTCCTGCCATGCCACAGGAGGTAATCCTCAACTGTTTTGTGTGTCATCTGATGTTTTGAGCATGTTGTCAAGCGTAGTTGGTTAAGTGCAGCCCTACAATTCCCATTATAAAAGGAAGTGTAGAAGGGTACCTCCCCTGGCTGCCTCGCCCAACCACCATGTCCTTAACTGCACCACCGTACACCACAATACCTAGCTCTATTTCTTTATTTCTATTGATGAATAACGCAAGGTACAACTACCCATAGGTTCTCAGTGCCCATTCCACGAAAGTACAAACAGCAACGGCCTGACATTTACAGTTTAAATCAGAAAGGTCTTCAGTTCTCTTCTGAAAGTTGTAAGATTTGCTGTCTTGCGAAGAGCCAGGACATCCAATATTTAAGCGGATTGACTTGAACAAGGGGTGAAAACTAGACCACAGATTGCACACAAATACAGCTGACTAGGTGAATATTTGGCCCTAAATTTCCGACAACCTGTTTCTGCCTTTTGACAGGTGATTGCCTCGAGGTTTGTTTGTTTGTTTTATTTACTTATAATGGGTACCAGACCTGAAGATAACCGGGTTCAGCAGTACAGAATATGCAAGGCTTGGGGTTACATGGTTACAGATTACAAGCAAAAACAAAATATATATAAGCCATAGAAGATCAATAAGAGGTGCATCCAAAAGCTTGTCTTCTCTTTGGATAGGTCACCACAACCACTCCAGGGTCTCCTTCCAAGACACACTCAAACAGCCATAAGTACCATGGTTTGGTGCAACCCAGTGACTCAACCTCTGCTCCACAACCAGCGAATGTATGTTCTCTTCTCCAACCACCAGGTTTGCAAGCAAACTGCAGGTGGCCCCATCCCCGGAACCTACGACGTTCTGTACACCTGAGTAGAACACATGCCACACCGATGGCTTGCCATGCTCTCTGGCTTCTGCTGCCCTCTTAGCCACAAAGCACCACATTCGCAAATCCTCTAGTGTCTTACATAGTCCTTCTAGGCACATTCCCTCTTTGTTGCTACCACAGGCGCTCCACATGCGTGGTGACTGTTTGTGGGTAGCCCTTTGGCATGCTGCTAAACAGATACATGGAAAATACTGTTCCCAACTCATACAGCCCACCTCATGGACGCTGCGTCCTATCTTTCAAGTAAGCTCTGGGCAGCTCTGGTCACTGCCTGGCAGTGGAAGCTAGGCCGCTTCCATGCTTCTCCCATGTACAAATCGGGCTCTTACACTATGCGGTCATCCTGTACCCAGCTTGTTTCTCTTTTGACCACCCTCATTAAGTCCCATTCTCTACAACCGCTGCTGTTTTGCTTACCTTGGTTGCCCCGAAGCATGGTTACAAAGGTGCTTGAAGCCCTGCACACACTCATCTCTGCTCACCTCTTAAAGGTTCAGCCCCATTTTTTTCTCTCTCTGTATTGAAAATCCTTCCTTCTTTTCCGGCACTTGCTTTGTCACTTTGATTGTCATCACTACCAAAGGCGGATTATCCATTAGGGTGATTAGTGTGATCCGCAAAGTGTCCACCACCAAAGGCGGATTATCCATTAGGGCGATTAGTGTGATCCGCAAAGTGCCCACCACCAAAGGCGGAGTATCCATTAGGGCGATTAGTGTGATCCGCAAAGTGTCCACCACCAAAGGCGGAGTATCCAGTAGGGCGATTAGTGTGATCCGCAAAGTGTCCACCACCAAAGGCGGATTATCCATTAGGGCGATTAGTGTGATCCGCAAAGTGTCCACCACCAAAGGCGGATTATCCATTAGGGCGATTAGTGTGATCCGCAAAGTGTCCACCACCATAGGCGGATTATCCATTAGGGCGATTAGTGTGATCCTCAAGGTGACTACCACCAAAGGTGGATTATCCATTAGGGCGATTAGTGTGATGCTCAAAGTGTCCAGGTGGACCTATGGTGGTGGACACTTTGCGGATCACACTAATCGCCCTAATGGATAATCCGCCTTTGGTGGTGGACACTTTGCGGATCACACTAATCACCCTAATGGATAATCCACCTTTGTTGTTCCACAAAGTCTCCACCACCAAAGGTGGATTATCCATTAGGAAACTCTCTCCCTTTCTTCAGCTGCCTCCCAGCCACCATCAACAGTAGATGCCACTCAATGACCCCTACAAACTAACCCTTCTTTCTTTGTTCCCCACTAGTGAGGAAGATATCATTATTGAGGAGTTTGCTCGACAGAAGCTGGATGGGGAAAAGGACGATGAGGAGGAGAAAGAGGACGTGGAAAGAGAGGAGAGCTAGCTCGTGGAATATTCCAGCTGCCAACGACTCCAGAACGGCTCTGGTTATCAGAAGAGCGTGGGAGTACTATTGTCCGTCAGACTTTTAGAACACCCCACCCAGCCCCCCAAATCACCTCTAAAACCTGTGAGTGGATTTGTACAGCGCATTGCTGCCATTTCCATGGTCTCCGGGAGCTCAGGATGCTGTGTGATACTTTTGATACGATTCAGTCTGTATTTTAAAGCCCCTTCACTTCCCCACTCACCCTGCGCCAGTGGCCACCTGTGTATTATTGGCATGTATGAAGATGTGAGTGACACCCTGATGCTGCCTGACCTCTGCCATTATCTTTAAATTCCAATGCAGGCAGCATGACACCTCCAAATAAAATCAATTCTTGAATCCAAACAACTGGCCTCGTTCTTGCTTATGGTCATGGACTAGTAACTGCAGGTAGTGCTATTGAAAATTAATGAAGCAGATGTTCGACCAGCTGGGACACAGCAGTGGATGGAATGAAGGCGAGACAACTTGGAAGTGGAAATCTGTCAAAATAAAAGGAAACTAGTTGTACCTGGCCTTCTGCCTCTCTCTCCTGCGCTCTCTTTTGCTCTATCTCGCTCTCTGTCTCACTCTCTGACTCAGTCTCTCTATCCCTCTCCTTCTCTCTCTCTTCCTCTTTCTTTCTCTTTCTGGTGGCGAGAGTCATGTTGTCAGGTGCACGTTTGCTAGAGTCACGGCAGCCATTGCTAACAGAAGCTCCAACAGAGAAAAAAACACAGATATTTTCAAGGAGAGTGAGGTCTGTTTTTTATGGGTAAAAGTAAAATCATAGCAGCAGCGACAGAGGCATCCCCCGAGGTGGGGACCGGCTTGCTGTTTGGAGACATACATTGTCATTGCATATGTCCTGCAGGAATGTCGCCATCACCTGAAGGCGCATTGTCCATATGGAGGAGGTGGGAGGCTCTAAAGGGGGCGCAGGTGTTCTTTCTGACTTAAATTGTAAGGTTCCACATGGCTAGGCTGAAGAATCTACAGCTATGGGGGTCATTACGACCCAGGTGCTAATTGCGCCAACTTTACCATCATGGTGTAAACTATGTTTACACCATGGTGGATGGCGGATTTACCGCCCCATTCCAAGGTGAGTGGGGCGGTAAATCCCCATTTCCCATTTTCCCTTCCCCATTCCCATTTTTGCCCCATAGGGCATAATGGGAGTGGGGAAGGCGCTAATTACGCCACCGTAAATTACGGTGGCGTAATTAGCATCATGGCAGGTTAGCGCCATGGATTTTAACGGCTGCTACGAGCAGCCGTTAAAATCAGAATAGGCATTAAGGGTTAACGACGGCGTTAACCCTTAACTCCTGGGTCGTAATGAGGCCCTATATGTGTTATTTTCTATTTTTTAAATAATTATTAGTGTTTTTTAATACTGTACCAAATACGTAGGTTCCGCAGACCTCCCAACCCATCGTTGATCAGCATGCGCAGTTAAACCTTGTCTTGGTGCTAAAAAAGAAGACCATTGGTTTGAATCTGAATGCAAGCCTTTACAAGAAAGAGACATATTTTGAGAGACAAAATGTTGTGTATTATCTGCAAAAGAAGCGATTAATAAGAAGCATTGGCAATGCCAACACTTTGGGCTTTTGTGTAGGCATGGGAAAGGCACTTGACAGGCACTGTCCCAGTGGTATTAACAGGCCGTTGGTGGTAACAGGTGCAATATAATGCAAGTACATGGGCATCTCATAGCAGTGCCTTGCAAATGCATATTACTTCTACACAAGTCAAAATTGTGAAGGGCCTGCAGAGTGCTTATAAATAGAGTGGCTGAAAGCAGTCCTGTTCTAGACATTTTTATTACACCAGTCCCATGTTTACAGTTCCAAATAAGTCATTACCTCTCAGAAGCGAGCTGAAAGAGTTCCCATGAGGAGGTGCTTTGAGCGGGGCAGGGACTGGATGGGAATGGCCATAGGGATTAGCATGGCCATGGGCAACCAAACAACATCTTCAAGCTTTGTGTCCCACATCATATGCCATTTCTCTCTATCTGTAATCCAATCCAATCCAATAGTTGTGGCTTATGGGTGGCTGTGCCACCTAATAGCCCAAACTAAAAATGAAATATTTAACATTTTACAATTTTAAAATAGCAGGGTCTGCTAATCTGGCCCCCCTTTCATAAATGCACTATGCCAAAATAATAGTGTAAATATGTGTCTTTGCTGACACCCTCAGCACCAGCCGTGCAGTGACACAAGTCATCTTTAAAGGTCACATGTGCGTTCCTGACAGCTACTGGAACACAAAGTAACAGAAGGCAGAGGTGGCTATTTCATCTTCTGCACATCCGATTCACAATATAATAATTGTGCACCTTAGTCAGCCTGGTGGAACATTAATCTTTAAATATAAGCCATGTCTGGTTGTGGCATGGTGGCTGCTAAGGACGCACAATACAGGCACTGCAATTTCATTTTGTGGAGTGTTAGTTTTGCTGGCAGGGCCCTGCCATGAGAGGGTATTATGCATTGGCCCTCTGGCCTGGCTGTCTCCACAACTGCCCTGTGGGATAATGGCAACAAAGTTATCTTCTTTGGTCCTTGAGAGTAAGTGCAACACCTTCCTCTGGAGCGCAGGAAACCTCCTCAGGAGGTTTCCTTGGAATGCTCAGTACTGACATCAGTAAGCCACACTCATACTAGGATGCTTACCACAGGAGTCCTCTTAAAGCCAACAGACATGGGAAGTTGGCAGAGTTACATTAGCGCAAGGAGAGAAGGTGACTGAGAGTGGGTGTTCCTCCATCTTGGTTTCTGCTAGGGCCATCTACAACTGAGTCAGGCCAAAATGACTGAGGTCAAAAGGACTGAGTACCAAATGTCCAAACCCCATTTGTTCGCATATGTATATGTGGGGGGGTAAAGTTAACACACAATGTATAGGCCTAAACTGGGGGGCTATGTGGGGTCTCCCCCAACATATATATATATGCAAACAAATGGGGGCTGGTGGACTTTTGGTGGTCAGACTTTTCAACTCAGTCATTTCACACAGATCCCTACAACTTCCTGTCCCTCCCATTTCCTGTGGAACAAGGCACTCTGTTTATGATGGCAGAAAGCAACGAGCACTTGTTGAAAAGCCTTAATTGTACCACGCACATTGGCACGCATTCGAGGAGTGCTTCGCTGAAAACTGTTCCGCTGGTGACAATCCACAGGGTCTGAACCCATCAATTGTGAGCAGAGATCTATTCCTCAACGGACTCAGCGGTACGAAGCACAGGCTGCTTGTTGACTTTTTGCTTGATTGTGGACAGTGAACTGGAGGAGTATCTTACGTGACAATATCTTCTCTTCTCTTTCTTCTCTTCCTACTCTACCTAAGCCACGCCCACCTACTCCTGCGTGACTATTTAATCTGGAGCACACGTGCATTTGCGTGCGTGCATTCGAGGAGTGCTTTGCTGAGTGCTGTTCCGCGGGTCAGCGTTGCAGAGGGAAGCAATTATAACCTTCTGGTTAGATAACTGTGCTTAGCATCACGATGGCGTTATATTCACTAATTATTGATATGCCGGAGAAGGCAGTGACGTTATTTGACTCTACTCTGTGTAGCAATGATCTTGGACCATCAGAGTTATGATCTCCTTCAATTACACACAAACAACCTAAAGTGAAATGAATAAAGTCATTTGTTCGTGATATCAGGCATTTTTATCATGCCCAGAAGGATCAGGTAAATGATTCCATCAAACGTGATCATACAATCGCTGTTGCCTGTTGATTTGGAGGCCCGAGGGCATGACCAGGCCTCCCCTGAGAAGTACACAGTTCTGATCCTGTTGGCTGAAGTCCCAAGGCTGCTAGAGGCTGCCGCACAGAGACAGTCTGCTGTTACGAAATGTACTTTCTTTCTCACTGTTCGGCAAAAGGTCCTGTTTTTTATCACACATGGTGTTAATGGGTGGAGAATAATATGTAGCTTCTGCATTGTACATAAGGATGAGCCAGGCCTGGGAGGGGCCTGGGAGGGGAAAAACCGAATGCATCCCTCCCAGGCACTCCTGTGCGTTAGCATTACAGCGCTTTTCACCCCACTTCTGCCCTTTTGTATTATTTGTGTCCGAGTGCCGAGTGCCTGGAAAGCCTGAGACAGTGTGAGGGAGCTGAATGAGCACTGGTATCGTGGGGAGCAGGACAAGCCTGTAACACAAACCTTAAAACAAATCTTATATGAATTATATCTTGGAAAACATGTGGTGAAGTGCTTAAAAAGCAGTGTGGGCCCAAATCCTGGTATCACCATTTATCCTGAGTGTATGATCCTGGCAAATCATTTAATCTTTCTGTGTCTTCTCAGCCACACTTGGGAGTCTATAGAAGAGAGAGAGTGTGTAGCATTTAGTATTTAAAAATATCCCCTATGAATGTTTTGCTAAAATATAGAGTTCCTGCACATATAATAATAGTGAGCATTCATCTACTGCACAACATACTATAGATGGTAAAATTGAGAGCTCTCAAAAAGGGTTCCAGCCATTATTATGTCCTGCTTCCGGGGCATTGGAGCAGGACATTTGGTTGCCGGGATCACTCGGATTACAAAAGCATGCTGCGATCACACAGCGGACCATAAGGGGCACCCTAGGGTATCCGGATCACCGGATAGAAGACAACACTGGGGGCACCCGGCCAACAGCTAGGACAGGAGGCACCCTGTCAGTTCGTGGCCACATGGAAACCTTCATGGCCTGGGGACACCCAGGCCAGCATGTGATACGGCTGGGGTTGCCTAGCAGGGGCTCCAACCACGGGAGGCAGGGATGCCCGGCAGGGGCTTCGTCTCTTTATGTGGCCTTACATGGTAGGCTACCTGTCTGCTGCTTAGCATGCCACGCTGCAAGAAGGACACACCACACCAGGTTCGTAACTTTTCAAGACTGACGAGTGGGAGGCCGCTCATTCTTTTTATTTGATACCATCACGTGGTTACTTCCACAAGCCCCTAGGAGATATCAAGCTCCCAGGAGGGGTGACACATTGCACTCCTCCTTTTCCATAGGCAACAAACAACAGACTTCACTGGACATCTAAACACATCGCAAACCTCACCACTTAGGACAGTATGTGCAAACACGAAACATCTACATTGTGACAGTTACACATACGATCATATTGTACCCATATTCAGGGTTGGTGGCACGTTGGAGGTTTCACCACCTTCTCAAAGGACCCTTTATTAACCTGGGTGAGTAGTGAGGTCTAAGGCCACTGAACGGCACCAATGAGAGCTCCTGGCACCACTTAAACCACTTCCACACATACAGATGTTCACAACTTTAAATTGCCCATTGACTGCACACTCGACCGGACCTCGGCGAAGGAGCAGGAGCTCCTACCAATACTTCTGGAGCAGTGCAACCCCTCGACCCTGCCGACAGTGTTGCCCATCCACCGCTTATTTCTTTTGAAAAGTGCTGCTTAAATGTGCACAGGCGTCTGCTGCACCCGCTGCCTATGAAATACTTATAGGCAGGCATCCTACTCACTGTTGCATGCCGCATCTTGGGGTTGCACATGGCATCCGTTCCAAGATGGATGCCTAGCAGTACAAGGCTTCCATTCCATGCCTTTCCCTCACCTCGCCCTGCCGACCACAATCATTGGCTAACAGTACCTAGAAGTCAGCCAATCCATCGCTGGGAGGCATGAGCAGGCCATTTTCACTAAGGCCATGAACGAAGGCAAGCATCTGTCCTAGCCTGCACACTCGATCGGACCTCGGCGAAGGAGCAGGAGCTCCCACCAACACTGCTGGAGCAGTGCACCCCTTGAGGAGGTGAAGCTGGAGCTTCCCTCCATCAAGGTAAGCTCCTGCACCCTGCCGACAGGGCAGGAACGTCATTTGGGGGTTGCCAGAGGTCGCAACGGCGACCTCTGGCGATTCCCTTGCGACCTCTGATCTTTTTGTGACCTCTGATTAAGGCCATTGCATAATTCTTTTTAAAATAATCAGGGGTCGCGAAAAGATTACAGAGGTCATGGAGCTTGCCTTGCGGGTTACCGTGCGCGCGAGTCAACCTGTCAGTGCCTTCAACCTCTGATTATTTTAAAAAGAATTATGAGGGAAGTCACTGGCGAGCTGAATCGCGCGTGCAGCGACTTCCAGGGCAGGCTCTTGGGGGCGGGCGCGGCTCCACTAGGTCCGGAGGCTGGCACTCGAGGTCATGGTTGCCTGGCAACTGTAGGGGAGGAGTGGTCCAAAAGACCCTCCTTGCCTGCATCCCCTCCCCAGGTGAGGGCCATGGCTCATTGGGCGTCCCCTCAGACCACCCGGGCCCAGGTGGTGGAGGGTTCACCTGCTGAAGACATTGCCCACACGTATTGAATTTAGCTAGGCCCAGAAACCATTTTGTCTATCAAAGATGGTGTGAGCTCAGCGCACTGTAGCGCGGCCCCCACCCTTGGAGAGTTTCAATTATCCATGTTGCCGCAGCACCCTGGCAGATCCGCTGTGAGCCCGTTCCCACGAACAAGACGGACATGAACTAGCATAAGATACTAACACTAACATTTCACCGTCCACAGTGTATCACTGCTCCCAGAGTGAGCCGGTCAGCGAGGCCTGTGTGATGGGAAGATCTGTAGAATGGTCATCCGATGAAAGCAGAAAAATACCCAAATACGAATGTCAAAAACTACTTTTAATACGTGTATCATTTCCATAAAACTACTTCTACTAAAGAAACCTGTAAAATTGTGTAATTATTGTAAGAAACGCATGTTTACATGACACCAGCAATGAAGGACCCACACCCCTGCAGGGGTGTGCAAATGATAAAAGCATTCCGGGGGATTATTCTTTATACGTATCATTGAAAACTGTACACCCCGCGGTCCCGCGCCATAACTGAACTAATGCTGCTAGAGTACACAAGAAAACGAATGTAACCATACAGAGGGCTCATGTAAAGGATGTGCGAGAATGCACTCGTCACGCGTGTATGTCTAAGCCCCTTATATGCCACCACCGTCACATACGGTAGCGGGTCATTTTCTATGTACTCCTCCAACCTCAATACTACCTCACTTACTGCAAATGTATATGCGTATAACTAAATACTGTAATTGTTAAAACATAGTGTACGAATAAGGTGCTCAGAATGGATATAATCGAGGCACCTCCAGCAAAGTGAAATGTATGTTTTCAAGTGATTCAAACAAATATTATAAAATGTTCTAATGATTGTGATGTTTTCACCTCTAAAAGCCGGCAACACACGAGGAAGATACCTTTGTGAATATGTGCAAGGCCATTTCCCCTCCCACCCTGCGAAGACTGCCAAACATGAAAGCAGAGGCCCGCGCCGCGCTGCTCCACCTCCCCCAACCAGACTGGAGCCGCTTCAAAGATTTGTAGCCCCCTCTGCAGCACCCAAGGCTACGGCCCGCCACCTGCATTATTTACAGTACAGCAGTAAACCTCTGCCTGAACACACACTTCCAAAGGCGCCCCCTCGTAAACCCCACAACCCACCCGATCATCTTAGACTTATGGCCCTGTGCAATCAGGACACCCAACACTGTGGCAACACACAGCGGCACATTTATAACCACATCTAACAAGACAGGGAGGCATGTACCGCCCGTCCCATGCCCTGAAGCTTAGCCCCTTAACCAATGGCCCCGGTCAACAGGACACTGGTAACCTTGCCCTGACGAATGACCATCAGACCCCTCACAAGGTGCATTCCTCCTGTGTTGCATTAACCTGTAGAATAACCTATTGGAAGATTTACTAAAGAAAATAATATTGTAATGACTGAATGACTGCGGTGTGCATGGCGTAGGGCAAATAAGTCAGGAAAAGACATTCATCTCTGACACTGGCCGCGAGGGCACAACACCACCGCCCGGATGAACTCAGCCAACCTGCCAGGCCCAGCCCAACCCACGAGGCTGACCAGTGACGTTTTCCAGCCAAAGCCAACCGCATCGCAGCAGCACCTATAGTTAGTCATCGCCACCCAATCCCATCGAACTTGTGCCCCCTATAGTATGTAGGTTCTTATGACGTTTTTTGTAAATATATACGCCTGTCTTTGCTATTGTCAGACAGAGCGCTCTCGGAGTTTGCAGAGGTCTTTGCATGCCCTATTCTGATTGATAAACTCCCATTTAAGCTCACCCGCACTCTGTCTTGGCTTTATTCCCGATTTGGGAGAGTCCTTCATTGTCTCTCATTGCGGGGAGGATCGTGCTGGCTGGGGACGCATGCCTTCAGTGGTGACCCCGAAAGCGTGATCATTACTATTATTATTTTTTCCCCGACCTAACATTACCGTCCCCTTTTGGCACGAGAATCTCCGGTCGAAAAGGGATACGCACGGTGAGCCGGCTCCGGGAGGCTGCCCACCAACGGCGACCAGTACACTAAGAAGTGGTGCACTCAAAAGAGAGAGGGTACGGGATCCCAGTTGAAAAATCCCCTTTGAGTACCGCTCGCCGGAGCCGGGGCTGACTGTTGAGCGGACGGCAACACTGCCTGGACGGACCCAGTTTCGGAGACTATCGGTTCAAGACGGGCACTTGAGTATTGAGTGCGAGCGATCGTAAAGGGAGTGGGGGAAGAAGTCTAGGACAGAAAACGAAGAGGGGTAGAAATGGGGGTACGCAGATCTACTAAGGATCATCCTAAAATGTCCTTGCTTTTTCTTTGCATATGGCCATTAGGAATAGGAGGTGAATAAGAGATAAAAGTGACGGGAAACTAGCTCCGAAAGGGGGTGGAAGGCGGCGCCGCATAGTGCTATCTTGACTAGTACTGGGAATATATGAAGAAGTGGATTATAAGATAAAAGTGTCTGGCAAAGGGGGACACGGAGAATATATTAGTGACTGCTATTTCTTCCTTCTTTTCTTTTCTTTAGGGTTGGGGGGAAAATAAAAGTGAGATCAGTACAAAATGTTAGGGAGAAAGTAAAAGAGAGAGAGTCTTACTAGAAGAGGGAAGAGCAGACCAATATATATATATACATATATATATATACGCATCCATATATCTGAATAAGAAGGACAGGGACAGCCAGCTAGGGAGGAAAGGGAGGGCAGCTTGAATTGTGAATAGGGTGTTACAGAGAGGTGTGTGCACCTCGTATGCGTCAGAAGACAATTTGGTGCTGTGGGTGTGTAAAGTGGTTATAAATGTATAGTAATTGCATGGTCATGGTAAGTGTGGCCAGATAAAGCTTCTTGAAGGAAAAAATGACAAGGTGAAGTGAGTGTGTACCTTTTTGATTTCCGGGTTAATATTGTCAAAAACACTGATGATTTGCTCTTGTATGTGCCCACCCCCCCCAAAGAGAATAGAATAGAGACTGTGTACAGCCAGTTTTGTATTGCGCAGGCAGGGGGAAGAGCACAAAGGAGCCCATTATTGAATGTGAAGTAGAAGACGAAACCCATATTGGTAATAGGTTTACATTGTAATTGTGGACACACAGAGACACACAAGTACTAGGAAAACACAGAGATGGGGGCCGAAACACCCTTATCACATATTTGTAAGAACCTACCAGGGTACGCAGAGCGAATTAAGAAATATCATGACCAATGGATAACAGAGCTGAAGGGAGAGGGGTTACCCCTGATATGGCCCGAGGGGGGGTCATTTGATAAAAGTGTTCTGGACATGGTGGCCACATGCATTTGTTTGAAATACAAGGGGAAGCAGCTGCACAATAGGAGGGAAATATTAGATCTCTGGAGGTTATTTGAAGAGATACCACCGCCTAAAGCACCAGCATTAAATGCTGACCTCCCGTCCACCACAGACAATCCACTGATGATACAGAAACATGTTAAAGAATCGTCAAATGTAGCACCACCAATAGAGGTAATAAGCTTGTACCCGATATTAAACAAGCCTGTGCCCGCAGAAGGGTACAGTGATCCCACTTATGTGCCTCCCCCGACAACTACTACACCCCACCGGCCCACGGCACCCCCGCCATATGAAAGTACAAAGGAGCGAGCCCAGGCAAGTACACAAAGGGTGGACATAGAAAAGCTAACAGATGATTTACAATCCAGACTCTCAATAGCGAAAGATGAGCTCTCAAGGATAAAAGACATATGTGAACAAACAGCACTTAATGCAGCAAGATCAGGGCGCACATCTAGAGTGCCGAGTGAGAATAGAACAATCGAAGACGGGTGGAAAAAGAGTGAGATACTGTTCAGAATTGAGAAAGAACCGACACGAATAATCGAAGTAGGGACACGAGAGGGAGGTATTGATAATGAAGAAAGGCCTATCGGGGACAGAGAGGAACTACTATGTGATATAAGGGACGATTTAGAAGAATGCGACAGGTTGAGCATGGCAATGGGAGGGGGAGGTGAAGGGGTAGATGGTACATGTTCAATGAGAACACTGGATGATGAGTGGACGGGGCGATTAAGGAACAGGGTGGGGAAAATGGCATCACTGGGAACACCAGCAGCCAAAACGGGTCCAGATACAACGACAAAAGGAAGGCTACAGCTCCCATTGATACATAGGGGAGGAGGGAGGCCGAATTATATCCCATGGGCTCAGATGGATAAAGCCAATTTATTAAAGTTATTGCCACCGTTATCGGGGCAAGTAAGTGGATATACGCCTTTGAGAAACACACTGCCGAGGTACCCCTAGCAATAGGAGATGTGAAGAGCTTGCTCATATCAGCAGTGGGGGATCAGGCTGAGAGAGTATGGGTAAAGGCTGGTTTCCCGGGAGTAACAGACTGCGACCGCCATGACGGAGCCTCCTTTAACACAGTGCGATGCGAGGGTGTGGGATGCCTTGCGGGAAACGTTTCCAGATGCGCCAGACTTACAGTTAGTAATGCAGTGTACCATGAATGACGGGGAGGAGGCTATGGATTATATTTTTCGGGTCCAAGAGATGTGGAGAGCGGAAACGGGTACGCCCTGGTATCAATCGACATCTTTATTTTACTTCATTATAAAAAGAGCGCTCCCAAAAGAGGTGCAAAAGGCGCTTGACAAAATAGCGGGCATTGAAGCGAAGGGATGGCCTGAGATTCAGAGCATAATAGTGCACCATTGTAAGCGAATAAAGGAAAGGGAGAAGGAGGTGGCGCAGAGGAGATTGGCAGACGAAGCAAAACTAGTGCAGACAAAGTTGGTGAAGGTCGCAGCGGCTGTAGCCGTACTCCCCCACAGCAGGGAGGGAGATGAGGAGGAGGAGGGTCTGATAGCCATACAAGGAAGGATGGCAACTAGTTGGGCTGGAGCCGGACAGCGGCAGTGGAATGAGCAGGAGACAGGCGGAGGGTGGCAGGATTGGGCCCCTCGAGGAGGACGAGGTGGGTACAGGGGCCGAAGGGGTGGACCGGGGTACGGGGGAATGGGAGGAAATGGATGGCAGGGCCCTAGAGGTGCCCAAGGGAGTTGCTGGAACTGCGGAAGATGGGGGCATTACTCTAGGGAGTGCAGAGCCAGACCCAACAACGGGTTCCAAGAGGTAGAACAGTATGGCCATCCCCACCCGGGGAGCCCATATGGTCTTCCAATGGGACAACAGCAACCGAGAAACGCAGGCCAAGGTAATAATGAGCAACAACCGGGGCACCAGTATAGAACGCAGAACCACCCACAAAACAATGACAATATGCAGTATACACCAGGCAACCCTTTTGCGACAACAGCCAACGGGGCCCCCGCACCAGCACCCTATAGCGGAGTATCAGTGGTTTCAGGGAGTGTCTTCAATCAAGGGGGGGCGATGAGACACCCTGCATAGGACAGCCCACAGAGAACACTTGCGTGTCCAGTTCTATCTACCACCTACGATGCAGCAGAGGAACCATTGGTAGGGGCGCAGATAGGAGACAAGCAGTTCATATTCATGGTGGATTCGGGAGCGGAGAAATAATGTATCCGGGAGGGCCGGTTCCCGTTATCTAACAGGAAGTTAGAGACGCAGGGGTTCTCTGGGGCTGTAATTGAAGTTCCTTACACAGAAGCATTGGATGTAACAGTGGGGGGTAAGACTGTAAAGACACCCTTACTGTATTATGAACACTCACCGATAAATTTATTAGGGAGAGATCTCCTGAGTAAACTTAACATGACCATATCATTTACTGAGAGAGGAATAATGTGTTCAACACCCGGAATATGCCCCTTGCGTGCAATGTTGGTAGTGCAAGCCTACACAACCACACAAGAAGTACGAGGGTTACCGGAAAATGAGGAAATGTTTATTGAAGGGCTAAAGATATTGGCCCTCATAATTCCAGAGCTGAGAAGAATGGACTGGAGGATTCCAGCGGAGTTCCTCTTCCGCCCCATAGTGTGCCCCGACACAGCACCAGGATCAGTGGTATCATTAGATTTGCACGCTGTACAGGTATCAGCGAAAAGGATTGCTGTGATTGGAGTAGATAGGGAAGGATGTGAGTGGCGTACAGTGCTGTGTACAAATGCCAACATCGCCCTAAGAGAGATAACAGATGAGGATCTCTTTTCAGATGCAGAAGGGGATGGTGAAATAGTAATGGAAATAGCGATGCCCTGTTACATTTTGATTCAAGTCAGGGAAATCCCCGTTCAACTGATGGCAGTGGTGGGAGCACCGCCGTCATTTTTTGATGACGACATGAGGCTCGTACCAAATAATTTGTGGACAACAGGCCCCCATGATGTAGGGCTGTTGCATGGAGTACAACCTGTGGTAATAAAACTAAAGCAAGGAGCAATTTTACCTCGAGTGAAACAGTACCCATTGTCCCGTGAAGCTGAAGAAGGGATAAAAGAGACAATAAATGCACTACTAGCACAAGGGATAATAGTGCCTTCAAACTCCCCATGCAACACATGTATTTATCCAATCAAAAAAGCAAAGGGAGGGTCTTGGAGCATGATACAGGATTTACGCCCCCTAAATGATGTAATTCAGAAAGAGTTCCCTTTGGTCCCGAACCCTGCATCAATATTATGCAGCATCCCAAAAGCGGCATCACACTTCACAGTGGTAGACTTGAAAAACACATTTTTCTCAATCCCCCTGGCCGAAGAGAGTAGATACCTGACAGCATTTACACTGGGGGGAAAGAGATATGAACACTGCAGATTACCACAGGGATACTGTGAGAGCCCAAGCATATTCAACCGCATATTGCATGAAGACTTGGGAAACCTATCAGTTGAGAGTACGATCATTCAGTACGTAGACGATTTATTAGTGTGTGCACAAGACGAAGAAACATGTAGAAAGGATTCAACAACGCTCCTGACTCTACTGGCCAACAAGGGGTACAAGGTAGACAAGGAGAAGTTACAGTACTGCCTGACAGAGGTCTTATACTTAGGACAGCTGATATCAAAAGATGGAAAAAGAATAATCCCTGACAGGGTAGAAGCGATAAGATCTGTAGGAGAACCCACAACAGTGAAAGACATGCAGAAATTCTTGGGAATGTGCAACTATTGTCGAGCATGGATATTAGACTATGCAG
This sequence comes from Ambystoma mexicanum, assembly GCF_040938575.1. Taxonomy (NCBI): domain Eukaryota; kingdom Metazoa; phylum Chordata; class Amphibia; order Caudata; family Ambystomatidae; genus Ambystoma; species Ambystoma mexicanum. The sequence continues at coordinate 69,677,753 of NC_090930.1, read as the reverse complement.
CATACACGAGACCCCTACTACAAGCACTCAAAGAAGCACAACAGGAGAATAAAAAATTAGAATGGTCAGAAGAAATGAGCACGTCATTCCCAGCATTAAAAGAGTTAATGTCAAGCGCTCCAGTGCTAGCAAATCCTGATTATGGACGCGAATTTTACCTATTCTCACACTGCAAGGGAACACTCCTGACAGCTGTTCTGACACAAAAGACGTCCCTAGGACACAAACCTTTGGCTTACTATAGTGGTACTTTGGATGCCGTGATGCAAGGCCATTTCGCGTGCGAGCAATCACTAGCTGCAGCCGCGTTCGCGATTGAAAAAAGTGCCACAATAGTAATGGGTTGCCCTGTGACATTGTTTGTGGAACATTCATTATTTGCAATCCTTGAGAGGTCAAAAAGCACACTGACAACACAGCGGGCAACAGCCTAGGAGATCATATTGTCTAGCGCCAATATTCATGTGGTGAGATGCAAGACAGTGAACCCCGCAACATTCATTACAGAAGCATGCACACTAGAGGACATGCAGGACCACGATTGTGCAACTTACACAGGAGAACGAGGGGAGGACACAGTGGTGTGTGAGAACGCTCTAAGCGAGGGGGAAGTGTACTTCGTGGATGGGTCTGCATCCATTGATGTGGACACGGGAGAAAAACATATTGTAATGACTGAATGACTGCGGTGTGCATGGCCTAGGGCAAATAAGTCAGGAAAAGACATTCATCTCTGACACTGGCCGCGAGGGCACAACAACACCGCCCGGATGAACTCAGCCAACCTGCCAGGCCCAGCCCAACCCACAAGGCTGAACAGTGACGTTTTCCAGCCAAAGCCAACCACATCACAGCAGCACCTATAGTTAGTCATCGCCATCATCACTTTGCTGGAGGTGCCTCGATTGTAGTTAGTCATCGCCACCCAATCCCATCGAACTTGTGCTCCATATAGTATGTAGGTTCTTATGACGTTTTTTGTAAATATATACGCCTGTCTTTGCTATTGTCAGACAGAGCGCTCTCGGAGTTTGCAGAGTTCTTTGCATGCCCTATTCTGATTGATAAACTCCCATTTAAGCTCACCCGCACTCTGTCTTGGCTTTATTCCCGATTTGGGAGAGTCCTTCATTGTCTCTCATTGCGGGGAGGATCGTGCTGGCTGGGGACGCATGCCTTCACAACCATGAACTTTGTCCGGCCTCACCTCCCCTATGTTTCCTGCACTGCAGAGGTGAGGTCATGGAGCTTGCATTGCGGGTTGCCGTGCGCGCGAGTCAACCTGCCAGTGCCTTTCAACCTCTGATTATTTTAAAAAGAATTATGAGGCAAGTCACTGGCGGGCTGAATTGTGTGCGCAGCGACTTGCAGGGCAGGCTCCATGATGCCTGCCTGGGGGCGGGCGCGGCTCCTATGGCTGTGCTGCATCGCCCGGGCCGAGAAGATGCGGCTGCAAGCACTGCTGCATGGCAAGGGAGTCTGCCAGAACCACACTGCCACCGAGCAAGGTGAAGGCTGCATGCAGTGCGCATGGCTGAGGCCACGGTTACTGTGGCACAGAGTAGCAGGCATGAGGCACAAGCAGCGCTTAAGTGTTATATATTAAAACATCATTATCGTTTGGCCTTGGACATCTGCTTGCAATCGCAGTGATTTCGTAATATGGGCCAATTCGCCCCGATATTACCGATACATATGGTGATCCATTCTTGAATTAAAAATGTACATCAATTTACAGGGTTATCGTGACCATATTGTTCGTAGTGTACTTAGAAACAATGCTATGTGATGCCACTTCCTGTGATGGCATGCGGGGCGTGGTCAAATTACATCACTTCACATGATGTCATGCGGGGGTGTGGCCAAATTACATCACTTCCTGTGATGTCACTCTTGGGGGCGTGCCATCATGATGTCACTTCCGTGACCCCTGGCATTTTGGTGAAATGACGTCCCTGCGACAGCGTCGCCCATCCGCCGCTTATTTCTTTTGAAAAGTGCTGCTTAAATGCGCACAGGCATCTGCTGCACCTGCTGCCTACGAAATACAGGCATCCTACTTACAGGCATAGGCAGGCATCCTACTTACCATTGCATGGCGCATCTTGTTGTGCCCCCATACCGGATTGCACGTGGCATCTGTTCCAAGATGGATGCCTAGCAGTACAAGGCTTCCATTCCATGCCTTTCCTTCACCTCGCCCTGCTGACCACAATCTTTGGCTAACAGTGCCTAGAAGTCAGCCAATCCGCCACCGGGCGGCGTGAGCCGGCCATTTTCACTAAGGCCATGAACGAAGGCAAGCATCTGTCCTAGCCTGTCCAAGCCGGACTCTGCCTCCTGCCAGGAACTCTGGATCCTAAGGGATCACCACCTCCAGATGTCGCCACCATAAGGTACTGTGTCCTGGAGCCCCTGCCATCTCACCTTTCGCATAATTACTATTGTTGACACTAACTGCGCGCCACTGCTGTGACTCAAGACGGTCCGCGGCTACAGCCGCTTCAGCGCTTAGTTACCTCTCTGGCTCCAGTGACCCCCTTACTACCAACCCACTTGTTTCCCTATAACTGGCATCACATTGCCCGAGTTGCCTTCTGAGTTGCCACCAGCACCTGCTCTAAAAATATGCTCGGTTACATATGCATGTCTGACCCTATATTTGTGTTGCCTCCTGCCTGTGTTTTGTGCCATAGCATGCATATGGATTGAAATTCAGCCCAGCACATTCACTTCTAACCTACCTCTGGAGCACTGCCATAAGATTACTGCCCGCACCTACCTACGATTGTAACTTATGAAACTGCCCTGGCATTTACATAATTTTAATATCTATGACTTTAAGCTGCCATTTATCTCGCCATTTGAATGCCGCATTACTCTGTATTTGGCCTTACCTGTGCATGTTGCACTCTGCCTATACCGGCCTCGCCTTTTGAACATTGCATCTTATCTTGCCACTTGAATGCCGCATTACTCTGTATTTGGCCTTACCTGTGCATGTTGCACTCTGCCTATACCTGTCTCGCCATTTGAACACTGCATTTTATCTTGCCACTTGAATGCCGCTTTACTCTGTATTTGGCCTTACCTGTGCATGTTGCACTCTGCCTGTACCGGCCTCGCCTTTTGAACATTGCATCTTATCTTGCCACTTGAATGCCGCATTACTCTGTATTTGGCCTTACCTGTGCATGTTGCACTCTGCCTATACCTGTCTCGCCATTTGAACACTGCATTTTATCTTGCCACTTGAATGCCGCATTACTCTGTATTTGGCCTTACCTGTGCATGTTGCACTCTGCCTATACCGGCCTCGCCATTTGAACACTGTACTAGCTCATATCTGCCATGCTACGCTTGCTCTGCATTAGTTCATATGGGCCCCACCACTTGACTGGTGTATTTAGAATATCCTTGCTTTGCCTTTATGCCATTTAGAGTGCTGGATTAACCTACTTTTGACCTCACTACTTGAATGAGGTATTCCGTATATACTTGCCTTGCACCTGAGTGCAGCAACAGTCCATATTTACCTGTTAACTGATTGTTGTATTTAACATATACCTGCCTCGTTAACTGTGTGCTGTATTAGCCCTTACTATTTGAATGATGCATCTGGCCTATATATTTACCTCGCTAACTGAGTGCTACATTAAGTTTTCCTTTTTGCCTTCGTTGCTTTAGCCCTACACTGTGATTATTTACAACTGCCTGCCCAGCTCATGACCATGAGTAGAACCATCAGAACCTTGATAATCCCTACAGCATTTGGCCTCCTTGCCATGTTGGCCACTGCCTCCATTGCCTCATGCCCACCAAAGGACAGAAACACGAGATTGAGATCTAGACTGCCTCGTCTCTATGACCCCATAATAAACCTCTCCACTAGAGGCCTCACACGCAAGTTTGCCCTACCGATAGGATCACCCTTTAAACGCACACAGCAAGACAACTATAACTACCTGACTTCTGCTCGCCTAGCTACCACACCTATAAACTTCCAAAGAACAACCCAACCTACAACCAAATAACCCCATACTACCAAACCTCCAAGTACCTTGCCATTAGCAGGGTCGCTTATCAATGCCAGATCTATGGTGGCGCATGCTGCCGACATCGCGGACACATTAATTAATGAAAACTTGGACCTGCTGGCCATAACTGAAACTTGGCTCCACGAGGCTGCCGGCCTTGCCATTATGTTAGCTGTACCAGATGGGTACCAATTACTGAGAGCCGACCGGCTTAACGCCAGAGGTGGCGGTCTCGCTATCATCCACAAATCTAACCTTCCTATCAGACTCGCTCCCACCACGTCGCTCCCCTCCTGCAGAGTCTTACAGCTAAACTTCACCTCTCCAGTAACCGTATCCTTACCATCCATGTGATCTATAGACCACCTGGACCCCTAGGGTCCTTCGAGGATGACCTAAACTGTATCCTGACCAATAACACTAAAGAACATTCACAAATTCTGCTGCTGGGAGATTTTAACCTCGACTTCAGCGATAGTAATGATAAATATGCCACATGTTACCTCATTATTGAAGGATTACGGGCTGACACAAAAAATCACTACCCCCACACACACCAAAGGTAGGACCTTAGACTGGGTTGCCGACTTGAATTGCAATATTACTATAACTAATATAACACCTCAATCACGGACGGGCCACCACTTAATTACCTTCTCGGCCTCGCTTGACCTCAACCGCCCTAAAAAGATAATTATGGCACCACCTCTCCCTACTAGGAGCAAAAAAGACATTACTGTGGAAAAGCTACTACCATACCTCCTCCCGACTCTCAACAAGTTTACCAATAATAAAGACCCCTCCCTACTAGTGGAAGTCTTTAAAAGCGCCATGACAGAGGTCTTAGACACTATAGCACCTGTCAAAATCTGCAAAGGTAGACAGACATCTCACCTTAATAATTGGTTCACCCCACATCTGAAAGAACTAAGGATCCAAAAAAGAAAGTTACAATCAATTTGGCGCCACTCACCCACTGAAGAGAACAAAGCTAAGTTAAGTAACCACTCTAAACTTTACAAAAAGGAAATAATTAGTACAAAAAAGAACACCTTTAACAACAGAATTTCTAAGGCCAAATCCGACACTAAGGAATTATTTTCCATCCTCCGCTAAATGGAATCACCAATACCTCAAGTGGACAATACGCCCAAGGATAAGCTTTGGTGCACTAATATACAAAATACACTATCAGATAAAATTACCTCCCTCCAAATCAAAATTGCCAAAAAGAAAGCCTCTTTGCTCCTACCGTCAGAATCCTCACATCAGCATCAACCACCTCTAAACCAACATAATCGTACCCCACCACAGACATATTGACACTGCTATATGCAGCAGGCGGAATTCAGCTCCCAAACCTAAGCAAATATTACCTAGCCGCACAGTTAAGCCATGTGGCCAAATGGATGGCCGATGAACGTACCTCGGAAACCAGACTGCTTAGGCAACATGTAACCCCGGCCAACGTGAAGGAAGTATTATGGGTACCAGTGGAATGCCTGGGGGAAACCCTGATGCTAGTGGAGCTAGGAAAGAAAATATGGGCCAGAGCCCAGAAGCACACAAAAGGGACACACCCTTACTCCACAAACATACCAATAGCGGCAGGGGTATGCAAGGGAAAGGCGGACCTAAACAGAATGAGACAATGGGAGAGACACGGTATCTATACCTGGGGCAATAGACAGATGGAACATTTAGAGAATTTGAGACAATGATGGCCAACGAAGGACTGCCCAGTGGTCAATTTCTATGGTACAGAAGAATCAGAGAAGGTGCCAAGAAGCAATGGAAAGAATGGCCAGGCGAGCCAGAACTAGACCTGCTAACCACACTACTATAAAACCTAGGGGACGGCTGGAAACCAACGCCCAGGCTTTACGCCCAACTATCAGAAAGACCTAACCCCAAGGGTGAGACCCTGAAATCCAGATGGGAAGTGGACCTAGGTGAAGAAATCATCGAAAAAGAATGGGAAAGAATCTTCGCAAGTGTTGAGAAATGCACGATTCAGGCTAATCCAATTACAGATCCGTTACAGAACATATATGATGCCAGGAAGAATAGCCAAGATCAATAAGTCCAACGCCCCGCTATGTCCCTGATGTAACTCAGAAAAGGCAGGAATTATGCATATGTTTCTGGAATGCCCGAAGATTCAAAACTTCTGGTCCAGGGTGGAGCAAGTCTGCAGAAGGGCTGGAGTGGAAAGATAGAAATGGTCCCCGAAAGACTGCTTACTTGGCGCATACCCAAGAATAAGCAAAATACGCCATTTAGTGAAACTCATGGACATGACATGTGTACTGGCCAAAAGAGCCATAGCCATGACATGGAAGTCTCCCAGGGGCCCGCACTTTGAGAAATGGTACAGAGAACTAGAACACTGGACAACGGCCGAGACAAAGGTATGGGGAGAGGGAATAGACAGAGCAAGAGGTGAGGCTAGCCCAACCTACGAAGCCTGGAAAGCACTGATACAAGATATGTTCCACCCGTCAGACGACAAACCCCCTTGAATTACCCCCTGACCAGTAAGACCATATTGAACTGCACCTATAACCAAACGCCCATTGACAACACCCCCTGCACCGAAGAAGCTGGTACCCCTCCGCCAACCTGACATCTGGAGAACTCTTAATGATGTGGCAAGAAGACTAGTTGTTTAGCTTATTTGTCTGTTCCTTGAGTTTGTATTCTTCCCCTTCCCCCTCCCCATATTGGCGAAAGTTCGCTAACCGAGTGCTATGCAAATGTAAATGAGGAAAATGGCAATAAACTACTTTTAAAATAAAAAATAAAATAATAGTTCCCCTCCACCTTTCAGTTTCAAAAAAATATCTATCATTGAAACAGAAAAATTCATACTCTCACTCAAACCCTCCAATTACAAAGGAGATAACTGTCCAGCCCAAATTATAAAGGACGCAGCCAGAGATTTAGCCCCCTTCATCTCGAAGCTCATCAATGCATCCTTCAAAACGAACCTTGTGCCGAATAATCTTAAACATTCCTGGGTATTACCATTGCTCAAAAAACAAACATTAGACCCATCGATACCAACTAATTACAGACCCATCACAACCGTCCCCTTCCTACTGAAAATTATTGACAGAGTAGTATATATACAAATACAGGATCACCTAGAAGCCAATAACCTACTAGGCTCATCACAGTCTGGCTTCCGCCCCCTTCATGGCACAGAAACAACCTTGATTGACCTTAAGACCCAAATTGACGAGTTGAAGGACAATGGGAAATCAGCTATGCTACTCCTCCTTGACCTGTCGACAGCCTTCGACTTGGTGGATCATACAGTCTTATGTAACCATGGGCCTCATTAGGAGTTTGGAGGCAACCATGGTGCTATTAGCGCCATGGCTGCCTGCAAATCCTTACCGACTCCGCCCTGGTGAATGGAGCTATTACCACCCCATTACAAGGTTGGTGGGGGCGGTAATTCCCCATTCACCAGGGCCCTTCCCCATTCCCATTTGAGCCCCTATAGGGCTCAATGGGAATGGGGAAGGCGCTAATAACGGTACTGCAAATTGCGGTACCGTTATTAGCACCAAAGTCCCTTTGCGGGTCCCGTCCTTAACGTCTGGTAAAACCAGGCGTTAAGGTAGGACCCACAAAGGGAACTCGTAATAGGGCGGTAAGGGATTACCGGTACCGGTGCACCTACCGGCACCGGTAATCCCTTACCGCCCACCTTGTAATGACCCCCCATCTCAGGTCAGCTGCTCATTTCTCAAGCAATGCCATAGACTGGATGCAATCCTTCCTCGCATACCGTACAATGAGAGTCTTCTCCCCTCTAGCAGCTGCTGACCCCATACAAGTCTCCTGTGGCATCCCCCAGGGATCATGTGTATCCCCCATCATGTATAACATTTTTACTAAGCCCTTGTTTGACAAGTTGGATAGATTGGGTGTCACCTACACTAACTACGCAGATGACACTCAGATCCTCCTCCCCCTTTCGGGCAACTACTTGGAAGATTCGGCCTTGGTAAATAAGATATACCTCCTCATTCAGGCATGGATGGCATCCCATGGCCTCTGCCTGAATGACGATAAAACGGAGATACTGATTCTAGGCTCAGAGACGGCCATTAAAAAACTTCACTACAGTTACGCCTCATTCAACATTGATGATAATGTCATCAAAGTATTGCCTGCAGTTAAAACCCTTGGCTTCTATCTCGACTCTGCACTCAACCTCAAAAATCAAGTTAACTCACTAGCATCATCCACAGCATATACTTGCAAAAAGATCCGAGCCTGCAGACCATTCCTCTCTGAAACCAGTTGTATTAAATTAGCCAATGCACTTATTCTATCCAGACTGGATTACTGTAATGCCCTATACGCTGGATCCAATAAGTACATTATTGATAAAAGGCAAAGACTCCAAAATAATGCCCTTAGAGCAGCTCTAAACATCCCGAACAGAGAGCACATCTCTGTATTCAGAAGAGACGCTCATTGGCTCAAGATTAAGGACAGGATCTCCCTTAAAACACTCTCTCTCACTTCTAAATGCCTCAATAACATAGCACCACCCTATCTAGTAGAAAGAGTTGTCAAAAGAACTTCTGACCAACCCACGAGATTGTCAAACGCCCACACTCTAAAGGTTCCTAGCTTCAAACGGACCACAGCCGGCGGCCCCAGTTTCCCGGTTGTAGCTGCTCAATCTTGGAACAGACTCCCTCTAGATCTTAGAACTGACCAACCCTACTCCAGATTTAGACGGAAAGTCCTCACTTGGCTGCGGACTAATGACACTTAACCTTACAGCCTATTGGATCCCTACCCATTCCTGACCACTCTCTCCAAGGACTGCCATGCCTGACTATGTTTATCGTATTTGATGTCTATGTCAACCATATTTGCTTTTTGATATCAATTGCCTGTATCTTGGTATTTCTATTATCACCATTGCTCACTGCCAATGTACAGTAGTTTTGATGTTTCTTTGCCATTATCCTGTTTAGCATGCTATGTATGTACTTACCTCCTCCACTGTAACTAGGCTTCCTAAGTATCCTTGTATTGCTTACGCCCAGCTACCTGAGGGTTTTGGTTCTGCGCTATATTAAATAAACAATCAAAAAAACAAACAAACTGAGCCTTTTTAAGCAAGTCCAGGTTTGCAGGCTCCCAGCCTTCATGGGGATGTCTATGGTGTCCATCTTACGTACTCGTGGAGTTGTGAGAAACCAGTTTATAACGCCAGTGTCGGTTCAGGACAGTCCCACCAGTTCAGGGGCTGGCAAAGCCGCGCCTGGGGGAACCCAGGGGCCACATCGTCTAGTCCATGCACATTGGGGGCAACCAGTGGCAGGGTGCTGTTGATGGACGACAGGCCACTCCTCACGCTTCCTATTTCACATTAGGGCTGATGGCAGGGTGTCTGGGCGACAGGCCTAGGAGGGCGCACAAGCTCTTGTGAGAGCTGCAACCCTCCCGTGTTATTCCCCTTTCCTTTTCCTTCTGCCCTTTTATTTTTTCCAGTCACAACCACTGGGCCGAGGGACTTCAATAGGCTATGAGGGTGTACTGGACTTGGTCCACATTGATATCTTCCATTTGCACGGGTTGATGGTGCAGTGATGTTGTCTGCACGGTCAACCACTCCACTTGCTCACATATGGAGGGGGCCTCACATGTTCCTTTGTGTGGGCCTAGAAAGAAACAAGTCACCTTCCACTTTTTTTGTCTATGACAGTCACCGCCTTAGGGCCCGGGAACTTTCTAGGCATGGAACTTTAGAGGCCTTTACCTGCTGAGCTCCAACACCAGAGTGTTGTAATGTGTAGCTGAGTGTGGTGACATCACTCTTGGATGGAATGTAGTGATGTCAGAGTGTGTGGAGTGTTGGGGATGTTATGCTCTGAATACTGGTTCTAAGATTTACAGTTGAGAGCTGAGCTGGCATGAAGGGACATGCCGATGTTATCCTCCTGGCATATACTTAGACAACAAACCTACAAATAACTTACCTGCTGGTCCGGGTGTTACTTCAGGTACCAAGTTATTACACTGACGACGAGGATGGGATCCTGTCGTGGAGGGGACAGTGTAGAGCCAGGAACATCGCCCTCCTTTGAGTCCATGTCCCATGTTGTTGCTGCCAGCAGACGTTAACCCAGCAGTCCTGGTCAAGGTGTTAATTGGATTTTGGCAAACCGGACCGTGCTGAAGGATCGGCTCCGTTTCCAGGCTGTTGGAACTGTGCAGCCCTGCGTCCTGGGCCTTAGGAGCGCTGAGGTGTGCCGTGTGGACTGCATTTGGCCAGACATCCGTTTGGTTGTGGCGGCGCAGGAAGGGAACGAGGAGTTTTGCGGGTTGAAAAGGGTTCGTGGCTGGAGGGGTCCGGTGATAGAAATCTCCTGTGGCGTTGGGAGAGCATTAGCAGGCGGGCGAACTTTCCCGCTCTGGCTGCTGCCTTGCGGGCTGAAGAAGCCTGTGGCCAGAAGCGTCCTGCGGTAGAAATCTCCCGTGGCGTTGGGAGAGAATAGCAGGCGAGCGAACTTTCTGTTGCAACTGGAGGCCGGGTGGTCCAGTCGGAGTAAGTCGTACTGCATTCGGCAGTGAATGTTATGGACACCAGTTGTGTACTGGGCGCACCAAGGAGCTGTGTGTTCTAAGCTGAGGTTCTCTGCACTTATGAAGGGCGTCGGAGAAGTGGCAATCTGTTGCTATGGACCTCGAGGAGATTGCCAGAGTTGTCAGTGCGGGAGATGCACACTTGTCGGAGTCTTGGGCAAAGTGATGACGTTGAAGAATGAACACGTTATGTTCCAGTGCGGTCAGCTGAAACGCGAAGGAGAATTAGAGTGCGCTGCCTGTACAGCGTTGGTTCACGGAGCTGGAGCGTGTTGGGGAGCAAAGTACTGGACAAGGAAACGTGCCGCTCCTGAACGAGCGGCGAGGACGTTCCTGTCGATGGGCGTTAGTGCCTGTCGTCCGTGGCCGTTGAAATGCCTTGCATTGGAATTGAGGGGACGTTGTTTGGAACTGTTGAGACGTTTGTTTTCGCAGCAGCCCCGCGAGACGTGGAGGACAGCTGACGTTTTACCGGAGTCTCAGTGAGCCAGCATATGTGTGTGTGAGGTCGGTGTGTGAGGTGTTCTGGCTCTGTGTTGTGGCCTCCTAGGTGTAATCTAGTGAGTAAAATCTAGGGCCAGTATGAATGTGTGTGTGAGTGTTTTGGCCCATGTGCGTTGTAAGTGAGGATTTTCTAAGTATGTTACTTTATTATTATTGTGATTGTTTTTCTTTTGCAGAGGGGATAATGGACGCGTGGGTTGCAAGTTTTTGGTGAACATTATTTGATAATTGGGGTTTGTTGAGTATGCAAATTCTAGTTACTAGTTAATTAATAACACTGTTTTCTTCACAGGTGGGGCCGGATTGGTCATTTGACCAGGACTCGAGGGTGGGTCTGAACTTGCGCGTTACTTGTCGTGTAGTTTTGGCCCATCCAGTTTTGGGCCCTCCTGTGTTGACCAACAAAATAATATCCCCACATGTAGAACTGGACTATCTCTTGTTGTCCGGTGGAATCGAAATTCTTAATTGGTGCAATTTGTGTTTTGTGCCAGAGTTAATGCAATAGTCTAATTTCATCTGTCTCGTGCGTGGCATGAGTTGTGAGAGTGGGTGACATGAGTTGGGTGGGTGTGATGTGGGGGTGTGGTGGTGTTGATACTTATTAGGCCTTTCATATTGTTGATTCATGTTAGGCTTTTCATGATTTTAGGCCTTTCGTGATTATGGTCATCTTTGGGGTGATACCCATTAGGGCTTGGGGCACGGAGGTGTAGAGTGCTTTTGGGTCGCAGATGTATCTCAAATGATGAGGGGTGTGCCGTTAGGTTATGGTAGCCTGGCTGTTGCCGGGGGTCCATTTCCATGTTTGATACTGATGGTAGCCTGGCTGATGCCGGGGGTCCCATTTTTTTCTTCTGTAGGGGCGTTCCATGGTTCCGCGGTTCAGTGGTGGTGCATTGACGTTTATGTTTAGGCTAGGACTAGGGGTCTTGGGTGGTAGTGTTATTGTGCTGCTAGTGCAGTTTGGCTAGGACTTAGGGTACTTAGTGGTAGTTTGGTGTGTTGCTGCAAGCGCAGTTTGGCTTGGACTTGGGGTCCTTTGTGATAGTGTTGGTGTGCTGCGGTGGTGCAGTTTGGCAAGGACTAGGGGTCCTGGGTCGTAGTAACGGTTTACTGTGGTGTGAATATTTGGGGAAGGACTAGTGGGTCCTGGGTTGTGTTGGTGTGCTGCAGGGTTGTAGTTTGGCTGGACAAGGGGTCCTAGGTGTGTGTGTGTACCGTCAATGGAAGTTGGTTGGGACTTGTGTCTCGTATTGTGGTGGTTTAAGGGGTGTGTTTTTGCACAGTCTAGTTTGACTGTATTTTCTTAGGTGTTTGTGGTTGTGTTAGGGATTCTCTGTATGGGCGCTGTTGTGAACTGATGTTGAGATGGTGTGCTTGTTGTTGCTCTTGGTGAGCTGGGATCGTGCCCGGGGGTGGCAGCCCTGGTGCCCTAAGGTGCAGACTAGGGTGGAAGTTTGTTTGTGTACAGAAGGTTTGGGGTGTTCGGTAGTGTACTATTTTTGGGAAAGCTGAGGCGTGGCAGGTCCTAGGTTTCAAGGGGCTGCTTGAAACAGCTGGTAGTGCTTAGTTTGTTATTTTCACTTCTCTAGTGTATTTCCAGTTCTGGTTGTAAGGGAGGAGTTAGCCCTTATTCTACTTCGATGGGTTCCTTATTGTTTGTGTTTTGTGGGGAAGGAGTGGATTTGGGTGTGTCTTTGCTAACACGGGTTTGGTTTTGTTGTCCAATTTGTTGGAGGCACAGTTAGAGAAGGTATACTAGGGGTGCCATGTAGGTTATATTTGTCCCGTGTTCCATGGTTTTAGTGCTAGCATTTCCGTAGTGTCATATAATTGGAATTGTTGAGGGTGATAGTGAGCTCCAGGTGGCAGTTTTTTGTCGTCAGTGGAGTCTGGTTAGTTGGTGCATTTATGTGCTGGCCACGCGTGCATGTAGGGGATTGTGTTAGTGATAGTTTTAGTTTAATTCCTTCTTGTTCAAAAAATGTAAGGAGGGAGAGGTGTTGTAATGTGTAGCTGAGTGTGGTGACATCACTGTTGGATGGAATGTAGTGATGTCAGAGTGTGTGGTGTTGGGGATGTTATGCTATGAATACTGGTTCTAAGATTTACAGTTGAGAGCTGAGCTGGCATGAAGGGACATGTTGATGTTATCCTCCTGGCATATACTTAGACAATAAACCTACAAATAACTTACCTGCTGGTCCGGGTGTTACTTCAGGTACCAAGTTATTACACAGAGCACTTTTCTTTTTTACTTGCTCCAATGTGCAGCATGGCACGACTCAGGATCTGCAAAGGCCTGTACCTTTGATTTGCCATGCGTCTCACTCCGCTCTTCCTCCTTGCGGAGGCTCATGCTGCCTTCCCTGCGGCCATCTGATTATGGAGGAATTTCCATTACGAAGTTTCTGCCGCCGTCCCTGCCACCACCGGACCTGGCTGCGCACCCACCTTCTTCATGGCTCCGGTCTGGAGCAACCAGCCTCCACTGACCAGCAGCCTGAAACCTAGGAGGCTGCCGGCACAGCTGACACCCTTCATTGTGTTTGCGGGCGCGCAGAGGGGGAAGTTCACCCCTCCACCCGGATGCAGCAGCCCCATTTCTCAGGAGCCGAACTCTTCTCCATGCGGCGGATTTCGCGAGGTCCAGCCGCTCCATATTTCGTGACTGAGGTTGCCTCTTAACACGCGGCTGATGCTGCATTAGCATATTCACCGTCACTGGGGCAGCAAAACAGCCCCTCTGCAGCCTGTTCTACGTGACAGCACGGGGTCCTGGACCATCCTCATCAACATTTTTATATCCTTCTTCCGGGGAACCGGAGCAGGATATTTGGTTGCTGGGATCACCCGGATTACAAAAGCATGCTGCAATCACGCAGCAGCCCATAGATGGCACCCTAGGGTTTCCGGATCACCGGACGGAAGACAAGTCTGGGGGCACCCAGCCAACAGCTAGGACAAGGGGCATTCTGTCAGTCCGTGGCCACATGGACACCTTCATGGCCTGGGGGCACCCAGGCCAGCACTGATAAGACCGGGGGTTACCCAACAGGGGCGCCATCTCTTTGTGTGGCCTTACATGGTAGGTCACCTGCCTGCTGCGTAGCACGCCGGGCTGCAAGGACACACCACACCAGGTTCCATACTTTTTCAAGACTGATGAGTGGGAGGCCGCTCATTCTTTTTATTTGATACCGTCACATGGTTACTTGCCACAAGCCTCTTGGAGATACCAAGCTCTCAGGAGGGGTGACACATTACAGTCATTCAGGTTGGTATTTCTTAAATAAGCACTCTGAAGAAGTGGGACTTGGATTTTGTAGTGCCAAGTGACGAAAGAGAGCTTCTCCGATGACATCATCGGGGCCTTGACGTGACCTGCCCAGGAGCAAGTAAAAAGCACGTCACGCTGAGGCGCGAGGGGCGTTGCGGGTGGGGCAGAGACAGAGACCCTGCTCTGAAGGCGGCGGATCTGACGTCACGCCGAGGCGCAAGGGACGTTGCGAGGGCCCGCCGCAGGTACGGCAGAAACAGAGGCCCAGCTCTGGAGGCGGCGGCGGATCTGACGTCACGCCGAGGCGCGAGGGGCGTTGCGAGGGCCCGCCGCAGGTACGGCAGAAACAGAGGCCCAGCTCTGGAGGCGGCGGCGGATCTGACGTCACGCCGAGGCGCGAGGGGCGTTGCGAGGGCCCGCCGCAGGTACGGCAGAAACAGAGGCCCAGCTCTGGAGGCGGCGGCGGCGGCGGATCTGACGTCACGGTGGGGAGCGATGGGCGTTGCGTCAGCGAGCTGCCAGTGAGGGAGGAGGCGAGGCGGCAGCGGATGTGACGTTGCCCGAGCACAGCTGCCTCCTGTCAGCTGCAGACGTTTGGGGGCAGTGGCCGGTGCTGATCTCCTGCGGCTGATTCAGTGCCTTCCGCCCAGTGAGCCGGCTATCCCCCACCCGCCAGCGCAGCCGTAGACTCCCCACTAACAGCTGGCACAGCAACCGCCCACCATTTCATATCTCAACTCGCGGCCCCCAGACGTCGTGCGCGCCCCCGGCCGGCCTCGCCCCGCGCGTGCCCGCCAGACTCTTCTCCCCGACAGCGGCCGTCATGTCCTCCACCGGCAGCGGGGAGTTCGGCAACCCGCTGAGGAAGTTCAAGCTGGTGTTCCTGGGAGAGCAGAGCGGTGAGTGCACGGGAGAAGAGCGCTCGAGAGACACCTGTCACTGCTCCATCCTCTGCCTCTGGCTGTCACAGCCATTCCATGTCTCTGCCCCCTAGACAGTCATCGATAGCCGCCCACATGCACCATTGCACACATGCATGGCCATCATTACTCCCTGTCAACGATTTACCTCCAGGCCTTCATAATGCACCCCTCCTACCAGCTGTCTATTAGACACCCCTTTCTCCCCGAGGTTATGACCAGGCACCCGAGCTGGCACTATCCTCAACTTCATCCCTGAATGCAGCACCGCTCCTGCTGGCTGTCTACCTCCAACCCCTTTCCTGCCATCAGCTTCACCCCCTGGCATCCTCACACTGGCTATCTGGTGCCAATGCCATTGCTGTCACTCGCCACGCCCTTTTGCCTCCAGCTGCCACTGAAACCCTGCTCTTCTTCTTCTGGCTGACATTGGCCCCGCCCCTTCTCTCTGGCTTGCCTCTCCCAAAGTCTCCTTTCTAGCGCCCCATACCCCCTCTCTGGCTATCCTAATCCCTCATCTTACTTTTGCTTTTAATAACCCGTTCCTCCAGCCTGTCGGGGCTACATTCTTCCCTCTGGCTGTCCCTAGCATTACCACCTCCCCCAGCCCACACTGGTATTTAGCCCCCCTCTCTCTGGCTGTCCCTAGCATTACCACCTCCCCCAGCCCACACTGGTATTTAGCCCCCCCTCTCTCTGGCTGTCCCTAGCATTACCACCTCCCCCAGCCCACACTGGTATTTAGCCCCCCTCTCTCTGGCTGTCCCTAGTATTACTACCTCCCCCAGCCCACACTGGTATTTAGCCCCCCCTCTCTCTGGCTGTCCCTAGTATTACTACCTCCCCCAGCCCACACTGGTATTTAGCCCCCCCCCTCTCTGGCTGTCACTAGCATTACTACCTCCCCCAGCCCACACTGGTATTTAGCCCTCCCCTCTCTGGCTGTCACTAGCATTACTACCTCCCTTAGCCCACACTGGTATTTAGCCCACCCCTCTCTGGCTGTCACTAGCATTACTACCTCCCCCAGCCCCCACTGGTATTTAGCCCTCCCCGGCTGTCACTAGCATTACTACCCACCTAACCCCCACTGGTATTTAGCCCTCCCCTCTCTGGCTGTCACTAGCATTACTACCTCCCCCAGCCCCCACTGGTATTTAGCCCTCCCCGGCTGTCACTAGCATTACTACCCACCTAACCCCCACTGGTATTTAGCCCTCCCCTCTCTGGCTGTCACTAGCAATACTACCCCCCCCCCACCTCCCCTCGTTGGTATTTCGCCCTCCCAGGCTGTCAATAACACCCCCTTGCTGCCAGTATCACCCCCAGCTGTCATAAGTACTCCTATGTCCTAGCTCTTAATTACACCACCTCCCTCTGGCTGTCATTAGCAATGCCTGCGCTTCCTCTCTCTGTCTGACATTGGCCCCACCCCTTTCCTCTGGCTGACATCTCCCAAACTCTCCTCTGTATAGCCCAGCTCCTGTCTGCCAGTGATCACCCGCTTGGCTTTCCTGCTACCTCAGACTGCACCCCTCCCAGAGGTACTGGTCGTGCCGCCTGCACCTGTCACCCCCGCATCTGTACAGTGCCCCTGCTTTTCCGCACACTGAAGCCTAGACCGTCGACTGCTCGCTCTGGTACACAGGTTCCTTGCCCCACTGGGTGTGTGCCCGCAGTCCAGACCCATCCTTTTTAACGATCTCTCGCGGCGCTGGGGTGGATTTGCCAGGCCTGTGCTTGGACATTGAATAACAAATGCTTCCTGTGAAGCGGTTGATGTAATCCTGCCAATGACCACGCAAGGGTGGGGCTGATCGCTGGAACAAGGCCTTCCTTTCCAGAGCGTGGTGGTTGGGCTGAGAACCTAATCGCCCGAAAGTGTGCATGCTTTATTCATCGGACCTGGCGTCCCAGAGAAAGGGCACTATGTCAGTTCAGTTCAAATTGCATTCTAAGTATGCAGTATTGTGCTTATAAATTCATTGCGGATAGGGGAATCGTGTCACACCAGGTGCGAAACCTGACCCCACAGCTCACTTACATCTCGGTTTAAGGACAATGATTTAAATGTCGTTCTTCAGTTTACCTGCAGCTGCACACTAACGTCAGTGCTTCCAATGCTTCATGTAATACGTATACTTTTGATCGAGAGCACCATGTAAAATAAGCGAACTCAGTGATGGAAGGACACTGTTCTCATTTGTTCCATTTTATGTGACCATATGTGTATAGATACTTTTATAAATTTGCTTCATATTCTGTATTTTTCCATCGCAGAATTTCACTTGTATTATTTTGCACGGAGCTCAGAATCCGGCCCTGAGTATTTTATTCGGTGATGTTTAATGATTTGTGGGAATAGGCTCCCTTGCAGTTCTGGGAAACCTATTTGTTTCTGCAAGCTTGTGAGTCTCACTGTTCTTCAGAGCTAATCTACTTAACCGTAGTGAGTAAGCGGACTCCTGCTCACGTTCGAATGAGCTTGGTAAGTCGTACATCTCACTAGTCAACCGTTTCTTTAACAGTGGAACATCCATACGTGTTTTAATATGGGTCATCTCTCAACCTGTCATCCGTCTGGTATGGGGAGGGGTTTATGGTCTTTGCATCGAAAATTATGCATAAAAATTAAAATCCATTGAGAGAAATCCATCAAATAAATGCATCGAAAGTCTATCTTTTGAATTAAAATTGCATATCCAAAGAAACTTGTCCATCGAATGTAGGAATGGAGACATTTCAATGGTTATGTACTTTTAGAATGTAAAAGATAGCATTTCGATGCATTTATTTTTCACGTTATACAGTTACATGGAGCTGTCCAGTCCTGAAATCTTTAAAGTATTTCGGCACTGGCCAGCTTCATGTAACGTTTTAGTGCTTTCTTATTGGGGTGGGGATTCTCCCTCTAACCTGACCCTAATCCCTAACGTAGCTCTAACCCAACACTTAATTTAACCCTAATTATCCCTCGAAATTCATTCAATGAATATACTTTTCGATGGAAAAGCAATTCGATGAATACATTGTAATGGATAGTAATTCGATGGAAACGCCAGCTACCATGGGGAGGCCAGTCTGGTGGTCACCTTCTCTTATTGCCTCATCTCAGTCTGTGGCTCCGAAGGAACCAGTTGCTCAGAATCAAAAAAACTTTGTAACGCCATTGAGGATACATGGTTAGTCTCTGGAAGCCTATTTATGCATACCTGTAACCCAAGGGGAAACATAGAGGCACCATCAAATCCGTTCAGTTATACACAGTTTGCTGTGGCACGGGTTCCCAGAATGCGCACATGGCTTGAATCCTAAAAAAGTGTGGGGGGGTGACTCTGACGCACCTTTTAGAGCTAATCATCTTTAACAAAATCTGCCCCGTATTTCACAATGTCAATAAACTACATTTTAGTGGCCTGTGATAAGCTATTTATGTGGTCTGGTGGCTAACTAACTGGGTTTGACTCCGGCTAACAGTACCACTAGCCACTCTTATCAAGTGTTTGCAGCAAAATGTTTTAACATTTTTCTTTAAACGCAGAAGATGGGGAGGCATCCGCCCTGTCAAAGTGTGTCCTGAATGCCTGGCACACAATGTACTGCAGTGTTGGACACTTGACCCATTCAACCGTCTCTATATCCCACTACTGTGTAGTGACTTTCTTTTTCTTCGTTTTTAAATTTAGTTATTGTATATTTGGTTTACAATTTAAATAGTCAATGCAAGTGTGGATTTTAAATTAATTGCGTATATTCATTCCTAATAATTCTCAGATGTTCATTCTTACTACTTTTGTGTGATGTTCCTTGAGTACACATTGTAATGGGGTTTGAAGCAGGGATGTGTATTGGGCTCCATTCTTTACAACGCTTATACAACTGATTTGGACCCTACTTTACACCTCATATGAAATTTAAACGGTTCTAAAATCGTCAGCATGTCTTATGCTGACAATATCATTCTTTTTGATCAGACCCGTATCTGTTTACACCGATCACTAAATGTGCTTGCTGATTATGCAAGGGTAAATGACATGGTTATTAATAAATTAAAGACCCGAACAATGTGCCTTGGTGGTATCCACACAGCTATAGAAAAATTCAAATGGCATGTGGAAAATACTGCTTTGGAAAATGCACAGAATTTATATATCCCGGCTTTCCAGTAAAAACTTGAACACCCCCTTATTACGAGGCATTTGCTTATGAGAAAACATGAAAAGATGGCTAGTAATTAAGAATTACTTTGAACATCGTGGGGGTGCAATATTGGGGGGATTCATAGAGATCTATAAAGTAAGAAGTATCCCGTCAATACTATATGCACTAGAAGTTTTGCCATCCGTGCAGGTTAAATGGCTGAGGAAACTTGAAGCAAAATTATTTCAGATCTATTATCAATCTCTGTAAGGCCGTTCCAGTTGAAACTTTGAGGCTTGAACACGGTCTTCCATCCTTACACTTTTTGTGGTGTTTTAGAAGAGTTTTTTGCTATATGCCAAACTGTGTAAATCAGATTGTAGCTCAAATGCTTTGTTTCAACTGCTGTGTGAAAGGAGGAATTCTGATTGTCATAATCCTTTCATTGTCGAACTTCAAAGGTTCACTAAAAGTCATCTGTTAGACCTCGGACTTGAACTGGACATTTTTTGAAACTCGCCCTGATTATGAGAGAATAATTCAACTTAAAACCCAGATATAAAGAATATTCGTATCAGTTTTAAGGGAGGCACCCAACATAGTTATTTTACAAAAAGTGTGTGATTAAACTAATGCACAATAAAAAAACTAAAACATTGTAAAGAAAACGTACAAATAAAGTACAGTTGTTCTCTGAGATACAAATAAATAAAAACCTCTTGCATTCCGGAACTGACTTTTTAAAAAAACTTTCTGACTAGTACTCTAAAATTGACATATTGCTAGGCAGTGTAAGCCCCCGCCCCCAAATACACATATGCCAACATTTATGTTATTCCAGAGATCCTAGGTAACGTTCCTACTAAGAATGTCGAAAGATAAACCTAAGAAACAGTGTCACTAGAGCAAGATCGAAACATAGATACTATCCCAGTGGGACAGAGACCCGCGGACCAGATGTCGGATCCTGGGGGTAAAGGTTGCACTGACCACCCCGTTTCTATCCAACTGTCGGATCAGATGACGGCAATCACTGATTCGAGAATGGCCTTGTAATCTTAGCTACATGCCCTCGGCATTGACGTAAACATTCTATGACAAGACCTCCACAATAATCTCCTTCTGGAGGAGTGAGACGGAAACGAAGAATAACTACTGCAGAGGATGCCACCTCCAAAATGCAAGGTCAAATCTCAGGTCTGCAAGGAAAGACCAACTTACCTGGGGCACAAGCGGAAGATGCAGAGTGTACGAGAAGACGGAATAATGTCTGTATTGTGGGAGTTTCTGAAAAAGGAAAGGGACAGTCTATTGACCACTTCCTGGAGAAATGGTTCCAGTCCATAGTGGGAACTTGAAGGGCTTTCTAATTTCTCTAGCGAATGGACTCTAGCATGGTTTGTAATTGCTGGGTCCTAGCAGCTATTAACTCCTGCTCCTAGCTTAGGAGAGCCTGGTTACCCTTCCACAAACGGCTACCAGGAGCTCCTATTAGCCCTCCTGTTTAATTGGTATCATACCCTTTGTGACATTAACTTTTTGTGCATTTGGGAAAGTTTAAAAAAAATCATAAGGGCACATGCACACATGTACAATAGATCATAAGTAATGGGCAAAAAGTGTACTGTTTTCTCTTGTGAAAATTACATACACAATGTGCTATGTACTTGCTCCTGGTATCCCAGAGGTAGCTCCTGCTTACCGAGTGTTGCCCGATATCCTGGAGCTGGTTTTAGCTCCTGCTTTCAAAATCTCAATTTTGAACCTGCTCGGACCCCCACCGCAAATTATTGTTGGCAGACTCCTAAACTATAGGGACCGCAAAGTCCTACTGCAGGGGCACAGAGGAGAGGGCACGTTGGAGACTGCGGGCCACATGGTGGCAGTCTTCCCAGACTTCACAAAAGCAGTTAAAAAGCCAGGCTCTCTTTCGATGCTGTGTAAAAGAAACTTCAAACAAAAGGCATTAAACATTCCATGTTCTTTCCGGCCACTCTAGGTCTATCATCAGGAGAGAAACCACAGTTTTTTAAAAAAAATGTTAGAAAAATGATCCCCAACCAGAATGGGACTGGTCTGAATTCCAACCAATGGATAATGGGCAAACCACAAGACTGGGTACTGGAAAAAACATTAAAAACTGTTCTCAGAACGGTACCAATAGCAACAATGGAGATTTTGCCTCTGGAAAACTATCCCTAATGATGCCTCTAAGGTAGCTTTCAGGGCTATCTCCAGAGAATATAAAACTGCCATAATCGATAAAGCTTCATCCTTAAATACGAAGATAGCTAACGCAAAATCAGGGACGAAAGAAATCTGCCCTTTTTTTTACAGAGTTGGAAAATCATTCCACCCCCACCTCCTACTCTCCTGAAGGATGAAAAGTGTTGTAACAACATTCAATCTGCCATGTTTGATAAACTGAACACCTTGCAAACCAAAATCCTAGCTCAACTGGCTCTTACTCATCTTATAGCTGACCGTCATAGTGACCTGTCCCCTGTCACTAACTCTGGTCAATCCCCGTCCTTTGATTTCAAGCATATGAGTGAACCTGAAGTCATTGCCCTCCTTAACTCTATAAAACCCTCCAATTGTAAAGGGGATGCCTGCCCGGCTCAGCTCATTAAAGATTGTGCCCCCCCCCCTTGCCCCTTTCCTAACTGCATTTATTAATGTGTCCTTCCAGTCTGGCCATGACTCAACAGGGATTAAGGAAGCGTGGGTACAACAGCTCCTTAAGAAACCCTCCCTCGACCCATCGGTCCCAGGGAACTACAGACCCATTACCACTGTGCCTTTTCTTCTAAAGAGTTTGGACAACTCTCAGTGGACACAAGGATTAAATTCAAACCCTCTGCATTGTCCACAAGGCTTTATGGGGCCTGGGTCCAAAATACGTTCAACTATCCCTCTGCAAATACCTCCCCTCTCGAGGTCTTCGCTCCTCTACCTCCAACTCCCTACGGGTCGGTCTTTTTTCAAAGAAACGAGCTGGGGGTAGATCTGCTTCGGCTGGGGCCTCCCTCTGGAACAGCCTCCCTGCCACTCTAAATCTTGAGGAGAACCATCTCCGGTTCAGGAAGCACTTGAAGATTCCGAATGATCAAACAGAAAAACTAGCATAATAGGCCGGAGGACATATCTCCTAGTGCAAGTGCATGAAGTGGTACAGGACAGACAAGCCAGCCGGTCCTAGTCCATTTAGGTAATGCATACACACAGACTGAGGTGCAGAGGGGGGGACAGGGGGAAGAGTCTGGTCCAGCTGGGCCCTGGGTTAAGTGCAGAGTGGTTGCCCCGCTCAAGAAGCGTAAGATGAAAGTGATGTAATGTAAAACAAAGGGCAGCAGCCTGAAGGCAAGTGCAAAAACTGGCAGGAGAGCCTGGGACCTGTAGGCTCTGGAGGTGACCCAGGCAACCAGTCAGCAAAAACTGAACCGAGTTAGGGAAGATGAGGAGGGTGGAAAGAAAAGAAAGAGGTTAGCAGTGAAGAGGGAGAGAGGAGGAGGAGGAGGAAGAAAAAAGGAAGTTCTTGGGGAGTTTTCAGAACTTAAGATGATCATGCTCAAGACCGAGAGAGGAAGGGAGGCTGTTCCAGAGGGAAGCATCTGCAAAGGATGCAGATCTAACGCCCAATCTGTTTGTGAAAGCGACTCACCCACAGAGAGTTGGAGGACGACGAGCAGAGGGCTCTAGAAAGAGAGTTTTTAGGAAGAGAGCGTTGTAGATCTTGTGGGCCCTGGCCCCAGAAAGCCTTGTGCTCCATTGATCGTGTGTGTATCGGCCAGTTCCTAGGACTGCTGCCTCCTTCTAAAATCACAGATGTTGACGTCCAGTGTTCCGTTACTGAACTGATGAGACCAGAGACAGGCTGCTAGTAACTTGAACTGCAGAAAATGACTACAGTACAATGTAGGAATAATACAGAAAGTAAATATATATGGTAGAGACATCCACCAACCCCTTCACTCTGGGCCAGGCACTTTTCAACTGCCTACACTGGAACCCAGAGTGGGGAACATTCCAACAACTCCAACATTCCATGCATCAGCACTTACTCAAACTCAAGTGACAACAACCAAAACCCAAGTCACAACATCCAGTCTCATGGGCTTGAGTTGATGGCAGCCCCACAGGTTGAAGAGCACTTCCTAGTCGCTGTGGCCTTCTGACCCCAGCCATTGTCTCATGGTGTTTCTGACGCCCCCTCCCCTACCGCGAAAGCCAGTACTATTGTCTGTTTAATATCGCAATGTAAGTGACGATTTCTTCTTGTGAATTTCTTCAGATAACACAAACCCAGTGCCAATTGAAGGTACAATGGTCCCAGAAAGACAGATGCTGAGCGGATCCCGTTCAGTGTCCTCCTTCCCTTTATGCAGTCTGTCCGGACCAGCCAGTCGCAGGGTTTTTTCTTCGCTCTATTGATGTTCATTGGTTTCCTCGCAGAGGTGGAGCGCAATGTAGATACCTGGCTTTCATCACGCTCTGCTCTTGGCATGCCTTAGGACATTATCCGTAGGCCTCATACATTTAGAAATCCAATGCCAGCCTTTGATTGCTGACAGCAAGTGAAAACCGTCTATTCTGTTGGCCCCTAAAATGCGGTCTAACATGCACCAGTGTTCTGTTATTCAGTAAGTCTGGATAGTCTGACCTTGTAGAAAACGAGGCTCCTGCCACACCAGATGTGGCTAGGATAAAAGTTATACAAAGTCTCGGTTTGTGACTTTTAAATGCAAATTAAAAACTAATGTTGGGTAGTCAGCATTACAAATCTAGGCCTTGGTGGCTCACACACACTTTGAGTGCTCGTTTGGTTTATTTTCATTCTGATACAGACCAGTATTGGTAAATTCAACAGTTTGCACTTTTGTGTAGGTGTGGTTTATGTAGTTATCCAGCACTGCCATGATGACACTACCCAACCATAACAAAGCGACAGCTGGAGAATGGTGCGAGTATCTGGGCATATGATGTTCCTGATTACCAAATGCTTATTGAATACATATGCGCAAGCTTTAAGTGGAGGCTTTGCCAATTATTATTTTTTTTAAAATAAATCAAATGGCTGAAGGCACACTCGGTTAAGACATTACACCAGGAGCTGATTTTCGGCATACATTGAGCGATTACCTTTCAGAACACTGATTAGAAATGAGAAGCAGACCCATAAAAGCCCATAGTTTGATGTTACTGCACAATGGAGATGGCTCAAGGAGATCCTAGAAGGCAGACTTTTTGGTGGTGATGGGCAGGTAGAGATTAGCATGGCCATGAACGGTGAGTAAAACTCCAAAACACTGAATCAAATAGCCAAAGCTTATAAAGAGGGGAGAGGAGATGCAGGAAGTGTTCCCAAAGTCGAACTTCAGGCCTTGCTTCTGGGGGAGACTATTTCCAGATACAACAGTGGCGTGGATGAGACTGGCTGTAACCACCATCTACATGAATAGCAGGCTTCTAAAATGAGCAGCTGTATGGGACCCCTCATTCTTCACTTTGATTTTTTGGAATGCAAGCACGCCAGATTTAGGAATTCTGATCCCCTCACTAAATGTAATGGGGGGCACATAACGTATTTTTCAACGGGCAGAGCAACCTAGCCTTTAAACAAGTTGAGACATTGTTTTTTTTGTACCTAAAACATTGTAGTGATTTCCTTGGTATACAGCTGAAGACCACCTTTATTTGAGTTGGACTTTCATTCTTGAAAAACATTTCGATTTTTGAGAAATTGGTGTTTCTTGCCCCGAATTGTCAGGGATATAACATTAGTCCCGTCACTCTAATGCAAGACTATCATTGAAATGAAAAACACAAATATTTCTACAATATCAAGAGGTGCCCGCAGCCTGTGAGCATTATGGCTTTCCTCGCAGCCATGATAATTCTCCTGGCCCTCTCCGCCCACCTCATGCCAACGAGGAATTCAATTCTAACCGCATTCTTTAAGGATATGTGTAGAGCAGGCATTCTTTCATATGAGGATCCATTTACTCTTCACATATGATTAATGTTTTAAGTTTTATACATCTAGTGGCAGGTGTGTGCGTGTGTGTGGCACTGACACACTGAACAGATCTATCCTTAATCTAGGAATGTGTGTATACTTCAGTGGAGTGGTGCAAAACTTGGCAGCGGTCCCTCATGCTCGAGGGCTTCCACAACCATAATGATTCTGCTTTCTCTCTGACACAATTATCGCAACACCTGACGTCCACCATCTGAAAAAAGTGGGTGGACGCTGTCCACCCACGTGTACCCTAGACTTGAACCCTGGTTTAGGCTTAATGCCTTGATTGCATGGGATAACCTTCATTATACCGAGTCCTACTCTTCCTCACCTTCATTAGTTTGAAGGATGCCTGCATACTCTAGAGAAGTGATTTT
Source organism: Ambystoma mexicanum (assembly GCF_040938575.1). Lineage (NCBI taxonomy): Eukaryota > Metazoa > Chordata > Amphibia > Caudata > Ambystomatidae > Ambystoma > Ambystoma mexicanum. Next base: position 69,651,849 of record NC_090930.1, on the reverse strand, counting down.
GCTTTTTTGTGAGGGACCAGAGGTCATTCACCTCTTTGCGTCACTAAGTAGTGCCCAGAAGCCCGACTCTCGCCTGGAACTACTGAAGCTCATGACACTGTGGCTCGTTGACCTGATCTCTGGGAAGTAAATTGGGCGGGAGGAGTTGGTAGCGGTGCTCCTCCACTTTTTAAAAATTGTTTTATTGTTCCTGTACTTTTATTTTAAAAATCGTTCCAGAATGGATTTGTTTTGAAGTGTAGGAAGAAGTTGTAACTTGCACTCAGTGCAGTGCACTGAGCGTGCCCTTAAACAGCAGGCTCATTTGTTTGGGGTTTTGTATTGTACGTGGGAGGCGGTGTGGTGATGGAGTTTGTGGGAGGTGGAATTTAGTACAACTACTTCTTTTCGTACACTTCGACCACTGTATCTGGTGGTCGGATATGAAAGGGTGATGAGGGAGTGTAGGACTTGTAGTAATGAAGATTACCCCTATGTAATCTGGGTTTTACCGCCCTGTCATCTTCATTACTGATTGAAGTATACCGAAGCAACATGCCGCTTAGACTGGCTGATATTCAAGACAAGGCATCCACGGATTGCTACACATGTACTTCCAAACCCTGGAATGAACACAGTGGATAAAAACTACCCTGCTTCTGGGAGGGTACTTAAATGCTGCAGATAGAACCCACTCACTGAATAAAGGCAGTCCCCACCAATTCGCAGATGGTAACGGGACATTATGTTGTAACTTTCCCTACATGGCAATGTTTTGCATACTCTGTGGGTTACAGCCTTCTTGTGATTTAATGAAACTGAATATGGTGTTATGTACCAGTATTCGCACAAGAACTGACCAATGTCTTGCTATATATGTTGTCCTATTTCAGTAGAAATAAGACGTATGATGCTGATCATTGGTGGAATATTGCAAGTGGTTCCATGTCTGTTGGAAGTTTCACTAGCATGAGCTATTCACAGCTGAGACCTAAAAACAGCCGACGCCTGTAAGGAAGGCATGGTATCAAAGTAAGACACACAAGTGATCACAGTTCAAGGATGTTTATTAAACTGTAAAGTGGGTGAGATAAATGCCTAATCTAAATCTAAGATGGGAGCAATCAATGACCATCAACTAATAATAATGCAGTCCTGGTAGTCTAGTCAAATAAAGAGCCTATACTAAAAAGAAACTATTGCCAAACCTTACTGCTACTCTACAAAATAGTGTGGGATAATGTTCCTAAGAAAAAGGTGTTCACAAAAAGATGTCAGGATGTTATGGCCAGGGTCTCCCTTTCCCACGTTTTTGCCGCGGTACTCTTGCGCACAGCACACTCCTGGGGTTCTCTGGCACGAGCGTACAGTACCTTTTCTCTATCGGGGCCTTCTGTATCCAAGTCTCTTTTCAGATGGTCTCTTGCTTCAGAGGACCTGCTATGCCAAAACACAAGTTCCTTCCGTCGTGCTTCACGTTGGGTGATTACCCTTCACCCTTGGATCACCCTCAGCCGGGCTCTGATCCTTTTCTCAGTCGTCTGCCTCCCTCAGTCGGACTTTAAAATGCCATTTGTAAACTGAGCCTTCAGAAGGGCGATCACGTCTCGCTGGGTCACTGTTAGCTCGTGGCAAGTGTTGGCTTTACAAAATCACTGTTCACATGGCGTTCCCCTCAGCAGGGCGCAAACGCCGGTTTCACACATTCTCTCAATCGGGATCAGTCTTAGAATCCTCAAAACTTCTGTAACGTATCAAGGACTTACGATTGTACAAGGGATTTTAGCTTGATCCTTGTATGGCCACCTTGACACTTCACACAGCCTTCCCTATGGCCTGTTGTATTCTTCTTTCTGATAGAAGTTTCACATTCTCTTTGTTCAGGAGATGGGTACCAGCTAGAGACCATCGAATGAGCTCCCACGTGGCGCCGGACCACACTATCTCTGGTGACAAGTTTGTTCACTACAAAGACCTCAGTCTATTTATCTTAATGTTGCCACTGAAACATTGAGTTTAACACAGTCCAGTCCCCTATCGGGTTCTTCCGACTCTCCGGCTGTGCTGAGCTCGTTGGCATTTCTCCCCCCATCCTGGCTATCAGTGCAGGAGGGTTCCATGTACTTCTGACATCCGTCACACCATTCGCCAGCTGTGATTCCCGGTCTTATATTTTCTTTGTCTTCGGCTTTGCGGGCCTGGGTTGAAATATAGCAAGGGGCAACTCCCTCTTTGACGTCCTTGCACATCTCGCCGCTTTTCTCCTCTGAACTGCCGTCCTGGAATAGCTGCTTCCTCGTACGTTTAGCCTTGCTCAGGGTGTGCTCTCATGCTCTGCCTTTTATCCTTATGGGGAAGGGAAAGGGTGGTCAGGTGTGTGTAGCTGTCAGCAATTGCCTGACTTTGCCTAAAACCTTGTGTTGGGACATGTCAGGTAAACGGTTCGCGTCTTGGTCTGTTGTCGCTCATGGTGTGAGAAAGTGTTTGTGTTGGAAAGTGGGAAAGAGGTAGAGTTTCTAAATATCCTACCTGGCAGGATGGGGAAAAGGTGTCATAAGGAAGGGGAGATCGCATGTCACCCTTCGGTGTCCCACTTCCACTCCCTAAAGACCCCTCATCCAGGTCCACCCCCAGGCGATGGCTGTGTCCTGGCCACCTGGATGATAGATCCCCGGGGACTCGCGAGTGAGACACCTTCAGGTTTCTCACGCCTAAACAATGTTTTACTGAATCCAGTTGTTATCTATAGGTTTTACTAATTGAATTCACCTCATCAAATAAAATCCCTCGAGACCTTTCTTGATGGGAATTCAGAAGATGTACTTGCACATCTGTGAGCAACTGGATCCATAGAATCCAGTTGGAAAGTGTCAACTGGAATTGATTCAAGTGCACTATGCTTTCAGATGAAAAGCATGAGCCAGCAAAGGCTCATTACATCAATAGTGGGATATTGTCTGATTTGGCTGCTAGTTGATCTATTTGCTGACATTGACCTCGTTTGACATCAGTTAACAAATTCATATGGCAGAAAATAAATGTTCACCCTTGTTATGCCCCATCACAATAGAAAGCTGTGTAATACGTAGCATTCTCACATTTTTTATTAAACATGGAGCACACATATGGTCATATGCCTAAACACGCTTCCACACCAAATGCTTTGTTGTTGGTACACTTAATATAAATACATATTCTTTCCAGATAAAATATTACATTTGACCTATATATATACTCTTAACAAGTTTGTACATTTGTTTGTTTATAATGTTTCTGGCTTCTGGTCTTTGCATTTTGCAGTTTTTTTGTATAAAATGCAGCATAGGGAGGTAAATGGAGACAACCCATAGCTTGGCATCTTGGGGAGGAAGGATAGCTCGGGGTCAACACGTTTGTCGGGGAAACAAGACAACGCAACGTGACACTGGTTCGAATCTCGATCGTGCGCTTCTATGTTCATCAATGAGGAGGTTTTATTTCCTAGGAGGGTGCTAAATATTGTTTCTGCTTGGACGCTGTCACAGCAAAGGCTGACCCTAAATAAACGCTCGTAATGAGCTGATGAATCTGCATGGTGGTAGAACTTCCTTAAGAGCAAATGGGCTGCAGGGCATGCATTTTCTGTCTTGATTGAGGTGCATCGCAACATTGGATGGAGTAAAATGTCTTTCTACTGCATCGTGGCACTATACTAAATGAAGAAGAATGCTGAGCTGTGATTTATGATCATGTGAAATGCGATTTTGGTGCCAGGAAAATCAGTTTGCCTACTACGGTTTTCATACATTGTTTCTTGCACCACAGAATACTGCTTTCCAATTGCTTTGACTTGACTTCAAAGCTCTGGCCTGTGTGTGTGCACTCTCTTCACTGCCTAGGCTGACGAACTTTGAAAATATGTAATTTTCGCCTTTAGCAATCCGGCACGTCTTGCCCAAAAGCACTTTCTGCTAATATAATGCTTAGCACTTGGCATATTTTCTTTATTGTATTTCTTTATTCGTATGATCTAGCACTTTTGTGGCAGATTAAGAGTACCTGCAACTGTAGAGATCTCACTTTTTTAAATGGGATAGTCAGAATTCTTGTTCATATCAAACAAAGGCCCTCCAATATCTATAATTCCTACAGACTGCCTTAAGGAGGCAGTTGGTTACGTGACCAGGCCCTGCCACTCATTCTCCGCCCACCAAAACTTTACACGCCCTCCAGGCAGCCTTTTTTCCTTTGCACTTGGTGAGCAGGAGCACGTGGATCTTGGTTGTGATATCTAAGCCCCATACACGTGCTAAGTCCTGTCCCTGCCTTGCTTAATTCATAGATCCAGGGAGTACGAAGTAAAGGGCAGATTAAGAAGAGGTACATTCCCATTTGGCCCGGAGGACCCAGTACAAGAACTCCTGCTCCTCCTCACACCGGGTAAGCTTGTCGGGGGGGGGGGGGGAAATTGACCCGGGGTATGCTGGCCGTCCGCAGACCCCCGGGCAGGGAGGCCCCAACTCCTCCCGCGTATCTCAAAAATGAGTATGAGGCACACGCAAGAAGCAAGGTGGTTCTGCTGTTTATTAAAAAACGGCAGGGATGGGTCAAGGATCGTACGCGTCCGTCCTGACTCTCTTCGTGGGGCTCGCAGGCCCTTTTTACCTCAGTATGACGCGCTACTTGCGTCACCTAGGAAAGTTAGCAAAAAACCTATCGCCACTCTGGATTGGTTCCTCGAGTGGTAGGGTTAGTATAGCATACGTATAGAGAACGCTGTTAGTGGTTGAGGGTCAGTCAGGTGGTATATTTGGGTTGTCCCTTCAATTAGATACATGAAAATTGTTACATGAAGACCCCTGAGGATTGGCTAATGTTAATGGCGTCAGTGATAAGTGCCCCATGTTCTGATTGTTCCACTCGCGAGCCCCCCCAGTCTGGGACCATCGCTGTTCCCAGCTCGCGGTGCACCTGTCATTTGCAACAATGTATAACCATGGGTATGTGCAGACAACGCGAGGATTTGTTCATATGCTGGAGGGCAGACTACTCCCACCGCCGCAGATGTCCATTGAGTCGCTTCATTGTTGCTGCCTGTGTCTCAAAACGTGGGATCCAGGCACCTCCTTCCTCCTGGGTCTGGCGCCCTGTCAGGTTCGGCTTGGTCACGTGAGGAGAGACCGTGGTTGAGGCAGAATTCTGCACATTTAATATTGCATTTTCCACTGTGTGTCTGGCTTGGTTTGCAGGTGTGACCTTGGCTTCGGCTTGTGGCATGCGAGTTTGCAACATTGTGCCCTTGACTGTCTGTTCTCGCTGGGCTCACTCTGCAGGGTCAACAATTGTACTCTTGCTCGTTCAATGTTCATGGAGGCTCTTGCTTGTGGCCTACTTGGGCCTGGTGCATAGGTGGGGATGTTTGATGCACGGCGCTTTAAGTTACGGTGTCGTATTGCTTTATCCCCAGTATCATGTCTTTGTTATATTTCCCATTGTAATGCACGGGTTAGGAGACGCGTCGGCAAGCATTTTAGATGAGTTCGTTGTGCGTCTTGCGTTTCTGCATTTTGAAAAACCTATGTGAAAAATAATAACGATGCGCGTCAGTGGGTGTGTCCGTCACCTACGTCATAGCGCTGAATATGTTCTTCGTGTGGTTTGGTGTGGGAGTGTCCAGTGTGCATGTTTGCACGGGTGTGCTGACCGTTGGCTAGGTCGTCATGGCATCTCTAACGATGTGTTTATTTACTGTTGAATAGTTCAGTCGAGTTCATCCATGCCGCAGGTGTCGGCATGGGCAGGGCAGGCTGGTGGGCACATCCGTATGTTCCTATACCAGGGTATTTGGTCGTCTGGTAGATAGGCAAACTCCTCTCGTGGCGGGTGTTTGGGCCGCGATCCTCTAGGCCAGGGGCGTGAGGGGATTGGTGGGAGCCTTTTGTTCCATTCTCCCACTTCAGTCCCCCCTCTAGTCGACTTGTCGACCGCAAACGTATCTTTTTCCTTATCTCCTCTTACTCTCCATATTTTAGTTACTCCTCCCAAATGTCCATAGTGGTTGACATGGTCTTCAAATGACCAATACATATATACACATGTTCCTCCAGGTGTGCAGTATACCCATTTCCCTATGTAGCTCCTTGGATTTCTTGGGTTTTCGAGCTTCACAGATGGTGGGTCCAGGTGGTTGGTGGTGATCTGTTTGTGCAGTTTTTCTCTTTTATTATTGTGCCTGTGTGCTGGCCATCATCTGCCGGCATCAAGGGGTGCATACCAACCATTTCGATCATTTCGTCTGTAGTGCGTGCCTTCCGGGCCTTCCAAAATCTTATTATTATCAGTGCAGCTCCAGCCAGTATTATGCATCCAACTATAATCTTCAGTCCGTCCGACAGCCAAGATGGCATCCATGACCATAATATTGAAAACCAGCTGTCATCCTGCTTCACTCATTTACTTTCTTCCATCATTTTGGAGTGCATCTGGGCCAGTTGTGATACTGCTTCTGTCAGTGTACCATTGTCAGCATCGTTAGCAGGAATGAATGTGCAGCATGATTGTCCTATCTTTGTGCAAACTCCTCCTTCCATTGCTGTAAGGAGATCCAATACATATCTGTTCTGTAGTGCTACCATCCTCACTGCTCGCAGTTCCTCTTTTATTGCGTTGAATCCATTTACTGTAGAATTAATTGTCGTCATTAGCTCCCATCGAGTTATCTGGAGCCATTTTGCGTTTGCGTAAGCTTGTAGTCCCGGATGTATTATTGACGAGAAGAACATTGCTGCTCTGCTGAATAGTCTGTGTTCTGGTGGGATTGAAGTGAGTGCTGTTTCTGACCTTCCCCATAGGTAATTTCCTGTCAGAGGTTCTCCTTGTCTTTTCTTTCTATTCAGGACATTGTTGTTGTTTTCGTTCTCTGACCCCTTCTGGAGTTTTACAGATCTCTTCTTCCTCTTGTTTCTTTCATCCATTTTAGGGAAGTTCGCCATGTTCACGTTTCTGGGGCACCACTAGTGATGGTACATTAACGTGTACCATTGTGCATATACCATTCCACAGAGGGGGCAGTGTGTGGTATGCCTTGTTTCCGCAGGCCCAGTAATGGTCCATTAATACTGTTGTTCCTGCTCCCCCCTCGGGTAACTCCATCACGCTTGCACAGTTGGTTTTGTATCCCACGTCCACTTCTCCTCTATGTTGGTAGCATACCTTAGGTGCAGACAGTGGCAGTATGCTTATTGGGTCTTCATCCTTCTCCATCCATGTCAGCATGGGTACGTACTTGCCCCAAATCGTCCAACATCTGTTATTGTGTTCATCAATAGTTGTAATATTTTCTCTTGTTACCATGTTGCTGCCAATCACTCCTATGTCCCATTTGTTGTCCATGTACACCTTCCCTGTTATTATTACCAGTGGTCTTTCCCAACATCCTTGTTTACCAGGAACTTCAGTGGCGTACCAGTCACATGGCGGGTATTGTAGCGTTACTTTCTTTGTTTCTCCCTTTTCAGGACCACTTGTCATGTATCTGAATGCTTCAGCATGCAAACTGCTCTTGTGGTAACTCAAATAAGTCTTGAGGAAGTTGTTTTCGTATGGATATGTGTCTCGCGTTTTCCACACCAGTTTCACCACCGTCCCTTGAAATCTCCCTTTCGTTTGGAACAGTGCCAGGTATATTATACATTGTGCTGTCTTCATCTATTTCCGTGGCAACAAATGTTCGAGAAGCGCTCGTGGCGTATGGGATCAATGAGCAGACGTAGCAGCTGTCTTCTGTTGTCTGCTTACCTATTTGGGTCATGTGTTGGTATCACATGTTGTTCGAGCCGTGTGCTGAATCTTTTATGTAATTATCAATACCTTTTATTATCTGAGTATGTGCTACGTTTAACTCTATTTCCCTTATGTGGAGGCTTGCTAGTACCACCTGACGTAACACCTGTTGCAGCCATGGGTGGGGGTACATTAGGTTTGGATACAGCCAAAATATTGATAGCATAACTTTTCTGCCATACAGAGGCAGCCAAAAACCCAGTGATCATCAAAATCCCTATCATTTTTATTACAGAAGCTAGTCTCACCGGCATTTTGCTCTTACCTTGCTGCAGTCCGGCAGCTTATTCTTGCGACGTTAAAGTTGCCCGCCTGAAAATTCTCAATAGGCTTGTTATTAGTGTTAGTTGTTGTTTTCAAGCTCTCCCTATCAAGTAGTCGTTCAGTGCCCAGGCGAAGAGCTGTTCCCACGTCAATCTAAGCGATCTGTCTCTTAGGGCAGGCAAGTGTTGGTGAAGATGGGGCATTGATTGTTCTATGGCCAAGATAAATGCTGTGTAGTAGACACGTACCCTCCTTCTTTTTAGGTACTTTGGCCTTTTTATGTGATAGACAAATTGGTGTGATAGGGCTTCAGGGTAGTTATCGTCTGAGGGTAGCATCTACTCCTGGGCAATGAACTTTGTTAGTTATCTGTTTTCTTAGCAATACAATAATACGCGGTACCTGCATGTGCGAGAAAGAAAGAAGAGAACGTTCAAGTGTTTACATGTGTATATGTGCAAGACAATGTCCTTCAATTGGGTGGTTACTGTAGTGGGTAGGGGGTCGATGGGCAGAGGGTTTGGGCTCAACTGGCGGAAGTCTCTTTACTCTTTGATCGTGTGACCATGGGGTGCGCGGTATAAGAATTACCAGTTTCTATTTCAGTAGTTGTCTCTGGGGAATCTGGGGGGTGGCACGGTATGGAGACACTTGGGTCGTCAGCTGTGGTAGAAGTCTCTTCCTCCGTGGGTGTCGCTGTTCTTCCAATGGCCCTGTCGGTGACGCTAGGGCGGGTGTGGAGTTTGCAGATCTTTACGTCGTGTAGGTGATTCCAAGCACGCTTATCCTGCAACTTTACTGCTCTCGTAGATGCCTCCTCTACAAGGTGGGGACCAGTGAAGCGTGGGCTGTTCCACTTTCTATTGAAATTGCGGAGTAGCACGTGGTCACCTTTAGCAATTTTGCACAGTTTTTCCTTTTCCGGTCCTTGATCCTCGTCTTCTTGTTGGTAACTCTTAGACCCGCCCCGCGTGCGCTCGAGCTGTTGAGACACAAACACTACACTAGTAACCAAAGAAGACACATATTGGTACATTTCATCACCAAGAACAGTTGCAGTGTTTTCATAGTCTGTGAATGCCCTTGATGTTGGCGTTGGAGGAAGGCGCATTTGTCGTCCGGTCACCACCTCATGAGGAGTGAGGTGGTGGTCGGAGCATGGTCTATTCCTCAGCTCAAATAGAGCTAGTGGAAGGCAATACAACCAACTCTTCTTTGTTGTTTGCTGTATCTTTGCAATTGCCTCCTTCAGTAGGCCATTCAGGCGTTCGCATATACCGTTGGCCTGCGGGTGATATGCACATGCAAATTTATGCTTGATGTTCAGTAAGGATGTGATGTGCTGGAACATTTCATTAGCGAAATGCGGGCCGTTATCCGACCGCAGTACCTCGCACACTCCCCACCTGGGGAAAACCTCCCTCACTAGAATTTTAGCTGCTCTAAATGCATCTGGATGTGAGCAGGGTCCTGCCTCAATCCACCTGGAGAATGGGCATACTACTACAATCATATACCTATTTCCTTGACATATGTTGATCATATCAACATAGTCAATATGGATGTGCAGGAAGGGTCCCTCTGGCCGGGGTATAGTACCTTTTATCACTTTCAGCGTGTGACCGGCCGTAAACTGTTGACATGTGAGACAATTGCTGATAAAATTTGTCACATGGGAATTTAACTCGGGACAGAACCAATCTTCCCTAATTCGTGCTGCAATAACTTCCTTGCCTGTGTGGGCTGGGTGGTGGAGTTGGCTCAGGGCGGTGTTCAATAGTGCCAATGGCATTACCATCTTTCCAGTGTTACCCTGGCGCCATAGTGCGTCAGTTGGTGACATTGTACATCCTCTTTTTACCCATATTTCTTTTTCTGCCATTGGTGCAGCCGCTTGTAACTCCATTATCTGTGTGGATGGGAGATGGGTGTACCCTTCTCTTATCAACATCTCTTTAGCTATCCCCCTCCCCCTCCCTGACTCTGGGGGGGTTCCATATCTCACCAAAATATGCGGCATACTTCGCATGTGCGTCTGCTGCTGCATTTCCTTTTGAGATATGATCTTCTCCATTAGTGTGTGCAGTACATTTGACCAAAGCTAATTCTTGGGGGTCATTTATTACTTCAATTAATTCAGCTAATAAGAGAGCATGTTGCACTGGGGTGCCGTCAGCTCTCCTAAACCCTCTTCTCCTCCATTTGGACAATCCTGAGTGGACAGTAGACGTGACATATGCGCTGTCAGAATATATAGTTACTCTTTTGTCAAAGCTTTCCTTCAACGCCAAGATCAGTGCAACCAATTCTGCTGCTTGAGCAGAGTAATGTTGTGGTAATTGTACGCATTTCACTGCCACATACACCAATTCCTCTGTCATTTTTACCACTGCTGCCCCAGTTCTCCTTATCCCATCACTTTGGTCTATTGTTGATGACCCATCAATGAACAAGAGCTCTCCTCCATTTAGCGCGTCCTCTTCAACTTTTCTAGTACAGGAGTACATTTCGGTAGTCTGCGTACAATCATGTGCATAGTCGCCTTCCTCAATCACTTCCGCTATAAACCTTGCAGGATTAACTGTGCTGCATCTAACAATTGATAATTCTGGTCTAGATAAGATGATCTCATAACCTGACGCCCTCTGTGTGGTTAGTGTGGACTTAGGCTTGTTCAATATTGCAAATAGTGCATGTTCCACAAATAGTTTGGTTGGGCACCCCATTGTAATTGATGATGCTTTCTCTACCGCGAAGGCAGCTGCGGCAAAACCTTGTTCGCAAGGGAAATGTCCTAACATTACAGGATCCAAGTGACCACTGTAAAATGGTACTAGTTTGTAACCCATGCTTGTTTTTTGAGCCAACACTGCTTTCATTACTGCTGAGTCGCAATGTGAAAATATAAAGAATTGTCGTTCATAATCTGGGGTGGCCAGTACCGGAGCAGTTGATATTGCATCTTTCAGTTCATCAAAGGCCTCTTTCATTTCCATTGTCCACCCCAATTTTTTCTCCCCTTTCTTAGCTTCTCTTAATGCCTCAAGTAGGGGTCCTATGTATGAGCTGTAATCAAATACCCATGCTCTACAGTAATTGCACAGTCCCAGGAACTGCTGCAGTTCCCTCACTGTTTGTGGCAATGGCGTTTTTGATATGGCCTGTGCTCTTTGTGGTGCAATCTTTCTTCCGTATTGGGATATGAGCTGGCCAATGTATAGTACCTGTTCCTGACAGTACTGTAACTTCTCTTTTTCTACCTTGTAACCCTTTTCAGCCAATATTGTCAGCATCTTCAATGAGTCCTCTCTGCATTGTTTTTCGCTTGTGCTGCAAACTATTATATCGTCAACATACTGCAACACTGTGCTTTCCACTTCAATGTTTCCCAAGTCCATCTGTATTACTCTGTTGAAAATTGAGGGTGACTCGCAGTACCCTTGTGGCATGGTGTGTTTCCATTTTGTGTTTCTGTACGTGAAGCTTGTTAGATCTTGTGAGTCTGGATGCAGGGGTATTGAGAAAAAGGCATTTTTGAGGTCAATCACTGTAAATCGTGATGCCTCTGCTGGAATGCCACACAATATTGTGGCCGGGTTTGCTGCTATGGGGTATTCTGCTTCCACTATGTTGTTCAAGGGCCTGAGGTCCTGGATGACACTGGATATACAGCTGTGTTACATGGTGATTCTGATGGTACCAATATGCCATTGTTTATAAGGGCCGTTATTGTTTCATATATGCCCTAGTCTGCCTCTTTTGATAGTGGGTATTGCTTCACTCTAGGGAGTATTGCACCTTTTTTCAATTTTATTCTTACTCCCCCCCTATACTCTTTATGCACCCCACGTCATAGGGACTAGTAGTCCATAATGATGTTGGGACTTTTGCCATATCCTCCTCAAAGAAGGGAACTGGGGTGGATGTGGGCGTTTCAAGTGCCATTGCAATTTTCTGTGCCACTTGTTTGTATGTCACTCATAGCCATATTTCTACACTCACCATAAATACCATTTCACCTTCTTCCTTTTCTTCTGAAAAGAGCTCCTCGTCTGACACCTGGGTGAGCCTGCATCCCTCAGCTAGGGCTATCACTGCCCTCCATGCTCTTCCTTCCCTGTCTTGGGCATTTACTGCGATATAATCAGCAGTTGCTATAATGCTCTCCATGCTCACTGAAATCACCTTTCCTTCTGGTTCATTGGCTGGTGTTTCTGGTCTAAACAAATAGGCTGTTGGCCTCCTCCAGATCTTTCCTTCTATCCCTGGCATCCATGCAAAAGCCATCTCTGTTCCGTACTGGAACAGTTCGCCATCTACTGGCTCAGCCCTAATCACTGTCTGTCCACAATATGCTTGCATAATTTGTCGTGCAGTGAGCATGTTTATTCCTGGAGTGGAGCAAATTATGCCGTCCTCTGTAAAGGAGATCGTCATATTCAACCTGCTTATTATGTCTCTCCCCAGTATGTTTACTGGTGAGGCCCTAGAATATAAAAGCGGGACGGACATGTCATAATCCCCTATTGATAAGGGAATGTTATCAGTAAAGGGAACCAACCCCCTAGCCCCAGAGAATCCTTGGGTGTTCATGGCTTCACCTGACATCTTAAATTTACCTTCCCTTATGCAAGACCGGGTCGCCCCGGTGTCAACGAGGAATGACAATTTTTTGTCACCTATCGTTACCTCTATGCGTGGTTCCTCTGCACTATTAGGTGTTACCGACAGGATGGGACACACCAAGGCCGTCTGTGGGCTGTCCTATTGTGGGTATAATGATTGACCACTTCCTTTGTAAGGGTTGTGTCCCAGGACCATCATCCTTCCCAGTTGTGTTTGCTGTAGTTGTGTATTGGTAGTGGTTATGTTATGGTCTTGAATTTGGGCAGGTTGCTGTACTTGCTGCACTTGACGTTGTTGTGTTATTGCTACCTGTTGTTGTTGTGGTAGTGAATATGCCTGTGGCTGTTGTTGTGTTACTACTTGTTGCTGCACATTTCCCGGTTGCAGTGCCTGCTGTTGTTGGGTGTCCTGCTGTTCCCTTGTAGGTCCTTGTTGTCCCTGTTCTCCCCATGATGGTGTGCCTGGTCTCATTCTACATGTGCGTGACATATGCCCTAGTAATCCACAAATCCAACATACCGGTGGTTCCCTGTTCTGCCATGGAAAGCGCCCTGAATTGTCCTGGTATACTGGTTGCCCGGAGGGGTAGAAATTTCTGAATCCTCCCCCTTGCTGTTGTGTGTTATAGCCGTATCCCCTCCCCCTCATCATTCCTCCCCTTCCCCTGTTGTAATTATAATATCCAGCTCCTGGCGTTGAGTATCCTCCTCCCATGTTAGTCGTGTATGGTTGGGGTGGTGGCAGCTGTTGTGCTACAATCTGTGATGATTGTATTTGGGAGGGATCTTGTGCAGCCACTACTTGTGTGGGGTTTTGGGTCGTTGTTGCAGGTGTAGTTATTAGTGCACCTTCCATCGTGTATTTAGTAAGTTTTTTTTCTGTACCAATTTAGCCTCTTCCGCTTTTCTATCCTCTTCCTTTTGTTTCATCTTTTCTTGCCATGTCCTACAATGATGTACTATCGTCAGTTGTATTTCTGGCCATGCTTTTGCTTCCATCCCCACTACCTTCTTCAGTTGTTTCTAAACTGCTTCTGGGAGCCCTTGTATTAGTATATGATAGAATATTGCTGGTGTTTTGTCCCATTGTTCTCTAGTTTCCATACGCCACTTCTCTTGAATTTCCTGGATATAATCAACAGGATCTTCGTGCTCACGCATCTTGCGTGAGGTAATTGCTCCTATGTCTGATGTGTCTGGGTACTGTACCCTCAGCGCTTGCCATAATGCATGTCTACAGTTTGCGAATGATGCCCCATCATGTGATGTGTTTGTTATTGTGACCCCGGGGAAGCCTGCTCTCTTCTGCTGCATCCCCCAATATTGATATTAGAAGGCCCTTTACATCCCCCACTGCCAGTTTCTGTCCTGCGGTGTGTGTTTCCATTTCATATATCCATTTTCCCGCACCTCCACTTAATGATGGGAGCCTGCACTTTATATTTTCCTTGTCTGCATGCTTCCAGTTGACGTATTGTGGTCTAACCCCTCCCCTCTCCAGAAGTGGAATTAAGTTGTGTCCTGTTTGACCCCGTGGGTTCCACAAAATCGAGTCCGTGCACCCCTCCTCTTCTTCCGTGTCTTCTACATCGTCAATTGCGTCCATATTTCCCCTGCTCGTAACTGTTTCTCCTCCATCTCTTCCCCTTCTTTTATCATTTCCTTTATTTAATGTGGGCGTGTGTATTCGTTCTCCCTGCCTGCGTCCAGGGAGGTCTTTAAGCCTGGCTGCATAGGGTGTCAGTTCGTGGGGGAAGGGTGCGAGTTTAGGTGGGCATGTTGCACGTAATGAGTGTGGGGTGGTGGAGCATGTTGGACGGGATGATGAGGGTGTAGCTGCACGTGTCTGCCTTCCCGCCATTCCTTCCTCTTCCCCCTCACTTCCCTCCAGTTCTTCCTTTCTCCTGCAGGCCTATGGTGATTCTCTATTTGTCCGGGTGATGTATAATTTATCTAGGCTTTCCCTTTCGCTATTTCTTCCTTCCTTCTCCATTCCTCCTTCTTCCTCACTACAAAAGTCATCCAGGAATGGCAACCCCAATCTGTCTTTTTCCCCCTAATCGTTACTGTTTTATCTATTAGATCCGTTCCTCCCGTTTCTTTTTTACCAATTGCACCCCTTTGGGCTGATGTTGTTGCTACTTCTGTGTCTCTGTGTACATACCTCCTTAATTCACTCTCCCCTCTCCTATCTTCTCTTTCCCCTTCATTTTTCTCCGCTATTTCTCTACCAATTTCCTCTCTTCTTTTTCAATTCCTCCATTACTTCACTACTCATCTTTTCCAATATCCTTTCTTCTTCTTTCTTCCTTTCCCATCTCGCTCTTTCCCGCTCTAATATACCCTCTATCATCCTCCCTTTGTATTTCCTTGTCGTTTCTGATAGTAATCTCCTCTTCCATATTTCCATTTTTTCTTTCTCCTCTTCCTCTTTTCTTGTCACGCAGTGCTGCTCTGGATACCCTTTCTGCTACTGCCTTTACCCTTTCGGCTTCTCTATTTTGCTCCTCAGTTCGTTCCCTCATTTTTTCCAACTCATTCTTACTTTCTTTCCTTTCCCGTGCTCTCTCTCTCTTTCCTCTCTCTCGAGCTGCTTGATCAGTGCATTCTGCTCATCCCTTAATTCTGCTAATCATTCCTCCAAAATCTCTTCCTTTTGTCGTAACAGCTCTTCCTCCTTTCTTTTCCCCTCTTTCCCTTTCATTTCACTCTTCCTGGTATTATCCTCGTCCATTTTCCTTACTACCTCCTTCTCTTCTCCTGTTAATGAACCTCGTAATTTTAATAGTACCTGCGCAGCTACCCACTCATGTCCTATTTCCGTGATCTACTCTTCGCCAGTCCTCCCCTCCCCTGCGGGCATCTTCCTATGAGCTGATCCCGTCGTACTAGTCCGCTCCCCTCCCGTGTGGCCACCTGTAGCTGTATATGGTGGCGGGCTGTATGCCGGGTTCGAGTACCCCTCAGCCGCCCTTAATTGTTCTCTTACTATTTCTCCTAGTTCTCTTAAAGGATACAACCCCCTCCCTCCGTTTTCACTACCTTCGCTAGGGGCATATCGTCGCTCTGTTCCTTTTTTTATTTCATTTTCGTTTGAGTTGTTACTCTTTTCTCCTCCCTCTTGTCCGTTCCCCGTGTTCTGTGTGCCTTCACTCTTTTTCCCCATTCTCTCCTTCCTCCTTAATCTTCTTTTCTTCCGTTGTTTCCTCCATAATGAACATTCCGTTTGGTCCTGGTCGGGACCCTTGGAACATCCTCCATAAGTTAAACACCTCCACGTGGTGTGTCAACTTCTTCCCCTTGTATGTGTTATGCAGATGGGTTAATAGTGAATGTTGGGTATATGGATCGAAACTGCCATTAGGCGGCCATGGTGTCGTCATTTTGTTGTCTGTCCCCTGTGTCCATTCTATGCTATATTTGATCAGTTTCTCCCTATGGGGTGACAGTGTTTTACATATATGCTGTAGCGGGGTAGTGAGGGTGTTCCCCCACCCTCCCGATCCTGTCCTGTATGACATAGTAGCACTTCACTTGTTATCCTACCCCTATTTGGTAGCGGTTATCTTGCTAACAGTGTACGCTATACAATCTTAGATCTTTACCTGGCCCCGTAATTTTGGGGACTTGCGATTGTCCGCTGAGGAAAAATAGTAAAATATAGCATTTGCATTTGTATATTCTGTTCTTTCTTTTCTTCCTTTACTGAACACCTTTTACGGCCCCCTGCGGCCGAGGCGCACGTAGCCCCTTGGGGCTGCGTGCCCCGTGTGACGTTCTTATACAGCCGTCCCACTTTCTTTTACCCCTCCTCCTCTTTCTTCACTTGTCGTGGCCGGCGTTCTCCGTGCGCAGCCACGTCCCCCTTTTCACCTTGCCCCGATCTACTCGTTATCGTTTATCTCCGTCTCCATTCCCTTACCATTATTCTCTTCCGCACCACTCCCTGAAAAATGCCTTGTGTTCGAGATATCCTATGAAAGCCCTACTGGTGACGTCACCGATCTCTTCCAAAACTACTGGTAAGTTCTTTACATGTTTTTAAAAGGCCACAATACGCTTGCAATCTACCCTCGTTAACCCCACAGCTGTCCTCTTGTCACGCCTGGAACAAGGTAATCAACAATATAATCGGACTGCGCATGCTGCGTCACCTCGCGTATGATACGCCCCTCGACAGGAGGGCTTAACCAGCCAATTATCTTCCGTATTAGGCCACCAGCTAGCTACCGCCTACAGGGAAACGTCATCTATCTATCGAGTTTCCTGCTCGATCAATAGGGATCCTCATCTACTCATTGATCAATAATCACCAAATCGTAGGAAACCACACACACACACCCTTATACGTGGTCGCAACCTAGGCCAATCAATTTCTACGAGCTGCCGCACGTGATGTTTTCGTGCACCGCCCCCTCCTCTTCCGTAACGTAGCAGACTGCTCTCGCAATTGTCCAGCTACCATTCACTTCACGGTCAATACTAATTTATCAAACCTTCCCCGCGCACCTGTGTAACACCTCCCGCCTCCCGTATTCTATTCCTCCCCCCTCCCTCACAATTTCACATTGCTTGTTGGGCGTGGCATACTCACCAAGTTCTCTTGATGCGGGGCCGCTCGACTGCGTGCACCCCTCCAAGCGGCTCGCCACCTCTCCTCGTCTGGACCACGTCTGGACACTCGCCAACCGCGGGCGGGATACTTCTCAACCAGCTCCCGAAGGCCAATATCCGGATTGCGCTGTCCGGTCTTCTCGCAGTTCTGCGATGGTCCTGTAGTCCTCAAAAGGGGGCAGCGGCAGAGGGGGCCGCGCCGCCGGGCCTCCTCGCAACGGGAGCACTCGGAAAAATAAAATAAAAGCAGATCTTAAACAGATCTCAGCAGTGCCTCCAACTTGTCGTGGGGGAAATTGTCCCGGGGTATGCTGGCCGTCCGCGGACCCCCGGGCAGGGAGACCCCAACTCCTCCCGCGTATCCCAAAAATGAGTATGAGGCACACGCAAGAAGCAAGGTGGTTCTGCTGTTTATTAAAAAACGGCAGGGATGGGTCAAGGATCGTACGCGTCCGTCCTGACTCTCTCTTCGTGGGGCTCGCAGGCCCTTTTTACCTCAGTATGATGCGCTACTTACGTCACCTGGAAAAGTTAGCAAAAAACCTATCGCCACTCTGGATTGGTTCCTCGAGTGGTAGGGTTAGTATAGCATACGTATAGAGAACGCTGTTAGTGGTTGAGGGTCAGTCAGGTGGTATACTTGGGTTGTCCCTTCAATTAGATACATGAAAATTGTTACATGAAGACCCCTGAGGATTGGCTAATGTTAATGGCGTCAGTGATAAGTGCCCCATGTTCTGATTGGTCCACTCGCGAGCCCCCCCAGTCTGGGACCATCGCTGTTCCCAGCTCGCGGTGCACCTGTCATTTGCAACAATGTATAGCTATGGGTATGTGCAGACAATGCGAGGATTTGTTCATATGCTGGAGGGCAGACTTCTCCCACCGCCGCAGATGTCCATTGAGTCGCTTCATTGTTGCTGCCTGTGTCTCAAAACGTGGGATCCAGGCGCCTCCTTCCTCCTGGGTCTGGCACCCTGTCAGGTTGGGCTTGGTCACGTGAGGAGAGACCGTGGTTGAGGCAGAATTCTGCACATTTAATATTGCATTTTCCACTGTGTGTCTGGCTTAGTTTGCAGGTGTGACCTTGGCTTTGGCTTGTGGCATGCGGGTTTGCAACATTGTGCCCTTGACTCTCTGTTCTCGCCGGGCTCACTCTGCAGGGTCAACAATTGTACTCTTGCTCGTTCAATGTTCATGGAGGCTCTTGCTTGCGGCCTACTTGGGCCTGGTGCATAGGTGGGGATGTTTGATGCAAGGCGCTTTAAGTTACGGTGTCATATTGCTTTATCCCCAGTATCATGTCTTCGTTATATTTCTCATTGCAATGCATGGGTTAGGAGAAGCGTCGGCAAGCATTTTAGATGAGTTCGTTGTGCGTCTTGCGTTTCTGCATTTTGAAAAACCTATGTGAAAAATAATAACGATGCGCGTCAGTGGGTGTGTCCGTCACCTACGTCATAGCACTGAATATGTTCTTCGTGTGGATTGGTGTGGGAGTGTCCAGTGTGCATGTTTGCACGGGTGTGCTGACCGTTGGCTAGGTCGTCATGGCATCTCTAACGATGTGTTTATTTACTGTTGAATGGTTCAGTCGAGTTCATCCATGCCGCAGGTGTCGGCATGGGCAGGGCAGGCTGGTGGGCAGGCTGGTGGGCACATCCGTATGTTCCTGTACCAGGGTATTTGGTCGTCTGGTAGATAGGCAAACTCCTCTCGTGGCGGGTGTCCGGGCCGCGATCCTCTAGGCCAGGGGCGTGAGGGGATTGGTGGGAGCCTTTTGTTCCATTCTCCCACTTCAAGCTCCTGCGAGTATTTGTTTCAATCAGTTCTCACAAAAGCACAACCCTACCATCACCAGCCACAACGCTCACCAGCAACATCATGGACACTGCATTGCAGCAATCTCTCCTGTATCACCATAGACCCATCAACACTGCATCTACCACTACACAACTGATGCTCGCCAATGTCTGCTCAGCAACCAGCTATACAGCACATATCGCCGACATCATCCCCACACATGACTTGACGCCATCTTCATTACGGTACCCTGGATGGCATCCACCTGCACACACATCCTAGATGTCCTTGCCCTCAACGACTACAGAACTCTACAACGCAGTCCAAACAAGATTGGTGCAGCCCTTGTCATTCACAAGGCATCTTGGACATGCACTCAACTGGATGTTAGCCACATTGGCACTTCCAAAAACCTTTCCTGCACGTCCAGCTCTCCCCAATGAGCCCATTCACTTTTCACCTCTTCTACAGACCACCCAAGCCCAACACCACCTTCATTGAAGAGATTTGAATTTTTTAAAACACCTTGTTACTGCGCCACAGTTGTATGTGAATGAGTTCAATAGATGCCATATATTGGTGATCAAAATAGTTTTATTGGTGGCCATTTCTGATTACACGTGTTTCAGCATTGTCTATGCCTTTTTCAAATCAGGGCATATTTGTGATCTGTAATGTTATGCAAAAGACTTGGTCCCCCACCAAATCTCACACGTGCTTTCATCTTCCCAGCAACTTCACCGTCCCTGGCCACCCAGCAAACAATTTAATGGAGGAAGATATCCACTGTGTACTCTACACTCAAATAACACACGAAAGATCCAACTTGCAGGAATAATATCCTCAACCTCTTCATCGCTGCCCTGCTCACCCTCCAACACAGCAGTCCAATCGTACTTGACTGGTCAGCTCGACAATCCAGATTTTACATTAGTTACACCACGCCAGTCAAACTCACTGTAAACCCAGAAAACAAGCCTTGAGATCATTCAAGAACTTCAAAGTGGAGGCTCTTACAGAATACCTAGCCGGACGCCACTTCAAATAGGCTGATCTGCCTCATGTCTCCAAAAACTCAACACCATGCTCTCAACCAACATCAACTGTCATGCCCTAGTGTACACACCCTCAAGCCTAAACCTACACCCTGGTATACACAAGAACTCCATTACAACAAACAAATAATCAGAAAAGACTGGTGAAAAGACTTGGTGAAAATACTACAGCGCATCTGACCTTGCAATGCTCGAACGCCATGCTACATGCAGACGACTGATCACTGCCAAGGCGAATTACAACTAAAACGCCATAGCCAAGGCCAACAATGAAAGTAGAGCCCTTTTCAAAGCAATCTAGCACTGCATCAACCCCCTGCCCGACCCGCCTATAATGCACACCATCAAAAAATCCACCTCCATCTACTCTTTTTTTTCATCAACAAGATCAGCATGATCCACCAACACAGACACCACGCTACCGTTCACAGCACTACACATTCCACCTCGCAAAAGACCAACTACCTTGACAACTTTCAAGGCACTATCCCGTATGACCACATTATATGTGCATGACATTCTCCCTGCTTCCAAACTCAAGACCCTTCCTACTGAAGCACTCCTCCATTACCTGACCATCAACCGCTCTCTAACTCGGTCACCTTCCCCTCAACCCTCGGGACTGGACAAATCCACCTTCCCCTTCTAATCAAGAAACCAATCCTGAAGACCTCAGTAACTGCTGCCTCATCAATCTTCCCTTCGTAGGTAAGATCCTTGAGAAAGCAGTAGCCACGGAACTTCAACACATTGAAGTGAGCAACCTCCTTCAGTCCTACTAATCTGGCTTCAGATGCAGCACAGAAACCGCTACCATCAATGTAATCGACAAGGCCCTTAAAATCTGTGATGGCCATCCTTGCATGCTAGTTCTCCTTGACCTCCCAGCAGCATTTGACAAAGACCACTAAACACTGACCAGCTACATCTCCTCATGGGGATCAGCAGAAGCATCCTCAGCTGGTTCAAATTATACCTTGCTGATCGCCACGCCACCTCTGTGCAAATGGATTCCTCCATATCACCAACTCTAACATCACCTGTTGAGTCCCGAAAGCACCCATTCTCTCCCCTGTGATCTTCAATCTTTACATGGAACCACTCCTAGCTCCACACATCAGCATCCACCAATACGCATATGGCACGCAGCTCTACCTCAAGATAACCTCCATCGAAGTCATCCACAGACATAAGTGGATGTCGGTGCTTACCTGAAGCTCAACCCCACCAAACTGAATTCCTACACCTGACCAACAACACTGAGCACCCTGACATAGAGACCTGGCTATCCTGTTATGCACCACAAGGGCTTCACGCCCCAGCTGGCCACTGCACAAGGTGGAATCGATGGGTCTACTACTTGGGGAGGGAGACATTCCTCCCGAGAGCACAGCCTTGGGTTACTGAACCAACACTGCTATGCCAGAGGCTCAGGTGAAAAGACAGGACGACACACAAAAAATAAAAGAAAGCGACAATGAATGTACATACAGCCACTCCACCACCCCAAGTGCCCGCGTCCTACATGGATGTGGAACGTGTAGAATGTGAACTGTAAGGAACTCATGGTGGCAACAGTAAAGACAGACACAAGTGATCACAGTTCAAAGGTGTTTAATAAACTGTATGCAGGTTGGAAAAACGCCTAATGTAAACCTAAATCTAAGATGGGAGCAAGCCTCGACCATAAAATGAAAAATAAGGCCGTCCTTAAACCTATTGCCAAACCTTACAACTAATACAAAAAAGGGCGTGGGATAGTTTTCAAGAAAAGAAATAAGTTTTCTCAAATATGTCAGGATGCGGTAGCTTAGGGCTCCCTTCCCCACGTTTTCAGCATGGGGTAAGGTGGGATCTTGGCGCACAGTACACTCAAGCTTCCCCAGCACGAGATGACCGTTCCGCTCGAAGCAATCAGGGCTGTCAATGGCCAAGTCTCATTTCACTTGAGTCTCTTGCCTTTGAGGACCCAAGTAACAAAACTAAAGTTCCTTCAACAAAAAAGTTTGTTTCGGGCAGTGATCCTTGTTCCTCTTGGTGTTGGGTGATAGTTTTCCACCATTTGGATCTCTCCCTTCCGGGATTAGATTCCGAAACAGTCCTTATTGATATAGAGGCCTTCAGTGGTCGAGTCTCCTCTTTCCGAGGGCCTGATAGGTTCACAAAACTAACAAAACACAAAGTTCTGGCCTATAAATCTCTCGTGATGGCTTCGCCCCAGGGTCCCCCTCTTCCGTGTGCAGTCCCCTCTTTGCTTTCAGCCTCCCTCCACCGGGTTCACTATGGCTTTTCTTGTCACGAATCTTAATGTCTTTTTAAACCGTTCCAGTAAACATCCCTCGGCCGGGTTCACTTTTCTCAACGCACTGTTTCTTGGGACTTTAGATTTGCCCCCTCTTCATCAGCATCCCTCGGTCGGGTTCACTTTTGCCAACTTCACATTCACTTTCACTATTTGCGGGATTCACTTCCCTTGCTTTCTTTAAAGTTCTTTGGTCAAAGGCTTTTCACTGTATGGGGATTTTGCATGACCTCCTATATGACCACTTCGACCTATCTTGGTGTGTCTCTTATGGCCTTCCGGTACCTGTAGTTTCACTCAGACAGGGATCGAACAGAGTTTCTCGCAGCAGCAGCACCGTAGTGCCAGTACTCCTCTGCAGCTGGTCTCCCCTTTGTAACAACACATTTCTCGCATTGCCACTTTGTATTTCATTCACCACAGCCTGGTTCTTATTGGCACTCCCCTCGTAACTGAAGTCAAGGCCGGTATCATAGTGGCAGGAGTTTCCCTCGCTCCTGCTTATCAGCATCGATACTCTTCTTGTACCGTTGACATCTGCTGCAGCACACTTGGGCTATTGTCCTCGACCTTGCGATTCTTTCGCAGGGTTTTGTCAAACAGGGCAAAGCCATGTCTCTCCTTGTCAGCCTCTCGATATCCACCGCCTTTCTCCTTCTCTTGAACTGCCAGGTTTGGATAGCTGTCTCATCGTGCGATCTGCCTTGCTTGTACTGTGCTCTCTTGCTCCACCTTTTATCCCTGTGGGGAAAGTAAAGGGTTGTCGGGTGAGTGTGATTTTAAATCAATTGCCTGGCTTTGCCTGACCCTTGTGTCAGGATATGTCAGGCAAACCGTTTTATTACCAGGCCGTTGTCTTTTATGAGGTAAAACAGTGTTCGTATTGGAAAGGGGAGGGGTTGGGGTGTCTGAGTATCCTGCGAGGTAGTATGGGGAAGAGGTTTTTTAGGGAATTTCAACCCTCATATCAGGATTTATGAAACCAGCAGCAATTACCAAGTTTATTGTGAGGCGGACAGCAGGATTTGTGGGAATGGTAGCATCTGGTAGACTGGGTGTTTGTAAAAGAATCATCAGAAGCACATGGAAAAGAGATCTGGAGTATTCGGCACGTAACATAATACAGGGATTCTGGGAGATGTAGTTTCCCACAGCACCAAGATTCAGGTCTTTCAGGGTTTACGGAAGACGGATGGGTTATTGGCTTCGGATAAAGGGCATTCATTGGCAGGAGGGTTTTAGTAATTGGAGTATCCTACAAAGGTGTCAGGGATCTCATCCTCCTCCTCCTCTTCTTCTTTCCCAGTAATAAACCGTGTCTCACCTGGGGCATTTCCAAGAGTACAACCCGGGGCTCCCCTACACAGGTGATCCTCACTCATCCACCCCCATAGTTGGGATCTGAGAGCGCCAGCACTTCCCGGGCCACCTGAATAAGGGATTCTTGAGGTCGACCTGGGAGAATACCCTCTGGTTTCTCACAGAACCTATAAGTGAAAGCCGGACAACTGCCTAATGCTGGATGAAAATGGACAAAAAGTTCAGGAAGTCCAGTAGCTAACACGGACGGCACGAGGGCGCAGTTCCTAACACACAGTCCAGGATATGCTGAGGACGGATTCCCAAACGATACGAGGATGCAACTAATGTTCAACAAAACAGAAAGGGGGGAAAAGCAGACCTATATAGCCAAAGACAAAGCGGATGGGTCAGCAACAGGAGATTAAAAGTTAGAAACAAGCAGCAACAAACAGCAATTGGCAACTCACTCTGGAACAGTTCAGACTCACTGGAGTCGCCAAGTGTTTGTTTATAAGCGAGACTCGGCAGTCCCCAGCGGCCGTGACATATATGCCATAGTGCAAAGTGCTGTCTGTTCATGGGACTTGTAGTCCCTACTCTTTCCGGCCAATTCCTGCACAGGCATAGTCTCCAAGAAGGCGCCACCATTGCCTATTGACGCGCTGCGGGTGAGTAGGAACCCTGACACCACACCTGTCCTTCAAACAGGACTCAAAGAAAGACTCAAACTAACTGCTTGGTACCAACGTTTTCTCCTATGGAAAATCAAACCCGTTATCCCATAAAACTGCTGTGCAAGCCTTGGTCCTCTGACCCGGATGGTTACCATGCCTTTTTCAAGGCCTTCCGGCGACTACTCCAACCCCCCTGAGATGAGATTCTGAAAATTCAACCACATCGACTAAAGCTCTGCCCCAGGCAGCCATATTCAGATTTTTCACGGCAGTCTAACAGACGAAGGGACACCTTCAGCTCTCTGAACTTTTCCTTTTTTCTGTTGGCTCTTTCAAACTATTTTTTAAAATATATTTCATCTTGATCTTCTGATCAAGCGCCACTGAGGGTGTTTCTGGGCTCAGAAAACACAAAATAATGACCTTTTTTCGTCGAGTGAAACTCCACTTCACACCATGGCTGAAGAACCAACTGCCAAAAAACCTTCCCTGTTCAGAGACTGCACGAGATGCAGGAAAAACTTTGGGCCCTCATGAGCTGTGCATCTACTGCCTTTACCCGCATGACATCCACACATGCGACATTTGCAAGACCTTCGCCACCAAACACACAGGAGACTTTTGCTACACCTTGAGTCAAAAGGGCACTCTTTTGATGAGGAATCTGTCAAGACAGCCCCTGTCCAATCTATAAAACCATCTGAGAGGCAAACCTCAAAGAGAAGGGGCTCTTCAATGGAAAGGAGGACTTCACCCTTCTCATAAAAGCAAAAGAAAAGTGGAGATGACTCCCCTCACACCTTCTCTTACCTCTGGGGAACAGGGAAAATGGCATCCTGAGGAAAAACACGACCTCCAAAGGAATCCTTGTCTATGAGCAACACAGTGATAAAGGCTTGTCAACGACAACACCGTCAACAAAGCCCAAAACGTCCACAGCGACTCTCCAAACCTCGTCATCGATGAGTAAGTCCTCGTCGTCGCAATCGTTGACAAAGGAATCCCATCACTCGTCCACAAAGCTCTTGTCGACTGAGTAAGGGAGCAGCATTCGTCGACGAAGTTGTCGTCAACGTAACTGTCAACTCCCTCATCGACAGAGAAGAACAAGCCTAAAACACTGTCCACGGACATCCCAGTTAACGCCGTCCAATGAGGGCAGATCAGATAAACCAATGGGCACGATCCCTTACATCCCAGAGACCCACGAGGAAACAATAGGATCGCAACTGTCTCCCTTAAAAGAGATGGCAGAGCTGCCAGACGACATTTTACAGGAAGATTTTACAGACACCGAATTCAAACGTGAACAACCTATTCTCACAGCCAAGGAGAATAACCCGCCGTGGCACCCCGCTACAAAGGAGCCCACGGATCCATATGACCCAACACTCATGGAATCGATGCAAATAATTTCTGACGAATTCAACAGGTGTCGGAGACAGAGGAATCAGCCTTCTACTCTGTGAGACGCAAGGTCTCCCCAAAGGGACAAATCGCCTTATCATGCACGCCGAGAAGCTCCCCTCCCAAGAGCAGACCTCATAAAAGGCTGCGTTCAATGGAACCACCTCGCAGGACATGCAGTGCTTCACCGACAAGATTCTTCCTACCAAGATCTTTGCCTGGACCAAGACCACGCTCAATTGCAAGGGATCCTACGGAAGTGCCATCGACCGCTCCGCACTCAGGCTGGCAGGAGGACCTGTTCAGAGACTTCTCAGACCCCCGAAGAAGGGGAGATTACTAATGAACCAGATGTACAAAGTGAATGGAACTACATCTTTGAGAAACCCAGGAAAAAGGATTCTCCAGGAGATACTTCTGCGCCTGATGATTTGGTGGTGTTCCTTGCAATTATCGGCAAGGCGGCAGACCTTTTCAAGTTACAAGTTACGTCATAAAAGAAGTCGGTTCTATATGAACATGGGGATAAGCGTAGAAGAACAGTCACCACTATCCCTCTTTTAGATGCCATATGGGGCTCTAGCGCAAAGATATTTTCTATACCTCTGTCCACACCTGCACTCGTCTCGCGACTAGAAAAGAAATGCAAAGCCCCGGACACGGCACCACTATGCCTAAGAGGACATACTAAGCCAGATTCTGTAATCGCAGTGGCAGCCAGGAAGAAATTGGCTAACCCTTCATCGCCCTTATCAGCCCCACCTGATAACTAAGGGCGTAAATTGGAGGCTATGGGCAGAAAATTGTCTTTGTCTGCTTCCCTTACCATCAGGGCGGGCAACACGCTGGCCATGACAGCGCGACTGCACCGTGAGCAATGGCTTCGTATGTCTGTTATCCAAACACTTACCAGCGGAATTTCAGGAAGAAACTAGAGCAATCATATCGGACCGTGAAGCTAGGTCCGATCATATGATTGACACAGAGGTGGACGCAGCAGAATCAGGTTTTCGGCAAATGGCCATGGTATGGTCTTGAGAAGGCCAGCCTGGATGAAGGCAACAAACTTCAGGCCAGAGGTCCAAGCGGACATATTGGATATGCCCTTTGATGGGCACAATCTCTTTGGGGAAAAAGATTGACCATCTCAAAGGAATAATTAAAACGGACACTGATGCAGCTAGAGCCACCAGTTCTCTTAAAGATAAGGACAAAGTTCAGATCCTTTCAACCTTTTCGAGGATTATCGTCCAAGTACAGAGGTTTTAACCGTCCATCCTACAGCCAAAAGACACAGGGCAACGCCTTTCAAGACAACAGATACCATCAGTTGACGACCAGGTACAGCCAAAGGGGGAGACGTGGCCAAAACACAAAGCAAACGAAACAGACCACTCCTATCTTCCCCCTCCCACAACACACCCCGGTGGGGGGAAGAGTAAGCCGCTATTACCAACACTGGCAGAGGATAACCTCGGACAAGTGGGTGTTGCGAGGGTCACACTATCGAATTTCTGGATCAACCTCCATCCTTTGCTCCTTTTTCACGCAAGGTGCATCTCTTGAAACATATCCTATTGGAAATTCGCAAGCTGCTTCAAAAAGCAGCCATAGAGCCGGTCCCAGACCAACAAATGGGAAGAGGCTTCTACTCCCGGTTTTTCCCTGTGAGAAAAAAAAAACTGTCAGTGGAGACCGATATTGGATTTGATTGCGCTAAACAAATTCATCAAGCGCATCAAATTCAAGATGACATCCTTGCATAACGTCCTTCCATGGTTAAACAAACATTATTTCCTAGCCACCCTGGACTTGGAAGACACACCCACAGAAAGTTCCTCAGATTTGCAATAGGGGAGTCACGTTTTCAATTCCATGTTCTCCCGTTCGGACTAAGGTCAGCACCAAGAGTTTTTACCAAGTGCCTGGCACCGGTGGCAGCAAAGACAAACTGGAACAGGGGTTTTTCCATACCTGGACTACTGGTTAATAAGAGCAGGCTCATTCAAACTCACAAGGAGGGCGGTCACAAAAACAATGAACCTCCTGAAGGGGCTAGGATTCTCAATTAACAAAGGCAAATCCTGTCCAATGCCCTACAAGATAGTGCGCTTTCTGGGAGCAGAACTCAACAGCATACCCTGGGAAGGCCTTCAACCAACATATCAGCAATGTTCCAAGACAATGTAACATTCACGGTACGCTCTTTCAAATCCCTTCTGGGCATGATGTCCTCATGTATATTTCTCATACCAAATTGCAGACTCCGTATGAGGCCGATGCAAGAGGCCCTGGACCGCCAATGGAGGCGAGCGATACCATCCAACTCCCAGCAGCTTTCCACAAAGCACTCCAATGGTGGAGTACACCTCAAAATCTGTCGTAGGAAATGCCTTTCAGAGTAATACGTTGGGCACTAAAAGTCTTCCTGCCTGTACTAGCAGGACAGGTGGTAACCATCCAGACGGACAACACAACCTCCATGCATTATGCCAACGAGTAAGGAGGCACGAGATCAGATGTTGTCCCAAGAAGCACAGAGGCTTTGGACTTGGGCACTACAGCACAAAGTTCAGATCAAAGCAGAACATCTGTCGGGAGTGAACAACGTCTTAGCAGACAAGCTGAGCAGAGACTACACAACATTCCACGAATGGGAGCTGGACGAAGCAGAAGCTCAACAGATATTTTGCGAGTGGGGGCATCTGGATATCGACCTCTTTGCCACAAAGAGCAACAGGAAATGTCACATGTCCGCCTCCAGATATCCAGAACACCTGTCACTAGGGGATGCCTTCTCAGTGAACTGGATAGGCAAGTTCCTGTATGCTTTTCCACCGATTCCTCTGATAGCGTGAGAACCCGCCTCCCCTGAGAGGCTGCTCCAACGCCCGGCAGTCATCATACATGTAGTCTACTCACGGCTCAAAATATGAAGATGACTGCCTTTGTAGAGCTTAAGCCCTGCCACCTCATTGGTTAGGGTCATAAAGGACCAAAGTGAGGTGGAGGGACTACACAATTGAATGCCTCATTGGCCATCATTGACAATCCACATTTATTTCCTATGGAAATAATGTGTGTATATATATATATATATATATATATATATATATATATATATATATATATATATATATATATATATATATATATATATATATATATATATATATATATATATATATATATTTTAATTTTAAATCACTGAGGATTCCCGGTCTGACGACGGGGAATATTCAAGCATCTGAATCTATGAAAGATACCAATGCTGGAGAAATACAGTTACAGGTAAGTAAGACTTCTTCTTTTGGGAGTGGGTTTGCATTTGCTGTTGGCCCATTGACAATGAGGGGGCAGGCCCCCTTCCACATGGTTCTCGGATTTCACATGAACAAAAGAGCATGCCAAGTCATTTTTTCAATTGTAGTGTTTTAAGGGCTGCTGTTCAAGTTAAATGGAAATCAAAAGCTGCCGGGTTGTAATGGTGAAATCCTTGCCCCTCATGTGAATTAGAATTAAAACGAGGCAGTTTTTGGATGCAGTGCATAACTTTTTGTTATTCAGGTGAAACAAAAGCAACCCAGGGCCGTTTTTGGATTCTAGTGTTTAACTGCTTGCCACTCATGCGCCAGGGAAAGCACAGCACAGCCGTTTTTGGTGCAGTGTTTTAAAAGCGTTTTTTCAGGTGAAAAGGATTTCTGTCTAGGGCATTTAAAGGCCCTAGACAGAAAAGTATGAATGAGCGAGTGCATGCTGCATGTGAAATTAATGTTGTGAGTATGTGTTTTATGCTGGGCCAGGGAGCTGATTTTGGCAAGTGGGAGTGGAGGAAGGTTGTACAACAACCTCCCTCCCCACTGCCCAAAATCAGCTAACCTTCTGTGGCACTGGGGAGCACAGGGGACAGGGATGGTATTTTTTTTTTAGTAGACTATTATCATAGATGTCCACATTGTTCATCACATGATTGAACCAACCATGGTCGTGACATGTTTAAAAGAATTGAGGTCCATGGATATGATGCTAACTAGTGACTTGTTACAAGGGGGGGAACTTGCACATAATGGAGCTATTGGTCCTTTAATAAACCCTGGTGTCTGAATCTTGATGGTTGTCATTCAGTACTGCCTTGCATTTCTTTAAACTGGTGGCTTTGTGAGCTGTCCAGACTTTAGATGGCTTTGCACTCTCATTTACTTAAAAGCAGATCTTTTCGGAAACCACTGATTAACTTTATAAGAACACAATACTGCACATTTCCCTAATTTCATTGGTTATGTTTTGTGAGGGGAAAAGCTATCCCAAGAATATTGTATGGAGAGCATTATCTGGTGAAGGGTGTTTGGTATTCCCAATGCTGTTCCCTCTACAGCAATCCTTTATGTATTTGAATTGAATTCCATGAAAGTTGGAGGGCTATGGTGATATTTTCAATTTGATTCTAATCTTATGAATCCTTTGCTTGCAAGCATGGATCTCTCTGGCGTTCGATCTTGTTATTCGTGAGAATCTTTGAGCTAAATTAACCCGATTGGGTATGCCATTAGAGTTACTGGTGGTTCTTATACATCTCCACGAAGGTTCTAGTGTACAGGTTCGCCTAAATAAAGACGGTTTGCTCTCTTCACCGATTTAAAACAAACCTACAATGGTCTAAGACAGGGCTGTATTTTTGCCCCAACCCTTTACAATATGTATACGGTAGACATTGGTCCATGCTTGCAAAAAGACGCTTTTGTTCAGCCTTCATTGGAAGGAAAAAAAAATGAGTTGGTGCTCGTATGCCGACGATTATCTTCTGTTTGATCGAACGCCATTGGGGCTACAGAGCTTGTTAAATGCTTTTCTTGTGTACATGACAGAAAATGGTCTAGCTGTCGATGCCCTTAAATCAAATGTTCTTTGCTTTACACAGAAGAAAAAGCATTGTAAGAAAAATTGGTTCATGGATAAGACGAAGCTGGACATTAGACATAACATGATCTAGCTTGGTATGCTTGTTAGTGATACTCCAAACTGTAGCTTAACCATCAACCATTACAGGATGAAAATTAAAACTTGAATTACCAAATGCGAATAGTGGATCGTAAGTTTGGGGCCTTTTCTTGTCTTCCGTTGTTGAGATATTACAAGTTAGAAATTATTCCCAAAATCGCTTATGGTATGGAATTTTCTTTCATTCATGGCAAAATTGATATAACTAAAGTGGAAGCGCAGATTCTGAGGAAAATGTTTTATTTTCTAACTAAATGTATTCCTTTTAGTGGCCATTCGTTACGAATTAGGCTTGCAGTCACTAAACGGCATTATTGAATGGAAATGTCTGTTGCTTTTGCGGAACATTGTCAGTAATAATGGAAATACTTTGTACAATGATTTTGTCTACTTTGGTTTCTCTCTGTACCTCGAAATCAGTATTTATGAGAAAACTGGTGGATATATGTAAAAATGCACTGAACAGCGTAGGGGCACAAGTCAGTACTCTCATACTCAATCCCAAAAAAGTAAAGTTATTGTTACAGAACGGGGATTGGGACAGAACAATGCAGAAACTCGCACAATACAAGTTGTACGGTCATATGGTCTCCTATTATAAGTGTTTGGGTACTCCAGAACCATACCTTAATTCATTTCCTCAGAAAGGCTGGAGGAATTCATTTATGCGATTTTGCTTTAATGTACTTCTTACTGGAGAGATTTTGTCAGCTAGAGATATTTCGAACGAAGTAGCACCAACTTGCAGATATTGTAAGAGTAGTCAGACCATTGAGAACTAAAGACATTTATTAATTGATTGTCCTGCATTGATCCAGGGGAGATATTGTAGGTTTAAACGTTTTGTGCCCGACCCTTCAAATGTAGATTTGGAACTACTGTGGAAACGTATGCTTTTTGACAACAAAATTCCACTGCAATTGGCGGTAATTCGTTTCCTGAAATTCGATTGTATTGACTTGATGAATTGATAAAAGATTTTGTTCTTTAAATCGCACCTGTATATGAACTTACGTAAAATACATTTTAATGCGTGCTGTTATTGTCATTTCTTTTTACCTTTGTAAAAATTCATTAATTGTAATGTTTTTTTTATGAAATATTTGGTATCGATGAATTTTGTAAAATTTTCTTTGAAACCATACACAAATAAAATATGAATCCTTTGCACAAGACCCTGTATGATGATCTGGGCAAGCTGGTGCTCTCTGGAGGAGAGAGGGTGATTAATTGCCTTGGTGAATTCTGTGACACAATTTTATTAAATCGTGGTCTGTTGGAATTGAGGGTTAATCTAGGAGGGGTCAAAAAGGTCCTATGTCTTCATGATTGGTGCTCTACGTTTAATAATGTTCATAGGTATGTGTCTTTAAATCACACTTGATCATAAGACTTGGTGAATTGGCCCCTTTTTATTTTATGTTTTTTCCGTGTGCTCGTGCCCAATTTGATTTTATACATATTAGATGGACCCTGTTCCCAACTAGGGAAATTATGCAAGACGATTGGGAAGTGAGCACAGTAACCTTTCATGTAGATTTTTTCATGATCCTTTAGAATTAGAAACATTGAAGCACTTGATCATTTTTTGCCCTAACTTTGTATCATTTTGCATCCAACCATTTAGTCTGTTTTTAATCTTGGCTCAGAGGATAGTGAAGACTTATGGCTGAAGTGTTTGCTTGCTTGCCCTACCTCATTAACACTTAGTTACTCGATTTCTTGACTATTTGAAGTTGCGTGAGACATTCTGAAAATTGTTGTAATGATTAACTCTGTAAATACATGTGAATTTCTTTGCATTCGAAGGGATTGGGTCCTCTACGTATTCCATATCTATGACCGGAAATCACCACAGCTGTGCTGCTTCAGAAAGTTTTCTGCGTCGATGACGTTGATACGCTGTCCTCGAGGGCCTCCGTCGAGCCAACGTCACCGGATGCTACAAGTAGGACGCATGACGCCCGTAGCCTCAGATCCGTTTTTTCCACGAACGTGTTCCATTCGGAGATCTCGGCGCGCCTCGGTTCTTCTGAGTTGTTCTATCGGTTCTTCGAACCAGTTTGTGAAGAATTCCATGATGTAGTGCCATACCAAGATGTCGCTGACTGACCCTCATGATGCCTGCCTCTGGTGCCTTGGTGAGGACCACGTCACGGAGGATTGTGACGATTGCCAGTCGTTAACTTCGAAGGCCTTGTGGGAGCGTAAAAAGAAGCCTTCTGTCGGTAAGGTGTCCTAGCTCCAGAAGTTGAAATACACTGGGCTTTCGACTGACGATTCGAGGGGCACTCTCCGCATCGTCAGCGTAAGTCGAGGGGGTCTTGGTCCCGGAGTGGGTCCCACCATTCCTCTGTCTCTTAAAGGCACTCATGGAAGCGCTCTCATCGGTCGCCTTCCGGTGGCGGGTTGCTTGTCCCACCAAGCATTCCACTCCTGCGGAATGGGAATCTTTCCGTAAGGAGATGATGGCGATTTTTCAGTCGCAGGACTCCGTTCCTTTCAAAAAACGCCGACAGGAAACGTGCTAGAGACACTGTCCGCACACCTTCGGGCTTGAGCGGTCGTCGCGATCACAGGGAACCTTCGAGGTCCCGGTCGGACAAGGTGGATCGCTCTAGTCATGCCTGCTCCAGGTCCCGGTTCTCAACGCCATCGAGACCGTTGGAGCCCGTGAGGTCTTTGAAGAAGATGTCGACGCCTTCGGCGCTGAGACCGTCTAAGCACTCTCGAGGCTCCGCCTCCGAGGAAGCCATCGGCGCCGAGGCTGTCGAACACGCTCGGGGCTCCGCCCTCGAGGCCTGTGTCGAAGCCATCGGCGCCACGCTCGACGCCGATTCTGTTGACGCCTTTTGAGGAGGATTTCTCAGAGGTGCCCCGGAGACCGGTGGAAACCCTGAGGAAGGCTCTGGCCAAGTCCAAACATGTGCCCTCATCCAGGATTTATTCCAGCCTCTTGACTATATTTCTGAGGTGGATGAAGGGTCTGATGAGGTTCCTGAGGAGGTTCCTGATGACTTCTTATCTGGTCATAGTCAGTTAGAAGACCTGTGTCAGTCTTTGCATGACGCCAGTGGTCTGGACACCTCCCCGGAGGTTGAGTTTGGCCGGCCTGAGCTGGGTACGCATGCTGACTCCTCGTACTGGCGCCTCATGTCCGGTCACGGAATACTTGGGGTGGTCTGCGCCACCAGGAGATTTTCTGCAGGATGACCTGACAAGCATCTTGGACCAAGGTTCACCAACTGACCCGGTACTGCCTTTCCATATGGCCTTGCAAAGAAGGGTGGCTGCGGCTTGGACTGCTCCGGAGAGTCTCCCGGCAGTGGGCAAGTCTTTGCCGAAGAAATACCGTCCTGCCAGTAGGGACCCCAGCTACTTGACTATGCACCCCACTCCGGAGAGTTTGGTGGTGCAGGCGGCTACGGACCCGGCAAAACAGACGTACCCTACCATCCCTCCTGATAGGGACGACAAACGTTTTGATGGCTGGGCGAAGAAAGTGTTTTCTTTGGGGGGTATGGCTTTACAGGCAGCCAACATCTTTGTGTGCGCCTTAGCACGTTTCACTCATACTCTGTGGAATTGTTTCTTTGGCGGCTGAACATATTCCCTAAGGGGAGGAACGGGATGGCTTTCTTGCTCTTGTTCAGGTTGGCAAGGATGCCATGTGTGAATCCGTTCTGTCGGGTCTGGACGTGGCAGATTGTGTCAGCCGGTCCATGGTGGCGAGCACCGTAATGCGCCGATTTGCGTGGTTGCGGAAGTCAGGTTTGCTCCTGATGTGCAAGCCCGGCTTCTCAACATGCCCTTTGATGGTGAATATCTTTTTGGCAGCAAGGCTGACGAGAGCCTTGAGAGGTTGCAGACCTCCAAAGCTGCAGCGAAGTCATTGAGCGCTGCAGTTCACCCACCTCCGCCTTTTCGTCCTAGGGGACAGCAATGGGGGGGAGGTTCCTTTTGGTACTACTCTTCCTTTGGTAGATCAAGAGGGGCTGCAAGTCAAAGGGGCCACCGTAGGAGTGCCAGAGGTGGAAAACCAGGTACTGGAGGTGCCATGGCCGCTCGGGCAGTTGCCTCTTCACCCACAGGCACTGCTGCAGCCGCTTCAGCTAAGTCATGTGGCCATGTCCCATGGTTCGCGGGTTGTGTCGTGGTTGGGGGGGGGGGAGGCTGGCGCAGCATCTTGTAGAATGGCGTGCCATTACTTCAGATGTGTGGGTTCTGGAGATCATAGCCCACGGCTACTGTCTTCCTTTCCGGCAGAGGCCTCACGACAATCCACCAGGGAATCTCTTTGAAGAGTCCGGATCCGCTCCTTGCGCAGGAAATCAAATCCCTGCTGGAGAAAGGCGCCATAGAACTGGTGCCTGTAGCGGAGAGGAACAAGGGATGGTATTCCCCTTATTTTTTGATTTCGAAGAAAGACTGGGGATTGAGACCCATCATGGACTTGCGTGGTTTGAACAAGCTCCTCAGGAAGGACAAGTTCAAGATGGTTACACTCTCTCAAGTCCTCCAGGCCCTTCAACTTCAGGACTGGTTGGTGTCTCTCGACCTCAAGGACACTTACTTTCATGTTACGATCCATCCCAAGCACAAGAAGTACCTGAGATTCACGGTTGGCGACTCGCATTTTCAGTTTCGGGTCCTGCTGTTCGGATTGACCTCCGCCCCAAGGGTTTTCACCAAGCTCATGGTGGTGGTGGCAGTGTATCTCGGGAAGGGGGGATTCATGTCTAGCCCTACCTGGACAATTGGTTGATCAGGGCGTGCTCTCCCGAGCAAGTCCTGGATCATCTCTGTCACCTGCCACTCCCTTCACAAGCTGGGCTTCTCCCTCAACTTGAAGTCCCACTTGACGCCAAATCGGCGGCTCCAGTACATCGGAGCAGTGCTCGACATGTCCCTGGGGCAGTGCTTCCCTCCCTCGGTGAGGGCTCATCACATTCTGCAGATGGTGCACAAGTTTCAACATGCCCACAGTCTCCCGGCGTTCAAGTTCTTGAGGTTGCTCGGCCTCATGGCATCCTGCATTCTTTTGGTGCCAGAGGCCAGGTTGTGGATGAGATCTCTGCAATGGGCCCTCAAGATGCAGTGGTCACAGGCCTCTGGCAGGATGTCGGACCCCATTCAGGTGCTGCCCTCGGTCGCCCAGGACCTTCTGTGGTGGGCTGCGAAGGCAATCTGAGGAAGAGGGCTCCATTTTGGCTACCCTGGCCGGAGGTAACGATCATGACGGACGCATCCCTCACGGGATGGGGAGCTCATGCCAACGAGTTGACAGTCAGCGGTCGTTGGTCTCAGTCGGAGTCCAGACTCCATATCAATCTGTTGGAGCTGAGGGCCGTCAGGCTTGCCCTGAAGGCTTTTCTGCCAACTGTGCAAGGGAAGAATGTCCTGATTCTGACGGACAGCACAGTGGCCATGCACTACATCAACAAAAAGGGGTGGGGCAGGGTCACTTCCTGTGCAGGGAGGCGATGCAGCTCTGGTTCTGGGCCATCCAGAAGGAAAGTTCGATCTCGGCAGTTCATCTGGCCGGAGACGAAAACGAGACGGCAGACGCTCAGAGCCGGCAGAGTGCGATCTCACGAGTGGGAGCTGGCTCGGGAGATTCTCCTGGAGATCTATGCCCTTTGGGGGACCCCACAAGTGGATCTCTTCACCTCCAGTGTCAACCGGAAGTGCGAAAGGTTATGCTCGCTGGAATTTCCTCCAAGAGGAGCCTTGGGGGACGCGTTCATGGTGGAGTGGTCCTTCCCACTGCTGTACACGTTTCCTCCAGTCCCCGTCTTCCCGCAAGTGCTGCGTAGGTTCGGTTCCCGGATGATCCTCATTGCTCCGGCATTGGCCAGGAGAACGTGGTACCCGGACCTTCTGGACTTGTCCATCTGCCCTCCACAACTTCTTCCCTACTGAGTTGATCTGCTCTCACAGGAGGCGGGGGGGGTCTGGTTCTCTATTCAGAGGTCAGATCCCTCAACCTTCACGCTTGGCTTCTGAAAGGTTGATATATAAGGATTGGGACCTCCCTGAAGACGTGATGGAGGTGTTGCTTTTGGCCAGATGGCCTGCAACAAAGTCCCTGTACCGTTGTTGTTGGAAAAAGTTTTGCAACTGGTGCAGGGTTAAGAATGTTGATCCTTTTTCATGTGACATTCCTGTGGTTCTGTCTATTTTGCTTTCTTTAGCCCACAAGGGCCTGCAAGTGGGTACCATTAAAGATTACCTGGCAGCGCTGTCTATTCTAAGCGCTCGTCTGAGGAGTGTTCTCATTTCAAAATTCCTGTAATTTCTCAGTTTCTGAAAGGGCTCACTAATGTGTTTCCACCGTCACCTTTCCAGGTGCCCGGTTGGGCTTTGAACCTTGTTCTAAAATTCCTAATGGGTGCTTGAGCCCTTACATTCTTGTCCTTTGAGACTGTTAACCCTTAAAAATGTATTTGTAGTTGCGGTTACTTCCGCTCGCAGAGGGAGTGTGTTGCAGGCACTTTCTGTTAAGCCACCCTTCACGGTGTTTCATAAGGACAGGATTGTCCGTAGGGATGGTCCTTCCTTTCTTCTGAAAGTGGTGTCGGAATTTCATTTAAGCCAGACGGTCATTCTTCCGGCATTTTATCCCCCTCCGCATCCTGGTACGTTTCTACATTTCACGCAATTCCCAGGTCAGAGTGGACGATCACCTCTTTATAGCTTACGCTGGAAGGCGTTTGGGACAAGCTGTTACTAAGCAGACTTTGTCTAGATGGATTATCTTGGCAATTTCTGAATGTTACCGCTTGACGGGTAAGGACCTTCCGGTAGGCTTACAGGCCCATTCAACTAGGGGTATGGCTGCCTCTACTGCCCTGCAGAGGGGTGTTCCTATTCGTAACATCTGTGAAGCAGCCACATGGGCCTCGGTCCATACGTTTGTAAGACACTACTCCCTAGATTCTATCCATGGGCAGGATCTGGCCTTTGGCAAGGCGGTCCTTTACTCTGCAATTTTAATTTGGCATTCTAAATGTCTGTATTCTAAATTCTTTTCCCTCCTCCATACGTCGGAGGACCCAATCCCCTCGAAGAACAAGTTACTTTCTTACCTGGTAACGTTCTTTCGATGGGATGGTCCAAATCTTATTCCATATCACTCCCTCCCTGCCTTCCCCGCTACAGAATTTCTTTTGCGATTGCATCTTACGTTTCCGCAAGGCTTTCTGGGGTCGTACTGGCAGACGATTGGTACCACACGTTCTGGGAAAAAACTGTAACTGAGGCTACGGGCGTCGTGTGTCCTACTTATAACATCCGGTGACGTCGGCTCGACGGAGGCCCTCGAGGACAGCGTATTGATGTCATCGATGCAGGACGCAGATGGGGAAAATTTTCAGAAGCAGCACAGCTGTGGTGATTATCTGTCATAGATATGGAATACGTCGTCAGACCATCCCATCGCAAGAACATTACCAGGTAAGAAAGTAACTTGTTGTTTGTGTATTAGGAGTATAGATTTTTTCTGTTTTTATATTAATTTTAATAATTTTCAATATGAATGTTACTATTTACTGTTGTGCTGAATTAATTTTCAATATGAATTAATATTTTATTGGTACATTTTGTATTTTATATTAAGGTTGAAAAAGTGCGCTTCACCAATATACATTAAAAGAACAAAAATAAACACTGGTGTCTGTCTAGACACAAGATCCTGATCAATCTTATTATTACATTGAAAATCTTTGATTGTCATTCAGTACTGCCTAGCACTTCTTCAAGCTGGTAGCATTTTAAGCTGTGCAGACTTTGTGCTCATTTTCTTACCTGGTATCACCAGCCCTGCACACAATCTGTGTATAAAACATTTTATTTCCTAAAACATGCACGTAGTCACAACTAAATTGGGGAAACAACTGACCTATTTATTTATTAATTTTTGCATTTTTAAAGCGCTCACACAGCCCGCGGGCATCGAGGCGCTGTTACAGGAATAGTTTTTTTTGTTTTTCTCTTAGTTGCGTATTTATAACACGCTTAAAAACCCAGAGGTTTCTAAGCGCGGACCCGGGGATCGAACCTGTGTTGCTTTGTGTCGTCTAGCTTCCAAGGCGAGCACGTTGCAAGGCAAGCACATTGCCGCTGAGCTATCCTCCCGGGACATATGGGAATCTGCCACTAACCTAGCTCAACGCGCTGCTTGTATCTGCAATACCAGCAGAGCCGTGCCACTGACAGGAGTTCTAATACCTTTTGGCTTGGTTAAATTACTAGGTGCAACACGATATGGCTTCAAAAGGTTCTACCTTTTTAGATTTAATCTGTTTCTTTCCTAAAAAAAAATCGCCACATTTGGAATCTGAATTGCTTTTTCCTCTGATGCCAATGATCTCGGCTTATTGTTCTAGGTATAAAATTGATTTTTTTCTAAACTTCCTGGGTCTGTGATTAATATCCAGCAATTACCTGACTGTCAGAAAAGGCGTTTAGCCGGTACCAGCTTTTTCAGCCTGGTCGTATGCTTAGCTGTTTGGTTTTGTGTTGGCATTTGATATCTGGGAATTGGCAGAGATCTATACCTAGCTTCAGTACGCAATCTCAGTAGCTTTTATGGGCGTGTTTTGAGGCAAACCTGATTTTCGTTTAATCCTCTACTTTAGCAGACATTGACGACTATATTGTCCAGTGGTTGTACAGTCATTCCGACTCTTTGCTAGCAGCCTCCAATCAAGGACTATGGAAAAACATTGTAGTGTTTGAGAAAGAGCTCCCTTCCGACAAGCATGTTCTTTAGTGGGAAGTTCACCTAAGCTAGACAAATTGCAAATGGTATAGTGCAGTTAACCCTCCATGTTGACCCTTCTTTTGTAGGCATGTTGCTGGACGTTGACATGAGGGGGACAAGCCTAGGATAGGGGATCTAAATCGACCAAAGATGTCTATGAAAAACATTGTAGACATTGGACAACATTGAACTTGTTCGTTCCCGCCTCGAAGTAGAAGCTTTCTAATGAAATGACCTAAAGGCAGACACCAACACCCAATGGTTTTCTCTACTCTAGTGCCAGTGGGGGAAGTCGTACTAATTTTAGCATATTAGAATCTCTTTGTCTTGTCAGGATAATAGACGTTCTTCATGCCTTCGTAAATGGATATGGGTGGGGCTGTGGTTGTGCACAGTTTTGCTACAAAACAAAGCTAATGATTTGCTGCACATAGTGCTACAGTCCCGTGGCAACAAAACTCCCACAAGTATGCAGGAACGCGGACATGGACTAGAGTACAGTAGTCGCAATAGTGTAACTTGTTCTTTGCTTTTAATTTTTGTACTGTGTTCTTTATCTTAAAGATGAAATTGAAGAAATAATTGTAGATCCCCTTTGAAGTTGTTGTCTTACATATAACACGCTAATTTTACATACCTACGGAAAATGCTCAACTTTGTGTTCCCCAACTATCCCAGTTATTATAGCGTGAACTCTGTATTAACTATTGTCTTTTTTTCCCTTTTGCACTTCCACAGTTGGAAAGACATCCCTTATCACGAGGTTTATGTACGACAGTTTTGATAACACATACCAGGTAAGAGGCGTGCAGTAAATTGTAATCCAACACTCAAAATGTTAGACTGTTAAGTAGCTATTGCCAGCAAATTACTTTTTTAATGTATGTAATGTGTTAGCATTTGTAACACTTCACACAATTTCCTTTTTGGTTAAAACACATGAACAGTTAGTCCCATCCGGTTCCCCAGACACGGATTCAAATGTCTTTAGAAGGCTCATTCGCGGCCCATACAAATGTGAAATTAGCAAGATGATAATTTTTCCCTTCTTTCGAAAGTTGGCTTTGCCGTAGATAGAAGTGTTGTGATGGAGAGCCACTTCCTAAGGAATATGCCTCACATTAGTGTATGGAGTTTGTTCCCTGGGGAATGCTTTCAACCTGGTTTGGATGATGACCTTCATTTAAGCTTTCCCCATAAACTAGTAGGCCTTTCCTCTTATGCTTTTTCTTGGAGTCTTTCCTATACTCTCACACGATGGATGTGTTCATCCGAAATTCCACAGGGTTATTAAGCTAACTTCACGGGCGCACAATATCAGCAATTGAAGGAAATGGTGATATTTTAGGCCCACCCTTATTGCGCTCTCGACTGGTTCTTAAACATTCTGAGGGAACGAAAATCTGCATTTCAATAGGAAAAGAGTTAGAATAAAAATAGTTGGCCACAGACCATTCTGCAATTCTGAATTGTTCCGAGTGTATGCAAAGAACGAATAAGCCTAATCTCTTATTCATGAACTGTGCTCAATCATGTTACATGTTTAAAACAAAAGGACTACCTTTCTGTAATTTTGGCATAAATCAATATGACACTTTTAATGCATCGTGTCTGCCCATGGATTCGTCATCTTTGATATATCCTGCTTGCAGCTTTGGAAACATTTCAACAGCAGAGGGCTCTGTACATTGTCGACTCAAGGTCCCTCAATGTCTTCCATACTGCTCTCAGCTGTGATGCTGCCAAAAGTAGCACACGCCGCGCCCGTTGCTTCAGTTCTGTTTTTCCGCATGCACAGCACACTTTGAATGGTTGTCGCCTCATGGTTTTCTCCAAGTCTTCAATATGTAGTAGTCATTTATATAGCGCCTTTTTCCATTAATATGGTCTGAACGGGAGTGTGGTCGGACGCCCTTGGGGACCGTAGCCCAGAGTATGGGAAATTTCTCAGAAAAGGCTTAGAATGAGTTTGTGCATTTGGCCCAGATAAGGATTTAGGTGGCTAGCCGGGATCCCGTAAGGAGCCCAAGAGATGAAGCATGTGGACGGGTGCTGAGGGAGGTCAGGAGAGTGTACAAGTGCAAGAGACTGTGTCCAGCTGCACCATTTTTTTTTGTTTTAGGTCGTCGCTGTATTCTGATGGCAGAGGTGTTGAGGCTTAATCTGGTGTAAGGAGGCGCAAATGTTATGTTCCCAGCTAGAACATCTACTCCAAGGACCGGATTCAAGAGGTGTACGGACTGTGGATCGAAAATGGCCAACAGAGATCCTCACTGAATAATGCCTCTCGTGTCTAATGGTGGGCCAGAACTGTGGTGCGTGCCAATCGATTAACATTAAGGCCTTGATGGAAAGGAAGGGGAAGCTTGCCTTAGGTAGGCCTTTGTCTAAATCTCCTTCGACTTACCCCTGTCAAAAAAGAGGTTGTCAGACGACAAAAGCTAAAGGGGTATTTCACCTCTCAGCTAAAAAGCGCTCTTAAGCCTTCTATGTGATCAAGATCGAGGAGCGATTCTCGGTACTAGTCGTCCTCATATAAGAAGTGGCGTTATCGCTGCCATTCAATTTCGTCGTCATCCTCACCTGACGGGAAGCGCGTACGTTTTCCTAGCAAATTGGGGTCTAAAGCTGATTGGGAGGAATTTGCCTTCAGATGCTAGAGGCGGCGTTCAGAG
This sequence comes from Ambystoma mexicanum, assembly GCF_040938575.1. NCBI lineage: Eukaryota > Metazoa > Chordata > Amphibia > Caudata > Ambystomatidae > Ambystoma > Ambystoma mexicanum. Next base: position 69,609,566 of record NC_090930.1, on the reverse strand, counting down.
ACAGCTCCATCCGCCCCTTCAAATGAACCGAAGAAGGCTTCTTATCCAAAGGATCCTGTACTACCATTTCATGCAGCTTTGAAAAACAGCATCATAGAAAATTGGAAAAAGCTGGACACTACAACAGCAGTAAATAAAGACTTTACAAAAAAGTACAGGCCTTTGGCTATAGACCCAGACTTTGTGTAGACACTCCTGAAAGTCTGGTTGTTCAAGCAGCCACGTCTACCTCAAAGACCGCTGGCTGCCTACCCGACAATCCCTTTAGATAGGGATGACAAAAGATTTTACGCCCTAGCAAAAAGGATGTTTTTGGCTAGTAGCATGGCTCTTAAAGCCATTAATGCTACATTTGCCCTGGCCAAGTATTCGTTTACTCTATGGGAGGTTACAGCAATGGCTGTGGAACACGTTCCTGAGGGAGAAGAGGGGAGGGGGCTGCCTCAACATTGTTCAAGATGGCAAGGATGCAATGTGCTAGTCTCTGCAGTCCAGTCTGGACTCTTCTGATTGCGTTAGTCGTTCTATGGCAGCAAGCGCTGTGACATTGAGATGAGCGTGGCTGCACAGGTCAGGGTTTGCCCCAGATGTTCAGGTGAGGCTGCTGCCTTTTGATGGCTTGCAGAATTTCGGCTTTATGGCCAACGAGCGCCTGGAAAAGCTCCAGGGTTCCAAGACAGCTGCTGAATCGATGTGAGCAGCGATTTGGCAACCAAAACAAACCCATCTGGCCTCTCACAGTTAGAGAGGTCATTCCTTTTGGTTCTATTCTTCAGTTGGAAGATCAAAGTGGCAGATGTCTCAGAGGCCAGAGAAGGTTGCCTCGTAGTTCACAGGGGCATGGAGGTACATTTTTTAAAAAAATGTTTAATTTTGTTTTTAGTGCTTACGCACCTTTACAAAAGAGAGAATAGTTTTTCTTACAGAATAGTTACATTATGTTCACATCCAAGCACACCCAAAAAAGAGAACAGATCATTCAAAACAAACTTAAAATGGTAAAACGAGAAAAGAAAACTTAATCGCTTACCTATACATAAAAATAAATTAAAAATAGCTTAATCAGCATACTGTTTCCTGTAAAAAAAAATATATAATTTCTGATAAAAAACATCCAAGGGTTTTTTTTTTTTGCTTCTCCAAAATGACCAATAATTAATCTTATGTCCCTTATGGACTAGTAACAAATATACTTAGATTACGTCAACCTTACATAAGTTTTTCTGTTGCTTGTTAATCTGCTTAGAATCACATGCTGTGCATATGGTCTGACATCCAGTGGTAACCGCGGAGCATTACAGCTTGTCTTTCGGGGACCGAAAGGGGATGTCTGCATAAGCGTGTCTGTAACACTAGCCCTATCGTGACGTGTGTAGTACCCAAAATCCCTCACGCACCGAGGTCCCTCAGATGTTTTTTTTTCCACCCAGATAACTGGTCGCTCTATACGGAGCTCTTACTAGAGACATTGTTTATCTTTACTGAATTGTCGGTTTATTCCCCGTTAAGTCACTTTGCCCTAAGATCCGGCGGCCGGATTTTCCACGTGGTCGGGCCCTCTGGCCGACCTATACAGTAGGGAGAGTGGGGTCAGGGTGGCCATATTGTTTAGTATGTCTTTCCTACTTTTCCCCTCTTTTCCGTGTTGGTCTAATCATCCTTTCCTTTTGCTATGGAAAGGACTCCTTTTAGATTCAGATATCCTTGGAAGGACGAACACAGGACGTGTAACGCCTGTCTCCCCCTAGAGCACGACGAGAACCGGTGTGCGGCGTGCAAACTCCTTCGGCCCAATATCCATAAGGAGCGCCGTGTAAAGCGGTGGGCCGCGTACAGTATGTCACGCGTGGAGCCACCTTCCCCCACGCCAGCTGGAAGTGACGAGGGTACTTCGGATGACCAGCTGTCCAATGCGGATGTTATAGACCTTGAGGCGGACCCTCCTAGGTCTGCCACGCCCGACCCTTCCAGGCTCGACTCTGGTCTTGCTACAGGGACTCCACCCGGCGACTGCGATGTACAAGCACATCGCACTAAGCACACAACCCCTACGCCAATTTCGACGCCTTCCTTGTAAAAAGGCGAAAGCGCCAGCGGGGCCGCCGAAAACTTCACTGGTTCCCTCGGATCATTCAGATGCAAACCCTTACCCGCATCCACAGCAGCGTTTTGCGACTGGGCAATCTAAACAAACTAAGAGCGCTACTCCGAAACCTACACGAGTTGAAGTGCGGGAGCCCGACGCTTCAAATGTTTCCAAGGCTTCAGAAGGCCCTAAAACTACGGCTAAGCCTCTACCCGGAAAACCGACCGCTAGGCCCCCTAGTGCCGCGGACGGTATTACAACTGCCGACAAATCTGAGCCTTAGTCTCACGACGATTCGGTGACAATCGAAAGTAGCATCGGAAGAATCACAGCCTTACTCCGGTTCAGCCTAAGGTTATGGGCCAAGCCGCGGAAACATTTTCAGCGGATTGGGTTCCCAATTCCAATGAGGCTTACGAAGATAGTCGAGATCCTCTTTCCGACACCCTGAGAGGTTCCTTTCGACGCCGCAGTGCGGAGAACGTCGTTTCTCCTTGCGTAGGCCCGTTTGGGTCCTCTAAATGGAGTACAGAAAAATGTATGGTTGTATGGATGGGCTGGAGTAGATTATCAGTTCTTCTGATCATCCTCCCCCCGAAAAGGGCTCGGGTAGACCCTAACCTCCAAATTCAGGAAGATCAGTCTCATGTTTTCCAACAAGAAGACGTAGTCCAGATGGACACACAGTCATCTATAATGAAGAAGCTTCTTTTCTCAAACTGAGGAAGATCAACCGGATACTATGGACAACTGGGATCGGGAAACCCAGCAGGAAGGTTAAGACCCTTGGACACAGCAAGATCAGGACACTGATGTTTTGTGCCTAGACTCTCCTCTGTCCACCGCGGCTCGCTAGGCCTCCCCTGTGGATGACCAAATGGCATTAAACCCCATATTGAAGAAAGCAGCTGAATACTTCAAAATTGCCACTCGAGGCGGTACCTGAGCAGGATTTCGTGGAGGATATTGTCATGATCTCTGCTTCCAAAAGATCAGGACTTGCCCGACTCCCTTGGAAGCAGACCCATAACCCCGATTCCGAGTGCCAGCCAGTCCCAATTTGGACCTTTTGGACCCTGTCCTGGCGCCAGTGGCACCAGGCTCATAAAGATGCCCAGTCCCAGCGCTGGAAGCGCCGGGCTCATAATGCTTGGGTGGACTTACCTGCAGCAGACCATGCTGCTTACTTACCTGCCAGTTGAACCCCTGATCCTCTTCTGTTTGGGACTACTTTTCCTGTTGGGTGGGGCAGGAGGCACTCCCTAGGTTCAGAACACTGGAACTCTTCTGGAAAGCAGGAACTCTTTTCTTACCTAGGCGTGGCTGTGGAAGGAGACACCTAAGCACTACAGGAGGCTATTTAAACCACACCCGATGGATGAATCTTGCTTTGCGTTATTCTGCATTCTTTGCAGCAGACCGCTCATCGTGTCTTCTGCTTCTGATCCTGGGCCTAAGGGAACAAAGGCTTACCATCCTGGAATCCAGTCTTCAGCAGCACCTGTAAAGACAAAGAAAGAACCGGTTAGCACTACGGTCTTCAGTGGCAGCGCATCTCTTACCTGGTCCATCGGCTGTCACCAACGCCTCGCGCTGCATTCCGGCATCTGAAAGACAAAGGCTTACCTACTCTTCGCATGCTCCGGAGGTCTTCGCACTGCATTCCGGCATCTGAAAGACAAAAGCTTACCAGCTCTTCGCACGCTCCGGAGGCCTTCGGCGCTGCATCCCGCATCTGAAAGACAAAGGTGCGTTTAAAGACATTGGGCAACTTTATTACTCACGTGCCATTACTCCTCCCCACGCCGAATCCAGTGGGTATTCCAGCACCCTTCAGCTTCTCTAAAGCTCCGAACTTGTACCTGCAAGATAAAAGGGACAGTTAGTGCGCATCGTGAAGCAGGCTACAAGCGCTTACTTACGTGCTTCCAGGCGCTTCTATTCCTCACGCAGGTTCGATCCTCAACTCTCATCAGCCCGCCATCCGCCATCGCCGGAACCCTGCAAAACGAGAGATATCATTACAAAAGACTTTTAAGACATTTGAAGTACCCAGAACTTACCGTTCAGTTAACGACGGACAGCAGTCCTCTGAGATCAAGAGGCCTGCACCCTTATCCAGTGAAGAAACTGGTAACGGCACCCTGCCCCGAGGCAGATGGAGAGCTCGGCGTTCACTTACCTAAGGTGAGGGCGTTAACCTTTGGGGTTCTACAGGAGAAGAGAAAGGGAAGAGGAGAGAGGCACCCAATAACCCCAGTTCATTAATCCCATATTTTCTATCTGCAGACATCTTACTCTTCGAGTCAGACATACAGTGCACAGAGGTCCAGCCCAAAGAGCCAACCGTGTGTTACACATCACCTTTGAAGATACAGCATTCACCCAGTCAAGACCGGCGCCTCTGCGGGAATCAGGTGAGCGTTACAGATATTAAGGAAAAACCTCTGGCGAGTCAATCCATCCCCCTCCTTAACTCTGTTAAGAGACGGGTAGCTCCCTCATTGGTTTCACCTGCTCAGACACGGGCAGTGAACCCGAGAGTCGAAAAAATTATTTCGACCTTCCCCTTCCGACCCTCTATATATCAAAGGGCACGCCATCCCAGACTCACTGGTAGTGACTACCACTCGAAAGAGGGCAGGGGTACCCCTTGCCACGGGAGAATTACCATCGGACAAGGAGTCTAAGCGGCTGTATGCCCTGGGCAAATGTGTCACGTCAGCAGCTGCATTCACCATTCGGGTCGCTAATAATGCAACTCTGTTAGCAAGCTATGCTGATGCCCAATGAAATTTGCTCCAGGAATGCCTCCAAGAGGTTCCTGAACCCGGCATATCAAAGCTTCTCGCCATTGTTTCAGAGGGAAGACTGTTTAACCAGAATGTGGTGAAGACCCTGGGCACTGCGGAAACTGCAAGCAGGTCTCTTGCACAAGGGACTCTACTGAAAAGACAGTCATGGCTCCGTACATCAGGATTTAGACCAGAGACTCAGGCCTCCCTCATTAATAAACCCATTGAGGAGACTAACCTCTTCGGAAAGCAGTGCATGAAGCGTTGGAGACAGCCAAGAAGGAGCACGAGACTATAAGGTCTCTGCTCCAAATTACACAGAAACCCTCCTCCCAGAGGGGTAATAACTCTCAGCGGTCCTTTCGAGGGCAAGCCCGTGCTGGTAAAACTACGGCACAGGTAACTTCAATGCAAATCAAACACCTGGAAGCCCCACTTACTACCCCCCAAGGGGTCAGAAATGCGGCAAAGGTAGAGGCAAAGGCCCCAATCCCAGAGGAGCCACAGTCTCTGATCAGAAATGACCACCAATTCCAGGTCCCCTCCCATGTCACCCCGGTCAGGGGTTGATTAACATCTTTCCTCAAGGCATGGGAGGGGATAATTTCCAACCAGTGGGTCTTAAAGGCCGTCGCCCACGGTTATTGCATGGAATTCGCTCGACCTCCACAGTTCAGACCGCTGCGCTCATGGCGCCTTTCACCGGACCATCTGGAAATCCTGATCCAAAAGGTGGAAGCACTGCTGGGAAAGGACGCCATAGAAGGCGTCCCTATTCTTCAGGTAAACAAGGATATTTATTCAGTGTACTTCCTTGTACCCAAAAAGGATCTCACCACGCGTCCGGTTCTAGATCTGCGCCCAGCGAACAAGTTTATAAAACCCCAGAATTTTCACATGGTAAAAATGCAGGAGGTTATCCCATTGCTGAAACAAGGAGACTTCATGGCAACGTTGGACATGAGATGCATACTTTCATATTTCAATGTTGCCAGCACACAGGAAATATCTAAGGTTCATGATCCAGGACAGGCACTACCAATTCAAGGTACTCCCCTTTGGCATCGCTTCAGCACCAAGGGTGTTTACCAAAGTCCTGGCAGTGGCAGCAGCACACCTGTGCAGACTATCAGTCCCAGTTTACCCTTACCTCGATGACTGGCTCATTACGGGGGACTCGTTCGACGCTTGTTTTTGTTCAAACACCCAAAAAACAGTAGATCTCCTCTTCAGCCTGGGTTTTTCAATCAACGAAAAGAAATCCAGCTTAGTCCCCATTCAAGTAAAACAATTTCTGGGAGTACTAATTTGGACGGAAGACGGTCTGGTCTTGTGCGAGGGTTCAGAACATGTTCTCTCAGATTCTTCAATATGTAGCCAGTCGGGAGGTGACGGTACGCAAGGCCATGCGTTTGCAAGGGATGATGGCGTCATGTATATTCTTGGTTCCCCACGCACGGCTGCGCATGCGTCCCATGCAAGAGTGGCTCAACAGCCAGTGGTGTCAGGCCAGCGGACAATGGGAAGATCTGTTAGCTGTCACGCCAGCCCTCGTTCTCTCTCTGCAGTGGTGGTCAAGAGAAACCTCTTTAAGGGGAAGACCTTCACCACCCCTGCAGTGGAAGCCACTCTCACAACAGACGCATCTCTCACGGGGTGGGCGGGCTCACCTGCTTCAGCAGACAGCGCATGGAGTGTGGTCCCCTCAAGTAGCATCCAATCATATAAACTTACTGGAGCTATTAGCGGTGTTCAAAGCATTGAAAGCGTTTCAGATGCAACTGCAAGGGAAGACGGTGCTGATCCTAACCAACAGCACTACAGCAATATATTACCTTAACAAACAGGGGGGGCACTTGCTATCCAAGCTGTCCCAAAACATTTGGATATGGGTTCTCAAACACAAGATGTTTTTGTTGTCCCAACATGTTCCAGGGGAACTCAATCTTCTGGCAGACATATTCAGCAGAGATTTCTCTGCCAGAAGAATACGAATGGCGACTGCACGAAGACATTGTGTCCAATGTTTTCGCAGAATGGGGTTTCCCAGAGATCGAACTGTTCGCTACTCAGGAGAACGCCCAATGCCAAGACTACGCCTCCAGGTACATCCAGAACCGATCCAAGGGGAACGTTTTCTGGATAACTTGGTCTGGGAAATTTGTCGACACTTCCACCCCCACCCAGCCCCCCGACTTCCCTTCGCAACAAGATAGTGCACAAGATGCACCAGTTACCATGATACTGGTGGCCCCCATGTGGGCCTGCCAACCCTGGTTCGCTCACCTGATGGAAATGTCCCTCTCCCCACCAGTAAAGCTACCCTGCCCTTACAACATGTCTCAGGACAGGGGGGAGATCCTGCATCCATGCCCACAAACTCTGAACTTAGCAGCTTGGCTCCTGAGGTCATAGTTTGGACACCTGCAACTCCCTCAGAGGTGCATGGATATACTCGGGGGAAACGAGAAAACCTAATACACGTTATTGCTATGCCAGCAAGTGGAAATGTTTTGTCATCTGGTGCAATTCCAAGAGCGACAATCCTATCGATTGCTCACCCTCACACATTGTGCTGTATCTTACCCACCTGTTGGACACTGGGTTAGTCTTCAATTCCCTAAAGGTGCATCTGGCTGCTCTGTCACCCTACACCACATCACAACAAAAGGTATTATGGTTGAAAATACCTGTGATTAAAGCCTTTATGGAAGGGGTTAAGAGGATTTATCCTCCCATCTCTCACCCTGCCCCTGGATGGGATCTGAATGTGGTTTTGACCAGGCTCATGGGAGCTCCCTTTGAGCTTATGCATAAAGCAAGTCTGAAAGGCCTGACTTATAAGACAGCCTTCCTAGTGGCTATCACTTCTATCAGAAGGGTTAGCGAACTACAGGCTCTTTCTGTTTTAGACCCCTTTGTTACAGTCCACAAAGATAAGGTAGTTCTGCGCACACATCCCAGGTTTGCGCCTAAATTCATCTCGAAGTTCCATGTGAACCAATCAATCGAACTACCCACTTTCTTCCAGAACCCTACTAACATGGCCGAAAGAAGCCTTGACACACTAGACGTGCGCAGAGCAGTCATGTTTTACCTGGAAAGAACTAAACCACTAAGGAAGACTAAACAGTTCTTCGTTTCAGTGGCAGCAGGTAGCCGATTTTGAGACAGGATCCCCTCCTCTATCTCAAGGTGGATTGTCAAATGCATCACACTGTTTCTCTCTTGCTAAGAGAGAACTGCCCTTGAAGCCTAGAGCACACTCTACTCGAGGCACTGTGGCATCCATAGCATTCATTGCAAATGTTCCTTTTGAGTCCATTTGCAAAGCGGCAACCTGGAGTTCTGTACACACCTTTACAAAACATTATTGCCTAGACACTAATTCTAGGTCTGATTCTCAGGTGGGACAAGCAGTACTAAGACATCTTTTCTCTACTGTTCCTTCTCACAACCCACCTGCAACTCCGGGTACTGCTCGCTAGTCTATGCACAGCATGTGATTCTAAGCAGATTAACAAGCATCAGAAGACCTGCATTACTTATCGTAATAGCATTTCTGATGATTGTATCCTCTTAGATTCACATGCGCCCTCCCTACCTCCCCGCTCGGGGTGGAAGGAACATAGACGTCTTACTACTGTCTCTCTTTATGTACTCACTCACTATAGCCTTGGGCTCCCTCATGGCAGAAAAAATACAATCTGAGGGATCTCGGCGCGTGAGGGATTTTGGGTTCTACACACGTCACGATAGGGATAGTGTTAGGCACGCCTATGCCGATGTCCCCTTTCGGTCCCTGAAAGATGAGATCCAATACTCTGCGGTTACCACTGGATGTTGGACAATATGCACAGCATGTGAATCTAAGCAGATACTATCATCAGAAATGCTATTACGGTAAGTAATGCATGTCATCCAGCTTCAGCTGCTTCAGAAAAGAAATTCTGGAGAGGGCGCTGTGCATTGATGTGGTCGACTAGATGTCACTCGAGGGCCTCTGTCTTGAGGATGCTGTCATCAAAGGCATAGATATATATATATATATATATATATATATATCTATATCCCGTGCAGCACCGCTTGGCTACAGTTCTGTTTTTCCAAGGAGGCTTTCGCTTTGTGAACTACGGTGCGCTTCATATATTTATTCGAGAACTATTAACAATGTTTTCTTCTTCGACCCCGAAGAACAGGTTTAAAAAATGCCAAGGCTGCGAAGTGAAAATGTCGCCGATTGACGCACATCGGGTGTGTTTGTGGTGTCTCGGTGTGGAGCACAAGAACTCGACCTGTCAGAGAGATGTCAATGACCGGAAAAACTCTGAAGGAACGTAAAGGGAAATTGGCGGTAGGAAGAATCTCCCCAAAATACCCTTAGAGTACACTGTGAAAACAAATTCTTCTGATGAAGCAAGGGGCGACTTTCCTTGACGGAAGAAGACTGAAAGGTCCAGGTCACGGAGCGGCTCCCACCACTTCTCCTTGTCGAGGAAATCGAAGAAAAGGCCTCACAAATCGCCTACTTCGCCTTCCTCATCCAACTCTTCCCCACAGAGGACTATATCTTGCCCCACTAAGGCCTCTACTCCAGCTGAATGGGAATCATTCAGGCAGGAAATTCTAAAAATGTTTGAGACACAGAAATCCTCGAAGCAGGTAGGCCATGCTCCTACCATGCCTTTTTTGAAGCTGGTAAAGAACGGGCTTGAGCCTAATCCTGCACGCCCTCGAGCCCGGGACGAAGGCCAGATTCTCATCATGAGCCGTTGAGACTGCAACATGATGAAAAGTCATTGAAGAATCCTTCGGGCCATCAAAGTCTGTCATGGACCAAGTCCACAGACAAGTCGACGTCTAACTCATCGACGCCAGTGGCGCTGTTGACACCATTGGTGCCATCTACGCCACCTGTGTCATCAACGCCCAAGCTATCTTCATGCAATAGAGCTGGCACCTGTAACATAGAGGAACAAAGGATGGTATTCTCAATGTTTCCTGATCACTGCAAAAGGACACAGGATTGAGATCCATGTTGGACTTCAGATTCTGGACAAGTTCCTCAGGAAGGACCAGTTCAAGATGGTCACACTTTCACAGATCCTTCAGGCATTCCAGCTCAAGGATTGGGTGGTGTCATTGTACCTTCAGGATGCTTATTTTTCATGTGCCAATCCATCCCCAACACAAAGTATTGGACGTTCGCCGTTGGCGGTTCTCATTATCAGTTTAGAGTTCTGCCGTTTGGGCTGACCTCCGCCCTGAGGCTTTCACTAAACTGATAACAGTGGTGGCAGAGAGGGGGATTCACGTCAACCCCTACCTGGACGATGGGCTGATCAGGGTGCGTTATCCAGAAAAAGTCCTGGATCATCTCAGCTTGACCTGCCACTCTCTCCATGGACTGGGCTTCTCCATCAATTTCCCATATACCGTCTCAAAAGCTCCAGTTCATCTGGGATGTACTGGATACATCTTTGGGAAAGACCTTGCCATCCGAAGTGAGGGCTCGAGACATTCTGGAGATGGTCACCAAATTTCAGAGTGCCCAGCATCTCCTGACCTTTGACCTCTGGAGGTTGCTCGTACTCATGGCATCCTGCATTTTCCTGGTGCCAGAGACTCATCTGAGAATGAGATCCCTTCAATGGGCTTGGAGGACTCAATGCTTTCAAATCTCTGGCAACATGTCGGACCTATTTCAGGTAACAAAAACGGTTGTACAGGATCTCCTGTGATGGGCCTGCAAGGACAACATTCTGAAGGGAATACCTTTTTGGCAACCAAGGGCCGAGAGTAGTTATGGACGCCTCACTCACTGGGTGGGAAGCCAACGATCTGGCGATCAGCGGTCGTTGCTCTCCATCGCAGTGCAAACTACACATCAATCATTTGGAGCTGCGAGCAATCAGACTAGCGCTGAAGGCTTTTCTGCCCTGTGTATAGGGAACAAATGCAAAAAAGGTAGCGGGTGCCCCTCTCTCGAAAGAACATGGCATAATAACCTGTTCTGTGATTATACCCACTGTGAGTTTGCAGCCATCGCTTTTAGCTCACTGGACATTTCACAAAGGAGGAATATCCATTTGCATGTCTGTCTTTGTCCCACCCACAAGGGCAGTCGGCACCAAAATGCCAGGCAAACCTCCTTTGAACAAGTGTACCAACAGCAACCCCATACATGTGTTTCAGCCTTGTTGGGCCTCGTGAGGTGGAGCTGTGCCTCTCTGAGCACAGTGAGAAAGGGGTCAACGTCTGGGTTCCCCCAGGTAACTTGGGGTGACCAACCCCAAGTTTCTTACAAAATTGCAAAAAAGGTAGCGGGTGCCCCTCTCTCGAAAGAACATGGCATACTAACCTGTTCTGTGGTTATACCCACTGAGAGTCTGCAGCCATCCCTTTTAACTAACTCACAGTACTTTTCACAAAGGGTTAATATCCATTTGTGTGTCAGTCTTTGTCCCACCCACACAGTCCAGCACCAAAATGCCAGGCAAACCTCCTTTGAACAAGTGTACCAACAGCAACCCCATACATCAGCCTTTATGGGCCTCATCAGTGAGGTGAAGCTGTGCCTCTCTTCCGCTTTGAAAGAGACTGCTCTGTGGAGCAGTTACTCTCACTTCCTAAATATCTTCCTTTTTGAGCTCTTCGCTCATCCGCCTCCAACTCCCTCAGGGTCAGTCGCTTCTCCAAGCAACGAGTTGGTGGTAGATCACCTTTCTTGGGCTGGGGCCTCCCTCTAGAACAGCCTCCCTGAAACTTAGAGAATCGTCTCTGGTTCTGGAAGCACCTCAAAACCTTTCTCTTAGCTTCTGCTTTTTCTCCTTCTCTCCCCTGCTGACTTCCTGGCTGAAACTGAAACTGCACTGGTTACCTGACCACCTTCTGATCTCTGGCCGAGGTCCCCTCCCCCGCCAGCGCACACCTGCACTGCCTTCCTGGCAATCTCTGCACTTGGGGACTGTTTCTGTATCCCTACAGTTCCACTACAAGCACTTGAAACCTGTTGTCTGCGCTTGCACTTGCCACCTGCTGGCCATACTTTTACTTATTATTTATTCTATTATCCCATGTACTGCAATGTCCTCTTCCCCCTTCCCCCTTCCTATGCACTTGCGCGATCTGAATGACACCTGGCCTAGTAGGATTGTTGGTCTTCCCTCTGTTCCCCCCTCCCTTGCCTCATTGTGCCTCGAAACACTTGTGTATAGGCACGTTATAAATGCCTTGTATCACATCACAGTAAGCAAGGGGTTCACGTCTGGGTTCCCCCAGGTAACTGTCATGATGCATACTCCTGGAGAGCCAGTCCAAGACCGGCAGCCCCGGAAGCACACATCAGGTACCCAAGGGAAGGTCCAGCAACCCCAAATAGGGGCCCTTTGGACACACTCCTGGCGCCGTAGGCGCCAGGCTCATTTTGGACATCAGTCTAGGCGCCAGGCTCATAAAGGGAGTGCTTTTGGTGGACTGATGCAGACCATGCTGCCAGATCCAGACCTCTTTGAGGCCTGAAAGGAACTACTTTACCTGTGGGACTATTTTGCCACTCGGGCGTGGTCAGGGAAGGATACATACCTGATTGGGGAAGGATACATACCTGGGACTTCTTTGGAGGCTATTTAAGCCACGCCCAGACAGCAGCTCACGCTTTGCGTTGCTCTGCTCCTAGCAGCTAGACGCTCACCGTGTCTGCTCCTGCATCCTGACTCCAGCCACGCCTGCTTCAGTCCTGGAACACCTAAAAGGAAGAAGAGAGGAAGAGAAGGTGAATAAAGGACATTACCTGATATTGCATGGGATCCGGAGCCAACACGCTGACGATCCTAAAGGAAAAGACCTTATTTTTGGATTCCTCGCGTTGCTCGTTGCAGTGCTGCGCTCAACTCGCCTGTCCACAAGGAATTCCGTACTCCGAACAACCATCCGCACGTTCCGCCGCATTCCAGCACCTAGGAAGGAAAAGAGAAGAACAAAAGGTGAGCCAGAGAAAACATTGGGAAAAAACTGATTTGCCAGAAGGCTTACCTGGCGATTGGTGGGGAGAATCCTTCCTCATCTCGGGTCGGCACGCCTTTTGGCAGTACCGCGCCCCGGCCCCTATGGGGAAAAAAGAACACGCGCATTAGTGTGTGAACATACAGACATTAGAAAAACCACCCCAACATAAACTCATCTGAATTATCCACAGCGAACTGTCTTCTCTACGTGGAATCTTCGCTCTGCACCTGCACTAAAAGACTAAAAGCAGTCCATTGAAAATAAAGGCCAAAAAGGAAGGAAGAACAACCCTTGAACTTGATAAGTCATATACTTACGAAAGCGCCTTATTCATCCAAAAAACCAGTGAAGCAACTGGACCTGAATGCCCGTCCGATAACCAGTGAAGCAACTGGATTCTACCGCACCCCTGCACCAGAAGCAGGATGGACAGCTCGTCATTTCAAATCTTAAGGTGAGAATTAACGGGAAGGTTCAGAGGTGGTTTGAAGAGAGAGTAAAAGGGGAAAGGAGGGGTTCGACTCGTCACTCCGCAGGTGATTAAAATCCTTTTCCCCATCTACAGAAAGATCTTCCTACGCATCAGACAGGCGAGGTTTGGGGGTCCGGCCCAGTCGGTGTTCCGAGTCCTGCGCATCACCTTAGAAGAGGCCGCAGCAGCCCAGGCCTGGTCAGCGTCTCCGTGGGAGTCAGGTGAGCGTTACAGTAACTTAGGGTGACCAAGGACAGGGAGAGCATGTCCTGATAATGACTGGCAACACAGTGGCCATGTGCTACCTCAACAAGAGAGGAGGCGTGGGGGCACTACCACTGTGCAGAGAAGCAATGCAGCTCTGGTTCTGGGAAATTCTCTAAGGAATCTCTCTATCGGAAGTTCAACTTGCCAGAGAGGAGGACTCGGCGGTGGACGATCTGAGCAGGCAGAGCAGTCTCCCACAAGTGGGAACTAGCTCAGGAAGTTCTTCAAGAGATCTTCACCCTTTGGGGAACCCCTCAAGTGGATCAGTTGGCGACCACTGTCACCCGGAAGTGCGTATTGTACTACTCATGGGAATTTACCCCAAGAGAAGCTCTAGGAGACGTGTTCATGGTGGACTGGGAGTTTCCAGTCCTGTACGCGTTTCCTCCAGTACCCGTCATTCCTCATGTGATCAGGAGGTTGAGAAAGTTTGGGAAATCCTTGATCCTAATTGTCCCAGGTTGGGCTAGGAGGTACCCAAACCTTCTGGACATGTCCATCTGTACTCCAATACGTTTTCCACAAAGAGAGGAGCTTCTCTCGCGAGAGGAGGGTTAGGTTCTCCATCCAGGGGTTAAGACACTCAACCTTCATGTATGGTTTTTGAGAGGTTGAGATGCAAGGATTGGGACCTCCCGGATGATGTAATGGAGAATCGCTTACAAGAAATCCCACATGATACCACCTCAAAGACTCCAGTTCATTGGGGAAGTCATAGATGCATCCCTGGGTAAAAGCCTCACCACCAAAGATGAGGGCTCAACACATTCTGCGGATGGTAACCAATTTCCAGAAATGGCCAGCGTCTTCCAGCCTTGGATTTTATGCGGTTGCTCGGCCTCATGGCATCCTGCATTTTCCTTGTGCCACAGGCCCGCCTCAGAATGAGATCTCTTCAATGGGCTCAAAGGAGACAGTGGTCTCGATTCTCAGGCAGGTTGTGAGATCTATTTCAGGTTCCGAGCAGGGTTGCACAGGATGTTCTGTGGGGCACCTGCGGGGACAACATTCTGAAGGGAGAACCTTTTTGGCAACCATTGCCGGAGATAACGGTAGCAACGGACCCTCACTCACAGAATGGGGAGCACATGTAAACGATCTGACCATCAGCGGTCGTTGGTCTCCATCGGAGTCCAACTTGCACATCAACCTTTTGGAGCAAAGGTCAATAAGACTAGTGCTGAAGGCCTTACTACCTTCTGTACGAGGAAAAAAATGTCTTGATAATGACTGACAACATGGTGCCCATGCACTACCTCAACAGGAGTTAGTGTGGGGTCACTACCACAGTGCAGAGAGGCAATGCAGCTCTGGTTCTTGGCAATTCAAGAAGTAGTCTCCCAATCGGCAGTTCACCTCATAGCAGGAAAGAACACAACAGCGGATGCTTTGAGCATGCAGAGCACAGTCTCCCACGAGTGGAAGCTAGCTCAGGAAGTCCTTCAAGAGATCTTCACCCTTTGGGGAACCCCTCAAGTGGATCTGTTTGTGACCAGTGTCAACTGGAAGTGCAAACTGTTCTGCTCCAGGGAATTTCCCCCAAGAGGATCTCTAGGAGACGCGTTCGAATTGGACTGGGAGTTTCCAGTCTCCATCATTCTTCAAGTCATCAGGAGGTTGAGAAAGTTCAAGAAACCCATGATCCTTATTGCAATGGATTGGCCCAGGAGGACGTGGTACCCGGACCTTATGGACATGTCCATCTGCCCTCCAATATGTCTTCCACAAAGAGAGGACCTTCTCTTGCGAGAGGAGGGTCAGGTTCTCCATCCAGAGGTCATGACACTCAGTCTTCACGCATTTGTTTCTGAGAGGCTGAGGAACAAGGATTGGGACCTCCCGGATGACGTAATGGAGATTTTGCTTTCTGCCAGAAGGCCAGCAACAAAATCCTTGTACTGCTGCTGTTTGAACAAGTTCTGCAGCTGGTGTAGGGAGAAATATGTGGACCCTTTTCTATGTGCTACACCTGTAGTGTTATCGTTTCTGCTGCATTTGGGAAATCTGGGGCTCCAGATTGGAACAGTCTATGGTTATCAAGCAGCACTTTCCATATTAAAGCGCACCTCGGTGGAGGCATCCTACTTCCAAATACCCTTCATAACTCAATTTCTTAGAGGACTCACAATGTCTTTCATCCTACACCTTTTGTAAATTTGATTAGCTTGCTTCTGTGTTGCCCCTTCTTTACTTTGGCATTGGTGTTTGTAATTAGCTGGTTTTTGTTTTGACCCTTCTTTATTTTGGTAAAGGTGCTGACGTTTAGAATATTGATTGTAATCTTTCTCTTCTTGCACTTAAAGTTCGTATTCTGCCAATATGCTTTATTTATATTTGTTTGTGATTCAAAACAACTGTTAATGGTCAGCTGTTGCATAAAGAGAGTACCGGGATTACCCTTCACTGGTAAACTTGACGGATTTTGCACACGTATGCGAGCCACTGCTCACTCTGCTTCTTCTGCCTCCGTCTGCACGGCAGGCTGATTCTCAGTTCCTGCGGCCTGCGCTCAACAGGAAAGGTGCTTCCCTCGCTCCTAGTCTACACTGGCGCTCACCTATCACTGGGACACCTCACGCAAGCAGGAGAGCCTCTCTCTCCAAGGGGGACGCTTGCCTCAAAGCCGCTTCCCGCTATGCGACCTCTGCAATTTTTAGGTTATTAACCTGGGATACCCTCTCGGGACCGATACCCGCTTCACAAATAGCGGCATCTCTGGCGTCTCCCTTATTCTTCCACTTTTGCCTCTCCTGCAACTGCACTGGATGGACACTGCAACTCCACCCTCAGGTTCTAATGGCCTGCACCCGAGGGGCCATATATTCAAATGTCCCGCTCAGAGTGGGTCATTAGAACTAGACTGCGTCTTGCAGTTTAGTATCTCTGAGTCCCTCTTCCTTGTCCCAGTACTTAGAACGTTGTGAGACTTGAAGTCCCCAATGACCTGGTTCTTTCTTTCTTCCAAATCAAACTTGAACATTATTACATTTACTCTATTAAATTAACCATAAGGGAAGAGTGTTGGGCGTTGTTGTCTGGTTCAGATTTAAGGGATAGTTGTATTTATCAGAAGTCAGGATTTTAATATTCTGGTTCCCACAAATGTTATTTGTCTGCTAGCCACAAGAGTTTTCCCTACCCTCAATGTGGACATATTTGTGAAAGGAAGTCTGACTCTGACAACAAGCCATTACGTATTCTGGCATTGTGGAAATCTCCTTTTCTGTAGAAGACAAATGGCATCTCTCCTAACGGAATCCTCTTGTTCCCTTGGGGGCCTTCTCCTCCCAAGTGATCCACCCGGCTAACACCACCCCCAGGGTTAGGATCTGGTAGCAGTTAACTTTCCCTGGGAGGAGAATGTAGGTATGAATTGTGTGAGGATTCTGCAGGAGTCCTAACACAACCATTGAGGACCCTCAAGACCTAACCACCGCTTCCTGCTATGTCTCCTTCACACCGTGGACCAGCATACCTCGCTCGTGACCAAGATACCCCAACCGCACCAGCCGGCTAACATCTGGTTCACTGAGGAGCTTGTCCTTCATAGAAGCAAAAGAGCGCTGGACCATTTATGCAGGCAGCACCCCACCCCGCCAACCGTGATCACCTTACCAACGTTGCTATGACCTTCAAAAAAGCAGTAGTCTCCTGTAAAGCGAACTTCTGCAACATTAGAATCGCAAATGCCAGCTCTAGCTGTACTCTTTTCTGCATTGTGAGAGTTAGAAAACGCAGTCTGCACCAGCACCCCTTCTAGGGCTGACAAAATCTGGTCCACCACTATCTAAACCGCTCTTGGTAACAAAATTGACACGCTCTGTGATATAATCTCAGCAGAAAAAGTACAACTAGCAGCCAAACTCCCTCTCCCTGTGGTCCAGACGACCCCAGCGCTACCCAAACATCCCACGCCCCCTCCATTTACCTTCTCTCAAGTCTCTCAAACGACTGTATTGGAAACCATCCAATCTTTGAAACCATCCAATCTTTGGAACCCTCCAACTGCACAGGGGATAGTTGCCTTGCCAATCTAGTTAAGCTCTGTGCCACCACCCTGACCCCAATCATTACAGATTCATAAATGCCTCCTTTGTTTCCAGTGTAGTACTGTCCAGTATCAAAGAAGCCTGGGTGTCACCTCTCCTCAAAAAACATCACTGGACCTGTCCGTCCCCACTAACTACCATCCCATCACTGCCATCCCTTTCTTGCTTCAAATACTGGACTGCATCGCCTACTCCCAAGTCCACCGTTCCTTGAACACCACCAAATGCTAGTATCAAGGCCATCCAGTTTCCGCGCTAAGCACAGCACAGAAACTGCTTTACTTGACCTTAAAATCCAACTAGACCGTATCATGACTCTGGCAACCTGGCTATTCTCCACCTACTAGACCTTTCCGCAGCATTTGACCTAGTAGACCATGATACCCTATGCCAACACCTCAAGCAACACTTTCACTTCTCCGCCCAAGCCACCACTTGGATCTACTCCTTCCTAACCAATCGCACCTCAATAGTCTCCATCGGTGACAGAGCAGCCGACTCCATCACGTTCCCCTTTGGTGTTTCCCCAAGGCTCCTGCTTATCACCAACCCTCTGACATATACACTAAGCACCTCTTCGATTTTCTAGACTCCCTTGGCATTACTTACACTAACTTTACAGACAATAAATTCTCATCCCTGTTCGGGTAATGACATCTGTAATACTGCTGCTATAAATAGGGTGTACAGCATCATCCAAAACTAGATGGCCATTCACAATTTCTGCCTTAATGATGACAAAACGTAGCTGCTCACTGTGGGTAAATTGCTCACACTTAAATTACATTACATTTATAAAGCGCACTATGGGCCTGTAGGCATGAAGGCGCTAACAAGAAGAAACGGAACATACAACGAAAAGGGTAACCTATACTAGCCTAAACAAATCCCATCTAGGGTGGTTGCAATAAGCATGCCTACTGTCCGTGTAATTCCTAGAAAAAGCTGCCCAAAAGGCCTGCTTATGAAAAGAGAAAGGTTTTAAGTTCTTTCTTAAAAATGGCCAGGAGTTTATTATGTTTGCGCAGGTAATCGGGTAGTAGATTCCACAGAATGGGAGTTTTGAAAGGAAAAGCTCCATTCTCCGCTTTTGAAGTTTTTGGTCTAAGTTGCTCCCATAGATTATGAGCACCAGATCTTAATGCTCTGATGTTTACTTTATCATTGATGTAACACTGAAGATATGGAGGCATCATTTGCCTTCTACATTTAAATGTTATAACCAGTGTTCTGAATTTAATTCTGGCCTCCACTGGAAGCCAGTGAAGTCCCCGCCTGGCTTCCGAGACGTGTTTGCGCCTAGAAAGCCCCACTACAACTCTCACAGCCCATTTCTGAACCTGTTGTAGTTTCAGTAGAGCCAATTTACTGATACCTAATAGAAGGCTGCAACAATAGTCTAGTTTGGCCCCTATTATCGGTCGTGCTATAGTTTCGGCGCTTTTCTGAGATATAAGGGGCCTCAGGTGTGACAGTAGCTTAACATAATATACTGATGAAGATACAACCGAAGACGTGTGCTTTCATGTTAAGAGACTGGTCAAGGGTAACGACCAATATTTTCTTTTTAGGGAGTGGGCATATGATATCGTCCCCCCAGCTTGAAAGAGCTGTAGGCCTGGTTTAAGACCTTCAAGGAATGTGGGGAACACACAATCATTAACTCGGTCTTAGCCCTGTCTAGAGCCAGATAGTTATTCAGCATCCAGTTTCCAATCAAGCTGAACATTCTGTTCACTTCCATCTCATCCAATTCATGGATACCTGTTAGATGCACCACACATTGGGTGTGATCTGCGTAATTTGAGAAAATTACACCCTCCTGCTCCAACATAAAGAAAAACGATGCCATGAAAAGATACAAGGTGAGGTGCTAGCCCCCTGTGGGACTCCATAGAGAACTGGGATTGAATCAGGTTCTGCGATATCCAAACAGACACTACTGTGTCTGTGTTCTAAGAAGGAAGCGATCCAAGCTCCGGACTGGTTGGAAAAGTTAGCCACTTCCTAGATTGATCCAGTGAAATGATCAATGAGAGGCTGCTCTTGCCCATTTGTGTTAATAGTCTGGATTTTAACTCCAGAAGAGAAGTCTCAGTTCCAAACAGTTTTCTAAAACCTGATTGATGAGTGCAGGAGTCACTGAGCTTCATAAATGGAGTAGGATACATATGTTTGTGTCGCAGCACCCTGGCTCTGGAACTCCCTGCCTCTGGCTACCGGAAATGAGTGATCCCACCGGATGTTACAAAAAAAAAAAATTTGAAACTTGGCTGTTGAAAAAATATTACTAGATCCTAGAGTGGTACTATAGCCTTGTGTTATTAGGACAATATCCTTCGGGCTGAACTATCCTTTATTGTCCCAATTTCTGTTCCTTCTGTTTTTCCACCACTGTATATACGCTGTCATACCCACAGGTCTGGGCGTTACACAAATGTAATAAATAAATACAAGATTACAAGAAGACAGTGTTAGGCAATTGTTGCATTTGGACAAGAGGCCCAAAGTAAAGCAAAAGTTGTTAAACTGTTATTGTACAGGTATTGTACTCTGAGAAGAAAGGCCCAAAGACTGAAGTCAAAGGATTATTGTACAAGTGTTGTATTTGGCCAGGAGTGGCCCCAAAGCACCATGATGTATGGAAATCTCAAGGAGTAACGACAAATCTAGGGCAAGGGAACTACCCTCTGGAATCAAGAACTTATCCTTGAGGAAACTTGTGTTTAAATCATTTATTCTTCCTTTTTGAAATAGTTTTCTTAACCAGTCAAAGTTAAAGACAAACCCTCCTTTGCACCTTAGAGTTAAGTTGGTAGTGTGAGGGTCCGAATAGAATGTTGGACAGTTTTTTTTAAAAACATTTTTTTACTTTTGATATCCTGACACAGACAGCCTTTATTTTTGTTTAGGTAGGGAAATCCTCTTTGAGCAGGGTCAAAGAGGCCTCTTCCCAATCCCCTTTTCTCTAATGAAAGTCTTTAACCCAAAAACATGGCATGGCTCTCATAGCGGACTTCTCACAGTAATCTCTAATACTCCTACGTCCCGTCCCCTTTCCTCCGTATTTGTGAGACATTACGTCCTTCGGGTCGGGACCGGAGCACTTTTTTAGAAAAGCATAAAAACTTGTTTTGTCCTTTTTATTTTTATGCCGGACTGGATGCACTTGAATCACTGGGAGTTTTTTGTTTTTACTCCCGTTGTCCTTCCTTCTTGCTCCGGTTCCACGGTCGTCTAGTCCTCTGTCTATGCTGGAGCGTCTGGGATTCGTGTCCTGTTATTCAAGCAAACGTCATTTCACAGGGGTGGGTCATCATCCTGTTTGTCTGGAGTGTTTATACCCGGAACATCGCTGGGACATGTGTCTTTATTGCGACTCCCTGTCCGTCTGAGCACTCCAGCGTCGTCGTCTTTGGTGGGAAGTGGTGTTCCAACGCGTTCTTCCACCGCATTTACAGCTCTTCGATGAGAAGAAATGCCCGGTAAGTTCTTTGCTTTTTAGGGCACCCTGGCCCGGGACTCGTTTCCGGGGGCTTCCGGAACAGGGAGGAGAGGGGCTTGAGTAGCTCTTCTACCAGAGACATCCCTGAGGTGTCCCACAAGGGGCCTAAAGGCACTGGAGCGTCCTCAGAGGGCTCCCGTAGTGGGCCAGCCAAAACCGGACATTCTTCCAAGGTTCCGCTCAGTTCTTCTGTCTGTGGATCTGGATACCGGGGTTCGCCCTAAGGTCTCCACTTCTGGAGCTTTCCATACCAAGTCACGACTCAAGGCCCCTATTAAGGGAGCTTTACGTCCTGGCTAAATCTAGTACTGGCAGAATTGAGGGACCTTCTTTAAAGGTCTTGATGGTGAGGTATATTCCTCACTCTTCCCATGCTCGACGTGCGGGTACCAATTCTGTCGAGGGGGCAAGGAAGGCGGTGACGCACCACAAACCTTCGAGTACCAGCTCTGCTGTGGTGCTTCCACTGGAGGCTAATTCTGGGGCAGTATCGAGGATGTCCTGTAAAGATCCTAGATATGACAGCACCGGCTCAGCCGAGGAGCCTTGTTTCAAGGCTAAAATGCCACTTAAGACCCCCGTTTCCCCTGAGACAGTTGCCTCACTTTCTCCTGTGACACAGTTCTCCTCAGGTGTTGACAAAATGGACGGCCCAACCTCCGTGGTCCACGGAGGCCATTTTGGATATTTCTCTTACACCAACCTTCACGATGGCTGGTTCTGGGAGCATTCCTTTTGGGGTTAAGCAGTTTTTTCCACACCATGTGGACAACAATAACCCGTTCTGCTCTTCTACAGATTGGCGTGCTCGGGCACCGCTTCCTCATACAGTCTTGCTTCCTCCTAGTTCCGCACCACTGATATAAATGGACCCAGCCTGCGGTGGGCCGTCCTAGCAACCATCTTCGTTGCACTCATGGGGGTATGCCCCTCATGAGCGGCATCTGCCTACTCCAGCGCCTAGACCTTCGGAGGATGAGTTATTCGTGAGATTTCAAACATTCATGCCCTCTGATCCCATGAGGGCATACTTTAAGGGCCTTTTAAAGGAGCTGTACCACAGTCCTCCAGTACCACCTTCGGCCCAGGTTGATCCTACGCAGCTCCCGCTGGTGCCACTTCCTCCACCTCTACTTGTCGGACTTCCTCCAGCGATTCCTCCTCTGCCGCCGCTATCCCCAATAGAGAAAACATCAGTAGCCGAGGCCACTGCTCCGCAGGAGGGGGTGCTTTCGGGAGCCTTTACACTATCGCCGCAGGAGCGCAATGGCCTGTTCCTCCAGAAGGACGTCTTGGCTGAGGCCTGTAAGGTCTGGAACAAACCCCACATCGGGCTGCATCTCAGCAAGAGGATCGGCGCTCGATACAAGCTTCACGCCTCAGAAGATGTAGCCTTGTCGGCTTGTCCGCTCCCATCGTCCATGGTAGTGGCAGCTGCCACTCTCCAGTCCAAGCCGGCATCTGCATCCTCCACTATAGCAGCCCAAATCCCCTCAAAGAGGATAACCCTCTTGACGCCATTGGCAAAGTCTTTTCCAGTTTGGCGCTCCAACTTCATCAAGCTAACGCCGAGCTCATCCTGGCAGCAGCCAATCTTAGGCTGTGGAAGGAGCTAGCTGATTTCTAGGAATGTATCCCTACGGACAGGCTAGACGACTTCAAAGCCAGTTTGACGGACACCAAAGTGTTGGCACAGGATCTACTGGAATCTGCAGCACACCACGTAGATGAATCCACTCGAGGCATCATGGTCGGGGTCAACATCTCCTGCCAAGCGTGGCTCCATGCGGCAAAGTTTTCAAAGGAAATGCAGGACAAAGTGCTAGACCTTCCTTTTGATGGCAAGGGGCTGTTCCATTCCTCCACAGATGAGCTCACAAAGACATAGGCGAGTACTCAGACCGCCAAGTCTTTATCGGTCCTGGCGAAAGCTCCAGCTAGGACCCCTTATACACAGAGGTCAGGGTCCCAAACTCTGTCCTTCTCTGGGTTCAGGGGGTTTCAGGATTGCCGTGCGTGCCGGTCTGAAGCCCCGGTTGGCGGGCCCCACCGTAAGCAACAGCACCAAGGCGGCTGTTTTTTCTCTCGGTCATAAGCCTCCTCTCCAGGGTCAGGTAGTGTTCCCTCCCTGCCAACACAAATCAGCCACCTCTCCCTCTCCCTCTCCCCTCAGGGAGCAAGATGAGGGCTACTACTACCGTCTGTTCAGTGCCCAAACCCAACCAGGCAGGCCTGCACACTATCCTCTGTCTTTCCCAGTTCAGTCTATCTCTTCCCCAAGAGAAATTTAAGATGATCACCACTTGCCAAATAAAGTCCGCTCTTCGGAATGGTGATGGGCTCAGCGTGGTAGACCTCCAGGATGCATGCATGTACGTTCTGATTTGAAGCCTGCTTTGAAAATATCTGCGGTGTTGCGTGGGCGCACAACACTTCCAGTTTTGTGTACTCCCTTTTGGTCTCAGCTCAGCGAAGCGCACCAAAAACTCCTTCGATGGCCCCATAGCCGGTCTGCCAAAACCGGATCTTCTTCGAGGTTCCCCGTTTGGGAGCCAAGGTTAGGCCCAGTTCTTCTGTGGCTCTGGATAACAAGGTTCACCCTGAGGCTTCCATATCTAGTCTTGGCTCGAGGCCCCTCTCGAGGTTGCTATTACCAGGGTTAAACCTGAGGTTCCCCTTCTTGGGGCTAAATCGGAAACCCACAGAATTGAGGGTCCCTCATCGAGGGACTTGGCTGTAAGGTATATCCTGCAGCCTTCCCACACGCACGGCTGTGGTGATACCAGTTCTGTTGAGGGGGCAAAGAAGGCGGTCACACGCCACAGGCCTTCCAGTACCGCTCTACTGAGGATCCTCCACTAGAGGCTAATTGTGGGTCGGTCCCTAAGGTGTCGAGTAAACGCCCTAGATCTGCCAGTACCGGCTCTGCCGAGGTTCCTTGTTTCAAGGCTAAAATGGCACACGAGGCCCCTGACTCCCCTGAGGAGACGATTCTCACTTGCTCCTGTGACTAAGGCATTGACCAAATGGACCACGGCAGCCATTTTGAATGCCTCCCTTACAGCAACAGTGTAGTTTGTGTTCACACTGTCAATTTGATGGCAGTTTACATCAACAAGCAGAGTGGCACAAAGTCTCCTCTCCTTGTGGATCTTTCAATACAAATTTGGGACTGGGCCATCCAGCGCAATGTTTGGCTCCAGGCTGTACACATCCCGGGTCACATCAACGTGGCCGCAGACTCACTCAGTCGCCAGTCGGTGGCAGTTACGAGTGGGAGATGAACAGCAATGTCCTCTCAAACATTTTCTATCAATGGGGCGCTCCAGGGGTGGACCTCTTTGCAGCTTCTTCAAACAAGAAACTTCCTCTTTATGCGTCCAGGGACGGGCTCAGAGCATCCTCCCTGGGGTAAGCCCTCGAGATCTCATGGGACAACATGAAAGCTTATGATTTTTCTCCATTGCCTCTGATCCATCGGTCACTCTGCAAGCTCAGTAGCACATCGAACTGCACTCTCCTCTTCATGGCTCCTTGGTGGCCAGCCAGATTCTGGTTTTCGGAACTTCAAAATCTGTTTGTACTCCCCCGATCAGATTGCTGCAGATTCCAAACCTGCTTCAGCAGAGGAATCGCCAGGTGTGGCAGCCCTCCCCACAATCAGCTTGGCGGCATGGTGCCGAAGTTCAGATCGTTGGCACAGTTCGATCTGTTCGAAGGCAATATGCGCATTATCCAAGCGGCCAGGAAGCCTTCTACGAAGGCTCAGTACAGAAACAAATGGCTCTGGTTTTGCCATTTGTATTTAGCGAAACTGCACAATCCCAGACAAGCTTCTGTCGACAACGTTCTATCTTTTGTATCTCATCTGTCCGTTTCTGGCATCCATGTGTGTCCGCTATTGCGGCCCACATGTCCACGGACAGCTGTTCCTTTTCATTGACTAATCCAGTCATCGAAAGACTTTTTGCGGGTTGCCGTGCGTACCCCTCATCCCAAATGGGATCTGAATGTGGTCCTCAGTGCGTTATGCCTTAAGCCATTTGAACCCATGGCCACTACCGATCTTAAGTACCTCTCTTGGAAGGTTGCTTTTCTGATCACATCGGCAAGGTGAATAAGCAAGCTCCAAGCTCTTTACGTGGCACATCTGTTCCTCACTTTCCACAGGGATAAGGTTGTGCTTCGCACTCATCCTTCCTTCCTGCCTAAGGTAGTTACCCATTTTCGTTTCAATCAATCGCTCTCCTTACCTGTCTCTTTGTTTTTCTCCTAACCAGGCATCTGATGCTGAGAGAGTTTTACACAACTTGGATGTCAGGCGAGCCCTAAAGTTTTACCTCGATAGAACGAGTGAACTCAGGGGCTCCTCACAACTCTTTAACACATTTGGAGAACCGAAGGGGAAACCGGCTTCCAAAGCAGCTATCTCCTGATGGATTGCCTCCTGTATTTCCGAGGGCTATAGCATTCCAGGCCTTCAACCACTGAAAGGCATCCTTGCTCATCTTGTATGTGACAAAGCGGCTGCTATTGCCTTCCAAAAGTATGTCCCTTGGGAAACCATCGCCAAGGCGGCTATGTGGGCTTCCCCGTCAGCTTTTTGTAAGCATTACTGCTTGAACCTGAGCGCCAGGGCCGATGCCTAGTTTGGCCAGGTGTTCTTAAGAACCTATTCCAGTAAAGGGGTTTTTCCATCCACCCGTATTACCTGTGAGGTGTGCTTGGGAATCTCCCACAAGTATGGAGGAAAGGGGGCAGGACGTAGGAGTATAAATAAGTTAGTCACCATCGTGACTACCTTACTCCGAGTCCATAGTCCGCTTTCCTCCATACTCCCACCCGCAATCCCCTCTAAAAAGTATCCTCTGTTTTTGCTTAAATGGTCTCAGACCTGGCGATAGAAAAGGACTGCAGGGCGAGGCGCCGGGCAGAGCTCAGGAGGGCGGTGTCACGGCCGCATGCGGTGCCCGCGTAAAAATAAAAGACAAAACTAATTTTGATGCTTTTTTACAAAAGTGCTCCAGTCCTGTCCCTAAGGGCGGAATGTCCCCCAAGTATGGAGGAAGGGGACTATGGACTAGGAGTAAGCTAGTCACTACAGTGAGTAACTTTGTTAGAGTAAACTATGAATGAGTTTCACTGCCGCAACCGTAATACCAACGTCCCACTTTGGATGTCAATAGTAAAGTCCTATGCCAGAATCCTAACTCTGTCCCTCACACTTTATGCTAAACTAAATAAATGTATTCATGCTCCAGAGTAATTACACCTTTGCCCCGGACAAGACCGTTCTTGGTTTGAAAGTTCTCAAAGTTCAATCTCCACTGGTGGGGGAATGTCTCCCTTCCCCAGCCGTCCTGGGCTTTTGGTACAGTTCCTCAACTGTTGGGGAAATGTCTTCCTGCTCCCGCATGGGGGTCTGGCATGGATTCACATGCTCATGAATATTCCCTGTCCTCAGGCTGGGAATACTTGGTAAAAGAAAAACCGTTTCATTTTAAAACTGTATTTCGAATGGATTGTGTTCTCCCACGTATTCCTTATCTTTGATAAATCCACTTCCAGCTCGCTGGCCTCTGGAAAAATGTTCATAGTAGAGGGCGCTGTGCATCGACGTCCCTCGAAGGCCTCTGTATCGGCGCCAACGTCACCATAGGTATAAATAGTCTCGCACAGCGTCCGCTGCTCAGTTAAGTTTTTCCGCGCTTCGTATCCCTCAGAGACCCAACACTCGGTTCTACTAATCGAAAAAAATTGAAAATCTTAATATCCTATGATGGCATATTCGTCCGAAATGACGCCACTATCCGGTTTAAAAAAAATGTCGAGATTGTGGTAAAAAGATGTCATTAACAGATCCTCACAGGCTCTGTTTGTGGTGCCTGGGATCAGAGCACCAGTGTTCAGAATGTGAGGACTGCATGTCCATGATGGCGAAATCCTTGAAGGAGCTTAGGGGGAAGCTAGAAAGAGGTAAGGCAGTTAAATCTTTTACCCCTTCAAAATTATCCTCAGCTGAGTCGAGACATTCGTCTCCTCACCATCAAAAGAAACATTCCTGATCAAAATCTCGAAGCGGTTCCCACCACTCTTCGAGATCGAGACACTCTAAGAGGAGGCGTCATAGATCTCCCTATTCCTCATCTTCAAATTCCCCAGAAACGGTCACCTGCCCCACTAAACACAGCTTGTTAGGCAGAATCCTGTGCAGTTCCCTTAGGGAGCACTACACAATATTAGGACTACAGGTGAGAGCAATAAACCCCCTTTGGTATCAGTCTGTACCACAAAGATTTAGTTGGTAGCTGCGGCTGAGCAGTCAGACTTGCCTCAAGAGGGAGATGAGCAGTATTCCGAGTTTACACAATAGGCCTACAGTACTATGACACAAGGAAACACTGACCAAAGCTTTGTAGTAAAAAGTAGTTATATATTTATTTTACACACTTCTAGATAAAACACATGTATCAGTCATCAAGCAAGCTAAATTAAGTCTAAGGAAAAATATACACACTCCCAAGTTAAATTGTAGACCAAGTGAACCAGAGTGAAAACAAAGCAAAACGGCACAGTGACAACTACACACAAGGGATCCTCTAACAATTCCACACAAGGGAGGGAAAGCACAAGTTATATAGAAATAGGTTCTTACACACCCTAGCAACACTTCCCATAAGTTTGTGGACCAGTTTAAGCAAGACAGTGCATCAGTATAGGCAATACTTAAATGAAAACTGAGCAAAATGGCATTTTACAAGGTTTAAAAATGGGAAGGGAAGGGAAGGGTAGTTAAAAGAAATAGGTGCACCACATAGTTATAGCTGAGAATCAATCTAAAGAAGGCAGATCTAACAAATGGTGACCAGAGTCTGGTGGCCTCTGCCAAAGTCAGTTGGTAAAGGGCAAGAGCCCAGGAGCAAAATGTTTGTGTAGCTGCAGTCAAGTCTTTGGTTAACGAAGTGGAAAAAGTGGATGCAGAAGTTGAAAAGATGATGTTAAGGGAGAGGGACGGCCATCCCAACAGGTAGCTAAAGGATTTAAAACACCTTTAGTGCTACCGCAGAGAAAGGGCGGCCTGGCGGAACAATGTACCTTAAAATGAAGTGGCTCCTGCGGTGGCGTTTGTTCCTGTTAGTTCCTGCAGTTCGGGTGATCCAGCAGAGTAAGAGAGGCTCTCGTCGTGGAGGAAGGTTCAAGTTACTGCACTAGGGATGAAACCAGCCGCGGTGCTGCACGACAAATAAAAGGTACGCTCCTTTAAATCGCAGTGCGGGTGGACTGGTGCCTGGCTATCCGGCCTCAGAGTACAAGGTACCGGAGATTTGACCAAGCCAGGTCCGGGAAGGCAATTGGCAAACTGGTTGGCCCCACCAGCTCAAGGGAAGAAGGCTCTTGCAGATGCAGAACTTCTCTCGTTGTGTGGAGAAAAGTGTTGAGACGCTGCAGCAGGGCTTCACCGGTGGTTCAGTCGTTGCAGATGTCTTTGGCTTCTCTCCTCTTCGGCTTCTTAGTTCCAGTGGCAACGTCTTGCTCTTCCAGTCCTCAGGACCCTGCTTTTATGCAAAAAGATCCCCATTCATACAGTCTAGCTGTCACTCACACAGTGGAGTGGTCATCTTGGGGGGGGAGACCCTCCAGCCTATCAGGATAGAGTGCAACATCTTCGCCCTTTGGGGAACCACTCAAGTAGATGTGTTTGCCACCAGTATCAACCGGAAGTGCGATCAGTACGAGTTTCCTCCAGTCCCCGTCCTTCCTCAAATGATCAGGAGGTTGAGGAGATTCAGAAACCCATGATCCTAATTGCCCCGGATTGGGCCAGGAGAACGTGGTACCCAGATCTTCTAGACATGTTCATCTGTCCTCCGATTCATCTTCCGCAAAGAGAGGATCTTCTCTCGCAGGGGGGAGGTTGGGTTCTCCATCTGGATATCAGGACCCTCAACCTTCACGCTTGGTTCCTGAAAGGTTGAGGTACAAGGATTGGGACCTCCTGGCTGACGTAATGGAGGTGTTGCTTTCAGCCAGGAGGCCAGCAACAAAATCTTTATACCGCTGCCGTTGGAATAGGTTCTGCAGCTGGTGTAGGGATGAGAATATTGACCCTTTTTCATGTAGTACACCGATGGTGTTATCTATCTTACTATATTTGGCAAATTCAAGCATTCAAGTTGGCACAATCAAGGGTTACCTTGCCGTACTGTCAATCTTTAAGCGCACGGCTGAGGAGCCTTCATACTTCAAATTGCCCATAGTCCTTCAATTTCTGAAAGGGTTAACTGTCTTTCCCCTAACTCCTTTTCAAGTTTCACTGTGGGACCTAAACCTAGTCTTAAAATTTCTAATGGGACTCCATTCGAACCCCTGCATTCCTGTCCATTAAGGTTTCTCACTCTTAAAACAGTCTTCCCAGTGGCTTTAACTTCTGCCAGAAGAGAGAGCGAATTACAAGCTTTGTCTTGCAAACCTCCTCATACACTCTTTCACAAAGAGAAGGTAGTTCTTCAAGTGAAGCCGAATTTTCTCTCAAAGGTGGTCTCAGAATTCCACATCACAAAAAATACCTTCATTTTACCCTCTTCAACATCCATGGAAAGAGGAAGAGAAATTGCACGGGCTGGATCCAAGGCGTGCCTTGAGTTTTTACATTAGCAGACTTGCGAGAATTAGGCAAGCAGACCAATTGGAGTATGCAGGGCATAAGTTAGGTTTACCTATTACGAAACAGACCATTTCAAGGTGGATTATACTAACTATTATAGATTGCTATAAATTGGCAGGGAAAGAGCCTCCTCAACACCTCAGGGGTCATTCAACCAGGGGTATTGCAGCCTCTTCAGCTCTCCAAAGAGGAGTCCCAATTAAAGACATGTGTCGCTGCCACATGGTCGTCTGCACATACGTTCACCAAATTTTACAGTCTAGATTCCTCCACTAGTCAGTCGACTAAATTTGGGAAAGCTGTGTTGCACTCTGTGCATTCTTAAAAAGTCACTATATTTTACTCCCGCCTCCTTTACACATTACTGCTTTGGGAGTCTATCAGAGATGAGGAAGACGTGGGAGGACACAATCCATTCGAACAAGTTACTTACCAACTGTAACGTTCTTTCGACTGGATGTTCCTCCCATGTATTCCTTATCGCCCCTCCCATCCTTCACCGCAGTAAAACTTCCCTTGTAGTTGCAGCCTACGCTCCTTCAAGGGTATTAACCATCTCATACAAGGCAAAAACAGCACCTCGAAACGGAACTGAGCAACGGACGCTGCGCAAGACTATTTATACCTATGGTGGCGCCGATACGGAGGCCTTGGAGGGACACCGACTCGAGGGACGTCGACGCGCAGAGCCCTCTATAGTGAAACATTTTTTCCGAGGCCAGCAAGCTGGAAGTGGATTTATCAAAGATGAGGATAACCCAATCACTGTCCTCTGGGTCATACTACCCCATCCAATGATGGTCCACTCCCTAAGCCCTGCCTCTGGCAGCCATCTGCAGAATTGTACCTTACGCTTCAGTGTTTGGAGTCTTCGAGTTGCTCTCTGAGCTACTTTGTAAATTTTTTCCAAAACATTTAGCAGAAAATTTCTATTTTTGTTGCATTGGAGCCAGTGTGCTCCTATCTCGATCTGCCAGCAACTGGGATCCGTAGTCAGTGAAGTTGCGCGCCCCTCGATGGCGATTATTCGTCTTAAGTTTCTGGAAGGCATTCTTGGGTCTACCTCACGGTGGGAGAAAGAGGGAAGGACTCTCTTCAGGCCCTGCACTCCATGTCGGGATACAGAACGTCTTCGTGGAGGAC
Organism: Ambystoma mexicanum; assembly: GCF_040938575.1. Classification (NCBI taxonomy): domain Eukaryota; kingdom Metazoa; phylum Chordata; class Amphibia; order Caudata; family Ambystomatidae; genus Ambystoma; species Ambystoma mexicanum. The sequence goes on along the minus strand of NC_090930.1, from coordinate 69,578,577 downwards.
AAACATATAAAATGTCTATACTGCCTGCACCCTTACCATAAGGATGGGTGCGAGAGATGCCTGGGCTTCTCGAAAAAGACAAAGAAAGATGGGTACAGCAGGCTGGCTCCATGGCTGAAATCGAGCAGTGCCTCTGACCCGTGCTCCAAGCAGGGTCATGCCTCACCCAAGACTGGTCGGTCTGAAGAGCGGTCTCCCTCTGGAAAGACGACAAAGTCCTTTGAGGACGCCCCATCCAGGCAGGTGGGGTCCAAGATAAGGCCAAGTCTGATTCCACCTGGTTCACCACTGATGCGGATCGCATGTTGGAAAGGCCGTGATCACCGTTGCCGTCCGCCTCCATAACAGCTCCTCTTCAAAGAGTAAGTCCTCCACCCCAGCCAAGTTACAGGACAAATCGGAAAAGCCAAGGCCGGAGGAGGAGATGGCCAATCAGGCTCAAATGGTGCATCCAAAGGCCTTGTCAACCACTTTGTCAACATCTTCAGCGACGACCGCTGTGGCGGTAGGTACCGACTCAACGAGGGTGGTTCCTACGATGCAGAGAGTATTCCTGCCACCCAGGCGCAACATGACCACTGAAGCAGCGGCGAATGCTGCGGGCACCCCTGTAGGGTTCGAGGGTGGCACACCGGCTCAAGTCCCAGTACACGGCCCTCAGGAGGGAATATGGAGTGTGGGGGCGAGGATGCCAAAAACAGCCATCCAAGGCGCAGGCCCCTGACCAGCCTCCGCATACGAAGAATCGTCCAACGCCGCCACATCAACCTCCTCCACCACGTTGGGACCAGACTCCACCAGCAGACCCGGATACGGACACTGGTACTGCCACGGTAAACGATGAAGATGAGGATTCGCTCCCAGCGGACAATGAATCACTGCACCTGGAGGCCCCTCATAGTCCGTCTCTCCACCAAGACGAGGTGGGATCATTCCACTCAATCTCTAGGGTCTGAGCTGTTCCGAGGAGGGCTACCTATATCAGCGGAGAGAGTCCAACAGGAAGACTATCATGGCAGTACCCTTCTTAGACGACATTTGGGAGAAAGGACTAGTCCTCAGGAAGAACCCATGCACAGCTCCAACCAAACGAGACAGGTTGGAGAAGAAATACAGGGCGCCGACTCCATGCCCAAGTGCTTGAGGTCATAACCGTCCCAGACTTGGTAGTGTCGATAACTGCAAGGAGACGTTTTGGCCAATCCAGCTTCCTAATCAGTCCTCCTGGACATCGGGTGTAAGAAGATGAATGCCATGTGGAGGAGAGTCATATACGCTGCAGCATCCACAATCAGGATGGCTAATGCTCTTTTGGCCCGATACGACCGAGAGCTTTGTTACAAGCTGGGCCCTATCCTGGAATTCGTCCCCGACGACAAGAAAATTGAGGCACTCTTCCTCTTTCAAGAAGGGGGGGTGGCGTCGGACCATGCCATTATGGTGGCAGTAGACATAGCCGACACAGGTTTCCGGCAGATGGGGGAAACAGTCTGCCTTCGTCAACAGAGATGGTTGAAGGCCACAAACATCAGGATGTTCGTGCGAAGGTGCTGGACATGCCCTTCGGCGAAAGTCTGTTCGGTAAGGCGGTCGACGAATCCCTTCAAGCCATAAAGACAGACACGGAGATGGCACGTTCCCATGGCACTCTACAGCAGCATCGCTCGTCGTCTTTTTCTCTTCTCCAGGGGGAAATCTCGCAGATCATCCAAGGGATTCTCCACATCATAAGGCAACCTCCCCGATACTCCATGCAGGAGGCCTCCAGGGGTCGCTCCCAGGCCTAGGGTAGCAGAGTTCACCGTCACCCAAGCAAACCTGAACTGGCCAAGACGTCGGGCACCCACTCGTGCACCCCGGTGGAAGGCTGGCTGAGGAGGTTCGTTAGCGAGTGGAAGATCAGTGACGGATGGGTGCTAGATGCTCCCACTTAGGGACACACCTTGGAGTTCCAACGCAGGTACCCTGCTATTGCACCGGTTCCTTGTCAGGAGTAGCACGTCCCTCAGCTCCTGAGAGAAGTGCGAGCCATGTTACGGAAAGGGGCGATAGAGCTACTTCCCCAATGCACCGGAGTCTATTCCAGATAATTTCTGGTCAGAAAGAAGACAGGGGGGGGTTGGAGGCTCAGGTCTAAACAAGTACTTGAAATCTCAAAATCTCAAAGTTCAGGATGGTTACGTTGCAGTACGTGCTCGGCCAGCTGGAGGAAGGGAATTTCTCAATGTCGTACCTAGAGGATGCATACTTCCATGTTCCCATCCACTGGAAACATCAGTTCATACGGTTCATAGTACAAGGCCAACGCTACCAGTTCAAGGCCTTATCTTTCTGCCTAAAGTCATCCCCAAGGGTGTTCACAAAATGCCTGGTCATGGTGGCGGCCCACCTGCGGCTGCAGGGCGTACACATATACCTATACAATTGGCTGATAATGAGCCCACTCCCAGGAACTACTGATGAGCACACGAAGGAGACTGACCGTTACTGGCGGAGATTGGGTTCTCCGTGAACTATCTGAAGTCCTGCTTAACGCCATTGCAGAATGTGCTGTTCATTGGCACCAGAATCGACAGTGAATGGCCTGGCGCCCCTCTTGGAGGAGAGGCTAGCAGCCATTCAAGGGAAGGTACAGTGGCTGTCGTCGGCAAAGGCGTCCACGGTTCGAGCCATCAAGTTTTTGCTGGGCATGATGTCCTGCATCTTCCGCAGGTTGCAGAAGCGACCCCCACAGCAATTGTTGGATGCACGTTGGATACAAGTGTGCGGGAATTTTATGCACAAGATCCCCCTCAACAAGGAGTTCTGGCATGCAATGGAGTGGTGGGTACGCTCCCACATCGCCATGGGTATGAGATTTCAGACCCTGCAATACCAAGGGACGGTCACCATGGACGCCTCATTGGAAGTTTGGTGAGCTCACACCAGACATCTACATGCCAGATGTATGTGGCTTCCAGAGAAGGATCTGCACATCAACATCCTGGAGTTATGGGCAGTGTTCTGGGCCCTCAAGTCGTTCCTACCGTCTGAGAGGCAAGGTGTTGAGGATCTTCAAGGACCACACCACCACCATGTTTTACATCAGAAAACAAGGGGGCACTATGTCGCCGGCACTCTCCAAGGAAGCTAAGGACTTGTAGCATTGGGCCATTGGACAGGTGATGTTCCTAGTTCTGTTCCACCTGGCCTGTGTCAAGAACACCATCGCCAACTCCCTCAGCAGGGAGCTCCGCTCCTTCCACTAGTGGGAACTTTTTCAAGATCAGGTGGACCATCTGTTCGTCAAATGGGGCAGACATCTGATCAATCTTTTGCCACAGTGGCGAACTTGGTGGCAGAAGTTCGACAGCAGGTTCCACCAACAGAGGAGCATGGGGGATGCGTTTTCCTTCCTGTGGAAAGATCTGTTCTGTACACCTTTCCCCCGTTTCCTCTCCTGCTACATGTGATCAACACACTCAGACAGTGTTGGTGAAAGATGATACTCATTGTCCTGGTGTGGCTGAGACAGATTTGGTATTCGGACCAACTCATCCTGTCTGTGTCACCTCCGGTCAAGTTGCCAATACTTTCGGATCTGCTCTCCAGGGAGGGAGGCCCAATCCTTCATCACGACTCAGGATCTCTGAACCTGTATCTGTGGCTCCTGAGTTTGGAGGTTGAGTTGGCAGCGGACTGCAGGGAGGTCCTGGCCAGGGCGTCACTGACTCTGCAGTGCTACGGCCATAAGTGGAAGTGTTTTGTTACATGGTGCCGGTTACAGATTACCCCCTCTGACAGTCACGGCTCTGCGGATTCTTCAATACTTGCTGTCCTTGGCAAAGCTGGGCTGGCTCACACTTCCATCAAGGTGCACCTGGTGGCCATCTTGCGCTACACCAGATCGCTGGGAAGATCCTCACTTTGGTCCCACAGACTAGTCAAGGAGTTCCTCAAGAGGCTTTTTCGATCTTTATCTCTGGTGAAGGTGCCTGCCCCGGCATGGGAACTCAACGTGGTTCTGACGAGACTCAAGGGGGCACCTTTGGAATCTATGCATCAAGCCCCACTCAAGTTTCTCTTGTGGAAGACTGCATTCCTGGTGCCATCACCTCAGCCAGACGTGTGGGTGAGATCCAGGCCCTATCCTGCAAGCAGTCATATCTGACTTTCCACAAATCGAGGCAAAGGATATGATGTCTCAGGAGAATAGCTCAGAGGCAACATGGTCGTCTTGGAAGCAAGACAACAGCACCACAGGTTCGACCCCTGGGTCCGCGCTTAGAAACCTCTGGGTATTAAGCGCGTTATAAATAACCTATCGTATCGGTTCCGTCGGAATGCCACTTCAACAAGCGCTTGCTGTGGCCTGTTTTCATCCCAAAACTTTGGCTGACGGGCCTTGGATTCGCTGGACGTTGCTTGTGCCTTGAAGTTCTATGTTGCATGCACAGATTTTTTGGAAGACTTCTCAATTGTTTGTGAACTTTGGACCTGTGAACCGTGGGAAGGCCTTGTCCAAGGGTTCCATCTCAAGATGGCTCTCCGGCTGCATCATGCACTGTCATTGGCTGGCGAACCAGCCTCTGCCGGGCTGCCTGAGAGCCCACTCCACCAGAGCGATCAGAGACAACAGCGTTCCTGTCTGGTGTGCCACTGCTCGACATCTGCAGGGCTGCAATGTGGAGGTCCACGCATACTTTCACGAAGTTCTACTGTGTCGACAGGTATTCCAGGGAGGAGTCCAACCTGTTCGCTTAAGGTGAGTCTGTTCCAGGGGTAAGTGTTGATTACTTCTATTGTGCCTTGCCACCACCTGTGGTTGTGTAATGTGTACTGTGCATTCGTTATTGATGAGCATGTGAAGCCATGCCAGACCCATGCTGGAGAACAATAGTTAAAGTATCTTAAACCGGAGGAAAACTGGGGATGGTTTGAGACAATTCAACAATTAGTGTGGGAATGTCCCAGTTCGTCCAACCTTCCTTTCTCAGGCTTCTTTACTGTCTCTGGGGGTCCCAGATCCCGGATGGCAAACCTGGTTCCTTTTGCTAACGGGTACTGCGACTAAGGGCAGTTTGGATGTTACTTCAAGCTGTGGTGGGTCCCTGACTCTGGTTGGGAGACATGGTTTCATTCTGCCAGGCACTGAACCTCAAACACGGACTTGGTTTGCTCAGCTGCCAATCTCTGTGTTTATATGTAATTACTTTCAGTTCTCTTCAGTCTCTTACTTCCATATGCAGACTTTGTTTATTGTTCTGCCAAGCACTGCGTTCGGAGGAGTCACTCGCATAGCCTTCTTCAGACTTTCTTCTGATATTTGACAGCCATAGGTTGCCTTCTCTCTAAGTAATGTCATTAAGAAGATTAGGTAACTTGGTTACGTGATATGTTCTTTTTTTGGAATGGTCCAAGATCCTATTCTCTTTATAGTGTCTTAATGATATTCTTGCTAACGTCCTGTAGGGATTATCCGCTTTCCCTGACTCTTCAGTCACTGTTCTCTTTAGGGCTCCTTGTACCCTCTGGGGACCCCAACCATAGGCTCAGATACCCAAATACCTTTAGGGTCTTTGCTGCAGCACTCTGGCTGGTTGCAGGCTTCCCTGTGTCTCACTAGCTCACCAGCGCTCTAGGGCTCTTTCCGGCATGCCGCAGTGGCTCTGCAGCTTCTGACCCTGTTTGGCGTGTCTCTCTGCCAGACCGGGTGATCCCCTCTGCTGCGCTGCTCTACCCACCGAGCCTCTCAGTTCTACGTCCCTTTGCGTGTCCCCTTGACACCTTGCTTCTTGTCTTCTGGTGTTGTGGTCTCCCCGGCGAGTGTCTGCCATGCTCATGGCTTCCTCCAGGTAGGACCTGCCTGCTGGGTGAGCCCATTTAGTTTTTATGTCGGAATTTATCGGGATATTGGCAAGTGCGCTAGCCATATGAGTGGGAAGGGAAGACTGAGGGAGGAGGGGGCCAGATGTGAAAGGGACCTCGGAGGTTGGACAGACCCAGATCAGGACAGAGTCCCAGGGGTGCTCCCGAACCCCAATTGGGGAGATTACAGAAGCCCAGCACCTCAATTCAGGATAACTGATGCCAACTAACCAATTGCACGAACAATTTCCCCCCTCTGCATACACCTCTCAAACTCCAAACCAACCACAACCACAAACCTACAGCACAACAAACCGCAAAAACTTCACTACATTGCAACAACAAAAAAACACATAGACCCGCACAACAGTACACGACGACTACCGGCCGCAAATCACCCCAAGCCCAGCCGACGGACCCCCCGGGCCAAGGCCACCAATAGCGCATCACTGCTCTCTTGCACTTTTCAAGCTTTTTCCCACTAACCACCCCTCCCTTCCTCTTTCAGAGCCGCCAGAGCGCCAGGGGACCACTCCGGTGGTGATAGTGCACGGTACTGATGTCCTTTAACTTTTCCAGTACATTCTGTAATTGGAGACTAGATCATTCTCTCAGGTTCTAATATTTGATCCTTGCAGATCTGCACCTCTTCCTTGTCTGTTTCTTGGCCTAGATCTTCATGATAGTTACCCCTATTCTTCCTCGTCTCAATCCTTTCATGTTCTAGGAGTATATGGAATAGGAGGGTAGGGTTGGAGAGAGTGCGGGTGAAGGGGAGGTGGAGGTGTAGGTGTTTGGCAGATACAGCTTTCTCCCACAATAGTCATCACTGGTCCCATAGGGGGGCTTCCCCACCCATGAGATCTACCCGCTGAGTACCACCCCCAGGGGGTCTATAGTGTAACGGTCTCGCATTCCTGGCATTATGGGAAGGAGCTACCCTGCGGAAGCAGTGACGACATCCTGGGATTCGTCACAAAGGGAATGTGTATTCGGGTCAGACTGGCCGATACTGCAAAATGCAGGACAGGAACCAGCCTCTCCTTGATTTCTTTTTGTGTGAAATTTTATTTATTATTTTTTTTTGTGAGGGCCGGTAACCCCTCCCTACCACAGAGATGGCCACACAGCAGGTAGCTATCCCGGGCCCAGTTATCAGAAGAGCACACCCATTCAGGAGGCGTAGCCTCACACCAGGGTGGTGCATATCCAGAGGTCTTTTATTTTTATTTAATTGCTCATTTAAAATGCGCCTAATACCATACCAGAGTTTGGTTTCTAAGCGTGGATCCGGGATTCGAATCTCTGTTCTGCGTGATCTTGCTTCCAAGACCAGCGCGTTGCCCCTGTGCTATCCCCCGTTCAGATAGAATGCTGGCCAGTGCAGGGACAGAACCCGCGACATTGGCGTTATCAGCACCATGCTCCAACCAACTGAGCTAACTGGCTTTGTTGTCAGTGGGAGGGAAGTGGGTGGGAGTAGGATAGGCAGGAGTGCTTTGAACACTGGAAGAAGCCTTCCACCGTCTTGTTACTCACTGTCTCTCTTCCCCGTTCGGGTCTCCTCCACTTCCTCTGGAACAAAGCACTTTCAGTGCAAGATCAATGGGGTGAAGTCCACTCCAGCCAGGAGCAGGGATTGGTCCCCTAAAGCAGGCTAACTTTAGACTAATATCCTGGGGAGAGGACTTCTGCCTTTTTAAAAGGAGTCTTGCACCCCTTCAGCAGAATGCCCTCAGTTCCTCAAGGATCTGCTTAATAGAATTTCTGAACATTCTCACCTGGACTTCCTTTGGGTCAGTTGCACTGTCCAAATCCCTCGGCCTGAGGTGAGTATTGAGTCATCCAAGATGATCTGTCCCCTAACCACTCCCAGGGATCATTGGAAGTGACCAGTGCTGGTACAATTTTTTAAAAATATTTTTTTATTGTAATTCAGTTTATTACCAACGTTTTATTACTTTTCCTTTAAATTTCCAAATTCCATCTTCCTTGCTTTAATGTCCTCTTCCCCTCCCATTGTTAACTTTAGTCAACCTACTATATTATTCCTTTGACATACCCAGCCCTTAAATCTACGATTCATTACTCAAGATTTTGTCCATAAAGTCGATCATCGCACATGTGATTTCCGCCCTGCAGAATTAACTGCCACCAATCTTTAATGTCCAGACTGTTCAGCGCAAACTTCACTAGAAAGAAACCTCTTTCTGTGATCCATGCTGTACATTCTGTTATCAAGTGTCGTACTGACTCCCCATTTTTGTTGCAGCACAACACTGGTTATCCATGACGTTACCAGAATGTCTCATGTACAAGACTTCTTTAGTTGGATACAAGTTGAGTCTCAGATGTAAAAAAATTTTGCAGCGCAGGGTTGTTTTTTTTTTTTTTTTTTTTTTAGTGTCCATCCAAATGTCTAAGGCATCTAGCTGATCTAAACATTTCTTGTACATCTATTTAGATTGCAGTGATTGTAACCCCAATCCGTAGCGGATTGCTGCGGTACATATCTTGGCATGTGCTGGACCTTTCCCCAGAAGTACCCTTCTAAAACATTCCATGTTGACCAACTTATGTTCAGTCCTGTTTAGCTTCCATATGTAATTGTCGCTGTGACCTTCTGCGTGTAAAACATTATTAGTGGTTTCACTGTAAATTTCCCATATTTTTCCTGCAAGGTTAGCCTTTTCATCTTTGCTTTCAAATCCAGCATCTACTGCCACTCTTAAAGATTTATTGAAGAGAATTCCTAGATGACTAATTGAGTCTGTTCCTTCAATTTGCTCACAAACTGCTCGCCATTGAAAGGTCCTTCCTTTTTTCCCAAGATTCGAGCCGAAAGCCATCATTTTTGATTGTTACATCGATTACCTGCTCGTTTCTGTTAAGGTACTCTTGAAGTTGGATTATTAGTCTCTGAACAGCAGTTTGAGTCATATCAACCAAGTTAACGGCATATATGACACATGATATCCGATGAACAATATTTCACTTGGTGGAAATATGTTACTTATTTCCAATGCCGCAGGTAAGTCCGCTAGATAAGAGTTTGAAGATTAATGCGGCGAGGGGACAGCCTTGCTTGAGGTCTTTTTCAGTTTGTATTACCTCAGTAAGCTCTCCTTTGGCATTTAGTCTAATACGTATAGGTAACTGATAATGTAAGGCTATAATGGCTTGCAGCAGGTCATTAGGACAGTTCCACGACTTCAGCTTGTTCCAGAGTAATGATCTATTACACTGTCAAGCGCTTGGCGTAGGTCGATAAAGGCAAAGAACAAGGTTTTTTCCCTTTCAGTGTCTCTAGTTTCAATAGGTTCAACAGTAGGAGGTTTTAGTCTGTCCCAACGCCTTTGGTAAAGCCAGTCTCTCGCATCCGTATTTCCTTCATCTTCTGCCCATTTAGACAGTTTCTTTTGCACAAGGGAGGCAAATACTTTTCCCACTTACATCTAATAGGGCAATCGGACAGTAGTTGTTTGGGTCAGCTTTATCAACCTTTTTGCAATTTGGGAACAACTACCGCCGATTTCCATGAACGTGGAATCGTCTTGGTCTTCGATATATAATGAATGAGAACTTCAATGAAGGCTGCCCAATGTTCCTTGTTTTGCTATAACATAATATTCGTCAACCCATCGGGACCTGCCACTAAAGAGTTCTTTAAGTTGTGTATAGCATCCTCAATTTCATCTCTTTGAAGTCCCATGGGATTTCGGTATTACATTTCGTACCACAGTTTTTTTTCTGAAGATAATCTAGGTTTTGCAAAGACACTAGAAGTGTTTTACCCATCCATCAGCGTTCACATTGTTGCTCATTAGGGCCTTCTGTGACAATGTCCCTTTGTTTATTATTGGCCATATTTCCCCTGCGTGGTGCGCATAAATGGAATTGAAGTTTGTTTTCTGCTTGCTCTTGATCCATAAGCATTTTGAATGAGAAGCCAATTCCGGTAGCACTGCTTCCTTTTCTTTATTGCCTGTTCCCAATCTGATTCTGTACGCTTTTTTAAAAAAAAAAAGTTATCGCTTTGTCTCTTCTCAGCATTTCTTTTTCTGCTGCAGCTTTGTGGCTGTTCATATGCTTTAGTTCATGATGATCCCGCTTGAAACCTGTCTTCATTGTTTTATAACTTGCCATAAGAGGCAGATCATTTGGGATCCCAACATTTTTTTGTTCATCTTTTCAAAAGCCATTGTTAGCTTTAAGATCTCTTGGGTTTATTCTCAGTCGGTTGTGCCCTTGGTTTATTTCCAGGTGGCCAGTGTATAGTTCGCAGTGTTTTTGTGCTTTCAATGACCATCGCATGTTTAAGGTGTCACGATCGCTGTTTTCCATTCCGATCACTTTTAGCTCAATTATGTTGTGTAGGAAATTTCCCGATGACCATATAGTTTTGTGACACCCATTTCTCTGCCAAGTTGGTCTTGCTGGAATGTCACCACAGGTTTGCCCATTTAGCATAACACAATTTCTTGTGTTCAATTTGTGTGCCCATCGCTCGCCACAGTCTTTGGCTTGTTCGATCTGAATCTCCATCTGCAGAATTAGTTTCCCTTCAGCATTGATACGTCTTACATTCATGTCGCTGCATACAATAATATGGGCGTTATTATATTCAGTACCACAATCATCTACCATCTTCATTACAGAGCTATAAAATGTCCTGAAGTAATCATGGCTGGGTTCCAATAGGGGTTAATGATCATCAGGTATTCCGCATTATCTTTGTCATAGCTTGCATTTTGCAATATGGTCCCTTACACGCATTTGTATTTCTTTCCATAGTTATTAGACCTGAATTTGGTCTTCCCAAGCGATTTTATTTTTTTAATTGTTTTTTCTGCTGCATTAAGTATAATTATATACTCATCGCTCACCGGTGTTTCAAGCAGCCAAGTTTCTTGTAAACAGACTATGGTATATGCCTGCTTGTTTAAACCCACCTCATTAAACAAGTGTGTGAAACCTCTTGTGTTCCACAATATTAAGGTTCCTTCACATGTTTTCTGGATTTTTAATTTGCTAATAGTGGCAAGAGTCTCTCTCCATTCCTTCTTGCTTGTTTACAATTATCAACCTGTAGCTTGTTTGCCTCTCTACAAATCTCTTCTTTCGTACCATGTCTTTACCATGTCGTACATTGTCTTGGGAGGATAACTCGGGGGCAATGTGCTCGCCTTGGAAGCAAGACGACACGGATCACCACAGGTTCGATCCCCGGGTCCGCTCTTCGAAACCTATGAGTATGAAGCGTGTAATAAATAACCTATCATATCTTTAGGATTGCTCTTCTTTCATTTTGGGTATCATCAATGCCCTCATTTCTCTTTGGGACCTTTGCCACCTTTTCTTTATCACCAGGGTATTGAGTGTACCGAGTCAGCTCATATGTGAACGAGAGTAGCGCTGTTCTTGCTTCTAATAAGGTACTTTGAATGATTTTCGTATTCACGTGCAGGATTACCCAATCCAAACGCGATTCTGTTACATACTTGACTATGTTGATGTCATCCGATGAAATAGTTCTCAATATGGTAACGCAATATAGCAGTTTCATTATGTGCGCCTGTTCAGGTTCACTTCATTTTTCTCCGAGAAGGTTTTCCAGTTGAAGTTTCCCAATCTCTCTCCTTGTGTGACTCCTCCCTGAGTGTCACAATTACATTTTTCTCCCCTCCTTTGGACTTGGGCCATTGCAAATTTTGGATTTGGGTTGGAAAAGGGTCATTCTTTAATGCCACCTTTCTCACTGAACTCTTCTCGATGTGTGTGCATGTTCCTTTGCTTATCAGTCGCGGACGCTCATGAATTGCCTCAGTCTTCCCATGGCACTCAATCTTCCTTCTTTCCATTATGGTTTAGTTTGGAGTCTTCAGGCAGCCTTGTAGGCCTACTAAAAGTGTTTTCTTTTGTTGGCTCTTACAAGGATCTGCTCCACTATTTGTTATCGTCCAAGTACGTTGATAGATTTCCCAATAGTTCATTTTCATCCAGCTGTCTTTGTTCAGTTTCATCCTCTTTGAGCACTTTTTTTTTTTTTTTTTTGGCATTGGTGGTCGTCTATTTTCGGCTGATGTACACTAGGTTTTTCTTTCGTCGCTCCACTCTCCACTAATGCCTTTTTGTTATTTTTCCGATGGAACAGTGCAGTTGGTGGGCGGGGGTAGTTAGATTTCTAATAAACACCCTTGATCCATTAGATTTCGTTTTCTAGAATGAATTCTTCATCCCCATTCCTTTGGTTGTTCCTTGCACATGCTCTTGGGATTCTCTTGGATTTGTTGTCACTGGTTCCGTTTGCAAATTTTTATTGAAGATGCCAAAACTTTGCGAATCGGTTATCTTGTTAATCAAAAATGGATTCTTTATTCCATTTCTGCTGCCATTGCAGTTACTGTGTTTTTCCATTTTGTCGTGCACATCGGATGTTGTGGCTCTCATCACTTGACACTTCGGTTGCCTTTTGAGAATGAACTACCCCCCCCTCACCCCCTTTCCCTTTGTTCCGTCAACTCTTTCAACTCTGTGTTAAATCAACCACATATATATTGTTGGGTCTTTATTGCTATTTACATTACCCATTGTGCCTTGCACCTCTGGAAGCCCTTTCTCTTTCATGATCCTTCTCATTTGTACCAATGTTATCAAATAAACCATTTGTGATGTTTTCTCTTTCATTACTATACATCATTTTATCACTTATTTTTTTTTCTGCTGCAATGACTTTCTTGATTTCCCTGTGTGGGGACTAATTTCATGGAAATTGTGCCGCATACATTTTGTGCAGTCCATCAGTGCTTCGATTACATCAGTTTTTTTCTCTGCAAGCACGTTTCTTGCCAGATCCCTCCTACCTATTGTGCCATTTTACCAATGTTTCGGCTTCCTCATCCAATCTCTTATGAATGTTTACAGTAAAGGCTTCTAGAAAAATGTTTGGAGTGGATCATGGCCAGTAGGGTGTTGTGATCCTTTAAGTGGTCATGCAAAGACTCATAAAGTTTGACAAAAGGGGCCATAGAAATTGTCAATGTGCCATCACATTGTTGTGTATATGTAGTCCTGCTGCTACAGATAGCTGACATTAACTATTTCCTGTCAAGTCTGCCTGTCACTGGTCACTCAACGGACAGGAGCAGCCCAAACACAATGTATTCAATGCGCCGGACTGCGGGCATACCTTACCCTTTGAGAGTCTTGTTCTGAGGTCATTTGACTCGAGGCTGCTCTGGTAGCTTGTGCTGGTCTTATTTTTTACTGAAAAGGGTACTCGTCTCATCTCCAATTACAGTACCTCCACCCGCACTGTCCACCAAGCTTTCTGAATTATTCATAGAGGCCAATGTTGAGATGCCACACTGTTTTATCCTGGTGCCCTCTTTTGCTGCTGGGCGACCACAACTTTCGTTTAGGGTTCTCTCAAATTAAGAATATCAGATTTGAGTTGCGTAGCTAAACGCGCCTCTCTCCTTGCCAATTCATTGAACTTGCTTGGCGAGTTCCTTTGTGTTGCGCTGTCGTGCTCACAAAGTGATATTAATGTTTTCTTTTCTTGCTCTGAGTACTATTACATGCATGTATTCCTTCTGTATTGTGTGAGCGCCCTGATGTATCCGCTCTGGATGTTACCGCATTCACATTCGCCTCCACCATCCCATTTGTGTAATTCAGCAGCCCTTCGGGGTCTTCAGCTCGAGGCTGAGCATTCCGCCCTCAGTGTCACTCTGTGATTATATCCTGTAGTACGTCATTTTGATAAGCAAGTGCATGAGCGCTGTTGATGAGCTGCACTTGCGTCCTTTTGGGGCGGCTCCAGCTGCCTGAACTCCTGCTGCCTTGGGAGCTTTTCTATTAGTGTAATGAGTTTGTCACGTTCGTCAGACGCCAGATAGCAACGCTCCAGCTTCATCAGCTGTTCTTCAACCTGTATCAAATTGGCCTTCAGTAGCTCAGCATCTGTGATGTCTAAGCTGATATTGATGTCTTCGACTGGATCCAACTCTGCCGGGGCTGTAAACCCTTTATTTCGCATAGCCTGTTTATTTCCTCTCCGCACCATGGCACTAGTAGAGGCAGTTGGTGAGGCGGGGGAGAGCAAGGACGCGGACAAGGGCGGGGGCTGGTGCACAGAAGGTGAATGGAATGGGTCAATACAAACAGGCGCAGCGCCACTCACCTTCTCTATGGCCATGGCTGATGACTCCAACATCTCCGCCTGTTGGCCTTCACACAAGGCATCTACGGCTTGAAGTCGTAGCCCTGGTCATCGGGCTTGCCCCCTCAGGACCTGCTCCAAGTGTCGGCAACTGCTTCATCAATCTGACGGGCTGGCAGCAATGTCAACGTATTGCAGAGAGCAGCAGTCTTTCCATAGTCTGTGCGGGCTGCTCGGGTCTGCCGGACTCCACGCTGGTGCCACGCGCCTCTTTGCCCTTAAGTAGGCTCCTCCTTTTAGTTAAAGGTGCCAGCAGTTTTCTTTGCCAACAGCAACAGTAACCAGTTCGAATTCAAAAAGCAAAACACAGGACACTGCCGGTAAAATGGGTCGGACTGGACTCACTGCCGGACTCCACTGTGGACCATTACCAAGCACTCTGCAACTGCTCTTCTGTTCCAGAAGAGAGACCCTGAACTGGAGCATCCTGTCCTTGCGCCCTTTGTGAAGGCCTCACAGCAGCCAGCGGACCAGACAAGCCCTATGTTCCCCGCTTCCTGAACTATGGGGAAGGCGCTGGTGTCTGCGTTCCTCCGACCAGCCGAACGATTGCACTTCATCTAAACCAGCTCGACACTGCATCGTGTCTCCTAGCGAAGCACGCCACCCGCTAGGCCCAAAGCACCCGAATCAAATCTCTGGAGAGTCACTGGCCAACTCTAACCGGAGGTTACAACCGTGGCTCGACCCAGCTAGCCCAAGAACCACTGCCTCATTCACTGCGCATGGACACACCCTCAATCACCACTTAAACAGTGTCACCTGCCGACTCTAAACACTGAAGCGTCACTCGCCACCTCTCCCTGCGGCCAAAGCGTGACATGGCCGGGCCAACTATAAAGCGTTTTAGGACCTCTCCGACCTGCAGCCGTTCCGCCACACATAGCACCAGCATTCCACCATACCGGACACCTGTTTACTACCGGGCCTCCACAATCCTACGTGCCCAAACAGAGCCTGATCAGCTCACGTCATCGTTCAAGACCGGGTGAGATGCCTCAGCACACCAAGAACTGAATCCAGGTACTGTGACACTGAACTGCCCCCACAGTCCACTAGCACCCTAGACTGGTTAGGTCACAATAGTTGCTGTTTTCAACCCAATATCTTTTTTACAGTAGTATCTTGCCTACCACCCCTGGA
Organism: Ambystoma mexicanum; assembly: GCF_040938575.1. Classification (NCBI taxonomy): domain Eukaryota; kingdom Metazoa; phylum Chordata; class Amphibia; order Caudata; family Ambystomatidae; genus Ambystoma; species Ambystoma mexicanum. Next base: position 69,563,363 of record NC_090930.1, on the reverse strand, counting down.
ACTAATCTCAGACTGCTACTTTCTCCAGTCTGTCGAATTGTATGTTCTTTCCTCTGGGGTGGGTTTTTGTATAGTGATCTCATTTCGTTCTATGTGCAGATAGTGTGTTTTATAAAAGTGTTTATATTTTTATAGAATCTTGACTGGACATTTCCTTTATTTTGGACTGTGATACTGTTATTTGGGTCACTACTGGTTCACCTTCACGCTGCTCTTGCGTATAGCCTTCCCTCGGCCTGCGTTCCCACAAAAGGCAAAGGAGGTATTTCGAATGGATTGTGTCCTCCATGTATTCCTCTTCTTAGATATATCCTTACCTTCAGCTTTGCTGCTTAGGAAAAAAGAAATCTCCACCAGAGGGCGCTCTACTCGAGTCTTCAGCGTTGATGTCCCTCAGCGGTATCAGTCGAGCGTCGACGTCATCCGCAGTATAAATGGCTCGAGCGTGCCCGTTGGCCTCAGTTCTGTTTTTTTGTACATTGTAGTCAATAATTAGTAGACCAGGTGTGTCCCTTTGACCAAAAGCTCTAAAGGAACCTTGAGTGTAAAACACGTAAACTGTACTGTGGGTTAGCATAGGAGGCTCGATGAGGAATATGTGGGAGGTACATCCAGTCGAAAGAACTTTACAGTTGGTAAGTAACTTGTTCTTCGAATCGATTGTGTCCTCCCACATATTGCTCATCTTAGATAGGCTCCCAAAGCAGTTTGAATTGGAGGAGGGAGTACCATAAATATGAATCTTGAAGTACTGATTTTGCAAAGAGACCCTCCCCCCCCCCCCCCCCTGTGAAGAAGTATAGTCTAGGGAGTAGTGCTTTACAAATGTGTGCATGGATGACCAGGTGGCTGCTGCGCAAATATCTTGTATAGGGACACCTCTCTGAAGAGCTGTTGAAGTCTCCATGCCCCTGGTTGAATGAGCTCTCAGCCCATCCGGAGGATCTTTCCCAGCCAATCTATAACATTCAGTTTATAGCTAAAATTATCCATCTGGACAATGTTTGTTTCATCACTGCCAGCCCTAATTTGCGGCCAGTATATCCTACAAAATGTTGGTCACACTGACGAAATGTAGTCAGTCTTGCTATATAGAAACTAAGCACCCTCTTGGGGTGTAATCTCTCTTCCTCCTTACTTGCGTGAGGAGGAGGATAAAATGCAGGCAATGTTATCTTTTGTGAAAGGTGAAAATCTGAGACAATTTTCGGTAGATAAGAGGGTTTGACCTTCAGAACAACTATCTTTGCGAAAGATGGTGTGAGGTTTACTAGAAAGCGCCTGCAACTCACTCACCCTGCGGGCTGAAGTAATTGCCACTAGCAGTATTGTTTTTGGAGTAAGGATCCTTAATGGGCAAGAATGCAATTGCTCAAATGGAATACATGTGAGAAATGTTAACACTAAATTTATATCCCACACATGTACTTGAAAGGGTATTGGAGGAAACACATTAGTAAGCTAGGTATCTATCCCCATTTGTTGATGCATATTTATTTCCTGGTTACAAGAGGGCTTTCACATCCAGATAACACAGTTACTAAGTCTTTTGCTTTAGACGTTATATTGGTGAATCTTTATCGGTCTTAAGCAGCTTGCAATGGTTTATTTTCAGTGAATAGCATGCCCACCATTGTTGTTTTAACCATTTAAATGCAAATGTATCTTACCTCTTCAGGCTAAAATGGCTTCTGCGTTAATAACTGCATCTGGGTAATGCATGGAAAGGTATTTGCTAAGAGTAGAGCAATAGAAAGGCTTCTCAAAGACCTGTTTAATTTGGTCTTTGATGTTAGAATCTTGGTCTCTTGCTAATAATGACTGCTACTAACCAACACTTTCTTTTTTTGTTCCCTTTTACAGGCAACTATTGGAATTGATTTTCTCTCAAAAACAATGTACTTAGAAGATCGCACGGTGAGTAAATAATGTGTGTACTTCACCTACAGCAGAATCGTGTGAATGAGTGAGATATAGCACATTGGGTGTATGGTAGTCTTCATAATGCTGTGCAATCCATTAAGAGTTGAAAGCACCAAAAGGTGTAATGGGGTCTAAAACATTAGTTTTAGAAGATTTGCAGTTGCCTTGGTCTGAAATGTCTATTTTGAGATGAAAGGTGTTGGTTAGGCTCCTTAACATAGCGTTCACATCAGTAGAGTGGCTGTGTACTTAGTCTATGCATCACATTATGCTTGTTCTAGATCAAGGCAGTTGATATGTCGGATGTCTTCATCCAAGCACAATGGCAGTCAGCATAGGTACCTGCAGTTAGAATAGCCATCTTCAAAGGCGCAACCATGGCCCCCTTTGTAGGTGACTGATTTTGGCACCAAGGGGTGACAATTGATGTCAATAAGTGTATAAAAGAAACTATGCAGTTCATCTGCGTTTCCTTTTATCACTCTCCCAGTGAAGAGTCTTGATATACCAATCTTTCTCTTGACTGTTTAAATGACTTATCTGAGATGTACCTTCTCACAAGTTGTTCTTTTGTATGGCTCCGATTTTCTCCTGTTTACTGTTGTCATCTTCAACTTTAAATGGAAGTGTTCAATTTGAAACCTGTTTTTCATTGGAATTTAGTAGTTTGTGTAGGTTAATTGGGCCTCTTTGACGCGATGCATTCTTTTGATCTAAATTTGCTTTTGAGGAAGGTAACTTCGAAGGGATTGTGTCCTCCGACGTATTCCTCATCTTAGATATCTCCTTCCAGCTCTGCTGGCCTCGGAACATTTTTTCTCTAGAGGGCGCTGCGCGTCGACGTCCTCCGAGTCGATGTCCCTCGACATCCGCCGTATCGATGTCGATGTCATCCTGCCTATAAAGGCCGCGCGCAGCGTCCGTTGCTCAGTTCCGTTTTTCCGCGCTTACTCAGTGCCTCGGAATACCGTTGCTCAGTTTTTGTCAGGTTAAATCTATTTACCTCGAGTTATTCGATCCGTACTCGATGGCATCTTCGTCGGAACCGACAACTCCTCGATCCTGCTTCAAAAAATGCCGAGATTGTGGGAAAAAGATGTCGCTGACTGACCCTCACAGAGTTTGTCTGTGGTGTTTGGGAGCTGATCACCATTGTTCGGAGTGCGAGGACTATATGTCCATGACAGCTAAGGCCCTGAAGGAGCGTAGGGGGAAGCTGGAGAAAGGTGAGACTTTTAAAGCTTCTTCTTCGTCGACGAAGTCGAGACATTCGTCTCCTCGTCACCATTCGCGTTCCAGGTCTCGTAGTGGGTCCCATCACTCCTCGAGATCGAAGCACTCGAAGAGGAGACGTCGGAAGATCCCCTTCTCCGTCTTCCTCTTCCTCTGTTTCACCAAAAAGAATCCCTTGCCCAACGAAACATAGTTCCCGGGCTGAATGGGAGGAATTCCGCAAAAATATGATGAGCGTCTTCGAGAAAGCGGCCTCGACCCCCTCGAAGACTGCCGAGAGCGATGCTCTGGTCGAAAGACCTGAAGGTCAAAAACGCTGCGAGTCGCAGTACCCGGCGAAGGAAATCTCTCGAGCGCGTCTCGAACCCTCGAGTAAAGCTATGACCTCTAAACCTTCCTCGAAGGTTCCGTCGACGAAGGTTCCGTCGACGCCGAGGTCGGTGTCTTTGACGCCGTTGTCGAAGGGACCTTCGACACACGGGTCTGTCGACTCGACGCCAGCTTCGACACCGGCGTCGACGCCAAGAAAAGTCACGGTCACGACACACCCAGTGACTATCCCCAGGTCCTCGATGACGATGGCTTCGAGATTGTCGAGTAGAATCCCAATTCTGTCGAGGTCATCGAGGCCTCCGCCTTGGTTTTCGACGCCACGCTCAAAGCCTTCGGCCGATTATGACAAGTTCGGCACCCTCTGCCTTGGAAATGGGATTTACACCCTTTATGAGTTCAGAACAATTGAGAACTATGTCCTCAATTATGGAAGAGGGTGAATTGTCTGAACAGGAAGACACATTTGAGTTGCAGGGACCTGTAACCCCAATTAGAGAGGAATTTTCCTCTGAAGAACGCAGGTTAAAGGATCTTCATGATTTCTTACATGAGGCAAGTGGGTTAGACACTTCCCTGAGGTGGAGTTTGCTAGGCCAGACCCGGGGGAGCATGCTGGTGGTCTGCACCTTCACAATCTTTCCAACAAGATGACCTCACGGATATTCTTGACAAAGGCCCACAGGAGGATCCTGTGGTGCCTTTTCATAAAGCTCTTCAGAGGAAGATTATGACAAACTGGGAAACCACAGATGTCGTCCCGGCAGTAAGTAAAAAACTGTCTACAAAATATAGGGTATCCTCTACAGACCCGGAGTTTTTGTCAAAACACCCATCCCCAGAAAGTCTGGTGGTACAGGCAGCATCTTCTACTGATGTCAAGACTGCTTACCCTACCGTTCCACAGGACAGGGACGATAAAAAATATGATGCTATGGCAAAGAAAGTTTTCTCGGCATGTAGCATGGCGTTAAAATCTGTTAATGCTACTGCACCCTTGCTAGATTCAGCCATACACTTTGGGAGTGTGCTTCTACAGCGGCTGACTGCATCCCGGAGGGAGAAGAAAGGGAGGTGTTCCTGAATATCATACAGGACTGTAAAGACGCTATGTGCGAATCCCTCCAGACGGGCATTGATTCGGCTGACAGTATCAGCAGAGCAATGGCAAGTACAACAACCAGGAGATTTGCTTGGTTGAGAGTCTGGTTTTGCCCCTGATGTGCAAGCCAGGCTCTTGAACATGCCATTCGATGGCTCTTCTTTGTTCGGAAAAAAGGCGGATGACAGTTTAGAGAAACTGCAAACTTCAAAAGCAGCAGCAAAATCCCTAGGTGCGGCAATCCGTCAGACACCTTTTCGTCCCACAGGAACCTCTGCGAGGGGCAAGTCCTTTCGCTTCTACTCCGCATTCGGAAGAGGTAGAGGACGTCCGGCTCAAAGGGGACAAAGAAGAACTACCCGAGGTGGACGGGGTAGATATTCAAAAGCCGCAGCAACAGCAGGTGCCTCTTTACCATCGGCATCCGCGTCA